>NC_141785.1:3304663-3904663 GCF_054643075.1 Acanthaster planci | reverse complement strand
GTTATTAGTTATGAAATTGACCGATGATCTCCGTTTGTATGAACCCTGTTTTTCAAAAAAAGATGGCCTTGGTCCATTTTCATGGGTTGAGCGTGTAGCATGTAAGGTTTATGATTATTTATCCACTTAATGTCACATGTTCTTACTCAAAAATGCTGCGGGGGGCGGGTTTTTTACCCACAATTTCTTCAACCATACAATTGCTCTTTGACAGAACCAAGCACGATGCATTCATATGTCAACAGTTGAAATGAAGTTTGGATGTTTTGCCCTGTCCGACTTGTATTATAACACTGCATACCCAGTGTTTGCCCCCCGAAGGCTTGTGAAAAAAGCCTTACTGAATGGCATGTAAGAGGTCCGATTTCAGCCTCTGCTCTGATTTGTCCACTGTGTAAACTCATTTTAAGCCTTTTAGTTCTGTAGTCTGAAAACATTACCGAATCACATGAGGTGCAGATTCTTCAGACCGCGGTGATTATGTTGTTCCCACTTGGTGATGCTGGCACTAAGACGCAATGTCAGACTATACCAGGCGTCGGTGACTCAACACATGCTGTGAATTCATGTGATACAGCAACAGTGTAGACTGGGAAGTTACATCGTAAATTGAATTTGCAAATTTACCATTAAAGTCTCAGTGTTGCCAAATTTTATTGCACCTGAACGCAAAAACAGTGCCTAGACACTTAGGGGAAGATCAGGTGGTCAGCTGCTCCTCGTTCAGTGTTGCTTCATGCTAACGAATGCACACCTTGTTGCTGCAAGAAATTATTCAAAATTGACGGGGTTTTGGTCCTGTTTAATCTCAGGAGAATTCATTTTGAAAACAGACTTTGACAAAAAAGATTTATTGAAAGTTTAAGAAAACTAACTGTGTTGAATTTCATTCCATATTTGTTGTAAAAACAAAAGGACATCTATTGCAAAGTTTGAACCCGGAACCTTTAAAGTAACATACTGGAACAGTGCAGTGTAGCTGTGCATTTGCTGCACCAGTCTCTCGTTTGTCTATGCCGGGAACACCATTCAAGAAATCAGTGCATGTCACGAGGCCAGAGGTCACCAGGAAAGGAAAAGCATACACCTGTTGCACTGCTTGCTTGAGTTTGTGTCTTCCAATACTGGCCCAAATTATTGTTCCAGTTTCTTTCATTGGTCCTACAGTATTTCACACAGGAAAGCTGAAAGACGGAAGTGAAAAAATAGCCGTTGCAAGGTGCCCCCCCCCCCCCGAGATACAGGTCTCACTGTGAAGTTCAATATTTTGTTGCATTTGGGGATTTTGTAGACACAAAAACCAAATTGTCATTCATGCTGTAGGACAGTCCTCTTCTTGTTGTTTGGGATTGTTTTAGAGCATGCTGTATTTGTCGATCGTGTTATTTTAACGAAAGACTGTTTCCTGTCTCAAAACTCCAGCTTCACAGGAAGACCAATATTTATTTTATATAGGAGGCTGTGTGGAAAGTGGCATGATGATAATAATGATGTGTGTTATGTGAACTGAGTATGAGAATTTATACCTCCCCACGACAGTTGCTTCTCCCAAGCTTAAATTTAAACAAGATTGCAGTAGTTGGTTTGCCGGTTACAACAAAATCTAGATGCACTGAAATGCACACGTTTTTGCATTGTTTTGTGATGTAAAAATGCGTATTTTAAAGGCTGTTAAGATGTTTGTTTTTGTGGGGTTGCGGGCTGATGTACTTGTATCTTGGAAATCTTTATCTTCAAAGAAGTTTCCTAAATTTCAATGAAAATCACTGTATTTGCTGTCGTACAGAATGTAAGGGAAAAAAACTTGAGTAAATAAGTATGTGTAAGCAAACATCCGCAAGACAGGATATATTGTCAAAGGTTGTGTGGAGAACCCACAAGTCCCACACTGGTATATTATTGATAAAAACAGCATAAATGCTGACATTTGTAATATTCACCACCAAAACTAAAATTTCATACACGACTAAAGAAATATCCCAAAAAGAGGTACAGTGTAATTTTAAAAGATTCAAAAAGCACAGGTCGAAGTCATAACAAAATGACACTACGAACATCTAACAAAAGCAACACGGTGCACTCACATCAAGCGTCCATTGTTATTAAACCGTGCTTCTTTTGTTCGATGTTCCGATAGTGTGGGATGGGGGCGGACACAAATAAAATCTTCATTTATTTTTTGTGTGAGTGCTGGTAGTTGATGGATGGGCTTTTGGTTGGTTTGTTTTATAGGCCATGAAGTTTTATGTACCTTTTGGGGAGCATAAATATAAACGCTCAAAAATCAGCAGTTTACGCCCACAATTCTTCCTTCAAAAAGTAGGCGATAAGGGTCACAAAGAGAGAGTGTGTGTCCGGCATTATGGGCAGTGTAAACGTTGTGATAAGGAAAGGGTTTCTTTTGTATCTTACAAAAGTGTCTGGAAATCAAGGGGCACGGCAGAGTATATTATTTTGATATGGTACGCTGGTAGGGAAAGCTTGTCACAAAAGAATATTTTTGACAGCTAGAGGGTGCACAAGGAATATTTCAAGATTTGTTCTCCTTGGAAAAACGCTAACTTTTGTTTTCTTGCATCGTTTTCTCAAGTCATTTTATGAGCTGTGTTTAACCTGTTCAAGGTACATGGGCCATTCTATAAATTTGGGGTCCATTTTTTTTCCATCCCTGTAACGTCTGGCATTTGATTTTTAATGTTTAGAACTCATTGTTCAATTTCCTAGACTGAATAAGGACTGCAAATTACCTGCCAAACAAATAAAAATAGTCTGAAACCAATTTCGGTGATACATCCGTTGTCAAACATGTCAGATGGTATACATGTCAGAGGTAACTGGGACAGAAAAATGTCACACGTTGGACCCCAAACTTATAGAATGACCCAAATGTATGTCGTCTACATTTACAAGGGGACCAGAGGAGTGGTAACAGAGATGTTTCAGTTGAAGACCGCTAATTTTTTTGTTTTGGAACATTGTTTGAACGCACAGTCCGAAAAAGCTTCTAGTATTACAAACGACCTCCAAGCAGCTTACCAGCACAGTTTGGAATCCGGGTCCATGTGGAAAGTGGCAAAATCAGCCTGGTGTTTTTCTTCCGGCTCGAGTTGCTCCCGATGAGGATATGCTTTGTCAAATCAGTGACACCTTCAATCTCCTAAGTTGTACCTTAGGTGGGAATAAACAGAGTTGCTTTGACTAAGTCGTACGAAATATCATTGAGACTATGCATCCATTTGTGATTGTGGTGTGAAAAATACGGTGGAAAATGAAGAGTCTTTGTCCCGTTTTGTCTCATGTAGTGACGTATCTTTTGTGGACTAGCGTTATTAACTCGATCATGACTGGAAATAATAACTTTTATTTAGGGTCCATTGTAAGTTATACATATGTCGTGGAATTCAACAGAATTATTTTTAACTGTATAGTTATAAAGTTGCCCCTCCTTGCCGAAGCACCTTCATTGATTTAATTGGAATAATTGCACTTTTGTGAGACCTTGTATTGTTGTTTTTGTGAATAAAACTACTGTTTCTTTAATTCCTAACAGAAATCGGATTTTTAACTATTTTCCAGTGTGAGGCGTTTATTTCAAGATCCATAAATGTCTGGTTGATGTTGACTCGAGACAGGGGATACCTTCATTCTTCAAATCACGCAACCAGTCGGTTGATCATTGTGTCTGCCAGGACCCCTTGTCTCGATCAGTCGGGCAGTCGATTTATTTATCATTCACAATCAGTTTGTGACAAAATCCGACCCCACGAATTAAATGAGTGTTAAGGTTTGCCATCGTGTCTTCTATGAGTGGGAAGTTTGACCAAAACATGACACACACGCCCTTGACTTGTACATCAGATAATTTACGTCTTTGACAGGGTCCTGCCAGGTATCTGCAAAGCAGGCAAACACAAAGCCAAATTTTGAATGATTTTGTGGGTGTGTGAAACCTCCTTCGAAGTTTGCACAGTTAAAAGTCCAGCAATCCCGCGAGAAAAATTGAGCTGGGCATCGAAAATATATCTGCAGGTAAAATTAATGAACATGACAGTATACAAGGTTTCACACCTCTGGGACAACGAACTTTGCGTGTGATGCCGTGCCACCTTGATGAACCGGTCATATTCATTGAGAAAGTTCTCTACCGCATTGCTCCATTTCTTTATGTTCAAATATAAAAGCTCACCAAAGAGATGTTTTTTAACAGTGACCCTCAGTTTCAAACGTGCGGCAAAAATGTACGAGGTCATACACAGGGAGTCTGTTGAGCATCTGAGATGGAAAGCATAAGATTGTCACGAGGCAGGGATTGGTTGAACTTGACGACTGGACCTGATCAACGCACACATCAGTCGGCATAACCAGACATGAGAGCGATGTTGCTATGGTCACGGTATTGATCAAGGAAACATGCATTGATCAGGCTGGATTGCAGATAACCGAGCCCAGTGGTCCTAACTAGCTGTTTCGTGGCCCCAAAACCAGTAGCATCAAAGGAGACCATAGCAGTGCTCTCTTTAGATTAAATTTAAACTTAAAAGGGATGGGTCATGTGGTTCCCCGTGGTTGAACTTGTGGAATTATGAAGGTAATTTGTGAAGCGTGACAGCTGTGTACACGTAGCCACGTGGTAGGCAGGTCGTAGGGGGCTGCTGGAGGGCCCCCATGGTGAGCAACTCCCCCCCCCCCCATGGTGAGCAACTCCCCCCCCCATGGTGAGCAACTCCCCCATCCGCATCGCTCATATAAGCATCAAAATTAACTGATTTTGTCATGTACCTTCCAGCAGGTACTGCGCCCCCCCCCCCCACCATACTTGAAGCTTGCGGCGGGCCAAGTGTTTGGGGCATGTTATGTCAATATGCTTCCCAAAGTCTTGAGTTGCGCTAGCCGAAGAGAGTAAACTAGAAAATATTAAACCTTTTGAACTATTACTCTGTGAATTCTAGACCTAGATATACGTATTCTATAAAGGAGTTCGGCTTTCTCCCGAAATTTTCGAGATCCTCCATAGAACTCGAAATTGCTTGTTCTTTACCATTTTGGAACAACTTAAAAGTGTTTCAGCATTAGTTGGCAATCTCAGTAGCCGGTACTTCTGTTCGGGCAATACCACCTCTTAAAACCAACTTCGGTTCAGGCGGAAACTCCGTCACTGTACGTTTTCTCAATGTCGCTATGCTTATTCTAAAGAAGGCTATAATTGACCAAAGAAACTAATTTGCTGTTATCGAACAAGGCACTGGAGTGGACATTTTCAAATTACGTGTGATGCCTATCTTTTTGCCTGTCGCATATTTAGTCAGTTTGACATTTATTCCCCGTGAGGTCTCAGGGTAACAAGTCCCTCGCACTACGAATTATATCAAACTTTGTCGTAAAACTGAAGAATGATAATTGATACTAACAGGAATCCTTTGGAGACGAATACCAACATAACAATTTGCCATGTGGAAAGGCTTTGAGGTGTGAATCCGTTGGGGTGCCCCCCTCAAAATACAATGAAAGAGGGTTACTTCTTCCCTAGAGCGTGATTGGGGAAGGGGGTAAAGGGTTGTACATGTATTATGAAATCCTAAAATCTCCCCCCCCCTCCAAAAAAAATCTGCCACAGCCCCCCCCCCCAAAAAAAACGGTTTTGACTCCGCCTGTTTTGTTCTCTTGTGTCCTAAAAGTGAAATCTTTACTTTTTTCGACAGAAACTAGAAAGAATGTAAATTCACTTCAAACTAAGTTTATTCCAACTGTTTTTTTAAAACTCAGTTTAACACTAACAGACTCTGCAATATTCAATTGAGTTTCTTTCACTTTTTTTTTATTTGTTTGTTTTTTATTTATATATTTATATAAATATATATTTTTCTTAAATAAGAGGCAGGGTTTGTTAGGTAATGAGAAGGCCATTGTTTATACAGTTGCTGACGTTCGTACGTTTTGCCCTCCCTGGGGATCAAGGTATCGTGCTTTAACAATGCTATGTAAACAAACTAGATGTGCTGAGATTAGTGCATGGACGAGTTAATCGGTACTGAGCTTGAGGGTACCCAAGTCATGCACATCTTCATGCGCGCAAGCCCCAGTGGGAAACATCAGGCGCACAAACCGAAGAGCGCATGTGCGAGCATGCTCGATATGCCGACTCTGAAAACACCGGCTTATGTAACGCGCGTACTGTTTTATACTTCGGCCTAGTAAGTGAAATACTGGATCAAAGTTCATCCGGCCGAGTCGAAAACGCGATAGACGAGTGATATATCCAACAGTTTGTCTGTGTTTACCGTCAACACTCAGACTGCGCTGAAAAAAAGATACTGCATTAAACACAGGAAAAGGATATCCACGGCTTTGAGAAATGGAACAACGAGGGGCCAGTAACGGAGGCTTTAACTACGAGTTTGACGGTGGTGAAAAAGGCGGGCCCGAAGAAAATAATAGGTGAGCCAAGTAATTTCAAACCCCAGTGGGTTTTTTTTTTGTGAAGACACGGTCAGTTTGTAGCCTTGGTGACAACCGTTACAAACCTGAGCAGAGTATGAGCAATGAACTCCCCCACATCAAAATGTATTTATACAACTGTTCTAACAATTGTGGCCTTTTTTTCAAATGGCGAATTTATATTTATACTGCATTTTTTGCATACTGCTTATAAATGGTCTTCATGTGGCAAGAAATGTCAGGTAACAAAATTTGGGTTGAATCCTCGACGTCACTGTTTTCACAAAGCACCACAGCTTATGGGCCTTCTACTATTGTTGGATTGCCTTTATGTTAAAAGGCGTTCCAACATTTAGCGTAAGCCACGTATCTCTTCGTGAAAGAGGTAACAATGAATTTAGCTTTCACAGGAATTTTAGGGGAATCTTCATTACTTTTTGCTATCGACCACAACTGTGATGGAGAAGGGAGAAGCCCGACGAAGTTTCTCTAATTTCGTTTGTAGTATTGGAACTGTTCTGTGGTCGCTCCCTTGGAAGACCCATCGGTTGTAGAGTACCCAACGGTTGCGATTAGCAATCATCTTGTCACTTGGTGTTAACATTTTTGTGTCCATTTCATAAACATCAATGCGCAGACGATGTGCAGAAACATTACCCTTCAATTTTCGAGGCGAAATAAATTTTAACAAAAGCTGTTTGAAGCAGTGGCGGAGCCACAGGGGGCCTGGGGGCACGCCCCCCACAAATTTCTGGTGCCCCCCAGGTTCCCCCCGCCCACTAAAAAAATGGAGGAATGCATATTGAACAAGGCTAACAAAAGCTTGTCCCCCCAAAACACACCTCTTAAAGCTGGTCCCCCCCCCCCCAAGATGCTGGTCCCCCTTTGTACCCCCACTAGTAAAATCCTAACTACGCCACTGGTTGGAAGAGTGATGATGGTACAGTAAGACCGTGTTTTTGTAAAGTGATTGTATAGTCATTTCCCTGTGCGGCAGACAGGGGCGATTTCTGACAACAATTTAGATAAGATTTATTTGAAACACATGTTAGCCTAATACACCTTTCCTGTTTTGCACATTTTTTCCACAATATCCTACAAAACTCCTCGAACTGATAATTCACTCCAGAAGGTTGCCCCGATTCTCATGTCACTGTTTCCAAAAGCGTGTTGGACTGTATACATCCAGATTTTTCTTGAAACTTGGACGTCTAGGGAAAATCAGGACATAATACCGAGTCCTCCTAGGCCATAAAGCCATTGGGGGATTTATTTTCCCATTTTTAAGAGATTAATTTGCCGTCTCCCGCGAAATCAATTCCCCCCCCCCATATCGACCCAAGAGAATAATGAACTACATGTACTCTACTCCTTTTCGTTGTTCCGAGGGACATACTGTCTGCTCTCGGTCCCCGAATACACATGTACATGGATTTGCAACAGATAAGTAGTAATGTTTTCGATTCACTTGGGACAATATTCCTCACGCCATCACCTCCCCTCATTCATGCCTGCTATCTGTCTCGGCCATCCTGGCGTTGATTGTAACTCAATTCTCGTGCATGCATGGGACAACCGGTTATCTGGTGGACTGGTGCATTCGGGGGCCAGCTCCTAATCATTGTTATGCATGATCTCTTGAACTCAGACGAGGCTGAACCCTGGCGTTGACCCGGGTATACCCGGCCACCCATGAATCCCGCGGCACGGCAAGCAGCTCGCCGTTATCCACTCGTATCAGAACACGCACCCTTGATGGTACACTGCGGATGTACATGTACAACGAAAAACTTACACGATTTCTATCAGCGGAAACATGACCCACGCAACAGCGTCATCAAGATTTGCCCAGCAGGAACTTTTAACAATTCCATTAATTAGGATGGCATGCAAGTCCGTCCCACAGTATGTGCTGAGCTTGCTGAGCTTGGGAAACATTAGGGACGTTATTTATAAGCAGAGTGTATATATGTGATGGACACAAACGAACTAATTAACCCTAGGATGCGTTTCCAATTTATTTTTGTTTAGAACTGTCGGAATACTCTGTGCATGAGTAGTAGCATTTTGATGCTTACGGACCCTAGATTCCTTTCTAATGGCGTTTCAGTAGATCATGGGTGTCCTCCAGCCTCTACAGCTAGTAAAACCAGCAGAAAGTACGGTCAGAGTCCTTGTTTCCCAGGCTGTCTCGACGGAAATTGAGGGGCCTCAATGGCCTCCAAGCCACAACCCCCCCCCCCCACAAAATTTGGTGTCCTCTCGCCTATAACTTAAACGTAACATGTTGGACTGTGAGTGCTCTTTCGGACGCATCCAACGGTTGCAATATTCGAACGCTTCAGTCAGAACCCTTCCTCTAATCCATACTACATACAAATATTGGCCAAGTTGGTAGTTGATTCGTTATAAGCTCGGGCCAGTAAAGTGGTAAAAAAAACTAAGTTTGTGCTCAAAACTGATGTACGTGTCCCGCACCTGCAATGGCTATCAGAAACGTCGAAACGCACACAATAGCACCTGTTGGATTATCAACCGGTTGCGATAACTGTTTCTTGCCACTGCGCGGGGATGGATTTCGGTGCAAAGAAAAAGGGAAAGAAATGAAAAAGAAAGGGTCTGAACATCATTTCCCTTGAAATACATCCGAATCCCGCCCTCCATGGTCGCTGCTATATATGCTTCCACCCCACCCCCGAAAAAAGCATTTTCTCCACACATGGTGACGCCCGTGCATGTCTCCAAAACGTAGTGCTCGGTATCATTTACGACGTTTCAACAAAAACATGTACCTTTTATGATTCGATGGTTACTTAAACCATCCGGTTGTGTAGGTCAGGGACTTTTATGACTCAAGTTTAGTTATTTTCTGGAGATTTCTAAAGTCATTTTCTTTGTCCCTCTTGCCTTTAAAATGGTATCATTAGCTGTGGATTCTAAGTTTCCGGGAGACCAAAATTGTTGAAATCCCAAAAGTTTTCATTGAATTCGGTCGGACGTCTCATTGAAATTCGCGTTTCTCCGCCATAGTTGATAGTTGAATTCTTTCTTTTAGGTGATTTCCTTTTTTTTTCAATTTGGATGGTCCTCTCGGTGCTATCTTCAAGTTCCTGGGTACATGGTGACGGACAGAGTCGTATCAACGCCCTATCGCGGAGACGGCTTTTCATAAGTCGCATGACTTGTGGGTTGATCATCAAGAAAAGCTGTCCAAAGGGGGCAGACTTTGTTTCAGACAAACTCTGTAAGCACACCCTCTGTTAGTCTGAACTTAAAATAGAGCTGTACTAAATTGTCTAGCGGGAAGGGGCTGCTTAGATCTGAACCTGTCACGACGTGACAGATCTTGACGATGAACTCAATAATTAAAACGTTTGGCCGGACGGGACAAGAAGCGGCCCCCGTCTGTATCGTTTGCGTGTCGTTATGTAGACGAAATCTGGTAATAGGGGAACATCACACATCAGTTTCCGGTTACTCTTCTAGTATTAGGGGCATGTGGCGGTAGCAAGTCAAGAGAAAACGCTTCTGAAACGCCCCCCCCCCCGGATTTTTTATTCATTTTATTTTTATTTGTAATTAATATTTTTGAACGCCTTTCTTTTTTTTCTTTCCCACCAGTGTGCCCCGCGCGTAATTTTGCTGATTGTCATGATTTAAGGCATCCCACTTTGGTAAGTGCAGGTGGGTGTCCTGTCCCCTTTTCTGGATCTGTCACTGCGTTTACAGATGTAGTCTTTTAACCGAGCCTCACGGGCTGTTATTGATTTGAAATGGACACTGTATTTCAAGTACATTTTTTTCCATTTTACCCTTCATGGTTTTGTGCAGGAAAAGGTGCCCCGTGAATATGGACATATAGCCAGATAAATAACAATACTTTACGAATCAATACCTCCATATTAAAATCTCATCTCATCTGCTTGAGTTCGCTTATAAAATTAATTTTATTATTGTTATCCTTGGAATGCCTTTTGCCTCTCAGTTATACCAGTACATTCAGCTGCCGTGTATTGGTCCGCATCTGATTTTTTATAACCTTGGGCCTAAGGCCAATAAAGAATTCGCGAATTTCAACAAAATATTTTTCCTGTATGTTATCAATTTATACTTGCTGATGTATTATTCGCGAAAAACATGCAGAGTGACAAGGTACTGCTGCAGCTGCACAACACGTATAGCCTATAGGCCTACAAGTCAACATGCCTCAAAAATGTGAGAGTGAAATCTAAAAATACCCGCTTGGCCAGTTAGCGGTACACTGCTTATAAAAAGCTTAGCCTTTAATTTTCGCGACTGCAGTCTCACAGTTTATGTTAAAGTTACTAAATTTGGAAATCTGGAAAGTCGCAGAGTCTGCAAGCTTTTGTTGCACTACGATTGAAATGTTTGTTTTGATTCTATAAAACTTTTTTCCCTGTGGTAGCTCAGCTATATGGGCGGCCATTGGGGTAAAAAAAGACAATACGAAACTTATAAATAAAACCAAGAAATATAAATGTATACAAATCCAAAGCAAACGAAAATATCAACATGAACAAAAAATATACCGGTAAGCACTTACGATAAATATAAATACAAACGAAACATGCATAAATGGCATCAGCTATACATGTACATGGTTGAGAGATTAGTTATTTCTACCCAATCACAAAAGTTGTGGCAAAAGGATAATTAATCAATGATGCATTGTTTGTCCATGTTGTAAACCGCGCAAAATATACCATCTGCTACCTTGCGTGTATTATGCTGGCAGAACCATGTATCTTGGAAACAGTAGGTTTTCTTTTCCAAATCGAGACTCGCACTGGGGAGCATCAGAGATTAAAGTTACATGTATGTTTAAAAACCGAGTAATGCGTTGATGAAGAATTTTGCCCGGTATTTAACGATGCCATATAGTGTTGGTTTCGTTGGATACATTGGGAAAATTCCGGATTCACTCTGAAATTGCTTGAGATAGCAGATGCTAACTCGGGAGCTAAAAAATATATTGCTCGACATAAACCTTTCTCAGTGGAAGAGCGCCCCTATAGCCAAGAATGCGGTAACTACAGCGGTTAGCCGCATCTGAAATGGGTATTATGGCTGTCAGTTATTTGACTTGTTGTTGAGTGTGGTGCTCCATATGTGCCATCTGGTTTTTCAGGGGGCGTCGCATTTTTCAGCTGGCGTTGTATTTTTGAACAGGCGTCATATTTTCAGCCGGCGTCGCATTTTCAACAGACGTCGCATTTTTCAACAGGCGTTGCATTTTTCAACAGGCGTCGCATTTTTCAACAGGCGTTACATTTTTCCACAGGCGTTGTATTTTTCAGCCGGCGTCGCATTTTCAACGCAGGCGTCGCATTTTTCAAGTTCGACTGGCGCCGTGGCATTTTTTAGCCAGCGACGCATTTTTGGGTTGGCGTTGCATTTTTCGACAGGCGTTGCATATTGAAACAGGCGTCACATTTTTCAACCAGCGTCGCATTTTTCAACCAGTGTCGCATTTTCCAACTAATGTCGCATTTTTCAACCGTGTTGCATTAATTTTTCAACCGGTGTCGCATTTTGATGTGAATAAGCCGCGTAGCCATTAACGTTGATGGTCAAGCCATGGTCTGGCTGACCTGACATTGTTAACTGAAAACAGTTAAATTAGCATGTATTTGTCGATTTGTATAGTTGCTGGTAAATAAATTAACAGCCCTTTAATGAACTCGGTCAGGTTCCTACAAGTGTCATTTTGATGAAAACAACTCAATTATTTGTGGAAGTTCACATCGATCAATTTGGTTTCTCACTTTTGCAAGCTTGTTGAGTTGAAAATACCCTCGTCTTGATGATTACTTTAATTATTTATTGCTGTGGCTGTTTTTGGCTGTAACTGCTATCATTACGTAAAGTTACGTCCAAACCAAACCCAGTAGGTCTATTGTTCACTCTGGCTGGTACTTGCCAACCTGCAGAGTTGCCTGAGGAGGCGTTTATCGCAGTAGTGTCTCTAAACTGGTTGAAAAATGTAACGCCTGTTGAAAAATGCGACGCCCAACCAAAAATACGACGCCGGCTGAAAAATCCAACGAGACGGCACATATGGAGCACCATAGTAGCCGTAGTCAGAATTACCTAACCCATAACGCGCGGAGCCTTGAATCGTGTGAACCCAGCCGCGCGTAGGGTGATTGGATCACTGTCGTGAGCATGGGTGGAGCCGTGGTGATGTGCGGATGAAACAACCAGGGACCAACACCATTTGGAACGTGCAGGGCCTTATATTTAAAAGCTTTTCAGTTTGTTTTTCAGTTTGTTTGACTGCACACCGCTGAAGGACTGCACCGAATGACACCTCTGAAATGTTCACTTTCTGTGCGGGTCGAGTAACGCTGCATTTGTTCACCGAACCTTCCTCCATGTATTGAGTAATATTATAAGTTAGGTCATCTCTCTGCGAGCTGGTGATTATCAGCTGCACTCATCTTGTTGTCCCTTGGTCTGACAAAGTCGTTCATTCGAACTGCTCCTGTTTTCAACCTTTTCAATTATCACAATGGCCCACAGCGACGTCAAATTCAGTGCACTGGAGGTGGACGATCGTGGCGGGTATTCGAAAGGCAACGAGGCGGACGTCATGGACTTAGAGAAGTCGGCGTCGGCTGCAGGGCGGGACCGATGGGGACGGAAGGCGGAGTTTGTGCTGGCCTGCATCGGCTACGCCGTGGGCCTCGGCAACGTCTGGCGTTTCCCCTACCTGTGCTTCAAAAGCGGAGGAGGTAAAATTTTAAAATTTCCTTAAAAAAGACACTTTTTGAAAGACAGATTTGCCGGTCACTTTCAGTCTGCACTGTGTTAAGAAAGAATCAGTTGTTTTCAAGAAGCCTCGTTTTGAAGTTGAATCTGTGAGCATGCCCATAAATTCATTCTTTTCCCTTTTCTGGAGGGTAGGCCTTATTCTCCAAAATGTTTCTTTCTGAGGGTATCTGTACAACTACCAGGCATACCTCAGCTATGGGGCTTGTGACACAAATTCCATAGTTCTAGGGATATACAACTTTACAAGTACAACTTACCAACTTGAAACATAGCATGAACATTTGTGGCCTAACGTGCGTGACCATATATTTACCGGGTCCCTTCAATTATTTCGCCACGTACTGTGAAAAGCAATCAGACCTGACAATAGGTGGCGAAATTAGGGACCTGGCGACGATACCGTCACGCACGTTATTTATCTCGTACATTGTTAGTACCTGTATTTTGCCATGAGGAGGAGATAGAATTAATTCAAAAAAAGAAATAAACCATGATCCTGAGGTACCAACATACCCACTGGTAACAATTAGCAGTTTCAGCTGTATCCTGAATTACTGTTTGAGACCGGTCCTACTAATTACCGTCAACACACCGTCAACACGAAACAGACCGTCAACACACTGTCAACACAGCATCAACACCCCCAAAACATGTTAAAAATCAAAAGAAGCGGTACTCGATCGTAACGTGTTCGCCGAAGGGATATTTTGCCTAAGCTTCCACCGGTTAGACTCAGGAAAATTACCGTTTTAATTTGGCCGAATCGCCTCCTTTGAACAGCTCAGAGATCCGCCGCAAAGAATGATTGTCCATTTTTGTATTTTGACAAAAATTGTGTTAAATAAAATCTATGATGTTGTTTCTGCTATATTGATTTTTACTCTCTTAAAAAGCATTTAATTTATGCGGTTCGTAAGTGTGACGTCACTTCCGTTTAAACCACGCCCACTGCACACGTGCACTGCACATAGGGTCACATGCATTGATTGCCGTTTACATGGAACCGGAAGTTAATGCGAAATTTCAGCGATTGTCCAATGAGAACCTGCAAATCGTGGCGCGTCTGCCTTTGTGACAAAATCACTTACGAACCGGATAGCGCAGCATATCCACACCTAAATAGTACAGTCCAAGCTCCATGAGGAGGCAAGATGGCGGCGAACAGCTACGCTGCTAGAGTTTTTTTTTTTTTTCGTGTGAAAAAAATCCATTTTGCAAATTGATTTGTTACCTCCAACTATACTGGAAAGTCTCTTTCAGCCCAAGCATTACACTTCTGTGCCTCTTTTGTGGATTAAAGTTGTATTTTTGGGAAATTGATGCTGTGTTGATGTTACTATCGTGTGTTGACCGTGTGTTGACGGTAATTAGTAAGACCCTTTGAGACCTGATAGATTTTGAGCATGGAAACATTTTTTCTGTGTGTGTGTGAGGTCAAAGTCTGTTGACCTTTACTTCTGGGGGTTGTCCGAAGGTGTTGCAGATAAATTTTAATTTACCATGCCCCCCCTAAAAAAACCCGGAGCAGAACATATATGCCAATATTTTCTAAGCAAGTGCAGGGTACCTGGGTTTTCAACCGCTGATTTCAGTGCCCAGTTCGTTTTGTTTCGGGGGCAGGTTACCTGTGAAGAAAAATGTGATGTAAAACATCAAGGAAAAATTGCCGAAGTGTTTGTTTTGTTGGTAAGAGTTCCATACATACGTCCTTTATTTTCCCTTGCAATGGTTTATAAGCCATCAGAAAGTGCTAAGATACCCCCAAAAGTCACATTCAGCCGTGTAAATATTGAATCATTTACTTACAAACCACTTTGAATTCTTCAGACAAGGCCCATGGGGTTTGTGCACAGGGTGTCAAGTGATGTTCATGTGTAGAACTTGCTTTGTATTTGAGTTTATCAAGGTTCAGTTGAAGAATAACCTGCCGATTCTCAATACATCTCTGTGGCAACAAGAAAGTACGTCGTTGGAGTGTGAGTGGTGAAAGGTGCCTTGATCATGCGCAATATTATGGGCCAGATTACCTGTACAACCATGCAAGCAATTGTGTCATTTGATTTTAAAAAACAGCATTTTACTTACAGCAATGCAAAAAGGAAGTAGGAAAACCTACCTTTATGTTTCTATCCTATAAATACATGTATATCCTTGCAAACATAAGGTGACAAAAATTTTTGCCATAGCGATCATTGCAACAGCCACGTGGAAACCCTTGAGATAGAACCTGTCAACCACTGATGTTTCCTGTGGCATTTGTCAACATGATTCGATCGAGGAGACTTTTGCAGTTTGCATTGTCATTATTTTATTGGTTCTTCAAATTAACACCAAATTTGATTGTTTGAGTTGTGGGTGCACTGTCCTCATGAAATGTCCTGAAGATGTCAGTGATAGATATAACAGGGTATTGGACCTTAGACTTCAATGTCCTTGAAAATTTTTGTGATCTCTTGTGATCACAGCGTATCTAGTAAACACAATGTTGCTGTCTGTCCGCTATTATGCACAATGCCACTGGGTGGGTCTGCAATCTGACGCTTCAATTAAGACACTTTTATAAAACCCCAAATTGGAGTAATTTTACAAGCAAAAGTAATGTCCTCAGAATTGTTTCCCAAGTTTGTGGTTGTTGACAAAATGTTATTTAGAATGAGGTAACCAGTTGTTCAGAAATTAATTACAAAAGGTACTTACTATTTTTTGTTTCATTCTGGGCACTACGATTGGAGAGTGATATGTTTTGTCGATATCACAGAGCATCTTTCATGGATGTGATTCCGGTGCAAAGTTACATAATAAGTTAAGAGTCAAAGAGCCACATGTACGGATGGTTGATGTCACGTACTGGCAGTATTTTATCGCTTCATACGCCCCTTGCCTACAAGGAATCTCTCAATCACCCCTGCTCTACAATACCTTTCTTCGGACAATTGCCCAAATGCCTACTGAGTTAAAATTAAATTCCACACCAAGTGCATGCATTTTGATGTGGCAATATCGGGAAACAATAATGTGACTTCAGGGAAACCAAAGGGAGCATGATTATTTTGTTATTTATTTATTTTCTTTTTAAAAAAAAAAGGTACCCATGTACCCAGTCTTTACGGAAATGGTATCCGGTACCAATAAATGCGCAGGCCTAATAGTTTCCAAGCTCCAAAGTAATATTAGTCTCTAAGTCCCAAAGGTTTCATGGGATGAACATGCATGACATAAAACTGACATGTACATGTATATCCAGCAAGAAATGAGACCGAGGGGTACCCCCCCACATGTCCAGTGGCTATACACACTCGAGACTGTTATCTAACACATCCCCCCATTGTCTGAAAAGAGTTCCCCAAATGACCAACACAAAGCAGGGGGGGGTTCTCTCCATCTCATATCTTGCTTCAGGTATAATAAAACCCCCAATGTTTGGGATGTGTAATTCACATGTACATTGCTGATGTACTCAGTGTTTTCGCACATCTATTAGAGCAACTGTAAAAAGGCATTGTGTCAACAGAAGGAAATGCCATAGTGGCTTGCAAGTTGACTATTGTGGTTCTCAGCCACTTGAGCTACAAGTACAGTGTATGTACATACCATACTTTATATATGCAGATAGTGTAAGTTTGCACAACATGCTGCAGATTCTGTATCTACCTTTAGTTAAACATTTAACGATCTGCGTTTAATTGCTGTACTCCACAATGTACATGCACTTAATGAATAATTCTGTGCCCAAATTGTACCTTGCGTGGTAATGTTGCCATTAGATTTTCAATCCATCACCCATATGTCTGAGTGAGAGTTACGACTCAGCACTGTTTTGCAAATGACTCGACAAACTTCCCCTCTTTAGTACATGTAGCTCATCCACTTCCGTTGCGTTAAAAGTCAAATGATGCTTCTGGGAAGGATGGAACATTAGTGATTGTCATTGAAGGTGCTGGTACATATAGCTGTAAATCTTGTTAATTTTCATGCAAGTTGAACTCAATTTCTTTGAAACAGCACTTAGTCTGATAAGTCAAGATTATGTACTCATGTAACATGTCTTAGGGTTAGTAATAAAAGGCATGGGCAAACCTATAATTAGGAACTGGGTACCCTTAAAATAATGCCAGTCTTAAGAGAATACAATAAGTTGGCCATTTCCCCAGCAACCACAGTTAGTCCTTTAAATCACCAAGCCATTATACTGTTCCATCTCTTTGTCAAACATTAGGGCATCCTCATATCTGTTGTGTGCACCATTTTTATGTTCGTTTGGACTGTACGTGTTTGTATGATTGCTTGTACTTCATATGACTCAGCACTTTTCTCACACTGATTGAGTGACTGGCACAGTTTCCAATATCACCACCTGTCCTGTTGTATTACATACATGTACAGTACACAGATGTTTTTCTGTTGAAGGTAGTCCGTGCAAAAAATACAAGCAAATGAAAATGATACAGGTGTTTACATCTCTAATGATCCACGTATGAGATGACAAGAACTGCATGTATTGTGTTACACGTAGGTTGCTTAAACTGCCTTCCACAACAGTGTTTAAGAAAAAGTGTTCTTTTTTGTAAGCCGTCTGCATAATTATGTATTGTTTTTAAGTTGACACTAATTTCGTTGATACAGTGAAAAAAAAGTGAAATTGGTCGGTCCACTATTTGATTTATTATACAATATTTTAATAGTTATTTTTCAATTCAAATATTTTTAGGAAAAAACTAAGTTGATGTAATAAATATTAAAGCTGGTCCCCGAAGAAATAGTTCTTTTTTCCAGTTTCCAACTTCTAATAAGTTTTTGTAATGATTGGATTCATTGGAATGTACATTTTTTATCAGTAAATTTGCTTGGCTTGGCTGACCGATAGTGTACCATACTTGATTTCAATTCAAGTGATTACCGATATTTGATTTATCTCAGCCCTGTCGGTCACCAAGTATTTTCAGTTTGGTTCATATTCCGTGCAAATTTATGCTGTCACAGTTAAACACCGTTCATGCACATGTATCTACATAACCTTACAAGGCTGATCTTTTTCCATACTT
Organism: Acanthaster planci; assembly: GCF_054643075.1. Lineage (NCBI taxonomy): Eukaryota > Metazoa > Echinodermata > Asteroidea > Valvatida > Acanthasteridae > Acanthaster > Acanthaster planci. Next base: position 3,886,391 of record NC_141785.1, on the reverse strand, counting down.
TGTTTGATTCAATGCAGACTAACCACTGAATCGTGCCCCCATAACCTTAACCAATGCTGAGGCAAGCAATGGTAAAATAGCACCTTGACAAGCATGCACTCTTTGATCAATGAGTGAGCTCCTGCACTGTGTCATTTAAGTGCATAAGAACATATTTCAACCACTTGAAGTTGTTTAATAGGCATGACCGCATGAGAAAGAAATGAATTCCGTGTCAGAAGTGAAAATTTTATTGTCCTGCGTTCCCAGTACTTTTGGGAACTGGTTCATGTATTTGTTTGTATGTGTGATAACTTTACTATTTATGAACCTGTCAAGTTGGGCAGACCTTTCTGTTGTCAACGGGACATTTACATGTACATACCTTTGCATTATTTTAGACAATTACTGTAGCCCTCAGTTTCTAAGAGACAATGTTAAGCTGCTTTCAAATTCTTGGTTTTGCATCAAAATCCACCTGTCAATGTGGGGCTTTGTAGAGAATGAGACATGATTCAGCAAATTCAATGTGTAATACATGTAGATAAGTGTGCAGGTGTCATGGTGTCTATGATTTATAGTCATATTTTAAGCACTCTTTAAAAGCAGGCAGTTACAATATTGACTGAAGCCTGCCATCTCCACCATTCTTACCACTGAACATCTGCTGGCCTTCCGCCTCAAGAACCGTGACGCCGATCAAGGGTTGATGCGGGCTAATAGGTTGCCATTGGCAACCAAACAACCTCCTATGTACACACCCTGCCATAGCACACACACAGTTTAATGGCAGACATGACAGACTGTGCGTCTGGACATGTTTGCCGCAACTCGGAACCTTGCCGTAAAATTGTACGTGAGACCTGTTTATGGAGTCCTGAGGTCACATTTGCATATTTTGGACAATTAGTGTCAAGTAATTTTCCCTCTGTTGTGGTCGTGACTTGAGAGAACGAAAAGCACATCGAGGAACATCAAATCAGAAACAGTATTTTTGGCAAATAAACCTACATTTTCATCATATACCCAGTGCCACATTGTACTTTTCCCTGAAACATACAAAAACATGTAAAGGAAACGGGGGGGGATGAAAATAAATTTTGCGATCAAAACTTTAAAATCCATCAAGATGTCATGAAGTGTGATGGCTTCTGAATGGTTGAGTTGATCCCTTCTTGTTTCAACCCTAAAGCACAAGGCCTTCCATTCTTCTTGTTTTCACTTTGCTGATGTGTGTGAATGTCACAATGTATTCGTACGTGTACATGTTATTACATGTAGTTCATAAAATGTGCAAACTCAGTCAGTGTGACAGAGATACTAGCATGTAGCATCCAGTCAGAAAATCCTAAAAGGGATTTGAGATGCTGAGTGTCCTGCCCAAGAGAAAAATGTGGCATTTTTGCCTTTAGGGAGTAGGAACGTATTAGAAGCCAGCTGCAGAACTCCTTTCTTTGGTTGGTCTCATCTGATTCCATTTACGTAAGCAAAGTACATGTGCATGTACATGTAGCCTTGTTGGGCAATCAAATCAACCTATGTGATTTGCCATTCATGTGTATATATCCACCATTGTTGTAGGCAAAGACTAGATGTCGCGTAAAAGCTTTAAGAAAAGCGTTGAGCTTTGAGCAAAAAGTATGACAAAAATGTGGATCCTGTATCCAATGCTGAATTGGCACGAAATCAGCACATGCCACAAATAATGACTATTACGCCATTTGATGAAAGACTTAGCATTTATCGCCCATGAAAATAGGCCTCACTGTCTACCTGAAAAAGTACTAGTATAATTTGTACATCAAAACCAAATGCTTGCCATGGGTTTCTTGGGGAACCTTGCAGTCACATGCATGGTATGGTAGCGGTACATATGTACATGTCCTTTGACCTCTTGATAAGACTGGATACATTAATGTGCAGCTGCTGCATGTCTTTCACTTATTCGTCCGTATCCTTTCACTCCAGAAAATTTACTTCTTGCCCCTCAATTTCCTTACAGGCTTCAATACTGTTATGTGTAATGTTATCACACGAATGTCCACTTCTCACATTTCGTCGGGTTCACCACAAAGCAATGTACAGGATAGTTTGTTTTTGTGCACCGTGGAGTGACACACCATCCATAGACTTTGTACACACCATTCGTCAGTTCGTGGTGCAGCAACTATCCACGTTGCGACACTTTGTGGTGAGGCCGACGATTTACCAAGTCCAATTTGTGGACTGGCATTACTGTCCGTAAGTTCTATAGGGTACATAGACGCAAGGATGGTCATATACCTGTTTTCCATGTTTCCCTACTCGTCACTGCCTATATCAACATCACATCTGTATTGTACTTTTTAGCTTTCTGTGGATTTGGTTCTTGTAACATGTACATGACAAAAGGAAAATGAACCAAAAAAAGGCGGGGGATTTGGAGGTAATCAGTAGCTTTGAAAGTAGTACATGTACATTTTTCTGTACAAACCCCAAAATAAAATGATGAACAGGTGTCTTGTCTCTTTTTTGCTTGATTTCACAGGCGCTTTTCTGATCCCTTACTTCATCATGCTGATCCTCTGCGGCATTCCCCTGCTGGTGCTAGAGTTTGGACTTGGCCAGTATGTCCGCGCCGGTCCCGTCCAGGCCTTTGGCAAGATTTGCCCCATTTTCAAAGGTAGGAAAGAGAATATGCCTAAGTTAGGCCTATAATTTTATACATGTACACGTATCTCAGTGCAACTGGCTGTTTAGAGATCTGAAGACCCAACGAGACTTGTCACTAAATCAACACAAGACCCCCAGTCTGAATTACAGGCAGAAGCTAATTGAATAAACTGCTACAAAAGCATTCCATTGACGCTGTTCGCCCTGTTGCATGTACATGTATTGTGAATGGTTTCATGTCCGATGTATGGATGGCTGGGACTGCAAGACTGCCTGATCATGCACATTTTGTAAAGTAGCATTTTAACAGGTACAGTCAACAAGTTATTATTTCTGGTAACGACACCAAGGATTCCTCAAAAGCACCCTAGGCACTGCAGCTCGCAAGCCTGAAGAAACCTAAGAGAGGAGACAGTGGGAAGCATTTACAGTTTTAGAGGTGGGAGGAAAACCCCAGAGGAATATTCTGGGTAAAACCCGCGAAATCGGGTAGGGACTGAAAATCCAATCTACATGTAGACTGAGCCAGGATTCGAACCCAGACCACAGAGGTGGAAGGCGAGTAATGAACCACTACGCCAACCTTACTCTTCCGTAAAGAATCAAGTTTGATCTGATGTTCAGCTATTACAAGTGCATACATATACCGATACATCTAGGTAGCCATGGGGTTTGTTTTTCCATGTATTGAAATTTTAAATTTCACGTGTGTTTGTTCAGCCTACAGGAACTGAAATTAGGAATCATATCTATTGTTTTACACAAATGACGCAAACTCGGGTGGATATTTGAAGAGGACCTCGAAAAAAGTTTCAAAAGTTGCTGTATTTTGTGATGCGTGTGAGAAATTACTGTCTGCTTTGCGAGCTTTGCAGGCAAGCCGCGACCCTGAGGCTTTTTGCCCTGCCATGGCACTGTACAGAATAGAATAGACACCATCAGTCATTGAACAGGCATCGTACTCCCCCATGAAATGAATAACCTTGCCTCAGGTTGCCTTTATTGTGATATCTACTCTTATCCTTGCTCAGTAGCTCCAGCGTGCGCCAGAGAACAGTGATTGATCTCTGCTGGCAAGAATCTATCTTTTGAAAAGAGTTTTATTATAGTCAGGAGGATATGGAAAGTTATGTATAATGGCGCATTATTGTGTATCGAGTGTACATTTACATGTTTGTGTAGTGTACATGTACACGTATATGTATATATACATCATACCAGTATGTGTGTATTTGGTCATAAAGTTGTATGTGTGTATCTAGATGAACCTGCTAAGAGTGGGTACACCCTTTTATCCCTTGTGAACTGGCAACATCCATAAGTGTGGCCCATTTTTACAGCTTTGCTCTCCATTCTGCACAAAGTTGTTTACATTAAGTTGGCATGCTGGTTTTCAGAGAGTTTCCTGATCATGTGTAACCGCTGTGACGATTTTTCTAAGCTGTCCCAGCACAAAACATTTGCCTAGATGTACATGTTGCTCAGTAGTTCCGTGAGATTGCCCCTGATTTCTGTGTTGGCGCAACTTGCTCATGGAGCGTTGTAAGCATGATACCTGATAGTGATCCTTAATTAAAGTTGTCATTGTGTGGTAAGTGGAGACCACAATATTAGGCCCTGGTTTTGCGTGTTTTGAAGCAATGCGGTACTAGCAAGGAGCCACATTCATTGATGCTGTATGTAGACCTGTGCATGTAGACATACATGTACACACACACTGGCTTGATTTTATTGTTACTTTTTGTTACTTGGCAACAAGACAGAAACTGCGTCACTGTCAGTCACTGTTTTTTTATTGGGGGAGGACTAACCAAATATTTCCAGAGATTTGATCTAAAAGTTACGTGCATCTGTAGGTTAAACATTGTCCTCCTTGGCAAAGGGAAAAATTGAAGTGTAGTCTCTGTGCAATTTGGAAAAAAGAATAAGGTGCCGTTGAAAGTCCAGGGCACATATATCGGTATGTATGTACCTTGCGTGTGTGCCCAAACAAATTTCAAATTGGTTTTTACGCATAGTACATGTAGGTCCGCAACGCTCTACGTTGTTTATGGATTTGAGCTACAAAGGGACATAAATACAGAACAAAGCAATCCTCGAGCAGCCCTGAGATCCTTCAAATTTTCAAAGTGATTTGTGCTGCATTGAGGAACATACTCGAAGAGCCCAGTCACTAGCAGAGTTTCTTGCAATAGGACATAAAATTCTGCCCCCAACTTAGAATGTGCCACTTGAGTTCCGAACCGTAGAGCATTCTGTGTATCTCGGAGGGGTTGGTCAGGTAAGGTCAGTCGCAAAAATTGCCCCTAGAAGAGTTGAAGCGGGCGTTATGGTGCTCCACACTTAGCATTGTCCAGGTACAAGTCCACTGAGAACTCTTGCCTACATGTACCCTACACTGCACTTGAAAGAATTCAGTTCAGGAACATGTTATCATTAAAACGGAAATGGGTGCTTACCTGTGTCTTAGTTTATCACAGCTTTTCCTTCAAATTATCCCAAGAGATTACTTATCTTTTTTGGAATGTTGTCTGGTTGTTCTCTGTTGGTAACTGTACATGCACATGTCGACATAGATGCCGTATTGACTAAATAAAAAATATGAACATAAGGTACATGTATTATTATTATTTACTTTTGTAAGACCATCACAAGAACCAATAAAGCAAAATTGAACAAAAAGTATATAAAAAATGACAAAAACACACACACAATTAAATATAAGCAGAAGCAGGACCAGGGACAAAAATCTGAATACATAACAAGACAAATAACAGTTACATGTTTGTGGGTCAGGGACTGCAAAAGTAAAATAAACCACTATTACCCGCGGGTATGCAGCCCCATGAATTGATTCATGTGATCTACATGTCATCTACAGACTCATAAACTTTGTTCATTTTTGTTACGTTGCACAATGAGGGCAAAAATGGTAGAATGGAGTAAATGGCCCCGTTATCTGTATTACCAAGAAAACATATTCTAATCAGCCTTTTTCTCTCTTCCTCCCCCGCCCTTTTTTTTTTTCTTCAATGTCTTCACCTAGGCACTGGACTCGCAACCGTCATGATCTCCTTTGTCCTGACCACCTACTACAACGTGATCATCGCCTGGGCCTTGTTCTACCTGGTCGCTTCCATGCAGAGCGAGTTGCCGTGGGATTCCTGCAATAACACCTGGAACACGCCCGACTGCTTCTCCCACGAAGATTACAAGATGCTGAACGGTAGCACCAAGCCCAACAACACCGTCTCCTCCACAGAGGAGTACTTCAAGTAAGCCCATTAGCTTTGTAACGTACATGTAGCGTCTCATGTTTGCAGCCTGCTGAAGACCATGTCCAACAGAAATCCTCAAGTGGAACCTAGCAATTACTTTTTTTATGAAGCTTTGTAAAAACTGAGGTTGGAGCATAGGACATGAATTTGAACACTTCTTAATGTGCAAGTATTTTCACTTGCTGGCATTTTAACAAAGACCTTTTAGTTCAGGCTCTGCATTGACAGGAGCTCCATTTTACCACAAATCACCTCCATGGACTCACATTTCACCCACGTGAAGTTACTACCGATACACTCTACTGTAAGTCTCAATCAAAATTGAGAACTTAAGAATGGACAGCCGTTATTACAGTTTGCTGTTGCCGGTTAAATTGTCATTTAACACGTTTGTAGGGTTTAGAAATTAATTCTAACAAAATTCACGTAACTGCATTTTCGTGTTATCTATTCGTCTGTGCAGAAAGTTTCGATGACTTAGAAAATTTCTTAAAATTGAATATTGGGTTACATAGCATTCAGTGGGATTCCTCATGACCTTAGCACATGTACGTGTATGTAGTGCCTATGGCCTGATGGAGTTTCATTCTTGATGGCTTGCTTGTACATTTAGACCAGGGAATTTTTTTTTTTTTTAATTGGGGGAAAAGTCCTTTAACATGCCTTTGTATGTGCATTTGTTGACATTTTATTCTGCAAAGAACAGATGGCTTTTGCCTGTGTAGACAGTCATTTAAATCATAGTTGAAATACGAGTAGTTTGTTGTATTTTGATAGCCTTGGTGTTGCGGAAAATCCCTCAGTGGTCTAGCAGTGGGGACTGGGATGTTTTTATCTGAAATTCATAGACTTAAGACGGAGAAGTTTTGTTAGTCAGAGCGGTCTCTAGTCTCTACACCAAATTGGTAAAGGGTGCAGTGTTCACTTTGGTAAATATTATGCCAAGTCATTTGATAACTTTTTGATATTTGTCCACTCCCTAAATTTGTTATACCTTTATTTGTTTGTCTTTAATAACCAGCCATCGTGTGCTGCAAATCACGGATTCCATCGGCAATGCCGGCGAGATGCGATGGGAGCTCCTGGGTCTTCTTTTCCTGGCCTGGGTCGTCGTCTACTTGTGCCTCTTCAAGGGGCTGAAGACATCGGGCAAGGTTTGTGTCCTTGCCTCGGTCTTAAATTTTATTCTGTCTTGGAGATGAGAAGCAAATTTCATCTTTGAATAGATTTGCAGTATTGTTAGGGACTACGTGTAAATCTCTTATTAAGCTAAGTGGAATTGAACCCTGATCACAGATTACTCATTTGAAAAACTATGTTAAGCTTGTAGTTTTGCAGTATTCTGAGACTGCATCCGAATCTCTCGTCTAGAGCTAGGTATAGGTCTTCGCTTCATTGGAAATGTGTGGAGACACGTGGACAATAGACCTAGCCGTAGCTCTGAAAGCCCGTTTGACAACTGGATAACAGTGGGCACGGCATCAGGCCACCAATCTTGTGATGCTCTTGGTCACATGTTGTTGCGGTCACATGATAGGGAAGAGGATACCACAAATTAATGTTTCAGTGAGAAATTCAGTAATCTCACACAAGACTGTTCGTTTCATCAGAATGTGCCGTACAAACCGGTGTACTGCAATTTTGAAACAATTCATCTCTTTGATGATCCAAAAGTTGACCTTGCAGTGAATCTGCTTGGTGCGTATGTTTTTGTGTCAAGATGTTTCGCCTCGTAATATTGCAAAGAAAGTTTGCTATTAACCTTACCATTCTGAATTCAAGATTGCATGATTTCAATAGTCCCTATGGGGTTAGGGTTAACGTAAAAGTGACCGATCAACACAGTACCTCAAGGATACCAGTCCAGAGAATTCATCCAATTACCCATCCCCTGTGACCGATCAACACAGTACCTCAAGGATACCAGTCCAGAGAATTCATCCAATTACCCATCCCCTGTGACCTTCCCCCACCCCCCACCCCGCCCCTTGTTGCTTTTGTCTGCCCAGGTGGTCTACTTCACAGCGACCTTCCCTTATCTCGTCCTCCTGGTGCTCTTCATCAACGGGCTGCTCCTGGAGGGGTCCGCAAAAGGCATCAAGTACCTCTTCATCCCAAAATGGAAGGAGCTGTTGAACGTGAATGTGAGTATCTATGAGCAGTCCCAGTTGACTTCTTCTTGAAGGGGATGTGCCTTTCATTTGTCAGCTTTTGATCGCACAGCCGTGTCTGTTTTCAGGGAGCTGAGTGGACAAAGGAGCATCAAGCATCAAAAACACATGGCTTCTAAGCACACAAATTTGCTTACCCAATAAAAAAATTCCCAGCAACATTCCGTGGTAAGGCCAAATAAATAATAGTTTGTCTCTGGTCAGACAGATGTTCCAGGTTAGATGCATTGACACAGCTTTCCCCCCTCCTCCAGGGTTGGACAGACAATTGCAGACACACACTGTCGAGTCTTGGGACTAGACCAGCTTTGTCATGATTACAAGCCGACAACAAACAACTTTGTATCCACAGTCTGCTGCCGTTGTTCAACATCGATCCCGTTGGGATCTATCGCCCTGAGTAAAAGATTGAGCTGCCCGCAAAAATGTTGAGGCAGTGCGGCAATCGAGGGTGCTGTTGCATCTCTCTCAGGGGGAAAAAAATATTTGAAATCGACGCACGTGCTGACCAGAGACAAAAGACTTGGGGGGGCCTAAGATGAAGCAGGGTGTAAGCCCGGATATCCAGCAGTGCCCAAGTTACTGGCCCTGCTCAAGTTTATTCTCGCCACACATAATGTGTGTATGACGTCCATCTTCTAGCTACACATTTGCCTGCTTAGCAGCTGTGTGCTGACGTGAATTTACATGCGCATGTTCTTTTTGATTGTTTGTTTCATTTTGTTTCCACATACAAATACATGTACATGTTGTTGTCTTTTACCTTTTTTCTCTGAGCTTTTTTGCCTTTTCAAACTTTGTAAGGAATTCATAATGTATCAGTAGATCTGTATTCTGTATAATTTGATGATATATAAGCTCAGTACCTCGTCACCAAATGTTTGTTGCCTTTGCTTATTTTGATCTATCCCCTCGACCCCCCTCCCTCCCCAACCGGTCCTTCTCTCTACCTATCATTATTCAGCATCTGAAATGCCAAGAGAGCAGTTATCACCCTCTCAAAGTGGTAAAAAAAGTTTTCTGGCCCACGGAGGCAATAAATGAATGTGAATCACTGCCACGTTTGTGGCAAACCAGCTTTGTTGCTGCCACAGTCAAGTAATCTCAGTTCAGTGACCAGCAGTGACTGAGGTACGCAGGAATCCCCCGCAGCAATCCCCCGGAACTTGACATTAAAAATGAATGACATGAACAGTTTCACAAAATGAGCAACGATCCTGTGGGTCTTTGTAAAGGGAGATGTTTCAGAGCAATGTTTTGACACAGAAGTCTCAATTACTAGTTTGCAGCTGTTGAGAAACTGGTTGCATATTAAAAATGAAGAAGACATTTTTGTGGGCAATATTTGTGATTAAATAAATGTCAAACATATAGAGTATTTTTCTCTCGTGCAGTGCATTTCATGCAGAGAAGCCAGTGTTTTATGTCCACCACAAGTTCCAATATGTTGTACCTTCAGCATGCCACACGTGACAGGATTATTGTAATCTTTGAACATTTCACAGTCAGATAAAGTTGATTGTAACATTGTCCATAGCAAGTCCAGCAGCTTTGGATGTCAGACACTGTTTTGTATGATGGTTGGAATACATGTACAAAGAAGCCTTGTTGGCTTTTGTAAGAAAAATACAAGAACGGACGCATTCCGAAACATTCAACTAATTGAATTGTACAGTGTGCGTCTATCCAAGGCATTTCAGGACCTTGATGTTTCCTCATGATAAACAATGGATATTGCATTCCTGTTCGTGTATTTGCTACAGAAAGTTGAGGGGGGTATAAAGAAAAACAGTAACCAGCCTAAACTGACTTTTTACTCTGCGTTTGTTCATCTCCATTTAGTCTATGAACTGTTAAGGTGCCTTTCCAGTTTCTCTGAGTGTATTTATATTAATGCCATTTAGATAAACATTGACCTCAAATGTGAACCCCTGAATTTGATAGGTAAACATTTATTTTCGGTGCGCCCTCGACCTGTCACATCATGGTGTACAGTAGACCCATCTGATCACGGTTCTTAATGTGAACCGCGTGGCGCAAGGGGACTTTGAATCTCGGTGAATTAAATGGAAAAGAAAGAGACGCTTGTCTTGTTGACCCAGAAAAACATGACACACATTGTCAATTGATTACAATTTGTATAATTTGTACAGGGCACCTGTTTACATGGGCACGTACATGTACTTCTGGCCTCGCTTACTGTTAAAATTTGTTCATTTTGGTACATTTTTTATCATGCAATGACCTCACCGATTTCTAATGTACTTGTAATGGCTTTAGTTCAAATGAGAAGTGATTTCATCTCTTTTGGGGGGAAAAGGGCTCAGGAATCACTGAGGGTCTAGTTTCATTCATTGATCTAGGGCTGTGTTTTCTGATGTTGGCATCTTGCCAACTGCTTTTCTTCAGGACCCCCCCAATACTTCAATATTTGTCAGTTCTTGCCTAACACAACACAGCCTAGCTAGCAACCACGATGGCAGTACAGCAGTGATGCATCAGTGACAGTAATCGCAAGGGGCAGCTCGTGCCTCGAGACTTGAAACATCATTCTGCAAAATGTGCCTGCCTCCCTCTTCTCGCTGCTGTTGAATCACACCTCTTCCCTTTTTTGTGGGAAATATTCAAGCTTTTGGTGTTTAAATCAGCACTGTGCTGCAGGACACAAATTAAGATTATCACATGTCCCCAAATTAAAGGTGGCCTTTTTTGCTAACTCGGCGATTTCATTGCACATTAACTTTTACTACTGAGATTAATGGTTGTCTTTACGAAGCAATAATATGGTGTACACTTCTCACATGGCTTGGATCTGTATGTTTGGTGAGATGAGATGTTGTGTCAACCTCCCTCTTCGTTTCTCATTTTCTTGTAAAACCAGAAAGGATCATGGGATCATCTAAAACATTTTTTAAAAATTTGATTAGAGGAGCAAGACTCAGATCAATGTTTGTACGTGTGTAATGGAAATTTGGAAACTACAGAAAATGTACAATAGGCATGTGTATGTACATTAAATGTACATGTACATTAGCCACATGAATACATTGTGTATAGCCACATGCGTGTGACACATGTAATTACATGTTATAGAACTGCATACAACGTCGTACATGTACATGGTGCACATAGGCATAGGTGCATCAGGTGATCATGCGTTACCCCCGGCCCCCTACCCTCCAACCTGAAATCATGCTGTACTTGTTTTTGAAGTGCTGTGCTTATTGGATCTAGTGGTTGTGTGTGTCAGGATTATTTTGTCATCGTACAATCTGTTATCTTACAGGTTTATTGACTCTACAGTAATTTATTTAGTCAACATCTAACGTCACATCTCTCCTAAAGGTGATCGTGTGATCCTGGAAGGTTGTCGCCATGTTCTGCAGAATTGGCCAATTACAGGACAGCTATTTTTTAATGTGTCCTGTTCTGATTGGCTGAAACGATGGCCTCACAAATATTACTTTAACCCTTGCCATTTGTCTCTCATTTCTCTCCACAATTCGGCTGTTAGATGTCTGTCTTATTTCTTCTTCTGCTCTTGTTTTACCGCACAGGGGTAAGACATATTCCACCGTAAATTTACACATCCCTGCAAGTCTAAACGTTAGAAGCTAAATACATAAATAGGGTTCCTAAACTCAAGCTAAGCTGTGCTTGAGCACTTAACATCCTGGATAGGTCTAGAAAGTGGACTCAGTCAATGTGGACTCAGTCAATGTGGACTCAGTTAATGTGGACTCAGTCAATGTGGACTCAGTCAATGTGGACTCAGTCAATGTGGACTCAGTCAATGTGGACTCAGTCTGGAAGCTCTCCTCATCCCCAAGGTTAACTTCACATTCACCCCCCCTCCACAACTTCATCCATTTTAGCAGTGGGCAACTTTTTATGCTAAGTTTCAGAGTTTCTCCCTCTGAGTAAGACACTCGCAGACTTGCCTGTACATGTACATTTCCTCCCTTCAACCTTTGTTCTGCCACTCCCTCCCCAAAATTTCAGCATGTGAGTGTTGGCATCATAGAATTAAAGATACAAGAGGTAAAGTCCGATACATAATTTGTTATCGGCGCAAACCAAAAGCTCCAAATTCTGCGAGAAATATCCCAATTTCGCAATCTAAAGCTGCATTTTGAAGTTGGTACCTTGTTCATGTGAAATCAAGAGTTGTTTGGTTGCCAAAGAATTTTCTTGTTCAAATCAGATAAATTTTTTTCCCTTTGTTTGGGGGGGATCTACATGTAGGCAGACACAACCCACTGAAAAGATGTACATTGACGAACAGATACCCTCATTTCAGGCCATGAAACTTTGCCTTGTTTTTCACCCCTTCGATGGCTTGATGAACATATTTGTGTGGTTATCTTTTGGGGCTGTTTGTGCTCGACCTGATTTTCCAAACAGGTACCTGAACAAGTACAATACCCTCTGGCTCTAGCCCAGAAATAAGGGCACCCCTCGCTGAAATGCATACTTGTTTACAGAGCATGGATAGAGTGTAATCTATCACAAGTTTCCAAAATGTCATCTCAGTTCACTCAATGAAAAATTCATGACTTGAATGCCCACTTTTTTTTTCTGTTTTGGGGGGGGCAGTGAATAAGGAGATTTAATCCAACCGACCCTCCAGGTGTTAATGTGCTCAAGTCCTTAATCGTCGGCCAGCATTTGGGAGTGTGTTCGTCGAGTGATGCAACCATCCCTGCAAGTCTAAACTTTGACTAAACATACAAACTAAACCTAAAAAAACCAGTACGTTAAAGAAAAGCACTGTGTCCCACTGGACTAGCTGGTGCTTCTGTTGCTACCAATTATTTGTGATTAACTTTACAACTCAACAGTGTGGGGTTTTTTGGTATACATGTGTGGCACACGTACACCAGTGTGTTTGTTTAGAAGGGGAAAAAAATATGTGCTGGCACCTTTTTCATAATACCCAATCACTTGTTGCTTGCCTCCAATTATTAGCGTAATTAAAGGTGACGAGTTTGTATTCCAAAGCAGATGGTCTTTATTCTTCATTTACTCCAGCGTCAAAGCCAATTGAATGTAGGGTGATTGATTACTGTAGTTAAAGGGGTGTGGTAGATATGGTTACTTCAATTGTGAAACTAACGGCTATTTGTATTGTCTTGGGGGAAAAAGAATGGAAGGGCTGGTTTGTGGAAACAAAACCGTAAAAAGAGGCAAGTGACATTTCCCTAAATAATGAGAAGTGATTTCCAACTTGACTGAAGCTTTATAATGTAATGCACTTGTAGATGGGTTGCATACCAGGCCACAGGCTCAGGTACTGAACAGTACTTCCTGATGCCGACCCAAAACCTTCAGCTGCTTCCGTTTGCAAAAGTTCTGCACTGTTTTGAAGTGCCAGGAGGGGATTTCCACCACAAGTTGGAGATCAGTACAGAATCAATTAAGGGGAATGATGGTTGTGAGTCTGTTTCAGAGTAGATGGTTGCAGGAGACCGCAGCCAACGTATGGCAAATGATACACATCCATGCAAAGCACATTAGTTGCTGAGCTTGGTTTGAAAACAGACAGAATTAGTCACAAAAGTATAAAAAAGCTGTGCTTTTCTTGAAGTGTGGGTACAAAATATGCCTTTGGGGGGGCTCTGTACCCAGACAGTGCAAAATTGATCTTTTGAGTGATGAATGTGACCCCATGAATGTAAGTTCCAGTTGGAAAAGTCTTCGTTGATTTAACTTATTCAAACTTTTTACCTTTCAAAAAGGACATTGTTTTCTTTCTTTTTGTTTATTTTTGGTAGCAACATAAGTGCCACTGGTAGAACCTGGGACCAATGAAGATTTGATCTATCTGTAGAAGAAGTGATTTTGATTAAATTTTCTACACCAGTTACTGTGTTCTAAACTAAAGCTAAACTGAACTAATGCTAATTCTGGCGTCAGACTGGGGTCCAGGTAAGCTTGATTTTAACCTTTGTTCACAGAATGCATCCCTTACTCCTCTTCCGTGTATTTATTTGTGCTTTGTGGGAAAAAGGTTTTATCAAAGTTAGGTTTTAGGTTTGGAAAGCAGAGTCCTGTTTCATGTCGTTAAACTTTGTACAAATGTTTGCATCTCAACTTGGGTTGTTGGCAGCAGGCTTTCATGAAACACCAGTTTTGTATCTTTCTCAGTTTGGCACTGGGTTTCACATGTATTTAGTTCTTTATTCCAACCCGGATAAGGAGGAAATTGTTTAAAGTTAAGTATCGCATAATTTCTTTCTTGACACATACACTTATTTGTTTGTTGTTTTTGCCATTGTGCAAGTTGTGTTTTTTTTTTTTTTTTTTCTCCAGATATATATAAATTGTCATTTTAAATTTTCATTTTGAAAAAGAAAATTACAGAAGTTGTTTTTTTTTACTGCTAATAAGGAAACAAAATGGATTCCAAATACCCGATCTGGTTGGATTTTCAACTGAATAACTGAAGGATAGCACATTTGCAGACATTGAAATGTTGTTTGAATTATGCAGTAGCTTTTATCCGAGTCGCGTAACAGTTGAAGCCGCAGTAGAGCTGACATCAAGTGCCAACATCTTGGGTTTTCGCATTACATCACGTCGCAGCCCCTTCCCCTCCCCACAAGCATGATGCATGAGCAGTCCCTGTCTCATCAGGAGCTCTTTCTGTGTTTTTAAGAGGCACTTTGGAGGTGACCTGTGGCATTTGTGGCTGCTCTACTGCTATGATCCTGCTTTTGCAATCCAGCTGTGATATGAGTCATCTTGCCCTCAATTTTCATTGAAAACGGGAACCAGCATTTTTTTCCCAGTTCACCTGACAAATGGTGAAATTGACAGTACGTAAATGCTGCAGGCTGACATGAAAAAATTACTGCTTCACTTGAAATGAATCTCTGTGTTTTTCCCTTTCTTCTTTTCTGTCTTTCTTAGATTTGCACAGTCATTTTGGTTGTTTTGCACTGGAAGTGAAAATCCATATGTTTTTTTAGTTTTGATTTGCACACATGTACTTCAAGCAGGATTGTTTTGTTTTTTTAATTGGTGGGGTTCAAAGTGCATTTGCCTATCAAAACATAATGCACTGAAGCACCGTTGATTTTAGAGCAACACAGAAGATTGGCCATAGCATGACATGAAGAACGTGGTCTTCACATTTGGAACCTCCCGAAATTAAGACAAGTTCCCATTTTTTTATCTGCACGCTGGAAGAAGCCACGTCTATTGTAAGGATGGGAATTCATAATTAATTTGAAAAATGTTTAGAAAACTGTCCCATACTGTTTAAACCTTTTAGCCAACACTTTACAGAGGCTGCTGCCTTTCTCCGTGTTTTCATATATGCATAATTATATAGTTCAGCAATGCGCCTGGTCCAACCAATGTAAAATTGTAGATTGATGTTATGGCATTGAAAACAAGCAATATTTCCTCCAAAAAAAGTACATGGTACAAAGTGTTCTGAAAATCAAAATACATTTAACAGGCATTTGCAATAAAAATGGATGCCAAATTGCATCCATCGAAACGTGTAACATCAAGAAGCGGCAGTTCCGATTCAACTTTTGGGAAAATCTGCAAACGGATTTGGAACTTGTTTAATTTAAACGTGCAAACGTCCCACTCTTATATGTCTAGAGTCGCCCACTCTACCCCCAGCAACTCTTCTTACAAAAACCAAGCCCTCATCACTACGTCTGTAGACTCTTGGGTGATTTTAACCTTGAAGAACTTTAAATGGAAATGGTGGTTCAGAAGGGGAAGAGGGTACAGTACATGCCTATTCTCCTGGAACAATATGTGTATAATGATCACAGCCATTTCTTTTGTCACCACGAGGAAAAAACTATCTGACTTTGACAGGTATTCCTTATCCTGAGAGTTGCGAGGAGTTCAAGAGTTGTGTGGATTTTCTTTTTATCATTGTGCAACTCGAAAGATTGCTTACTCTTAACTTAACTCGCCCCTCCCCCCCAAAAAAATGCCTTTAATACCCAAAGCATAAATGATTTCTCCTTTTCTACCCTTGCTTCACATTTCTAAGGAGACCTCTACTGGTGCAAGCTCATTCACCCGTTTTGTCTGCGATGAAATTTTGTAGGTCGCTGCATGCGTGTGTGTACCGTGTGTCCAGTAATGTCGAGTGTCAGCACCAATCCATGTCATTGCTGCCTAATTTGTTATTTAAACGGATTGTTCTGATCCCGAGGAGGATCATTTCCGCCATTGACTGCGAGATGCATGATGTTGAATAATTCATGATTTTGCCGATATTAATCTAGTTTGCTTTTTATTGTCATCTTCCAGTTTACGACTGAAGTCTCACAGCAGGCACGGCCGGCAGAATTGGCAGCTTTGGGGCCCTGCATTTCCCTGCAGTTTTGTTGAAATTGTTCTGTGCTCATCCTACGCCCAAGCTTATTTTTCTAACATGGAAAATCTCTTTAATTTTTTTTACAAATGTTACTAGCAGGGATTGGCATGAGTGCTTGTTTCACATGTGAAACGTAAAGATGTGCAATGTACAAAGATAACGCGTATGAAAAGCAACAAAGTGCTTATAATTTAGTTTGTGTTTTGGGCTTTTTGTCATATTGCATGATGCACTCTATAATTTTTTATTAAAGATTTCTCCCCCTCCCCTTTTTTTTTTGAGGGGGGGCATATTGCTTAATCTTACATTCTTTTCGCAAAACTGCTTCAGTAGACAAAGGGTAAGACAGGTATCCCGCTGCTCTGGATTGCCCTGAGAAGATGGCATGATTTCCCCTACACAAACAGACAAACATCCGTGTTGGACATCATCGGAGCAACCTGAGATTCCAACTCCAACCAAACTGCCAAAATAAATGGTCTGAGCTCGGCCTCAGTATCTTCCCATTCATGAAATGAATAGGTGGAGCAATTGTGGATGCAGGGTCAGCTTTGGTATTGCATCAACACAGTCATGAATAAAGCGTTCCATACACAAACTTTTCTTTAGAACTGGGGCAAGGAGACACAAGTAAACCCCCAACTACTAATGCAAAATTCAGAATCTTCTCAGAATTATATTACCAGTTCTACAGTAGAAGTAACTTAAACATATTGCCCGTTTAGGAGCTAAAATAGTGTACATACATCCCCTATCGAAATTTAAAATATGCAAAAAAAGCTACGTTTTTAAAAGCCACTCAAGGTGCCCCACTTGGCAGGAATTTTCCCCCGTGAGAGGAAAAAACAAGAACAGGCAAGTTTTAATAGAGAAGGCTACCGTAAATTACTGATATGCCCCGTCAGTTCCAACTTGCGTGCTTGTCCGTTAAGCTTAGTTAACTTCCTGAGGAGGGAGTCAGGAACTGGAGACGGTTTTGCTTGAATTCATCCATTTATGCTACACTGGCTAAGCATTGCCTTGATGAGCACTATAGTTTCATTTGACACCAGAGTTCAAGTGAGGCGGTGTCGAAAGGGGCAGCGTATAATTTTTATGTATAAGTCCCAGTCTTATTCCTGCACAGGCTTTATTCTTGATTCGACTTCTGGCAATTATTCTCCCTTAATCAGGTTTTTTTTTAGTGCTGCTGCCACCCTGGTCTGTCCTTGTGACTGCAAAGCTCATCTCGCTTTCACTTTTCATTTTATTTTTATTCTGTTCAGCAGTTACGCCAAAAACAAAGCAATCATTCATTGGAGCAGCCTGGGATTCATCAGCACGTATCATCTGTTTCACTTGCATTATATTCATTGCATATTACCGGCATCTTCATTTTCTTTTTTATATATGCCGGGTTAATCTGGCTATCAAGTCAGGTGAAGTTCATGAGCAGGTTACTTCTCAAAACTGTGGGGAGTTTGCTTTAGCCGAACAGTGAGAGCTGTCAGACCACGCAGAACCTGAACATTGGCTGCAGTATACAGCATTGAAACTGCCTCTCAAGATGGTTTGTGGTGTACCGAGAACCTGTGTATTTTTAACGTACCGATGCTTCCAAGCACAGCATCGTCAGTTGTGTTGAAATTTCAGGTTGTTAACAAATGATATCCAGTGCCCTAACATAAGGGAGAAGGGTTTCCTACAACAGTTCTACTAAAATATCTGTGTTTTCTGTCTGTTTTATCGCTGTAGGTTGACCTCACCATTTAGGGCTTTGTTACCCAGGATGTTGGCAGTATGTTGTGTGGCTTCCACTAATGCTGAATTGAAAGAAACAGGGAAAATTAAACAAATTAACTGCAACTCTTCTTTGTCAAGGTCTTATTGACAAGTCTGAAGATGTGTCCGCCCCATTTATTTCATTTTTTTTGTTTGTTTGGGGTTTTTGTTGTCGGGTTCTCTTTATTTTTTCCTAAAATACCGAGTTCTGTTGATTTTTTCCTGCAAAATGCTGTAGGTTTGGGTTGCTGCTGCAGCTCAGAATTTCAACTCCATCGGGATTGCCTTTGGCTCCATGATTGCCTTCTCCAGTTATAACGACTTCCACAGCAAGACAATCCTAAGGTGAGAGCACTACCCTCTTACACAGCACCCCCTCAATAAACCACACGTTGCCTAGTTGATCCACACGCCATGTCTTGCGTACATGCACATTGTAGAGGCTTCTCCAATGACCTTCCGCAGCATTTCAGCATTTGTTTGTTGTGCAAGTTGTGTTGCATATTTTACCTCCAGAACGTTTTGAATGATCAGGAAAATTTCTGTTGGGTTGATTTCCAAAATTTAAATCATTGACCGGTGCTGACCAGGCATACTGTCTATGTAAATTGAATTGTTAAATTTGGATAAGTTTATGAGCATTCCTGGATACATTCACTGTCGGAATTAACATACACTTCCATACCAGTGGTTGAAGAAGATTACAGCAAATGCTTGTAACAGCAGAAAAAATTTCATTGTCGTAAGAGTTCTTCAAAAGGAAGAACATTTTCTCATAAGCCCTGCCCCAATGCTTGTAATTTTGCCATTTTGATTGCAAAACACTCTGAGGTATCAGTGTGACTAACAGCAGTCACACACAAGTAGGGATTCTTACATTTATACTAAGGCCTAGCCGTGCCCTATTGTGACAGTCAGCCATACATGCTGGTAGTGTCCTTTCTGTGAGTCGTGTATAGAAGGTGATTGACTCGGACAAATTGCTTGTCATTAAGAGCAGCTGCTTGATATGCTCAAGCAGTCGCAAGATACATGTATTGAGCTCCCTGGATTATTAAGCCCTATCCTTTACCTACAAGTAATTCGACCCCAGAACATGCAGTCCTTCACGTGGATTGGGGAAAATCCTACACTTCCACTAGGCACAAGTTCCATGATTAATTTTTAAAGGTCCCATGCAATGCAAGCTGTTTTAATACCCATTCGGTCCTTCCAAGTGCACCGTTGTGCCCCAATTCAGCATAGTTTCTGTGTCATTTTGCCATTTTATTGGGCATTATGAAAGCTTTTGGATTTTTATGCTAATGCAGATTTGCATATTTCATTAGCAAAATTGAAAATGATGTCATACCCAGCACCGAGATTTGCCAAAATCGTTGCTGCCTGAAATTGTCTTTGCTTTTGTGATTCACTGTGATCACAGCATCCACGGTACGACAGTAGGCCAGAGAGCAAACTTTTCGCACCACTGTTTTCAGTGAGCAGCTGTAAATCATTGGTTAAAAGTTGGTTGGTAGGTCAGTTAAAGTCAGAAATCAATTATCTTAGTCATCAGAAATTGGCACCTGTTATGTCCTGGCTTCTACAAAAAGCAGATCCAAGACAGCTAATGGCTAGCGAGCATCTGCTCGGAGATGGATGTGCCAGCAGAAATGCTGTCCAAGGGGATTAGTGTATTCCGTGGGCTTGAAACCAAGTTAAAGAAGTGTCATTATCTAACTATATCCAGTGTCCTCTGCTTTTGGCCAGTGCAATGCACTCCAGAAATGTGGCAGGTCATATCACTTGTTCTTTTTGTCAGGCAGAATGTAGCAGAGTCTGCACATGCAGGTCATCAGCGGGGCTCAGTGAATACACAACACATGGCAGCCCTATTAGAAGTGGACTGATTGCCGGTCGCATTTTGGATTTGCCCCAAAAAGGGGGGCAATGTTGGATAACAGCACTATGCTCATGCACTCTGTCCACGGGCAGTAAAATCAAAGCCAAAACAAGGCAAACAAATGCAACTTGCACAGATATTGAAAGGCTGTCGGGTGCCATCGTGTCTGTTCACTGCTCCAAATGGTGAACAGCGTGGTCAAGTGTTATTTTGGGGTTACAATCTACCCCTGTTCAGTCATGCTTGATTTAGTTGGAATGTGCTGCATTGAATATGTTTCTACATACCTGTACGTGTACTGTGCATTGTACTTGGATAGGATTCTGCAGTTAGAGTGATTTTTAGCGCAGCAAATTTGGAGTGAAAACCGCAGCATTCTATTAAGGGGAGAGCAAGCCTCGTCCTGCAGGTCTCGAGTTGATGAATCTCAATCTGAAGACAAATTGAAGTTGTTAGCTTAGTATCCTTTTGGTGTTGAAACTAATGACCTCAAGTTGCAAACATCTTTGTCGGATGCACACTAACTAACCAGCATTTCAACATTGCTTGACAACTTCCGTTTAGTGCATTAGTGTGACTCCTGGTAGGCATAAAGATTACGTCACATTAAGTGATCCCATTAGTAGGTCACTATTCCGCCTGGACGGTTGTCCAGAAGGCTTTCAGTTGTATGGTCAACTCTTGTAATGGCTTTGAAGTTCATAAAGCAATCAGGAACATCAACTGAAACATGTGTTCCCTGTCTGAGGAAGGGAAAGTCTAGCAAAGAAATCTCTCATTTACAGGAAAGCTGTTATTTCCAAGGTCTTTCTGACATGTTGAGTGGATTATATTGGATGGTACATTAAGCCTTTGTAGCAAGTCCACTTTTTCGGTTGTCTGTCAAGGTCACCTTGGTTTATCTGCTGAGCTGTCTGGGTATAAATCCTACTGGAAGGTGCACTCATACCCTCAAGTCTCCATTTATAACCCTGGGAAACTTTAGATGCATCGTTTTTCAAATTCTTAATTATTTGTTTTCATTGATTTATTTCTAATATGTCATTTTATTTTTTTGGCATCTTGCTCAAACATCGAGGAGAATCATTCTGTCAGATTCCAAACAATTAGTAAAACATCTCAGTAGGAATGACTAGCGTCAAACATTTTCTCACACACCCCATTAATTGTACAGTATACTTACCCCCCCCCCATTTTGTGGGATTTCAGCTTAGTTTTATGGACGTACCAAGCAATCCAAATGAGAACTGAGAGTATAATGTACATGTATAAGTGCACTCCACTTTTCAATAGACATTGTGACCCACTCACATACTTGTGTATTTATGTACATGCACCATGCATGTGTTGTCGTTGTTAAAAGTTGGCGCTCCTGTGCACTCTGTGGGCCATGGTCGTGTAACCTCATGTGTAAAACACAGTTTGAAACTGAAACCAGTCCCATTTTTTTTACACATAGCGTAACATGTTGGCCAGCTGATAAACTGGTTTCACCAGCTGGATCACACAGCCAGGAAAGATAGGCAGACGTAGCTCTTGTCCTTGGCAGTATACCGCCCTCAACAGCTTTGTGAGATATGTGTAGTCTCCTGATCAGAAAAAGAGGAAAAATGCTGCACAGATTCATTTAGTAAGAAAAAGTCACAATGGAATGGGTCAGAAATAGTATGAGATGCTTCAGGATGTTGCCAGGTAACTTACATACATGCACATGTACATTGCTTGGCAGAATCTAGCCACACTTTTGTGTTACAATATACACATAGGGCTGTGGTAGCCCTGGTCCCACAGGAAAAGTACTTTCGTCATACCAGCCAAGATCATGCCCCCCATTGCAGCACATGGATCATGCTAGGTCAGAAGGGACACATGACCGTACAAGACTTCTATGATAGCAAAAGGTTTCAGTTGACCTATATCCTTGCAGGTGTATGGATATGCAGATTTATTAGTAACCTGCAATCACCTTGCAGTTCAGCATGCCGTGGTGAAAGCTTTGAAATCCAACAAATAAGAGACGCTCTACTTGTGCGTTGTACTGCCTACTGTCCATTCATGAGTGCTTTGTTGCTCTACCCCTGACCACTGACGAGTGGGTCAAGATGGTTTTTTGAAGGGAAATGGTGCGAAATGTACAGTTGACCTGCAGATGGTTTGGTTCTGACTTGAAAGTCAAATATAAAATGATTTTTTTTGTTTGTTTGATTGTTATCGAACAAGGCCGTGATTAATTCCCGACTCTTAACTTTGCACATGTGTAAAGTGCACTGATCAGAAAAAGATGAAACAAACAATTGAAACATTTTTATCTAAGTCAACATGTAGGTAGCAGACAAAGACGTGAAGCGAGTAGTAGGCCATTTTTTGTAACTCGTGTGCAGTTGTTTGTTGCAGTCCAAAGATCTGGTGAAGAAGAAAAATGGCAAGGACATGTAGCTCACGTTTAATTTTGCAAGAATGGTTGGGATGATTAATTGGGAGAGGGGGATCCCACGTGGTGAAGGTAGTACAACACCCCCTGGCCTCACATCACTAGGAACATCAAAATAAGCCTCACTGTCTTGTTACCAACCTAGGACATACAATTACTGACCACGTAATGTCCTCTGTAATGGTAGCCAATCTTGGGGAGACCATGTGATACATGCACCCCATGATAAGAGCCCCACGCTGGACCGAGAGAGGGCACGTTTTTCCCAGCAATGGAGATTCCTTTGAATGGAACTGCGCTGTGCTGGTTCACAAATGACGATGAATTGGCTACCACTCGTGACAAACATGGTTCTTTCCAACCAATGAGGGGGTGTTTCCGCCCATCAAGGGAGATTCGTAGCTGTCTGTTTTCTATCAAATGTGGTTTTGCCCCTGTATGGCACCCTGAAATTTAAAACACTAATCAAAGCACCCATCTTGGATCATTCCATTGCAGCATTGGTTTCTATTGTCATTTGCCGTCTACCGGCCGGACTAACAATCTCTATCCCTCTACATGCCTTATTTGGGCAGAGGTACACTGTGTTTCCCAGGAGACCTACAATGAACTAACTAGAATCGTGTAAAGTTCTATATTTTCTTTTTTCTTTGTCTTCAGGGACACCTTCTGCATCACCATCACCAACAGCTTGACCAGCCTTTTTGCAGCTGTCACCATCTTCTCTGGCATTGGATTCATCTCCCACATTCAAAACCAAGATGTGGATACAGTCATCCAGCAAGGTATTCAACACACAGGACGCATTGTGCTTTTTTCATTGATAGGTTGGCTAGATGCTAGAATTGGCCTTGTATAGAGCCTGGTGAAAGACCAGTGAAAGCCAGTTACGATACAGTGTAGAAAAGGGGTTGGTCAAAGGCATTTTTGCCCTAATTCTTGAAGATGCTTTAGAGGCAGAAAAAAAAATTGCTTGATAAATCAACTCATGAGACTCATTATGCAACAGTTTAGCTGGTGCATGTAACTTTTTCCTTTAGTAAATATTTTAGCTAAACAAACATAGTTGCATGCTTAATTGCTCCACAGTGTGGCACCAGTTCACTTCTTTTACAGTTCTTTCAAGTTTGTGATTTAGAGGGGACTATTTGTTATAAAAAAAATCCTGCAGTGTCGGTGAATTAAGTACCATTTTATTAAAAGAATGTGAAAAAAATTCGGAAAAAAACAGACAGGTAAAGTGCTAGAATGCACATTTACATTTCCAGCAAGACTTTTTCAACACATATAGCTTACATTATTTTCTTTTATGCAGCATATACATACCGGTACATGTACGCTCTCACCAAGTGCACTGCAAACGTGACCCCTTGGAGGCTAGACTGAGAGAAAGTTTACGGGTACACCGTGAGGAATCAATCTTTCCTTATAAGGGGTGGTTCTGAGTAGAACCGGTGAGTGTGAACTTGACACGCCAACCAGAATGCTCTGGAAAGGAAAGGATGATTCCACATGGTGTACCCACAAACCGTCCCTCGGCTGTGACCCCTTGTTATTCAGATGCCGGGTGTGTCTTTGATGACCAGTGAGTGTCAAAGATCACTGATGAGCAAGGTCTATTCCACTTTGAAGTTTCCCACATCCCCATTCCCCTTGAAAAGCTCTCCCGCGCAAGAAACCGGTGACACATTCTTTGTACTTCAACTTTCCATAAAGACGTCTAGCCCTGTGGAAAGTACCACACAAGTTGTTGAACACTACCTTCCTCAACTCTGCAAAAGCTTTGGAAACCTTCTTGATTGTGAGGGGTCGATGACAGTTGGGGTTAATGTGCAAACAGCACACACACTCAGATTGGTGGCGACAGTATAGGAAGCAATGACACAGACCAGCTGTTGAATGTTTCTGCCTGCACATAAATTTACATTCCTCGCCGCCCTTCTCCCCGCCTCCCCAGCAGACATTGACAGTGGTTATTGCCCATTTCTGTCTGGTTACACAGGTCCTGGCCTGGTGTTTGTGGTGTATCCTGCCATCTTCAGCACCATGCCCATCTCCCAGCTCTGGTCCGTTCTCTTCTTCATCATGCTGTTCTGTCTTGGCATCGACAGTCAGGTTGGCTTCCAACATTTTTTCCAGGATTGTGTGGGGGTGAAACCGCATTGACCGGAAAGAAGAGTGTTGATAAAATGCGATGCTTGGTAGAAACCATTCGGTACAGTATGTCAGTTATCGACTCTCCACAACAAAAGCGCTCAATGGAAGAATCCAAGACACAGCGCGAGATTGCTCAACTGTGCCAGTCGCTCTGTGATGTCATACCCAACGAGACAGCTGATTGGCCAGAACATGTTATGTCAGCGCCTTGTCCTTGAAAAATCACTCGGGTACCTAAATCACTTTCTCTATCACTTTCAGCATAACATTTCCACTGGAAATTGCTGAATTGAATTTGGTTTGGTATGGGAAGTCCTGTATCGTTTATCTCATCTTGACTCTGTAGTTTGCCATGGTGAAGGTCGTCATCGCTACTTTCATGGACGGCCTGCCTAAACTGCGCCGCTTTTACTTCAATCGGCGTGAGGTTCTGGTGCTGTACATCTGCATCGTCTCCTTCCTGCTTGGAATCCCTCACGTCACACAGGTAAACGAGTCACCACTCTCAACCCTATTCATTTCACAACCAAGGAGTACAAAGTCTGTCTTTTCCACTCGGTTTTTAAAAAAATGTTTTAATAACTGGCCGAAAAAGGAGAGGACGAACAAATGTTTCAAAACAAACACTCTTGCTCTGTGTCATTTTTGTCATGGTCATCTTGCTGTGTCATTTTGTGTCATAGTTATTGTCAGCCAGCCTTCCTGCATCTTTCTAGCCTTTCCTCTGCTACAGACACACAGGTTAAACTGCGGTTATTCTGCATTAAATGTAAGGAAATGCAGCCCCAGTGTTTCCTGCATGTGGACGGCTGAGCAGCCTGTGTTGAAGTGCTGATCTGTTTGTTCTTGCCATTGTTCCCACAGGAGCAGCATGTATGGAAGTGCTGATCCGTATGTTCTTGCCATTGTTCCCACAGGGCGGCATGTATGGAAGTGCTGATCCGTATGTTCTTGCCATTGTTCCCACAGGGCGGCATGTATGGAAGTGCTGATCCGTATGTTCTTGCCATTGTTCCCACAGGGCGGCATGTATGGAAGTGCTGATCCGTATGTTCTTTCCATTGTTCCCACAGGGCAGCCTGTATGGAAGTGCTGATCCGTATGTTCTTGCCATTGTTCCCACAGGGCGGCATGTATGGAAGTGCTGATCCGTATGTTCTTGCCATTGTTCCCACAGGAGCAGCCTGTATGGAAGTGCTGATCCGTATGTTCTTGCCATTGTTCCCACAGGGCGGCCTGTATGGAAGTGCTGATCCGTATGTTCTTGCCATTGTTCCCACCGGGCGGCCTGTATGGAAGTGCTGATCCGTATGTTCTTGCCATTGTTCCCACAGGGCAGCCTGTATGGAAGTGCTGATCCGTATGTTCTTGCCATTGTTCCCACAGGGCGGCCTGTATGGAAGTGCTGATCCGTATGTTCTTGCCATTGTTCCCACAGGGCGGCCTGTATGGAAGTGCTGATCCGTATGTTCTTGCCATTGTTCCCACAGGGCAGCCTGTATGGAAGTGCTGATCCGTATGTTCTTGCCATTGTTCCCACAGGGCAGCCTGTATGGAAGTGCTGATCCGTATGTTCTTGCCATTGTTCCCACAGGGCGGCATGTATGGAAGTGCTGATCCGTATGTTCTTGCCATTGTTCCCACAGGGCAGCCTGTATGGAAGTGCTGATCCGTATGTTCTTGCCATTGTTCCCACAGGGCGGCATGTATGGAAGTGCTGATCCGTATGTTCTTGCCATTGTTCCCACAGGGCAGCCTGTATGGAAGTGCTGATCCGTATGTTCTTGCCATTGTTCCCACAGGGCAGCCTGTATGGAAGTGCTGATCCGTATGTTCTTGCCATTGTTCCCACAGGGCGGCATGTATGGAAGTGCTGATCCGTATGTTCTTGCCATTGTTCCCACAGGGCAGCCTGTATGGAAGTGCTGATCCGTATGTTCTTGCCATTGTTCCCACAGGGCAGCCTGTATGGAAGTGCTGATCCGTATGTTCTTGCCATTGTTCCCACAGGGCAGCCTGTATGGAAGTGCTGATCCGTATGTTCTTGCCATTGTTCCCACAGGGCGGCATGTATGTCTTCCAGATCCTGGACTGGTACAATGCCATCGTGTCTCTCTTTTTCATCGCCATCTTTGAGGTCACTTCTGTCGCCTGGTTTTATGGTAAGAATTCATGTGGGGGAGAATTTGAGTGGACTCTGTACAACCCTTTTTAATGCTTCAGTATTTTTCTGTCACAAGTTTGTAAGGTTACAGAAGAGCAAAGGGAACAGATAAATGGTCTTATCAGTTTACAGATAGTAAATACGGATGATCTTGCTTCTAAAATTGACTCAGTCACATCAACATTAACAAAATTTGCAACTCCATCATATAAGTCTGGTTCCCTCTATCCAAAAGAAGTCAAGTTAATGCCACTTTCTGCCAACTGTAAGTGTAAGCTATTGTTACTGACAGCCAGTTGCCACTTTTCATCACAGAGCACTGTAATGGCTGTTTCTTTTTAAATATTGGGATTCAGGTGCCAAGAGATTGGCTCGCAACATAAAGGAGATGACTGGATCGTCCCCGAACATCATCTTTGTTATCTGTTGGGTCTTTCTCTCGCCTGCTCTCATCCTGGTAAGCCCCACAAGTACTCAAGCATGATGGAAGTGGAATCCACTCATTAGTGGATCTGGTGTGTTTCACTGAAGTGAAAGCTCTCCTGTGATAGCCTGAGCTTCAGGGTTTTATTATTTGAGATTTAAGATTGGTAATACATATGCAAAAGTATGTCAGCTTTTCGTTTTATTACCTGAAAGGCAAAAACGTCAGTGCTGACTTGTTTGCAGAATTTGAGGGTTAAAGTGCTTTTATTGTTAAACTGATGTTGTCTTCAAACTTGTTGTGAATTAAAGTTTCAAGCCATGTACCAGGCTTTCCACCAAGGGCATATTTTATGCCTTGACCTCAACATAATGTGAATTCATAAATCGTACTGAGATGTAACACAAGGTGAGAGAATGTTCTAATTTTGGGTTCAGTGTGTGCTATAGAAGGACTCAAGCCACTACAGAATGGCTGTGCTGCCCTCTATTGTTGGAGTTTGAAATTGAAAAACCAAGACTTGTTCACCCGTCTTTGCACATTCCGTACAAAATAGTTTTCAAGCCAGTGATATTTTAGACAGTATAACCAGTGACATACCACAGCAAAAAGACATGTTGAGTTTAACAATTGAGTAGAGAATGTAGTTCTGTTGACTTGAAATTCAAATCATCTTAGCATGCTAATAGTCACAGACTAAGATGAAATGATTGGATGTTGATGTTTTAGATAGATAGTATGTATGTGTGTTATGATAAACTGGATTCATTATGAAAACTCTTGTGTACATTTACCTCCCAAAAGAATAATTGTTGTAATCTCGTGGTTGGGGCTATTTGTTGAGTACACTGAGCAAATCTTTTATGGAAATTCTGTGTCTCAACGTAGCAATAAAAACATGTTGATCCGTGTCCAGATATTACAGAATGAGTAGTGTCATAAATTCAATCTTCCTGTGCATTGGAGCAAATGTTCTGAGCTCTCTAGTTTATCCTCTCATCAAAAACAGACATAATGAGGGTAATACATTGACAGTTATCATTTATATCCTCTGTCACCTTAAGCCAAGCATAGTAATTGTGACTTCAATTGGTCCCGGGAGTTTAGTTGATGGAACATCAAAAGTCTGTCATCAAGTCTCCCATGAATCTGCTCCTCAACTGTTCCTTCAAGAGTGAAATTATGTTTCTGCCTTCCGGTTACTTCTCATCAGGTCATCATGGTTTTCCAGTTCATTGACTATGAGCCCGTCAAGTATGGTGGTCAAGAGTTCCCCGATTGGGCCATTGCTATTGGCTGGTTGGTCGCATTTACATCATTCTCCTGTATCCCGCTCGGGGCTGTCCACACCCTGCTGACGACCAAGGGGAACCTCAAAGAGGTATGTACCCTGATTGAGAGGTAGAATCTCCCAATCAGGAGATTATCCCCAGATTGGGAAACTGCGCACTACATATTTCATTTGATCAGAATATCAGTCAAAAGATCTAAATGGCTTGTAGCTATCTGTAGCTGGAGAAGACTGTGCTTAGATTTGAGAAATGTTCTTAGACAGATAACCTTGCTAGAAACTGGCCGCGTTTTTCTGTTTCCAGCTTTCAAATCTTGCCGGACTCACAGTGAAGCACTTTTCAAAATAGTTGCAGTTTGTGAAATTTCTCGGCCCAAAAAGTATGGTTAGATCATTTGTGAAATGCACTATTGCTTCTGTTGGAAATTTCTAATGAAATGTCCTTCCACCTCTCAGCGTTTACTGCTCAGCTTCCGTTCTCCCATCGACGAGGCAACATACAGTCTGCAGTTCTCAGAGCCCAAGTTTGACAAAGATGTCCCACCGTCCTATGAAGTGGCTGTCCAGTGTGAGAAAATGTAACTAGAAAAAGCACTGAATCTCACAAGGTATGAGTGTACTCGCTCCGTTTTGTTTTTTTTAGACATTCCTGGTTATGGAAGTTGTGACATGTAGAAATTTCATCCAGGGGATTTGGTGTGTGGTATGACAGTTTTGATTTACCTCTATGATTTTCAGGTTATTGTTTTATTTTGGCGGTGTTACATATTGTGGTGAAGATGTTAGGGCTGCATAAAAAGGAGTACCATTTTTTTTCATGTCTGAGAGGCGGAAGCAAAGCAACCAAGATCATCTGCCTTGTAAAATCATTGCAGATGTCTGACTTGTTCTGTACATACATGTGTGAATAGTTTCCAGAGATAAGTTGAAACCGTAGCTGGTAAGAATAACACCATTCTTTTGCTGTATTGTACAAATTTATTTACAGTTGACGCAGTTCTGACAAAAATGATCAAACAGTGCGCCTTCAGTTTCCTTGAGCTTTCATGCTAGCATGAAAGTTGATGTTTTGTTTAACTACTTGTAAGTGCTGCTGTTTAGTTTTTGAAAGTAGTCAATAGGTTACACTGAAGAAAATGTTTAGCTAACAAAGTCTTGCAGATGACATTTTTTTGTGTGCTTTACATGTTAGTGAGTCAGAAGTGTCTGGTAAGAATATTTTATGCAAAATCTTCGTCACTGTTACTCTGTGGACAACTCCAAGAGCGATATTGAATTAAAAGATCGCTAATGCCCATTCCACTATGTGAAGTTAATGTGAAGCTGTCCCAAGGACAGACATCGTGAATTTGTGACCGGCTCTGCAAAAGGTGTATTATGTCACTTTTTTTGGATTTGGGATATATATAATCAAATTGCTCACATCTGAAGCTTTTATTTGATATATTATTCATCCCACTGGCATTTTATATTTTGAAGTTATTTGCTATTTGCATATTCATATAATTTCATTTTATCACACATGCTTTTTGAGATCATGCCCTTTAAACATAACAAACACAGACATTAAACTGAAATTAGGCATTCTCTTGGTCCTTAGCATTGGAAGCTTTCTGGTCAAGCAGTTGGCTTCAAAATATTTCCAAATATTTCACCCTCAGCACATGGAATGGGCCCATTAGGTGCTTTTGCATTGTGTGACTTAATACACCCTGTTGCTGAGCGGGTCGCATTTTATGTGCATGTTCCCAAATAGCAAATTCGGGTTCACAATTTGAACATGAAAACATGCAACCTGAACCATGTCTTCCTGGATTTACATCAAAGCAAAAGCGCCCTCACCTGTCCAGAAATGCTTGGTCAATTTTTCAATGTTTGAAAAGGTGCACCGTTCAGTTCACATAACTCAAAAAAGACGTCAAACAGTCGTCATACACGGAAGAAGAGTACAGAGATACACAAAACTGATTCTAAGAAAAATTTTATTTCCTGGATCCCCTAATGTCATCTGAGTTGGTGGCCTGTCATTATTGCCGTGTACATTTCTGACGCTACTGCCTTAGGAGCTACCTTGAATCCCTCAGGGTTAAATAAACAGTCAGTTCATAATTCAAAGATTGTTGTCTCTTTGCTTGTGTGTGACAAACTAATTCTGGGGAAGATAATAGCAGTTCAGGTCTGTTTGTTTGTTGGGTTGTTTGTTTTTAAATGTCAAGACACCATTCTAAATCCATGTCTGGCTTTACTCGCTTTTAGAAACAGAAAAGTAATAACTTTCTTTCCAGAACAGAGGCTCATGGAACAAAGGCAAGGCATTCATTGTCTGACAAGAAACCTCAAACATTTCAAACGTTACCTAAACCAACAAAATCTATCATTTCTAGTTCACAAAGTACATGCAAATGCAGGATCTATTTTGAAGTACGCAGTAGTTTTCTGCCGTTTATTAGTCTGCAGTAACCATCCAGACAACATGAAATAAAATTTAGTATTTCTATGGTCTAAAAACTGAATGGTTCTACAGTCATCACAGTGTTTCATTAGCAGGTGGATTTATAAATTGATCTGAAATTAAGTCCAGTAATTTATAGTAAAAAAAGTTTCAATATTAAAAAAAAAACAGAAATAAAAGGATTATGTAAATTGGGTGTAGAGGCTTCAATATGAGAGGCAGTTATTTAGGGTTTTTCTAGCATTGCGAATTGATATCTTTGGTACTATCAGCAGATTGGCTATTGTTATAAAATTATTTATTATTGGCCAGAGGATATAATTAACCAGGAGCTCGGTAGAGGGAGCAATCATGAGTTTCTATTAAGGTAATACATTTACCATTGACCTTGGATGTTCATGTATTTTTTCTATTCAGATGACTCATGAAATGAATCTTAGGGGAAGCTTCAGGTTATCTGTTCAACTAGGGAAATGCTTTGTGATCGGTCATTACTGTTAAACATTACAAAAATTATATTGTTTTATTTTTTATACCCACCACGGCACAGTGTTTTGTTGTTTGTTTGTTTGTTGCTTCGAAGTGGGTTTTGCCAACAACTCAGTTTAAGTACGTCATACTTTAACCTACATTTTTGTTCGCCCCGACCATGAAAGGTGATTTTTCTTATTGGTTAATTACTATAGATGTGAAGTTCCAAATGCTTCTCTGGACAGTTTGATCAACAGGTGGTCGCAATTTCTATTTGAACAAGTATTGGGTTGATGCTCATTTAGAGCTAAAAACGTTCCATTTTTTCATTTGTCATTATTTCTGTACCAGCACGATGGTCCTGTATGATATTGTAATCTGATACAAGGAATATTGGTTTTGCAGCCTCTTAATAAACCGCTGATTGGAGTGGCACAAATACTGTAAATTTTGTTCTGTTTTAATCTTTTAAACTCGTGTGCTTGGTGTTTGAAAACAACTTGACATCCATTTTGAGAATGTCAGTTAAGTACAGGTTACATTTTAACATTAAAATTGGCGATGCTATCTTGATTTCATTGTGAACCCAAGTTTCCCTCTGTGCAAACATGGCTGGAAAAAAAGGAATTCTAGGCTTGTTGTCAAACAATGAATCACAAAGGTTAATTTACTACAGCCAAATATCAAAAACTCTGCAGTTTTTTGCTTGCTGGCTGGCAAGCTGGCTTGGTTGGTTGGTAATTGGTTAGCTGGCTTGAAGTCACCAAATACCATTTTAAATTGTAAAACAAATCTCAGTACGAGATTCATCGAATTACAAGGATGCACTTCCAAGATTTCCTGTAAAAATGCATTTCGTGGAGGCCTATCGTGAATTTGGGTTCATTGAGCCTTAACGTCTATCTTTTACACCTTGAAACACCTTAACAGGCTTCAAACAAGTTCTGAAAAGGGGCTTTGTAACTGAGCCCACACTGTTGACAGTTCCAATATCGATTGCCTCTTTTGTTTCTCAAAATGGCAATTAGCTATTTACAACTAGCTTTTCTCTTCAACCAGTTTTAAGCAGTTTTTTGGTTTAAAAATTTAAGCTTTCGAACCAATCCTGAATTCATAGACGGGTTTTGTGGACGATTTCAATGATGTGGATTTTCTTAAAATGTCGCCCGTGAAGATTGAGGGTCAAATGTATTTTGCATGTCAAGAGGCGACAGTCGTCGACTAATCTTTGCCCACCAGAATTTGTCAGCAAATTCGTTGCACCGATGCGAGGTTTCTTGATAATCCACTCGCATTCAAGACAGGTTGACACAAATTTCTGGCCAAACTGTAAAGAAGGTGGGAGCTCGTAGGGCCTACCCATTAATCCGTCCACTAGCTCGGGTACACGCATAGCTTCAGCCTTCTCCAGTTTTAGGTGTGTCCAGATCGATGTACAGTAGTTTGTGGTAAGTGTTCATATTTTAGCATGCTCCGGAAGAGACTTAAATGTCCCCACTAAAGCCCGCTTGGAAAACGGTCTTAAAAGAAAAAGGACTTAACACATTTCCAATTTTCTGTGAGCAAACAGAGATCCGACTTTTCTTTGGCACTGATATGGTCAATGGAGTTCAAATTTTTCGCAGCTTTAGCATGGTGGTTGACCATGCACCTGCACTCCAGTTCCCCCTCCCCAGGCCCATCCCGTTGAAAATAAGATCCACGTCCTCTAATTCACGCGAGATGTCGCGTGATTCGGTGCTATTCACTTTGTTGAGTCTGGGCTCGCTTGCTCTAGACACGCATATATTTTTAATACATGTATATCTGTCCGTGGCTCTAGGCCTATTCGCAGCTGCAATGAAATTGATTGACAACGGCAAGGAATAACACTTTCATCTATGGCATTTTTTGTTACAATCGCCAGTCTGATGCTTGAAAAGGACGAGCGATACGAGCGAATTTATTACGCTCAAAGATTGCCCGCTTTCAGCTCGCACCATATATACGTGAAACGCTGCAGCCGCGCGTCTATTAAAATATACACGTACATGATGCGAGTTACATGTTCTCGTGACGGTGTTCCATATTTTCGTTTGACGCGAAGATGAAAGCTCCACTTGATTATAAATATAATTTGACCCTGATTCCGTCATTGGTCGTGAAGTGTTTCTGTAAGTCTTCCGATCGGCCTTATAAAAGAATGTTTTTTTGTGTGGAGGATATCGTAGGGTGGGCCGAGGGTTTGGCTGTGATTACTCATCGGCGCTGCGAGCTGCTTTGAGCTTCAACATTTTTACCATAAATTAGTGAAGTGAAACTAGGCAGAGGTAAGTTTGGGACGGCATTGCTCTTGCAACACAGGGTCTCCTCAATTTCCGTGCAATGTGTTGCATGATTTCATGAAACTTTAACGTCAGCCAACTATGCCAACAAAAATCAAAGGCTAAACCTGCTCGTTTCATGGTCTTTCATCGTCATGCAGAGGACGTCATTTACCCCTAAACTGCACCGAAAGCATAATGAAGATAAATCACTCGTCTTCAAAATGTGCGGTGATATTTTATGGGTTTTTTTCCCAGCTAACGAGTTTGAGAGGAGTGTTTTCTGTGTGGTTCTATGGAGATAATGGTACAAAGAGTTCTTCAAGTTTGATAAAAGCCTCAACAGTAATCCATACCGACGACGCTAATAACCAATATCGAGGAGCGCGTCATCTGGCCAACTTAAAGATCGATCAGGGCGTCATGGCAACATGTGCTTGCGGGGGACAGCCCATAGCATAGCCTCATAGCCTGTTTACTTTTGTGTTATTCGGGAGTCGACCATGACACGAATTAATGAGTGTTTGGGGTCTGCTTTCGTAGTTGAGTAAAACCGGTGTTGTAACTTTTGAAAAAGAGATTTGGAGAAGGCTGAGAAAGCTGTTGTGTTTGTGCGTGTGAGAGGCCTCGCGAAATGACCTCAAAGTGTGGTGTTTTCTCGCTATGCATGCCTGCTACACCTGAAACAAATCTTCATTTTTCATCAAATCCAATAATGATAATCATAATTATTACCAGCGAAATAATAAACAAAGGTATACGCTTTTCAGTACTGCTGAAATTTCGTTGTACTTCCCTTTTATTTGAATTAAAGTGCCGTGACCACGTGGAACTCTTTAGACCACATTATATAGTCGAGTGCCTTGTACCGCTCGGTGAGGCAAATGGGGACAAACACTGCCCAATAATATTGGTGCCTCTAGGGCATATATCAGTAAATGGTGTGCTGCAGGCACTTCATTGCCTACTTCAGACTCGTTATTAGTTTGTACACCCATTCTGAAGCACATGCTGTTATTTAATGTGCACTTCTCGAAGAAGGCTGTGTTAATATATTCTATCCCAGACACTATACACACAGGAGCTTGTTCGTCAGTTATTGGTTTATTCCTCCAAGAAGCTAACTGTCCCTGTAACTGCCGCAAAAGCCTATGAGTTCTTAATCAGCTTAGTCACCTGCCCTTAAAACCTGCTGGAATCTAGTGGACCCCTTTGCTTAAGCTAAACACACCGGGATAGTTTTACCAAACTTTGTGAGTTTTTCCAAATCTGTAACATCGTTTGACCCCTTATACCCGTTGCAAGTTTCTTAAGAGGCATCCATGGCATACATCAGTTTGTTCTCAAGAGGAAACAGTTGTCAGACATTTTGAAACGGATGGAAAGATTGCTGCTTGGGTTCAACGTTTAGCGCCTGACTGTTGTTGCTTAAGATAAAAGGGCTTTACCAACATCACACGTGGCGTTTCTTATATTATCAGCCTTGGTATATCTAAGCCACCATCTTTCATAGGTTTACGTGGCACTGTAGCATAATCGCCGGTAAATTTCCAAGTTCCTACGAACATGGAGGAAAGTCCTCTTTCCTCCCTGCTACGAAGAACAACTCCCCATTGCATTGGATGATTTTCTCTGTAATCACACCGTGTGTGTATTCATTAAGTGCCCAAGGACTTGGAAAGAATACCTAAATCCTCTTTGTTCGCCACACCGTCTTATCGGTCAATGGGGCTTCTTCGCCGTGGATTACGGGACCTCGGTCGCTTGTGGATAAAAGCCCAGAGAAAGGGATCTTTAATTCCATGGTCTCCCACAAAGTTTGGGCATTAACTACGTTGGTAACAGTTCACCGTTATACATTCCAGTGAGGAGATCCTCTTAAAAAGCACAATATATGTACCACACACAATTTCCCGTCTTGCCTCAAAAATGAGTCTACTAGGCAAATGTAATTTATCCATTTTTAAGGGGGAACCCCGGCCTGTCTTAGAACTTGTTCGATTTGGATTTGGCAACGTTTAATCTCAATCCCACTGCAAGTTCGCTGCTTTTCTGAAGTCATTTGGCCATGCGACAACTTCGCTCGAGAAAACTCCGTACAAGACGAAATGCCCCAATGGAGCGGTACAAAGCCCGCGTACCTATAAAATGATGTAAACCACGAAAGCGATTTGTCGGAATAGCCTACATCTCGCGACTCTTCATCCACCATACTTGACTTTTAAGCTCACTTTTCTCGTTTTCCTTTGGACTTACCTTTACTGGAATGGCTTCAGTGTGCCAGTACATTGTATTTAATGACGATATTGTGTTACAAAAGTGCAGGACGATAGCCTGTCCTAATAATGATTGTTGATTTTGCTGATTATTATAGGTTTATTCTGATATTCTTTATCTCTTAGAGTGATGCAGCATGTGCTTTTTACGTGTATTTCATTCGCTTGTACCAAGTTGATGCACGTGTCTTAATCTGTTACGCGGAAGCTAATTAAAGATTCATTTATGGTAATTATATGCGAACGCGTTGTAGATGTA
The DNA here is from genome assembly GCF_054643075.1 of Acanthaster planci. Classification (NCBI taxonomy): domain Eukaryota; kingdom Metazoa; phylum Echinodermata; class Asteroidea; order Valvatida; family Acanthasteridae; genus Acanthaster; species Acanthaster planci. The sequence continues at coordinate 3,850,087 of NC_141785.1, read as the reverse complement.
TAATGCTGTTTTGAAGCCTTCTTTTGTGGAAATACATTTGGCTGCCGCAAAAATCATTAAATTGTTGCCACGGGAAGAAAAATAGTGAAGCGATGTACCACCCGGGATATATCGAGCGGTATGGGTACCTTTTGTGAGTTCGCCGGGCAACGATGGTACATTGGGCGTCGTTGCTACCAACACCTACGGATTTAAGAAAGTACGCACCGCACATGAGTCACTTGCAAACCTTGCCGGCGGAAGAGATACACACGCTCCTAGCCCCACAGGACGATCTTGCCAGTGAATTACTTGACTGACTCTTGGATTTTTACCCGCTTGGATTAAAGTCAGCTCAGGTAAGTCTAGTGAGAATAGAATATTTGCGGTTATGGTGGTCTTTGCACAGGTCGAACATAAATGCGTATTTTCGGTTTGTTTCTTGTTTCAAAAACGTCAAAAACTGGAGATATTTAATTTGTTGAAATATGCTTGCCTTCCCGTCGTGAACTTCTAAAACGAGTGTAATTCTAAAAGTTAATCCTTGGTCAGTTTTAGTTAGATCCTGCCATTTCTTGAGATTGTCAAATTAACGTACGGTTACATTCAGTATACTCTTAACTATTGCTCGCGGAGTCCCTGTAAAACGCGCGTCCCTTTTGGAATTAAAGTAGTTTATGTTATCAACTCCCTTTTTGTTTACTATAAATTTCATCTGAAAACAACAGCACTCCAGTGTCTATTTGAAAGAAATTCCTCAATCTTTTTTCAACCATTGAATGACTAGATTTATTTCATTCGGTCGGTCACGTTACCACACACATGGTCAAATACTCAGCCTTAATCACCATATCAAGAATAGGTACATTTACTCTCGAGTAAAATGATTCTAAATCAATATGACGGTCTAAGGTTTCACAAAGCCTTTCAAGAGGGAATCAGCCACCACGTAAAATCCAACGAACGGCAGGATCCCGCAACATTGGCGCGAAATGTTTATCAAACTCAAGTCTCCTTAGCAACAGTGGTCACAATAGAGCATAATGGACATCCTTAGTAACCATTGTTCATCCTCCGCAGGCACATTAGCCAGGACATCTCTTGCTAATTGCTTTTAGATACTAGATTCTGCGTTCAGTGCTGGCTACTGATCTCCTGTGCGAAAGACGAGTGTTCCGCTTCATTCTGACAAATCTATTTTTACTTCTTGGGTATCTTTTCAGAATATATCACAACACCGTGACCATCAGTTCGAGCAACCTTGAACCATACGTCGAGATGGCATTCCTGAAATTTGCCGCTGTCCTCCTCACCTGCTTCATCCATTTATGTGGTGAGTTGTTGCACGACAAATATCTTGCATCTTATTCAGCAAACTGAAATGCTCCATTTTCAGTGATAAAACATTTACCGCAACTTATACCAATATTTTAGAACATTAACAACCTTTCTGTTCGCTGTTGCGGCTGACGTTCGTCATTAATCAGTACTTAAATAATTTTTCCCCCACCAAACCAGCTTCCCAATCTGTCGACGTTGAAATCACTGTGTCCAGCCCGTCTGACATCATCGACGGGGAGAGCACCGATGTCACCTTCAGCGTGGACTTCACCCCGTTCAGCGGGGCCGCCTCGGTCATCAACGCCCTCTCCTCCTCGACGCGCTACACTGTCATCGCCGGTATGTTCACCTCGGATGCAGGGGACGTGAGCAGCTCCATTGGTGGCACTGAGGTGACCCTGAGTAGTAGCCAGCTTAACGAAACCCTGACGGACGGCGTGGCCACCACCTTTTCCGGACTGACGGCCGCCCTAGACCTGACCAGCGAGGATTGCGGTAACGACGGCACCGACTACACCTACTTCTGCGTCATCGTCTCGCCTAACACGTCTGGTGCTGGCTGGTCAGGCGTAGACACCTCCAACAACACCGACTGTGCCTCTTTAGTTTGCAAAGGTGAAATACAGTAAATCTCACTCAGCGCTTAGGGCCTATGCTTGAATTTTTGAAACTTTAGTTTTCATTTCACAATTAGAATTTACTTAGTCTAATTTCGATCTAATTTTTGTTATAAAAATATAATAGCCTCGAAAATTGTTCGGAACAGTGGGATTTATTTGGGTTATTTTCCTCTTTTTGCTCTGCAGCTGTTGTGGATCTGAATGTGGATACCCTGTCCATCACTAATCCTGACGATGGAGTGATCGGCGTTGGTGCCGGCCAGGCTATCGAGTTTGACGTAGATATCTCGTCCCCGGCCTCCTCCGATTCCGTCATCGGTGTCAGCAACTGGGCCGTGTCCATGTGGCTGTCCGATGCGGATTCTAGCGGCACCGTGGTCGCCCTGACCAGCGTTACCCTGACCTCGGCCCAGCTCACCGTGGACCTGACCAACGGCAGCTCGGCTGACATCGACGACATGGCGGTCACGCTGGACCTGACGTCCGTCACCTGCAGCCAGTTCAGCTACAGTTGCGTCTCCGTTGAGCCGGCCAGCGGCGCTTCCTGGAAGATCCAGACCACGGGGGCTTCCAACTCCAACACCGCCTGTACGGCTGTCACCTGTGGCGCCACCATCGCACAGATCAGTTTGGTTTTCCTTGGGCTCTGCTTCCTCCTGACGTCACTTCTTATGAACCAGTCATAGGCATCCTTAAAGGACTCCATCACCCTTCATTCAAAGACTTTGAGCCAAATCAGAGACAGTGCAGGCCGAAACAGTGCTGAACTTGTGTGTTATTACGTGTCATTTAGGGGACTCAGTAACTCGAACACAAGATTGGAAAGTGAGGAAATGGGCCTTGTTATTTTCAGAGAAAATGCTGTTCATGATCTAAACATTCCAAAACTACAGAACACCGCTAATCATAATTAATTAAGAAGCTTCGAAGAGGATTCAGTCTACTTTGGAAAGTGAATCCCATTTTGGTTTCATCATTCAAAAAAATCCGTTAGAAGATTCCGTTTTCAAAATTCCTCCTACAACAAAATTAAATTTTAGAAACTCTGAAGTATGGATTTTATCCTTCCTGTGTAGAGAGCCACTAAAGCTATGAATGGAAAATCCAATATGTAAATAGGTCATATTTTGTAAAATATTTTAAGATAATTTGTATCGCATATTTTGGAGGCAACTGGCATACATGAATATATTTTATATTTCTGTATGTTAAATTGCAAGCAATGGAGTTTTGTTCAGTTATTATTTTTTAGTAAAATGCCATTTTCTAAATAATCACCAGATGAGAGTGACTTAAGCTTTATAGTCCACAGTCGGTTTCAGACAGGCAATGACCACTAATGCGTATCGACATTTTAGCTATGTGCCATTTCGGTTTTGAACATTCTCAGCAAAAAAAAATGTTCATGGAGGATTTGGATGACGGCGCGCCTCGGTTTACACATTTCTGTCCTTTGAAAAACCAACCCTAAAAGGATCTAAATTTGTTAACTGTTGAACATTCAACCTCCTAAACGTTTTTACGAAAATGTTCTGAACTACAAAGATTCCGTTAGAATAATTATGTGATGTCTCCTCTGCGACCGTGGACATACCGTTTTCATTATCCTTACAATAATTACTAAAGGTCTTTTATGAGAATCGGTCAAAAGGACTTATTATTGTCGGGCACTTTAAAATGTAAACAGTTCTGTTGGTTTGACGTCAACCACAGTGCTTTTTCCCCGTCTATTGACACTTTTTATTGTCTTTTTGTCGTGTCTGTCTTTGTTGATTGCTGAAATCAGGGTGCGCACCATAATTTGTTTTAAGTTGTTATTGAAAGAGTGATGAAATAAAGTTACACCTTCATGTTGAAAGTAAACTCTTTGCAGTCTGTCATAGCGTCGAGGCTAATTCGGTCGTGACAAGACAATCTTAGTTGAACTTTTATCTGGCCGTCGTGGGATTTTTATTTGGTCTTTGTAGGGGGGCTGATAATGATGGTAAAAAATGTTACGACAAATCTTCGTGTACTACTGCAAATCAAGCCACCAAATGATGTATTCTCTTAATTAGGCAACATTATAAGCAGTTACAAAGACACTTAAAGACACAATCTCGAGGTTGCCCTCGGAATTCCCCGGAAATACACATGGAGGATCCGATTTTATTTTCATTAAATCAACGCGAAAGGAGATCTTGAGCTTTGATTAAGCGTTTTTTCCCTAAGGGAAAAAAAACAGGTGGGCAAAGTAACTGAATTTAAATCTTTGAATCCTGGTTTAAGGTAACTTCCAACAGTATTTGCCCGTACTACAGACCGAAGTGAACCACAATCCCACAATTCTGTGGGCACAGGCTAATAATTGTGTCCGATATTTGTTCTCGAATTTACCCAAAACTGATGTTGGGTTCACCCAGATCAAGTTCTGCCTAAAAACTAAGACTAAATGTTTAATTAAAGACTACTCTATATCATCTACAAGAAGATATCTCTGTGAAGAAAATGTGCGTTCATGGCTTTTTTCAGTTATTTATTTTAGTCATAATAATGCTGATATGTTTGCTTTGAAGTTGTGAAAAAAGTTTCTCTGCAAGTAGAAAAAGGAGCTGATTAAACGCTTTTTTATATAATTTATCTTCAATTTTCTCCTTTTCAAGTTAACGTTTTCATTTAGGAAAGTGTGTCTGCATATGTTACACTGTTTCTCCCTTAAGCTCTATTATGCAACTCAAGAATACTCTACAATCAACTGTGTTTACAAAGCAGTATCAAAAATTCATTTGATTTGCCTGGCATAGCTTGCATTCCCCCGAACCTCAAGTCTTGTATTGACTGGCGCTTTGTCAGACTGCGGTCTTTTATTCTCGGGATGGGGAAACAAACATCATCGCCCGTCTCCAAGGAGACGGACAAGGGAAGTTTTTACCTCGTACTTCGAGGGGATATAAATAATTAATCTTCTGACCAGCTGGAGAATGGAGAAAGTGTTGCCAGTCTTTCCTTGGCTACCATTCTGATCAATACCATAGGCCTTGCGTGTATATGTATTTGTGGCAATGTGCACATGGAGATTAAGGGGTGATGTGTCTGTTGTTCTGCCAGAGAGAAGAAAAGACTTGGAACTTCGCGGAAGATTATTGTGCCGGGGCCATGGCAACTGCACGACAGGCCCGCCCTGCGGTACGAAGGTTCCTGGTGCACTTCAGGTGCCAAAGGAGATCGAATGTAAGCCGTGCGGAGTGCTGAAATGCAATGACTTTCTGTGTTCGCGGCAAGTGAACCGGGTGAATTTCGAGTTGTTCCAGCAAGGCCATAGCTTTCAATGAAATCTTTCAGAACAACATATGCGTGTGTTTTGTTAATGCCATGCGAAATCTTTCGACAGAAAGTCAGTGTCCAAGGCAAATTTCATGTCGGCGACAAAAGAAATCCCAAGTACATCAATATCATACATAGTGAGATTTGTTGCAAAAATTAATGGGAACTGGGGTGTTAGGGTTGGTAATTGTATTATAGTCTAAATTATTACAAACATGTAGGGAAAGAAGCACTGAGCTTTTGGCTTTTCCCATTTACACGAACAGTGGCGCCGGATCAGAAACATGAGACATACAACATGAGACACTGGCAGGACAGACAGCAGTAAGACATGCAGATATGCGAACACGCAGTTGAAACCAGACCTTTAAAGAATGTGTAAAGGACGTCTCTCGCTCTCCACTTGCAATTAAACCCAAATTAACTTGGAAGGAAAAAAAACACTTTAGGTGACGTCAGACTTTCTGTGACTGGTTTCGCCGATTAACATGTGGTGTTGTGGTGTGAATGAAATGCTCTAGTAAAGGATGCTTTTACACACACAATAGTGTCTTATATCGTTATATGATATAATGACTCTTCCTTAGAACCAGATAACAGCAGCGGTCTTTCCGTGAAAAACAAAGCTACTGTCACAAAATCAGACATTGATTATCCCCCATCGGACAATGTCGGTATCAGCCGACTGGTACGTTACATGAGAAAATAGGGTGTAATGCGGCGGGAGACTCTTTACACCGTGACACACAACGTCTTCAATAGTTCAACAGTTTCGGCCCTGAGCCTGCCCTGCCTTTAAACGACCTATACTGTACAAAAGTTAAAAGGACAGCTCAGAAAAATAAATGACCAGCTGACCACAACTTCTTCACGGTCTCGCCGCCAGCACGGTACCGGGTATTTTAGTACGGACTAATGAGGGTGGACCGTGCCAGATTTTACTCTGACCATGAAAGTTGGGAGTTCATCGGACTCAGTACACGGCGCATTGCAGGATTAGGGCCACGGAATTACATTAGAGATTAGGCGAGCCACAATACCACAATATCACTGCGTTGTCGCTGATCCCTACCCTAAGGAAATGACACTGAGTGGGTGTGCTAGCATGACAATAGTGCAAGCCGTACAATTACGGCTTAAGGAAAGACTTACAGTTACTAAGGCTTCACCTCTGATCGTTGAGTCCACACAACTTATAACCAGTTTGAGTTCATCATTTTTTAAAACATTTACAGTAACACCGTTGAACAGTTTTACAGATATGTCTTGAAGTGTACGGTACGTGAGCATTTGCGTACCTCTGTGAGGGTGTGGTTTAGGGCCTTCCTCAAAAGACGGTCTGCATCTGTAAATATCATTGTGGAGCTGGAAAATGTCCGTTGCATATCGGGTCTTTGTCACACCTGACTTGCATGATATCTGGACCGTCAGGACAGCATCGGGACCCTTTATCTTTGAAATGATTGCTGATGATGGATTCAACGTTTCCAATGTGCCTATAGACAACCATAAACAGGAGATAATGTCGGAAAGCAATGAATGCTCTTCAATGGTTGATGGGGGGACTCAATCCGCTGTCCAAAGGTTTGGGTTAAGTGGTGCATTCGACGGTGCTTTTCACGTCTCTGGAACATGTTTTCTTTCGTTGAATGCATATTGCTTAAAGAACAAATAGCCGAATCCATTTTTCAAAACATGCTAAAAATGTATTATTTTCCGCTCTGTTCCTGTCAAGCTGCACAGTACTTCATGTCAGTACCGTAACAGTATTACTGACGTCAGTAAAAGTATACCATGAAAATCACAGTAATTTTCTGATTCTAATTCTAAATATGGAAAATGGAAAAACTGCTTGACAAAAGTTCCCTGGACCCATTAGGGTCAACGTGCAACTTGAGGTCATATAATTATAGCTCCATGGTATTATCTTATATTTGAATTGTATTTCACAAATCAAGCTGCAATAAATTGTCTTGAACTAAATTTAACAATTTGTAAACCTCGTTACTCTAAATGCATAATACGGTATTTTTTTAAATCAACCAGACTATACCATTGATGCAAACTACTCCGATGGTGCGGCACAAACATTTACATAACATATCGTTTACAGTTAATTTTGGTCAATTACTGCTGCGAAAGAATGAAGAGCAATGTTGCAAATTTAGTTAGCTAAATCCTCGATTTTTTGAACCGGTTCCTGGCAGCTTCTTGTCGTTATTTACGCAAGATCAATGTACTTGTATTTATTATACCTTGTAGTAACCTGGAATTTCCTTTATGGGCAACATCAGCTGTACTTACGCAACGTGAGTAGCCAAGCGCATAATTTCTTTAGAACACCATTGCCTTCGTACAATAGCACGCCCTCTCCTCTCCTGCGTAGCCTCACTGGTGGCAAAATACACAAGGTAGTGGTGACAAAATCTTCTCTCTTTCCTACAACATCGCTTCGTCGCCGTAGTGAATCAGGTTTGGCAGTAGTTACATCTAATAGGTGAGCTACGGTGACGTTGCATTTATCCTTTATATCGTTTGGTTCATAACCGAGGTGATTCCGTATAACATATTCATTTTAAGGCAAGGATATTGCAAAGTTAATTCCTCCGTTTACGACCAAGTCCGCCGCAAACTCTCATTACTTAAATAAGATCTCAGAGTCCAGCTAGGGAAGAGTTTCATATATGGACGTCTGTAATTATTCCCTACAGTGATCTATTAGCCATCAGAAAGCAAAAACATGTCCAGAAAAATTCAATTTAGGAAGGAACATCCAAATCGTTTACTTAGAAACAGAATTTTTTCAGACCGGTCTCATCGGGTTTGTGCACGGGTATCAAGCGGTGTCTGTATATGGAACTCTTTCCTCCGGCGAAATTAACCACATAATTTTTTTTTTTTTGGGGGGGGGGACCTTAGCACTGGCTAAAACCAAAACCCAACACCCCCAGTGATGTTCCAGAATCGGGCTCGCTGCATGCCTCAGGCTCGAGCGATGAAGCGCGTTGGTAAGCCGCGTCCACGTCCACGCCCCCCCCTTCATACCACATCTTCCCCTCCTCCCCCGATCCTGTCGTTTGAAGAGGTTGTGGCAAGAACTCCCCAATTTTGATCAGTGTATGCTCTCGGGATTTCCTCGCCCCACCTTGGGACGATCTGAGCAAACTGGTCAAAATGTTGAGTGTTTACCCAACAGCTCTTGAAGCCACGCATCTCCTTACCACTCTGAGGATGCGTCTCCATATTGATGCGTTCCCCTTATTATGTAACATTACAGTTACCACTTGTATGCAGTAAATTTCTTGACTGTCAAAGGACTGTTTTATGTAGTACACTCGGTATTCCAAAGAGTTTAAAATGGGGATTAGACGAATTTATGTAGAGGGATTTCTTGATTCACTGTGTACTTTTAATGGACAAACTCTGGGGTGAGATTTCTCAGCTTTTTAGCTGATTTCAGCTTTTTTGTTTTGGATATCTGCTTTTTCCCCCTCACTGGCTGTGTACAAAAGTATAGAAGATTTTCACAGCTCGGCTTTTTAACGCCTTTTTCCCGCTGTTTTCAGCTATTTTTATCTTTGGTCAATCTCATCCCTGCAAACTCACGGGGGAACTCGAGAGAATAGGGCCTACTCTCGAACTTTTCGACTGACTAGATCTAGGCCTACGTCTAATTTGTCTGCTCCCTAGTTTCTGTCCCCGGAGTGAATTTTCTCTCAACTGGGTACTAGTTTTTCACTCCATGCAGATATGAGAGTAGGGCCTACATACTTAGGCAGAAAATGATCAATACTTCTTTCGGCGTATTGTTGAATTTATCATTGTATAGGCTATGCATTTTCATGGTAGTTTGTAATTTTGGGGGAAGGAATGGGGATTTCTGTGTGTGATCTTTAATGGCTTTTTTGAGGGATGGGGCTAAATTGGGGGTTTTTACACCATTAAGATTTGTGAAAGGAAGAGAAATGAAATAGCTCCAAAACGTCTTTCTCCCTCTCTGTACATTTTTCCTCTAGGTGCATGGCGCCCTCGATCCGTTAATGTGTTGCTGCTATCAGTACAGTACAGAGTTGACGCCGGATTCAAATATCCAATAATGCCCGTAAGCTAAAGTTTTAATCCCATTTGGTAATATGTATCGTTTCGTGTCCAACGGCGAAAGGCCCAGCTTATTTTGCGATATCGTAAAGTCGATGCTTCGCCGGGGAATTACTCAAATCAAATAACTTGCACTTTTTACGCAGGTAATTGGTTAAATCGTCTGTTTGAATCTCAACTAATACGCTGTCTGTATCAGTGTACAAAAGACAGACGTTTGAACCAAAGTCTTCTTTCTACGTGTTGTAATAGAAGTCGTACATTAAAGTTTTGGATAGATCCAATACGCTTGCGCCGCAGTGAATTGGCTTATTCAACTTTGTTTTGGTTCGATACATTTCGACAAATGATAGGTCGCACTCTTTTAACAAAGTAGTCGTTTTATAATTTGGTTTAGAAGTTAGTTTCTTGCATTTATCGGCATCTTGAAAATCTCTCAGCAAATGTCCATTGATGCGGTAACGCACATTTTCCATCGTCTTGCCAAAGACTGAATTGTTCATCAACTTGAAAAAGTCCTTTTCAAAATCGACATGGCTAATTTACGCAACTCAGTATTTTGCCGATGTAACTTTTCATCCACGGTGCCTGTTTAAAAGACATTGCTTGGTGTACCTCTTTTAGTTTTAAACCGAGTTCTAGGTACTTTACTTTACGTAGTGAACCACGTATTTTTGCTTGGTGCTCAAAGTCGTCACCAGCTTATCTATAGAAGTAACCCTTTCTCCGCTCGATAGCAAGTCACTTTGATAATCCGAGAGCCATTCATTTGGGACCGATATATTTTCGGGTGCCAGCGGGAAATCGTTGTGCTTGTCGTGTAAATGGTTTGGGTAGTCTAAAGTGACTTCGAGCATATAGCCTGTCGAAGCTGTCAGTGAAAGTTTTGCGATATACTCGGAAGTAAATTTGGTCGTGTCTTGAACCCATCGAAAGCTTTTGACGGGTAACGGCTGACTCATCGCCCAACCGTACAAATTATTTGCGTCCAAATACATGATGTAAGACGTTGGAATATTTGGGTTGTAGTCTTTTAAATCGGGGTTGTTTGCTTTGGCAAAACGTTTTGCCCCAACGCTCTTTTGGCCCTTTCGAAAAATAGGTGCGTGTCAATGTTTGTTAGCAGCTCAAGTTTCACGCCAGAGTGTTTTAAAAGCGCGTCCCACGATAGGCCCGGCGACGTGTAATAATTGGCCGGGTCTAAACCATAGTTTTTCTTACACACTTTACGAAAATTTTCAAATACGCCTGCTAAAAGCAAAGTGTCCGTTTTGACGTAGAGATCGTTATAGTCTCCGAGATTTTGACAGTCGAACGCTTGCCACACGTGTTGGGCTCTTGTGTATTCTTCTTTGCTTACGGTTTGCTGCTTCAACGAACTGTAAAAAGCGTCTAGAGGAGGCAGTTTTATTTCTTCAAATCGATCAAAAGAGTCTATATACTCGTAAGGATAAATACCCTTTTCTAAAAGAAGGCCGGTATTATTTGGAAATTTTTCGCAGAGCGACTTAAAATCTTCGGGGGAACAATATTTGACCAGTCGATCTAACGAAGCAGCCACGAAATGAAACGAGTCTAGGAATCTAAGTTGGTCAAAGCGAAACGAAATGTAATCCTCGGTGTTTTTGGCAATGACGTTGATTTTACTACCGTCAAATGCTCTAGCCCCTGCATAATTAAATGCGTGTCGTACTTTTCCAAGTTGTATAAAGTCACGGGGGGATGGGTGTGTCAGATTGGGCACCACTCGTAGTTTTAAATTACAGTGAGCGTGTGCAAGACCCCTATATTTGCCTGTAACGTGACAGTGATCTTTAACTTTGTGAAAGTTGTCGATGGGCTTTTCGCAGCTCATGCAAATGTGGTCTTTGAAACCGCGCTCGTTTAAGGAACTAAAGGCGGCCTTTTCGCCTTTAGTTTTTGGTTCTGTTGGAATTAAGCATCGGCACTGTGATTCTTTTGTTTGGTAAATTGGCCTTACGCAAATCCAGCAGTCGTTGCATTTCTCGTAGATTTTTTGCAATTTGCGCGACCAGGGATTTGGATCTGCAAATGTTTCGTTGATCGCGTCGACTTCTCTAGACAGCGATTGCACAAATTTAACGGCTGCATCTTGCCCTCTGTAAGTTTCGCGACTAGTGAACACGCCGTCGCATTTAACGAACACGTAAGAATAGCTGCAAGGCTTGTGAATTTGTGTTTTGACTGTGTTAAATTGTTTTGGCGGGAGATGCTTTAAAACAGATTCAAAATCTGTGTAGATGATTCTTGTAATTTTCAAACTTGAGAATGTTTTGACCTTTTATGGGTTATTCGACTTTACAAGCCGCCGTGTCCATTCCTTGGCAATCGTCTTGTGTCTGTCTAGTCTTTGTTCCGTTTGAAAGTGAGACAGGCAATTGAAACACCAGTAAGATTTGCCGTTGTGATTACTTACGTCGCCCATTAACCGAGAAAAGTTATTAATCCAACAGTAATGGCTCGTTTCAGCTCGTGTAAAGTAGAGTAAATTTATGGGCTCGCCAATGCGTTTAGTTTTGTAAAGTATGTAGATGCCTTCTTTCCACGTGTAACCAAATACGTTGATGGCTGAATTATTTTGTGATTCAAAGTTCGTGGAATTTGTGAAACGGGTGTTGGAAAGTCCACTTTTGTGAAATTTAAGCAGTCGCCTCTAGTGTAAGTTGAGGTTCTATCCTCGAGTATCATATAATTTGGAAGGGAAGGGGGAAAGTCCCTTTTAGACCGGTAGTCACGTGAGAAGGGGAAAGTCCCATGGTAGCGGAAAGTCCCTTTTGATTTGGGAAGAGTGGAAAGGAAGGGCTGGTCTGGAACTCTCCTACGCCTACTACTTAACTATAAATGAAAAGACATGGTAATCTTTTCAACAAGCAGTGTGCCAGGGAATCAAAGTAGTCTACTCCACTTGCGAAGAAGGAAATTCACGCCCCCTAATGAGATTTCTTTTTTCTTTCTTTTTTTTTGGTCTTGAAAATCATACTTTGTTAAAATACAAAATCTCCTTCAGTTTGAAGCAATCTGAGACCCAATCTCACTGCATTCCACCCTGATTATACGGAAAAGAATTTAGAAACTACTGAAATATTCGCAGCGGTGAGATGTCAATTTGAGGCGGCGGCAAGATTGTATAACTCGTCACAGAAAGATTTAACTCGTCGCGGCGAGATAGTGACTCGAAAAAAAGTTTGCAAGTGGCCCTTATACGTCTCTGTAGTTTTTCCACTCGTTTTATAAAAAAAAATGTCAGGTTCCCATAACTTTGTTATAACGTTCTACGTCATCATCAAGTTCATTTCAGCGAGTGTCACAAGTTGTTTGACGTGGATGAGTAAACGTTGCCCTTACAAAAAGGACATTTATTAGTGAAAAGGGGAGGCTAAAGGCAAATGAGCGTCAACACTTGCGCCAAGCGTTGCGTATCCGTCGCTCCTGATGCGTTTTTGATGTTCATGTTCATAGAGTCGATTTTATGTCCACAAAATTCATCCCGAAGCGTGTAAACAACCCCCAAAATGTAGTTCCACCCCAGAAAGACCATGAAAGGTAACATAAAAAAAAAATAATAAAAAAAAAATTGTGCGCCCCAAGTTTCGTTCCTATTAAAACTTTTGTTCGGAATCCACTATTGCTTACCTTACGCCCGGGGCTTGATTGTAAATTTTAAAAAATCAACCTGTTACAAATGAATGACTTTCAGTGTGCTGAGCAGGAGTTTATTAAATGCTGCCAAGTATAGATCTCCACAATTCAAGTACAACCGGGGAACGGGACCGCGCTTTGCAGGCAGTTTGTAGAACTCGGCTTGCACGAATTATCAGGATAGCGGTGTAGCGCCCTCTATCGGACTAAATGGAGTTTATGCCACACTCACTTTGGTTCATAACCAATACAACAACGACAAGAAATAATTTATTTTGGAGAATTTGTCCGGTAAAACGTAAGTAAGGGTGACCTTATTTTGTTTTGTGTATTTCAGTGTCCACTCAATGTCCCAGTCTGGTTAGATAGACGCCTCCCAACAGAATAGCAAAGGTTGTGATAAGATGAATCACACTTGGTCAGTTGGTAAAGCAAAGAGAGGTAATTGATTGTGTTCTTTTCCTGGAGAACAATGGGGCTTAGGTAAGGAAGTGCACCTTAGGCCACAATATGTGCGAAGATTTAGCAATTAATCATACATGATATCACTTGCTTCTTTCTGATAGATTTTGATAAATTGTTGCCTTTGGTAGGCCTATAACGTCACTGCCAAATTTATGCAAGCAGTTAAAAATGAAGACATCCCCACAACCAGTGGGGGCTTGAACAAATGTACAGCCCTTATCCTTCGTGATCTTGTACACATCTGTTACCACTGTAATAAATTTAATCAAAAAAGTAGACAAAATGATGACAAGAACATTTCCATCTTGCCGCGGCCATGTGGATATTTTCTGGGGTACAGATGTAAATCACTGAATAACCAAAGTGTCTTCTCTTGTGAAGAAGTTATCACATTATCTTAGGTTGGCTCTCATCAGTCGACGTGTGGTGTCACATCAACTTTGCACATACATGCATATGAGATGCATACAAAGCCAGGGGTCTCCTGAACACAAGAAACCCACTTGAGAACTCATAAGAGGTCCTCACAAACACCACAGGGATTATCGTTCAAGGACGTGTGATCACGGCTGTGACTGCTCCAGGGCTCTGGCGACATCTTCTGGTATCTCCACCTCGTCCAGGTTCCCCATGCCTGGTTCCGGTTCCTCCATGATCAGCACCTGGATCAGATTCTCGATGGGTTGCTGTAAAGACAGTTCCTTCTCCCATCTGTGGTACTCCCTTATGATGATGTAGGTCCTCTTGTCTTGCACAGTCTTGCGGCCAGATTTTGTGGAGCAAAGCTTTATAAGAAAAAGTGTTGCCACAAAACAAAACAAAACAATGCTGAATCTGTTGCTCAAGTAAAAAATAAAGTCAGAAAAATTAATGAATCCGTCAAATTTGTAAATCAAACATTCTAAATCACATTCATATTTGAGTAATTTGGCGATATATCCATCGGCTGAGCTGGTTAAATTTGTTAACAAATTAACCATTTATAAGTAGATAGTCGATATGATTAACATCTCCTTACTGTCACCTCAAGTAATGACAATGCTAAATGGAGGTTGACAAAAATTCAACTTCATTCACTGAATATTTCCAATTTAAAAATGCTGGAATACATGTAATTACCTTTATACTTTGTTTAAAAATAGAAACTGAAAAACTCAGTTTGATCAAAACTTTATCAATCTATCTTACAAGGGTGCTGAAAATGTAAAAAGAAAAACCAAGTCAAGATACTTGTTTAAATCATTAATTTTAAACAAAAACGTGATGCCATCCGTCAATGGGGAAATAAGGAGTTAATTATTAATTTCAAGACCTAGAACGAATTTATACCTTCATGACCGCCTCTAAGAGCATCTTCTTAATATCTGAATCTGTCTCCCTTTTCTTGTCTTCTTCTAAGTACTGTAAGTCTTCTGGCATCCCTTCCATTTCTTCCTCAGAAAGCTCTTCGGGGCCAGCAAGAGGCAGCAACAGATGTGGTAGGATGTCCACCATGTTGCTTAGCAACCAGTCATGATAAGCTTAACAAAGGACACAATTTTAAAATGGTTCATTCACAATCTCAGTTGAACAAAGACAGAACGTTTGACTGTGTAAAGAATTCCTCCAACATTCTTTCCCAGCTAAGTTTTTAAAATGTTCTTTTTAATTTTAAGAACAGCTTTATCCGAAAACTACAATGCAACATGTGAAAAGAAGATGGCTCAGTTCTGAGTCTATGATGAAGTGGAAAAATACTCTTTTACAGCTGGACTTCCCCCACAGAGTTGTACATAAAAATGAATGCATTACTTTTTTCATCCAATCCCACGACGCATTGGGAACATCAACAAATTTCAGTGGGGCAAGATCAACAGGTACATGTTTGTGGATCACTTCTCTTTCTTCACCTGTTTCAAAACAGCAGTTTTTGAGAGCAGCCACTGCACCCCTCCTTCTAACTGTCGAGCCCTCATACTGTGTGTAGGGCAACAACCTTTGCACAACACATCTCTCCTTGTTCAAGATAAACTCACGGCCCTCAGGCAGCTGTGTCAAGTTAGACAGCACCAACCCCAAGTAGTCCAAGTTTGCTCCTTTGTCATTGTAGTTCTTCATACAGAATGCCTCCACCAACATCACCAAGTCAACAGGGAAATCCCCGTCTCCCAAAAGGTCCATAACATTTCTGCATCCTGCCGGTATGCGTGTTATGTTGGTTAACACTTTGCAGGCATTGTCCGCATTGCCACTAGACTTATCCACCACCGTTTTCAATAAAATGGACAACAGCTTTTTATTTGAAATTAGATGACCTGCACTTTCACCTTCGTTGCTCTCTGTTTCCGCACAAATGTTGATGATAGATTTATAAGCAACCGAGGAAATTTGCTCATTGGAATCTTGAGTTAAATCTACGACAGCAGCAAGCATCTTAGCGTGTGAGAGGAGTAAGCGTACACCGTCAGCAGACGAAGTGAGCCCCATCACATACTGCAGAGCACTCGATTTCAGGTCCGGACGAGCGGACACGGAGAGGAAGTTCAAGAACTCGTCCAGAACGACAGGATCTGCCATGACAAGAAAGTCCGTCAATCGTGTCTAATATTATATTTATGTGAATTTGTGTTCGTCTACAAAACAGTGCATTTAACAATTTCAAATTTTATTAACATTGCATCGCCAGCGCAGAGTTTCCAGCAAATGTACAACCTATCATGTACATGTACACGTGCACATGTACATGTACGGTACGTGATAACCATTGATCCCATCATCAATGGTGGTAACCCATGCCATATCGTTCGCATAGGAGGAACCATCTTGGGGCACCTGACTAATTTTGGTCTTCATGCGCTAGGGGGCGCTCCTTTATTTCATACAACACTTGTAAGTACCACACATGTACAGTACACATCATCGACTGACTGTAAATGTGTCATATTTTTTGGTGCGTTCGAACCAAAAATATCCCTCTCTAGTATCTTTGTTTTAAATAAGACATATCCAAGAACGTGGGCGCAATGTCTGGAGGTTTTCGTTATTGTCTACGAGTTGGGAAAATGGTCCTGTGCGGCATAACTACTGGCGTAGCTGCGGCAGCCGTGGTGTACAAAACTAGTGAAGGCAAAGAGGAATTATTGCCCACTGCTCATGCGTCGTGGACCACCAACTACACACCTAGTTGCAAGTGGGAAGGAAACTGGGACAGGTAAAATTGCTGTAACTTTTGACTTTGAAAAACAAAAGAGAAAGCAGAACTATTGGTAACAGTACTAGCCAGGAATAGCAAGGATGCTTTCCTTGTATTTAAAAGTTATACTGACAACAACTGCTTTAAAAAGTACAGGGAAATGAACAAATTGATAATATCTACCTTTTTGTAGAAAACCACAGGGCGTAATGATAGATAAACTTTAAATATGTGCATATTTGTAAAAAAGGTCATAATGAGATTTTATTTATAACAATTGTGATTAGTGCACATCATTATCATCACTGTTATTTTAAAATGCCTGCATGGAGATGTGTATACTATCGCAGACTTGCATGTTAGTAAAGCGATGGCATTTATCATTTTATGTAATTTTTTTCATCAAGAATGATAAATAGGCTCTACACATTTCCCTGGAAACTACCTCAGTATGTTCTCCAGTTAATAGCTTCAACTAGAAATTTACTGAGAAAACTCCCAAATTGTTGTTTGTAGTTTGTTTAAACTACTGAGGTTATGAATTTTTTTCCCATCAAATATAATTAATCCAAAGGCCAGTGTTATAGAGCATATGTGTAGGTAAAAGTGATGATTTATCCTTCGGTTAGATGTCTAATATGCACACAACTTTCTGTTGCAGGAAGCAATCGCAACTTGTGAGTTGTGATATTTTTCTTAAGGACACAATCTTCTGATTTCTTGGAGATTTAAACCCATGTTTAGAAAACCACACCAGGCAAGGGATGAGTCCTACATCTTGCCTGTTGCTAGCCCCATTCTTTCTGCTCTCTGAACACTTCCTGTGACTGGGAGTCCATTGTTCGTTTCAGGAGGGACCCGGGCAGCCTGCTGTCTCCCAACAAGACAGAGCTTGACGGGTCAGAGTTGAGTGGCCAGATACAGAAGTTGAAACCCACGGCAACACGCCACCTGATCCTGATCAGACATGGCCAGTACGACATGGATGGGGAGACAGACGAAAAGCGAATTCTCTCTGCCCAAGGTATTCAGATAAAAAACCCAACATTACACTGGACTACCAAACTGTTGGCCTATTGTCACCATGTGATTACATGTACATGTACCATCATATTTTGTTTGGAAAGAATTCCATACACTTGCCACTTTACACTGTGCACAAATCCAACCAGACTGGGCTGAAAAATACTACTTTTTTATTTGAATGCGTCAATATTTTCCCTGCTAAATTTGAGTTTTTAGGTTATATTTTTGCTTTCAGTCACTTATTAGGTGACTGTTGGGAGAAAATTAGTGGCGTCCTGATATGAAGTTCTTTTTTTCTTCTTTTTTTTTTTTAAATCTGACTGTCTTCAGAATTGAATGCACAGGCTAATATTTTCTGTTTGTGTAATTTAGAATATGTCATATCATTTACTGATATTTGACCCCTTCCCTGCAGGGACGGATGCAAGTTTATCTTGAAGGTACAAAGAGGTACAATCCCTCAACCTGCAAGAAAACATGTAGCCCTTTTTTATGACTATATCCAGTTTACATTTGTTTGCCTACAAAGATACCGACACAGTAGACACTGGACAAACTTAACAGAGGTGACTTCTTCACAAGGATTGAATTTCCAAGTGTTAGCTCTAACTTTGCTCAATCCAATAAGAAGAAGTTTTATATGATTTAAATTAATTAATCTCAAGGGTGTGTCTATAAGACAATGAGCTTTCCCACCTGAAACCTAGAGGGGCCATAATATCAGCACAGCTTTTTATCTCTGGTTTAGTAAGCTAAGATCTCTGCAAACTGCCCAATGGGATCCGGGATTTTGTCATGGGTGACAAGATCGGCAAGCAGTAGATACATGAAGAGCAGGTTTTAAGTTAATTTTGTGCCAGTTACTGTGATCGGAGGTTTCCATTTAGAGGAAACCTAACCTAACCTAATATGTTACCTTGGAGGTCCAGAGTTAAATGAAATTTGAAATATGTCTTATTTCGTCCATGTCATTTTTGTGTTCTGAAGGAAAGGAGCAAGCGGAATTGACAGGCAAACGACTGAAAGAGTTGGACCACCCTTACACGTTAATGATCCATTCCTCTATGACCAGAGCTAAGGAGACAGCCGACATCATAGCTAAGAGTATACCACAGGTCCCGAGGGGTGTTTGTGATATGCTGAGGGAAGGAGCTCCCATCCCACCAGAACCTCCAGTGGGCCACTGGAAGCCGGAATTGAAAGTAGGTGTAAGAATAATGTACGAGTAACCCCCCCCCCTCCATTGTGAAAAGGAAAAAGATATTTAGCCACTTACTGCCGGGGAATCCCATTTCGAGCACCATTGGTTTATACGCAGAGCCGAAATGGGACAAAAGAGCTGGTCCGTGTATTAAACAAAAGAACGTACTTGGAACAAAAGACCTGCTGCTGGGTATTGCCATCATTTTTGGGCTTGCATTTTTCAAAAGTAAACCGTCACTGTTTTTAAACAGTATACCACGGTTTTAGGCCTAGCCCGCCCACATATTAGCACTGTGGGCAAAAGTGCTCCAGGGCCCCATTGATGAACAGCACCACTGCATGCTAATCCGGCCACATTTGAAAAGATGCCACTCGCATTCACTGGGGACAAAGGAAATTACGCAACACCTCAATTCTGGGCTCTCTTTACAGGGCGGCAGGCCTGGCTGATTTACTCAGGAGTCAATGAAGGTTGCCTTTCCGCTTAGAGTAGCCAACAAACAGTCATCCATGTGGGTGTAAACATCCATTAAAGGAAATGATAAATTTTTGGAGAATTTTGAAAACTGAAAATCTTGAAAATCTTCCGTGTGAGTGAACTGCGTTTTTAGAAGCACCCGGCAGCAAGTGGTTAAGTACCATTGCGTGCACCTCTGCTTCTATTAACCCTAACCTTCCCCAACCACACAGAATGAAACAGTAGTAAAGTGTTTAATTCTGTGGGGATAGGTCTGGTAGGCCCATAACAACTGGCTTTTGCATTGGGTTTGGCATACCTCAGAAAAACAAAGTCCAACAGCCTCTGTGCACAAAGTCCCATTGTGTGAATGGGGAAGGTTAGGGCCAGCAACCCTTGGGGGGTTAGGGTTAACCTATTTGAAGTATGGCAGACACAAAGAGCTCTATAAAAAGACCTAGAGTGCGCACTTCGTAGTCAATGTATGTAGTACTCTCGTGTGCTGACGTGGACGCGCAGCTGCCATTGCCATTGTGGGCGGAAGTAAGCTAAAAGTGCCGGGAAGTGATATAACTGCGTGCTGCATTTAAACAGATTTCACAGCGACCAGAATGTGCTTCTGTGAATGTGCTTCTGTGAATGTGCTTCTGTATCTGTATGCGAATGCTTTGCGTTTACGGATTTAGTCGATTACAAAGACCATTTGCTTTTTTGTTGGATGTTATAAGAGGAATACTAACTATCACAAAATATTATTTGGGGTTTAATCTTCCATAAATATGTCAAGTTTACCATCGAATACCTACGTATCACATGTTACGAGCAATACGATCACAGTTTGCATGCACGCATCTGGCAAAATTTGAATTTTTTCATGGTGGCTATGGCGGTCATTGCTTCAGGTCATGTGACAAGTACGTACTCTAGGTTTTTTATGGGGCTCTGTGACAGACACAATGGGAGGGCACTACTTGAAGTGGGTATTTAAATTTGAGCAAACACAAAAGATTTTACCTGGGCAAAATAGCGCCCTCTTATTGTGTCTAATCATGCTTCAAATAGGCTAATGTGTTTGTGCCCATTCAGATGAAAATGTAATAAAACAATTTATGCAATACACATGCAAGCCAGTATGTATATGATGTGTGATTTTTATTGGCACTCGTGAATAGGTCACAGAACATCTACATTAATCAATTCCTGTCCTATGCAATATTCAGTTTCATCTGAATTCAACCAAAAATTTCTATACCCCAATGAGAATGATAGACTGATAAATCATTGAACTGAAGAACATGTACTTATTCAAATTTTTTTCTAAAAGCTGGAGTTTTTCACAAGCGATACAGTAAAGCTTAGTCAAGTCAGTGATACGCCACATGGTTTGCGAGGGCTTTCTATAATCTGTTCTATAATTTTGAGCATCACCCATGTCTTTCAGCCTACGTTCAGAATTGGTAGGCACTGCCTGGAATTAAATAAAATCTACATCTGAGATCTGTAGAGAGCAGTGTTTTATTCAAGTCCATCACAAGTCCTTTCATGAGTTCCTTCATAAGTCCAGTCACAAGTCCTTTCACAAGGCCAGTCTTAGGCATGAGGGTGAACAGTGACAAAAGAATGCTTTTGTCATAGCTTATTTGAATAGCTTGTGAATTGGCTTAGGACTGAATGACTTGTGATGAACTTGCAGGGACTCGTGACCGATTCAAATACAACAGTGGTACAGGGTCAATTTTTAAAAAGAAAGGTTTCACGATTCTGAGTTGGAATTTGGACTTGATTCTGCTCAAATCTGGCACTGATTTACCAACATCCAAGCTTCGTTTTGACAGGGCCTCTCAGAATGACAATTCAACACGTAAACATCAACTCCAGATGTGTTTCTGCCTGGGGAGTCTCCTGATTCTTCCCAAATTTATTACTGTTTCTGCTGGCCAGGGGCATATTGTACCCTGCCAGACAGAAGGCTGAAGGTCTTTACATTTAAAAAAACCAATTATAATTTATTTTGTTGCTATTTACTCTTCTCGTTATAGAGATTGCAGTAGGTATAGAAGTATAAAGACTAAAGTATTCCATATTTTCTCCTTGGCTCCTTTCTCTTCTCTTTTGCTCCCTCTCCAGCAGTTCTACGAGGACGGTGCCCGCATTGAAGCAGCCTTCCGAAAATACTTCCACAGAGCTGACCCTGATCAGGTCAAAGACAGCTATGAGATCCTGGTGTGCCATGCCAACGTCATTAGGTATTTTGTATGCAGGTAAGCAGGGGCGGACCCAGGAGGAGGTTTATGGGGAGGTGCCGCTTCTGTTATGTGTGACACTATGCATTTTGCATAATTTATTTCAGTTTAGTATGAGAAGTATCAGAAGTATCTTATCAAATGCTGGTATGTGTGGCATTTGGTTTGATTTTAAAAGTCGGCAGACATACCTTGGCTTTTTCGGTTGTGGTCTTCTGCCAAAAATAATGCAAATGGTGAATGCTGTATTGTTTGTAGAGTGTGATAGACATGTTCGGTAATCCAAGGCCTAAGGTTTAAGTTAATATTATGTAAAATTTTGTTTGGCTGAATATAGTTTGGGGTTTCTTTTCATAATTAGAAACCTGTTCTGTTTTGTGAATCAGGCAAAAGCTAAAAACAAGAAAGCATAAAAACCCTGAGTTGTTGAATCAGTCATTTGTGGAGTGAATTGATCCAGTATTTTTCCTCAAACCAGGAAGCTTTTTGTTGTTTTTATCTCCAGGGCTATGCAATTTCCACCAGAGGCGTGGCTTCGTATAAGCCTCAACCACGGCAGCATTACCTGGCTAGCCATCCGACCGAGTGGTCGTGTATCCCTACGGCAGCTGGGCGATTGTGGTCACATGCCAGCTTCCAAAATAAGCTCAACATAGTAACATCACAGGCATCACGGGTTGCAGATGTGTCAAGTCAATATTTAGGTTGCAGTATTTTCTCGTTCAGTTAAAATATGCATTATATGACTCAACCAAAACAGAAAATTAACATACGTCCAGTAACAGAAAATTGACACACCTTGCTGTCAATGTTTTTGGGTGGTTATTGAACATGCTCTTGTTGTCTCTGTCAGCTAACACATTTCAATGTTTGTTGAAGGGTAACTGCTGTTGCAACTGGGGAACAAAATGGTCTTTTTTTTTTTTTTTTTCAAATTTGCCTGCCCCAGAAAATTTGCCTGCAGCACAGATGGGTTCAGGACAGTATTTCCAGTGAAGATCACAATCCCGTGACCGAACCTTTCTCTCACATGCAGTGTGCTCACCGATGTTTTCTGCTCGTCAAGCAAATAAGATTTAACTTTGTACGATTTTTACTTGTGCTGCACCAGATCATGAGTGGATGATGGACTAGTTTTTGGATGCCAATTTTCTTTGGGATACCACTTTGCTAGCACCAGTGTGCACAATGTTGCGTGGGATTACCAGTGATTTTCTGCTTTTGTTCTCATTTTTGAATTTTATTTCTTGCATGTTTGATTTTGTTTTGGTTGGTGGGATGACATTTATAACAGGTAACAAACACCTCACGTTTGTAGTGAAGTATTTTACTTTTTGTATTCATCTGATGTGCCAAAGTTCTCACTAATTTCATGTGATTTCTTTCAATTTGTTGATTCCTAGAATAATTCCTGGGTAGCATACATCAGTTTTTGTGGGTATGAAATATGTTAGCAGTATTTGATCAAATTTATTGGCAGGCCTTTACATTACAAAGGGCGTTGGTTTTCTACTTCTTTCTGATAATCTTACAAGAGGTTTGTCAGGTAAAAAACATTTTGGTGCAATTCTATTTTTATACTTCCACATAAGCATGCAGTAAAACTATGGAATCTGACTTGAACGTGGACCGAGACAGACATTCTAACAAATCTGAAATAATTTCTTGAATAGAAAGAACCGTCAAGAAATTATTAAAGTCAAATTGATTTGTCAATCGGCTGTTAGTTTTGAGTCTTAGATTTCAAATTCGTTTTGCCACAGTTCGTCCCCCCACCCTCCCGCTAATCCAACTGTCCAATTCTTTCAAGACATCACTTTCAGTTTGAGAGGGCTGCTACCGAGGGAGGGCCGTTATTCAGTGATATAGATCATTGTTTTTGACTATGGTGGCAGCTGTTTACCATAGGGTGTGCTCTTGTGAACAGACAAGAAAAGGAAGTTACGATTGGGAAACGGCAGTTAAGTCTTAACAAGCTTAGTTTTTCTGGCATCATATGATTCAATCTTAGCATGTCTGACCAACCAGTAGTCCCATTATTTTGGTTAGTCATTCATCAAAACCTAGTAACTCGATCAAAGGCACTATTTCATGCAGAGAAAGGGAACATACTCGGACGTCAGCAATAACTAGGGTCAGATTGGCACACTTCTTTATTAACATGTGACAAAGATATTTCAACAGTAACTTTTATGTGGGTTTACATCCCAATATACAATGTACATGTATTTCAAAGTAAAGGTACTTGCTTGACCAGAATACCATCCCACAGCACAGCACCCTCTACAGTAATCTACACTAATAGCTAGACATTTGAAGAAAGGAAACAGAAAATCAGCTCAAAAGAAAAGCTGTCTTATTGCAGTCAGATAGGGTACATTACAACAGAGCACCACTGAAACCAAACACATTGGATCCATCAGGTCTGGGATATACAGTGATCGTAAATAGCACACCATGTTACTCAACATACCTGCCGATGACCAACACAATACCCCAGTGTAAAACCATCCATGTTTGAAGTGAGTGATAAGCATTCCGACTCCATGTACATCAGATCAGTAAATTTTTTTTGCCTCATTGGTAATGGACAACTATTCTCAATATGATGTTATCTGCGGGCTGCACATTAGAAAAGGCGTTTCATTTGTACCGAACACCGACTTCTCTTTCTGGCCAATTTATACTTCAAGTGAATCATTTGAAAGAAAGTGAATTTGATTTCGCGAGATGTTCGATGTGAATTTCATTCGAGTTGAAATGCTTTCAGTCTTCACAAATTTGCAGCCCGAATGTTTGATCCGACATCACAAAATCAAGTTCGTGTTCATTTTCACACCCTAGTATGAACAGGCTTTTAGACAGGCACAACTAGCCAAGATCTGCATTTGACTGGCCGACACGTACCGTTCTGAATTTTAAAAGTGAAGCAGGTAGACTGTTCATCTTTCCACTACAATTTCAACTCGGAAGAGTAATGGAAGTGGGAAGATAAAAGTTTGTCACCGACAAATATTCAATAGTAATGCAGTGATCATTCCAATGGATTTATTTTGTTTTGGGGAAAGGAAGGGGGGGTTAAATACTCTAACGGTCCAGACACCTTGAGTAATAAATGTGTCCGAGTTCATGCTCAGTTTAGGTTATTTACAAACCAACAGGTAGATCAGTTCAGATATTTTCCAAAAATGAAACACTTTACTATTTTAAATCCAACTACCTTAAACTCTCCTCTATCTGTGCTACGTATTTAGTGTACAAAATATATTTTTTGTGACCACTTGCACAAGCTGTGTTACTTGAAACCTTGCTACAAGTGCATTTCTGTGACAATTTCCTTCCAAATTTTTACCCATTTTTTCTGGATCTACATGATCATGCTCGAGTACACAAAATCAATTAGCCCCAAAAAATTGAGTATAGAGAAGTTCTCTGTGTGGCCAATTCACTCACACTGACCTTCCATGTAGGCCACTGACAAAACACAAAATATACCCTGAACTGGGTGGTTTTAGAGTTGAAAAAAGAAGGCAATTCAAAAGCACAAGTCAAAACTAATGACAATTTCTCATACACTCCATTCCATTAGTCAAACAAAAACTGCTTTTGTCTTCAGAACCAAAGTGACCCAAAATGTCACCAGTTCCATTTAATTTGGTGAAACAAAAGATTTCTTGCCTAGGAACTTTATTCTTTATCTATAAAACTGATATGATCCTTTAAATCAATTACTGAAAATCTTGCAGTTTTGTGAAGTGATGGTCAAGGGTCATTTCCTTGTTCACTATTGACTGATATGTGGGAAGTTTAATACATAAGTACTGATATGTATCACTATACATGTACAAAGCTGCAGGGTAACTTCGACCTCACTTTTCAAATAAGAGTTACTACGGACATTTCTCTCAGAACTGTTAGAGAATTACCTCCCTCAAAAACGAATGGGGGATATCTTCA
Source organism: Acanthaster planci (assembly GCF_054643075.1). Taxonomy (NCBI): domain Eukaryota; kingdom Metazoa; phylum Echinodermata; class Asteroidea; order Valvatida; family Acanthasteridae; genus Acanthaster; species Acanthaster planci. The sequence goes on along the minus strand of NC_141785.1, from coordinate 3,824,563 downwards.
CATGAAAAAGTGCAGCATGTTCAGGGTCATCTGAAGATCTGTTTCATCACCTTTGACCTCTTAGATCAGGAGCATATGCCCAGGACAATCTGTTCCAAAAACTTCCCAATTTAAAAAAAAAAAACAATGCTTTAAAAGGTTTGGCAGTGGAGCTGTCTTCATGCAAGTTGTCACTTGCATGGCTATGGTTTCTAAGGTTAACAAATCCTGAAACGAAAATATACAGACTACAGTTCGTCAAATCTTTCTTGGACTTTAAGCTATAACTGGCGCAATACAGCCCCTTTATGTATTCCACTCTATGTACAAAATTTGTAATACAGTGACGCCTTGTGTTTCAGTTCAAGGCCTGCCGGGTCCGCTTCCATTGTGTGATGAACCAACACTGGGGTGGGTAGGACTCTGTCTTTGCTGGACATGGAAACATAAAGGAAAAAAAGCAGTTTTTAATCTGAACAGGTCACTAAAACAACACCTAGCAAGTGACCGAAGCATTCTTAATGACCAGCAGCCAAAGACAAGTCTTGTACAAATGAACCTGTAAACAAACGTCAAAAAAACAAAGTAGCTCTGAGCTGTCTTTAACTTGATGACTAACCACAGTGCCGATACAAGTAACTGCGCTTACTTTTTAGGTTCAAATGGAACAGACAACGATGTACATGTATAACTAACCCTGTTGGTAATGGTATCCAATTTTCTTGACAGAGAATTTCTGAAGTTTACCACAGGTGTGATTTGTGAGGAAAAAACACAACTGAGAGATTAGCTGCACCTTTTTCTTTTTCTTCTCCTTCTTGCGTTTCTTACGCTCTCCATCTTCGTGTTTCTTTTGCTTCTTGTGTTTCTTGTCGTGGCTCCCCTCCGTCCCGGCCTCCCCAACTGCAAGGATGTACAAGCCAAGAAGTGGGCATTGAGGTAATTAGGCCCGAATCATAAATGGAACTACGACAGGGGGCAGTTTTCCAAGCAGTGGAGACTCCTTTGGCAGGAGCCGCACTTCGCTGGTTCACACACGACAATGAAATGCAAGCGTCATAGTTGTGTCGATACCAACAAAACAAACACTCTCAACCAACATGGCTCTTTTAAACCGACGGAGGGGGGGCTTGAAGCCCCGGGCTTCTGCTTGAGAAGGATACAGGAGAACAAGTGAACTGAAGTGAATGTGATTTACAGCGCAGAAATTCAAAAATTTTGCTCCAAATCAGATCCACCTGTCTACCTCTCCTCTGAAAGTCATTGCTATCAGGTGAAATTACGGGCTTGTCAAGGTTTGTTTAGTGCCATAGTGGGATAAGCATACATTCCAATTGTAACAAGTAGAATCCCCAGTCAAATACGGCATTCTAGGTTTTACGATCCCCGTTTACGATTTTTCCATGGGCGTTCTCTGGTGCTAGGGGAATAATGCGGCATTTAGTCTTAAATGCACACTGTTTCAAAATCTCTCACTGCTTCAATACCACTTTTGGGTTCTTGGCTAAAAGGCAAGTTTTGATACACACCCTGTGGTATGAACGAAGCAGAAAATTAACAGTTGATCAACAGAATGTGGCACATGGTCCAGTACGTGTTCAAGAAGAGTACATGGGGAACATTGACAAGATGTGACAGGGTTTTTTCCTCCGTTTGACAAATTCGGTGATTCTTGACATGGATAAACCTTACCTGTTGTCGTGGTTTCTGTCGGGTCGGGAGGTCGGTGCTCCTTCTTGTGCTTCTTGTGCTTGTGTTTCTTGACTGGCTGATGGTGTAACAACTTAAACTGTTCAGGAATCTGCAAAAATAAAGGGTCAAGTTTGCAAAGCATGAAGCATTTTCTTTGGATTCAAAGATCTTTACGGAGCAATATTAATCTGAGAAAAAAGATGGCTCTCTTATTATTTTGGCTGAGAGATTGCCGAGCTGTCCGTGAGTACTCAATACACTGCTGTGTTGTACAGTCTTGAGTAATGCATCAACAGGTAAGAAAGCCCATACGTTGCATCTTAGCAGAGTTAGGACAGTATTGGGGTCAACCTACAAATCTGCAACAAGGAGCAAATCTGTGGTAGGTTACCAGCCAAAATACTGTGCGATTCCTACTGGTTGTGACTGGCTCCCCTTTGCTGTAGTTAAATCTACAAAGGGGCTCAGTGTAGTCGGAGGTGTGAGTGGCCACTTAAAATTAAAGCTGAAAACAGCTAGCAAGAAGCTGAAATGTAAAAAGTGCCCATACTTTTGTACAGACCAGATGTACAAAAAAGCTGAAATTCGGGGTCGACATCTAAACAAAAAAAAGCTGAAATCAGCTAAAAAGCTAAATTCTCACACCCCTGTGTAGTGTCATCATCCACCAAGCATCTCCATCAAATTAGTCCCTAAAAAGTAATCACTCCTTCAACAATTGAAGGAAACAATCTCTTCAATTGTTTGTGTTCTTAAATCCAACACAATATCCTAAAAAAATGCTGTAACTTGTCACTTACAGATCCTGGGTGCAGCTTGAAGCCCGCCAAGGCTGGTCCTGAGAGGGGGATTATCTCCTTGCCTCCGATGGGTGGTTTGTCAATTAAAGCTCGCAAGCTGCTGTTGTCCTGTGCTCCAACTGTGTCAATCATCCCTGCTCGAGAAATAAAAATAAACAGAAATGGCGTGAACGCATGCACTTTGAAACCTGCACTTTCAAAACGTAAGAAAAAACATATACTTGCCATCTTTGTGTGGAGAGGGAGACCGATGTAAGTTTGTCTTAATCACAAATCTAAACAAATAGAGTTGGTCAAATAAACCTGCTTCTCACCAATTCCTGATTTCTATGCTTTCTAGAGCCCACCTCCTCTCTTCAAAACAATGGAAAAATATTACACAGCCAGGGTGACTAGATGATATAAACTTCACTGTCTGTTGTGATTCGGTCCTCATATCTCTGACCAACATTTGACATCACTGTTTTCTGACATGGAGTGAGTGTCCTTTGAAACTTTGAGTGCAGCAATGTGACACTGAGCTGATACTGGAGAATAAAATCATATAAATAAAATCATGTACTCATTCATTACTCAAGCACAAGTTTCAAACCATGTAAGTTCGAATGTACTGTACAATAACGACACACAACTATAATGTGGTTGAGCTAAAGGCTTGTGAAAGGTGCCTCAGGCGGCCGCAAAACAACCGAGATGGAAGCAAACTGAAGACGAACCTGGAGAAAACCCTTGTGAAACAGGAGCAAACCAGCAACCAACTCTGCTCACGTATCATGGCCCAGGTTGGGATCTGAACCCGAGACCGCTGTGATAAGAGGCAAGCGCTTTATGCACCAGCTACCAGTGCCTCCCAACAAAGCTAAAGAGAGTTCCTCGTTGAAAAAAAAAATGCCAGGGACAATGGAGACAAACTTGCATCTGCTGGCATGAATCTGTGCCACTTTTCAGAGATGACTCGGCTGTATGACAACTGCAGGTACTCACCTGGTAAGTGAGGTAGGAATGCGCTGAGTTGCTCCTTGACCTTCTTGCTGGAGAACCTCTGGTAGCTGTGCTCCAGGCCATAGTGACTTATCAGATTGGTCTCCCCAGTCACTTCGGTTGGAGCTGCAGATATCAAATGGAGGCTGCATCTGAATCTCTCTAGAGCTAGGGCTAGGTCTTCGCTCCATTGGAAATGCGTGGAGACGCGCGGATAATAGACCTAGCCGTAGCTCTGGAAGCCCGATTCGGACACGGCCTAAAGATGTCATTGAAGGGGATTCTATTGGACAACTCTCAAAAGGAACATACCATAAACTAGATGGGGGTGTTCAGTAAAATGAAAGTAAGGTTTTTGAAAAAAATGGTTGGAAAATTCATCATGTGTTGACTTCTCGTTCGGTATGGTGAAACTGTACCGTACTTCAAAATGAATTCTGTAATGTTTAAGCAAAGTAGGCAGAGATGATTGAAAGAGATACAAAATTGAATAAGGCTTTACTCATGATGCCTGACTGTCTGACAGTCAATGAAGCAAAACGGCCAGTTTGCCACTCATTGCCAGTGCCTAGTAGTATGGTGTAAATATAAAATGGCTTTGAAAGTTTAGCCTCAGACTAACTGACTTTTAAGTTTGAAAATAGTGGGCCTAGGCCTGTTATTGATTTAGCCTGTAGGCCTAGGCCCTAGTAGTAGTAGGCCTAGTAAAACTTTGTACGTAACAATAAATGCCACGAACAAGATAATTTCCAACATGTCCAATTTCCAAAGAAAATTTGTCACACATTTTTTGTTTCTAATCTTGTGATAAACTGCTGATATGACCAATAAAATCCACACAGGCTTTCACTGTTACACTTTGTCATGATGTAGCATACTCTGACGATAGAGTGACGACTGGCTGACTGGGTAGGCCTAGGCCCTATGTACATGTAGGGGCCTAGGCCTCTGCCTACCATACTGACATACTGTCTTGACCTAGCCTACCCGAAGATTCCTTCATCAAATAGTACGATTCTGGATCGACGCTTGCTGAACTCATAAAGGACTTGGAAGCCACCGGAGATCGCTGTCTCACTAGGGTAGGCATTTTGGTGGGGATTCCGCCGTACTTGGGGGACAACTCGTGCGTTGGTCTCTTCAGAGATGTCATTGTTTCTTGGACTGATTTCTCCCGATCAGATGCATCGCCATTTTCCTTTCCTGTGTGTACATATCAACGGCTGTTGTTAATTTATGATACACGTAACATGAAAATACACGTACACGTACACCCACGCAATTATCGCAATAGTATTGTTAACATAAAAGAGCCGTCGCCTTTGCAATTATTTCGGTCAAAAACAAGATGGCGACTTACATGAGAGTTCGAGGGGTGTTTCTGCGGTTTTGATTGTTTATCGCGGGCAGTGGCAGTGCATCACCTAAGGCCAATACACATCATGGGCCTGACGTACCTTCTTCTATATGGCTGTATCATTGCAGTTTTTATTCTGATTTTGTCAAAGTGAGTTACGGCATTGTCTTTTTTGGACGCTATCAATTTTCGCGGTCGGAGGTTGTTCTGTTTATATAAATGTGCACTCACGTCTGGGCAAATACTAGACTGCTAGAGGCAACCCTCCATTCACTTCGTCATTTTTGTACAGGAATTTGCATGTTTTCCTCCTTTTTTGCAGCAACTTGATAAATATATTAAAACCTTTTCGGTACATGGTTGGAGATATTCATAGCACATAAATTTATAGGCCTAGTGAAATTTCAGGCACATTTGTTTGATGTTAATAAGGTTAAGATTTTAATAGGCCTAATTCCATGATTCTACCTCCATGCTAATTCAGATCATTTTCCCCATAGACAGCAACACCATTTTTGTCCCTTTGAGTTTTGAGTGTGAAATATGGAATAGCCACCAATTGACCAATCTAAGAGAAGAATCAAGAATCAGTGACGTCATCCTGACTGTGAGAATCGATCTGCACAGTAACGACTGATCGGGCGACATGTGCATGACCATACAGAGCAAGGAAACAGAGACATCCATCATGTCCATGTTGTGTTGCATGTCAACTGATCATTACGATCGTCAATCATGTAGGGGCCCAGGGGCTATAAGTAGAGGTGTACTAGTCGTAACCTTGGATGTTTATGTTACATCCCCTTTCAAAAAAAAAAAGAGAGCAAACTTCCGCATCAATCATTCAATGACAAAAATGTGATCAGCAGATGTTGGAAGGATCTTGCTGAAAGTATATGAAGTGGGTATGTACGGCATGTACATGTATAGCAATTGACTGATGGTATGGATCGGACTGATCGTGTCCAAAACCTTAACTTTGCTTGAATAGACCGAAATAATTTATTGACAAGCAGTCAAGGTTGAAGTGAAGTGCATTTTTTGGTATTAGTTCCATATATGGGCAGCATCGTTTTTAACAGTAAATTGTGGACCCCTTTCAAACAGTTCAAAAAGGCAGAGGGAGAAAGCATTACCCTGTATGCTTCGGGCAGCCTCGATGGAGAGAGGATGTTGGACAACTTTACCGTTTACTAACTCAAGTCAGGACACCTCAGCTGTTAAGACACTGACCATGCAAGGCATTAACATGACAGAGTGCATGGCAGTTAACAGATTGCAGATCAATGTCTTTGGGTAGATTTGGGTGTGTTGCATTACATTGCGACTTGACTTGCCAGGCATGATGAGCACATTGACCCAGTGGCGTAGCATGCACAGGACCAATGGGCGATCAGCTGGTGGTGCATCGGCCGCCCCAACCAGCGCGGTGTTAGGCCACGAAGGTGATGCCGCATGCACAGTGGCGCGACACACCATCCGTAGTACACAGGTGCTAAATTGGTAAATCTGTCCCCAAGTTAGAGAGATGTTTCTTTTTTCTTCCTTTCTCAATTTTAATTGGGAGAAAAGGTGCAAACAAGTGACTGTAAAGCTCACGCGCCCTCATTACGAGCCAACTTCTCTTAACGACTTGTTCCAGTGGTCGAGTTGTCTGTCACTTTGAGGCGCAGATTGTTGAGTTGTCCTTCTGGTCGAGTATCCTCAATGGTCAAGTTGTCACGAGTTGAGTTTGCAAGTGGTTGTATTGTCTGAGCCCCTGAAGAGAAACCATTTTAGCTGCAGTATCACATTTTGTACGTGTTCTACGAGAGAGTTTTGGTAGCAGCCAGAATCTTTATACATTTAGCTATGGTTCAGTATTAGGAGTTAATTTCTACTTGATTGCACACACGTAAATGTACATTTAGCTTGTCGTTAATTTTTGATGGCTTGGGTTCCTTTTCTTCTTTGAAAACAGAATCTGCGCTGGTATTCTGTCCAAAGTTCTAAGCCAGATCTTAAAGAAGGAGGTTAGCATTGACTATATTGGCTTCTTCTCTCTCAAGAATGTCTCCATCCAGCTGCACAAGAGCAGTGTGGTAAGTTCATCTGCCACCCTGGGTAAAAATGGCATAAATATCCACACTTTTTTCAAGATGTATTTTTTTTTTTGGTTGCGTTGGGGAGATGTTAATTTATGTGACGGTTTTGCCTTTACCCAACGTATATATTAATAAACACTGTATGCTCAGTGCTTGTCCGAGAGCTTGCGAAAAAAGTCACAAGCAGGAGGTCGTGGGTTCGAGTCCCCCCGAGTAAGCTTGTGACTTTTTTTGCCCATGTGAGTTTGTCATTGTTTTCCCAAAGTATCAGACATTAACCTTTCAAGGCTCCTAGGAAATTTACCAGGTTGAAGGGGATGGTGCAGTACACGACCCAACTTAACAAAATGTTCATCAGGGCAACTTTTGAGTAAAAACTTCTAAAAGAATCTTGCTCAATGTAAATCGGTAAGAATCCTCTGCCTTTCTGGTCCATAGGATCTTCATTCTCATTAGGATGCCAAAATTGAGCATCACATCAAAACAAGCAGCTCTATATGTACTCTCAAATGTAAACAAAAACAAAATGACTGAATATATGACCTTAGGACTCATTTTATTGGGATATAGTCTCATTAAATTTTACACAACAAAATCCAACAAAAAATCTGGCAAGGGTTTGCAGTTTTGTTTGTTTCATGACTTTGCATACATACATACATGTACATGTATGGTTACTTTGTATCTTAGAGCAAGTTTTCTGAAGAATTGCTTAAATGCAATGCAGCTTATATGGCTAATGAGGTCGGATGGCACTGGTGGGTAAAGCCTGGTATTTTCCTAAGTTAGAAAGCGCAGTCAAGGAAGAAAATTTTTTTCATAATTTTGGAAACTTTTATCACAGGTTCTCGATGACATTTGGATATCATGGCGTCTTTTTAACCCCAGCCAAAAGTAAGTTGGTAACCCAGTTGTATATACCAGCGCATATGATATGTTGTAACAATGGATTACAATAACAAAAATGAACATTTCATTATCGAAGATGCACGCAGTAGTTTAAGACCGCGTAAATTTAATGAGTGTGTTTCCTTGAAGCTACCGGATGGCGTTGCACCTCGGTGACGTGAGAGTGCGCGCTGAGATGCAGAATGATTCCCAAGGAACTGCACGGCATGAGAGGGGCGAAGAAGCTGCCAAGCCAGGTAGAAAAGGTTTGTTTTGATAACTATCCCCTTGAAAAGCGCAATTTAGCATTAGGTGGTCCCTCAAGACTGTTTTGCATGTTTAGATTAAGAATTTGGTGCAGGGCAAATGTGCACATAAATGGTTTGCTGCATAGTAGATGAATATTTGGTTTACAAAGTTTTGTAGCAGAATTGTTTAAAGTCAATGAAAAATTGTCATATTTTAAAACTTATTTGGGGTTAATCAGAATGCTTTTGTGAGCCATATGCCTGTTATCCCAAAACATAAAAACAGACAATGACTTTTTCTTCATAATTTAACTGTTTTCACTTAGTTGCAATTATGATCAAATCATGTTCTAATGTGGCCCACCAAGAAATTGTTTCAGCTTTGTAAACTGAGTTGGCCAAATGCTTGAATATTTGCCAATTGTAATCTTTTGGAGAGCAGACCTTTTACTTGTAATCTTGGAGAAAAGATGGAATTAATTTACAGACCCTTATTGAGATATCAGTCAACAAACATCCATTTTACCCAGTTTGACTTGTTCAACAATAGGGCATAAGAGGCAGTCTTGAGTCACTTCAAAACAGTAATGGGATAGACTAAGGCTTTTTTTTGTTGTTTTAAAAAATGATGGGTTGCATTCCAAATACAGTGTTGTTTCTTCAAAGCCAGGCTTCTGCTTCATCTGTTCACAGGATCATCACTTCTTGATTCCAGCTATTTCACATCAGCAGTTAGGTTCATTACAAAGGTAAAAATATCTGGAAAACCTTGGAGTGGGGTATCAAAGCTATTCTTGGTTTGAAATGGCATTGCATTGTGCTACATTATTTGTAGCTTAAGAATAACAGTGGTATGTGGGTCACTCCATGAGGTTGGGGCACAATTTGTGACGGTGCCCTTGTTACATGGGTAACTTTAACCACCTGTCATGACCTGTAGAGTAGGTCATTTACTCTGTAAAAATAACACACACCTCAGTTTTCAGCCCTGCAAGATGTATAACAATGTCAATTTGGAATCCACATGCAGGGAAATAGCTGTTCATTTTTACAGAACCCATGTAACAGTTGACACCGTCACAAATTGTGCCCCAACCCCATGGAATGACCAACATATTTAAAGGGGAGGGTCCAATTTTATCACGCAGTGTCTTGACCATGGATACATACAGGGTCATTCACACGTTAGACAGCAAAATCCTTTGCACTCGTCTTTGGAGATTATGATTATTGTTTGTGTAAGAGATGAATAAAAACCAAGGACCAGTTTTTAACAGTGAGCATGTCTCAAGAAAGGGGGCATTGTGGTTTTCTATAGTGACACAGTATCTATCAGTTGACTCCATCTACATGTTTGAATTGAAAGATGGCATTGTTATTTCCTGTCTTGTAGACGATGTGCCTAAATGTGGAAGCGCTCAACATCATGTTACTGAATGCCATGGGAACAGACTCGTTGCTTCACGTCACCATCAAGAACATTTCCCTGGCTGGTGCTCCACTTACAGAGCAGTAAGAACATTTGAGTATAGGATTGTCAAAAGAGGGCTCCAAACCGAACCCTTATGTGCTCAGATTAGGAGCATGCTATACCAGCAAGAAAATACGGGCTGGTGAGAAAAATTTCAACTTGGTTCATGGCACACATGCAGAGACTGTACATTTCATTAGTTATTGGTTACACTTGGTTGGCACATCCAATGCTGAATATGCATGAACTTGGTGTTTGCCGCCTTAAATGGACATTGTTCCTAAGTCAAAGCATCTCTTGTTCCCACACGGATCAAATATGGTAGATTATATACAAACAGCAAGTGAGACCCAGTACCGGGTGTAATTGGTGGGCGCGATCAGTCGATCAACGCAATCGAGCAATCCTGTGTGAAATCTCCAACTTTACTTCCTTTTTGTAAACAATCTTCCAAAAGCTACAAAGACAATGCGATCTGAAGGTGAAATTATCAATAGACCGTAGAGCAAGATTGAGTGGTTGCATCCAACTCAAATCATTGCATGTTTTGTTTTGAAAATAATCCATTCAATTTTGTTTGTATTATGTAGAATCATCTCCACTGATCTGGAAGTGCAGGAGATATCACTTAGAATGCTTCGCAGTGCTAACTCAGTAAGTAGGACAAGAGATGTAACCTGAAGTGTGACTAATGTTTAATAATTCCACTTCATCGAAGAATACATCTGTAAAAACATAGATTCTTGTGACCATTGGCTGATTTACCAGTGAGGATTGATAGGTTTCATTTGTTCAGTTGATCGTTTCTCATTTGCTTGACCTGTTACTGCTAGGCCATTTTTAAATTAAATATGACCGGTGTCTAGAATCATAGTTTTGTATTGCACTTCTGCATTTAGATGTGACCTTTTTTAAGTTCAATATATGATTCTGAGCTAACCTCACACCAACATCCTCTAGGTCTCAATATTTTCAACAGTTGTTGATCAGTAAGTTATCTTTTTAGTGCTTGGTGTCTTTTGCCCAAGTTTATGAGGGTAGGCATTCACCGCGCTAAGGGGACAAGTTCTTTTGTTAGGGAAATTTGAACCGAGTTGTGGGGACATTTCTGAGTCCCCACAACATTTTCGGTCCCCACAAAATAGGTGAAATGTCGAGTGTATGTCCCCTCAACTACGGTGCGGGAGAATGTGAGTTTTTTCTCCAAATTGTGCAATATTGCAGTGGTGTTTGTCATCTGAGGAATTCAAATTTCAAATAACTTTGAGCAGGTCAGTATAGGAAATGTAATTTAATTTTAATCAGCACTCGCAGTTGATTTTTTCATTGCGAAAAATTACCTTGTCACGTACAGGATGCAGGGGAGCAATCACACATGGCGCATGCCTCAACGAGCCTGAAGGTATCTGCGCAGCTGGACTTTATCATGAAGAAAATCCTGGTGAGTCACCCCTAGAGAAAAATTGTATTTTGGACAGAAAGAAATAAGTGAGTGTTTTAATGTGAAAAACTTCGACTGTGGAAGTTTTGAACATGAATTGCTTTAAGTTTAAATTGATAAAAACTTGAAGTTTGAATTGTAAAGTGTTGACACACTGTAATCTCAGAACCAGCTTCTGACCACTCAAATTGCATGTCTTCCTGTAATTAACTTCACAAGTTATGGATCATAAAGAAATTATGGCATTGCCAGCCACCAACAGACTTTTCTGTTACGTACCAAACATTACCACTTCAGATGATGTGTTGTTCTTTGAAACCATAGTACTATTTTTGTCAAAGATATTGCTGATGAATTATACTGATGTACTCAGTAATGATGGGAGGTATTACAAAGTAATTTAACTTTGAACCACTTGCTATGTAGTACAGCATCTCTCCAGTGCCTAGGTATTTGCCGACAAAGTCTGGTGTTGCTGCAAGACTTTTAGAATTCCAAGCAACACCAGTGTCTGTAAGCAACACATGAACATTCGTGACTGATTATTGTAATGGATATTTTGTTACCCACAGGGAATTTCTGTCAATGTTGGAACCCCACGAGTCTCATTACAAGATGGTGAGTTATTGACAGACATCACAGAAATTTTACCGATTATTTTCTTTATTAATTTGGGTCTTGCCACTTGAGGTTTTAGTGACAAGGTTGACTCTAGTGTCACATACTGTGATTTGTTTCCCCAGAAATCCTGATTTTGGTGAAATCTCACATACCTAAAATCATTCAACACTATAATCTGTTTTTCTTCAGTACAGTGCTTATATCACCATTACACTCGATCCATTTTTGAACTCCATAGCTGTATAACATTAGATGATTTAACGACACAAATAAATGATGAATTCAATGACTGTATTTAACAATCTGCAGTTAACAAACAGATTTGCATAATCTTTGATATTAGTCGTTGGCCCAGTAATCAGGAACTTCAGTAAATCTGCCCCAACTCAACATTGTGCTTGTTGTTTGTACTTGTCGACAAAAATGAGGGCATCAAGTCGCATGCCAAATTATTATTGTTATTCATGTGCAGGTTTTATGACGCAGATTCTCCAGACATTTCCCAAGACAGCAATAGGCAGTGGTGAGTTTGACAGTCCTCGAAAAGCATTGGACTTATTTGTGACGGTCATATTATCATGTGCAGTTGAACTAACCAAAGGTGACCAAAATCATACGTTTTGCACTGTCAAGAAGCACTTGTTTAAGGAGCTGCGATATTCTCATCAACAGACTCAGGAGTTGTTAATTCATGGTATTTACTCTAACTCCCAATGTCCCAAACCCTTCAAAAATTGCCTCTCTGTTTAAAGCAAGTGGTGCAATGTATGTATAAATGTATATTTACCTTCAAGTGGCATCACACACCATGTATAAAGGCAGAACCATGCGCTCTGACTTCATCTATTCTGCAAAATCTCAGAAAATCTCTTGTACCTTTTAAGGATCTAAGAAGGTTTGGGTTAAGGATTTTCAAGTATGCACGGTGGTGTAAGACAAAATCATGAGCAGAGGTCATTATTTACGAAACTGCTCAGAACTCAATAGGTATGTGCAGTGCTCTCAAACTCAGTGAATTTCCAATGGAACAGCAGTGCATCCAGTTTTGAGATAGCATTTCAGTTAGTTTTGTGGTAAAACCTCCAACTGAAAAATGATGCACATTTGCTAGATGCACTAGAACCACAACGGATCCAGCAGCCAAAGCCTGTTGAGGAGAGGATTAGAGCAATCATGCTGAGATTACCCAGGGTGAGTTTTCCACAGTCATGTTTGTGACCCAATCAAACAAAATGAGTCAACAAGTCACTAGTACAGAGCCACTTTTTGAGTTAAAAGATTGTTAACAGAATCTTGCTTTGTACCGATCACTAAATGACATTATTTTTTTATTGCGTGAATTGAAAACACTCATTACTTCTCTTGTACAGAACCTGAATAAATTCCCGCCTGAGTGGAGGGTTGGATCCCCAACAAGTTCAGAAATTTTGTTTAAATTTGTTGAATCAGAAGTTTCTGTTTCTTGCTGCACATTCCATTTCTAAGAACAGTCCATTTTGAAGTGTGGCCACACACTCGTTTGTTGTGACAAATAATCCAATGACAAGTGATCAGACATCTACCAATCCAATGACAGGGATTTATAGGCACCCACATAAATTAGTCTGCACTTGCAAAATGCCTTTCACTAACTGTCATAATTTAGGTTAAAATGTACAGTGCTGTCGAGTGCATTTTCACAGATTCCTTTGATACAGTGGAGGTTCAGCTAACTATCCCAATTTTTGTTATTTTATGTCGCAGGATGCGAAGTTACAGATTGACGATATCGACTGCCAAGTTGTGATCCAGAGTGAACAAAGGTTTGCACCAAGATTGATTCATTTTTCTTTGGTTGTTTTCAGCACCTGAAGCTCATAAGAATTCACTTTCAGACCTCCAGCAACCTACCAAATGTCTTGTTGGGAGAAGGCATTTATCTAATCTCAAAACAAACACTTTTCATGTTTACTTTCCAATTTCAGGTATGATATCTCAAAATATTACTTAAACAGATTTTTGTTTCATTTTTTTGGTGAAAAACTGGAAAAATAACTCTCCCTAGGCGCCTGACCTTAACAACAAAGCAGCTCTTAGTGACTGCTGATGTTAATGTCGACAAGCTGATAGAATGCACCAAGACAAAAGGTCTCCTGCTGCCAGGAATATCCTGCTTGTTCAAACTCACAGGTAACTCGGAAAAACCTTTTTGTTTACTGCTTTCCCTGATATCACTTTTCCTCATTCGTGCGGAAACCTCATGACAAAAAAAATCAGAAAGTGCATATTGACAACAGTTCAGATGTGAATGGCACCATCAGAAATTGATTGAATTGGAAAGTGTGTATAAAAGGATTTGCGGTACAGTAAAAAAAACCAAGACAGTCAACTTTCTCCCGGTTCCAGTTATACTTTTTACACTTGGTGGGATTAAACATGATGATGAAAATCTTGCAAGGCACTTATGATAGAAGGAATCTGATAAAGAAAACCCTTAACGCTGCTTGTCCACTGAAAGGTCGTCAAATGTGAGGTCCAAAGTTTATCAGTACAAAAATCACCATTTTGTGTGTGCATGAAAGAGGTAGTTTTGTATGTTTCAATACCCCTGCCCATGATGCTTCTCTTCACAGATGTGCAGATGACCAATATGCAGTCATTGAAGTTACTTTCCATCAGCGACACGTCAGTGTCACTCCAGGTAAGATAGCATCTAGAAAATTCAAACACTCTTATTCTGTAGAGGGTGCCCCTTTTGAAATATGGCACATTGTTGATAGGAACCGAGGTTTTTTCCGACGAGAAACGCTTGAATGGACTGTTTGTTATTTAGTCTGCACATGAAAATTGGCAGTTGTTCCAAGATAGTAAAACAAAAGGTTATCAATGTTTTTCTAGTCTTGTAAAGTCCATCACAAGCCAGATCACTAGGTAACTAGGGAATGAACAATAACAGCCAAAGGACTTGGTCACTGTTCAATCCCAATAACTTTGATGACTTGTGATTGGCTTGTGAGGACTTGATCACAGGCCAATTACAAGTCATCCAGCAATCCATAATATGACAGTCTTTCAGCAGCCACTTGAGGTACCATTCAAACCCCTGCTTCTTCCATCTTCTTTATCTTGCTTCATTATTTGCCTCGAAATAAGCATCGTGGATGGAATTTTTAAATTATAATCAGTGCTACTATAAGTTTATTTTTGTTGTCTTACTGGTAGCTACGAGAGACAGGTGTGTATTCAGACCTGGTCCTAAGACATTGTCATGTCCACTACCTTGATGATGAGATGACTTTCTGGCTGGCGACCATTCAGGAGCAAATAAAACTACAAAAGGCAAAACAGAACACACTTTTCCCCACAAGAACTCCAGCCAACGTCCAGTCGAAGCCCTCAAAGCAAACGTGAGCAATAATGCCTTTCTGAATTTCTTCAAAGCCAAGAAAACGTAAGAGGCCTTTTAATCATCGTTTTTTGAGGGCAGTGGTTTGTCCAAACAAATTTTTATAGACAAACAATATAATATAGAAGCACATTTTGAATTGGCCAGGGTCAACATGATGCTGAGGTCACTCTGAAATTAAACAAAGTCACAGTTACATTGCAGTAAGCTTTGGACCTAGCGTGAATGTTTTTAACCCAGCTTGGGCTATGTGATTAGTTTAGAGCTTTCTGACTCAAATTGAAGCCCTTGATCCAGATTGATTATACGAAGCAAATTTGAGCATTTTGAATCAGCTTGAGGTGTTTGACCCACTATGAGGTGTTTGACCCTGCTGTAGCTTAGCAGAACCGATTCATATTGTACGCCAGGGATTGCCTTCAACTTGGATCAAGATGATGCAACGTTCTCACTTTGCACTTTAAATGCAATTTTAAGACATACATTCAATCGTGCTGTCAAAAATCTCAATGTTCAATAATAGGTGGTATGAAAAGCCTTAAGAAATCAGCGTAATTGCCAATCTAAGAAGTCTTTATTCATTGCCTGGAAAGGAAATTTAAGATAAAGTGGTCAGTTTATTAATCGCACTTTATCTTACATGTACACAGTAGCATACTTCTTGAAATTTTCACTTTTTTAATGATTATTTCTTGTTTCAGAGTCACCTCCAGTCTCTTCCAAGAGCTCATTTTGCCCTTTGACCTGACCCTTGACCTGAGTGACATGTCAACTCACATGACATGGCCAAATGTTCCTGACTGTGCTGTTTCCATTGTAACATTGAAGACTGGCACCAGAATCACAACAGACGCAGGTATAGAAACCAAACTGACTCTGGCAAATGGCCACATTTTAAGAATTATACTCAATTTTATTCAAATGGCCATCTTACAGAAATTATACCTGAGTTGTATTTTAGAGGAAATGCATACTTTCTTGAGTGTGTGTGAGTCTTCTGTTTGGCAGTACAAGCTTCAGCCACATGTAACCTTTTGAGAAATTTTACTCATATTAGTTGATATCAATAGCAGAAGAAAATTTATATCAAGGTGTCTGTTTGTTTCTCAGGCTCAACTCCAAAGAAACCGCTTAGGTATATCAGGTAAGTGAGCTTTCTTGGAGTGTTAAACAAAACATTAACCCTGTTTAATGAATGCTGAAACCACATGCACCAATGATCAACCAGAGTGTTTCCCTATCCTGCTAGATACTCCATATTTTGTTTCCATTGTTAAGACAAAAAGAGGAGAGATGCCGCAATTGTTGCTGTCTTTGCTGGTCTTTTGTGCACTGCAAGATACTTGAAAAAATCCGACTTAACCTTTCCTTGTTTTTCAAAACCTGATCTATTACCTGGAGCCATTTTTTTTTCTAATCGCAAAAGTAATTAAACTTGTCATGTAATCCTCAGGCATTTTAATAAGGTCATCCATAGCTAATTCTGTGGTTCTCATTTTTTTGCCTTTGGGGCAGTCAGTTGGTTACAGGAAAAGCGGGGTAAAAAAATTACTTGTCTGTCCCCAGAAATTCTTAAAATTATTGTTGCTTTCCTTAGCATCTCCAGAAATTCCATATATATTGTTTAGTGGCATTAAAAAAGTTTTTTCTTCTTGGTTGGAGCCAAAAATAAGGGTCAGTCGGAAATGAGAACCATAGAATTAACTATGGATGTCCTAATCTTGTGTTCAATGTGATTTGCAGCATAAAAACCAGATGGGGTGAAAGTTTTATTGGCAATGATTTTCTTGCTACTTGCAGGGCCAATATGCAAGGAGATCATATCATCTGCCAGGTCGGTGACACCGTCCGTACTCCAAACGGAGTCACGTCACCTTCGAGACATATATGGGGCACACCCCTGGCTGTCAACATCATCAAATTGAAGGTACAGCAAAAATAAATTGGGGTAAAATTGCTCCTCCAAAAATCCTGAGATATTTACTCTAAATCACAATTTGAAATCTTCCTTCAAGTAACAAGATTAATCTGCACTGCTGGAACAACTTGGTGGTTTCACTTGAACTTAGCATTCTGAAAACCCCCAAACGATTATGTATCAAATCAATTAGGCACGCATTGCAGGTCGTGACATCAAGGTCCACATGTAGCAATCTTGTGTGGTCGGAACAGTCTTGGAGCGAAATACCACGATATACACGTAAGGTGGTACATTTTGAGAAATTTTAATTTAACCTCAGGTTAATTTCACGCCCTACTCCGTTGACGTCGAGGGGTCAGTGAACTCCCTCCAGGTTGAGTCGTGTCTGGAGCTGCACTCTGTCGTCGAGCACGTCCTGAAAGTGACCCTGGGATGGAAGGCCAAAGGTCAGGACATGGAGAGGCAGAAGGTCACCGTGGAGGCCGGGCTTGGTCCCAAGCAGCAGACGCACAGAGTCAACGTCAGACTGACCGACTTCAATGCTTTTCTGTGCAGCGATGTGAAAGGTATTTATTTCACAAAGTACAGTGTGACGTAAAAATTTGGACCACATAAAGGACAAACTCTGACCGTAACTTGCATGATTTTAATGATATTTGATTGTAAGAGTCAGTCATGCTAAAAAGAGTTCATATTTCATGGAAATCCACTTTTCTTGAGACACTAGACCTAATTGTATACTTTTGCTTACCAAGTAAGAATCCTCACCGACTGTAGCAGAAAATAATTGTGTGCCAACAATCAGCATATTTCAAAGCGTAGCAGTTTTGGTCTATGAACATGCACTCAAATCACACATTATGAAGGTTCTTTGCTTAAAAGGTTCATGTAGAATATCTGTACAGGTGCTGCTCACTGATTGGTGGTCATAAGCACAGAATAGAACTGTGGTTAGCAGAATCATAACATTTGACCCCAGTAGCATCTATTCCAGCAGCCAGAGACAGTCAATGAATTGTAGTTTCATAGACTGCAATTTCAACTCATCTGCTGTGCAGTTTTTCAGAGTCATTTAAATTTCACAATTTTAATGCCAATATTTTAACCAAATGTACATGTATTGTCAGGTGTTCAGCCATCAAATCAACGAGGGATTTGTTTTTTCTTCTTTCACAGAGTTCATCATGCTCAGAGTTGACGATGTGGACGTTGACTCAGAATCTGATGGGGACTCGACCGTGGTCGTCATGGGAACCAAATTACTAGGAGTAACAAAAGATAGCAAGGTGGAGAACAAATCTTCTCTAGATACCAGCATTGATGTGGCACTTTGTTCATTCACACCCATTTATAAACTTCCGCTGCATGCAAATTTTGGCAAATTATAAGCATGTCGTCTTCAGTTGTGGTCGGCGGGTTAGACTATGAATATTATCGAAAACTTGTCAGATGTAATGAAGTCAAAACAATTTCTGATAATATTCCATTGTACTTGGCAGGTCATTGACTGTGTTGAGTACAAGTCACTCCCCGAAGCAATACTTGATGTGACGCTGATCAACCTGAAATACACCTCAGCATCTAAGGTAACCTTTCATTTGTAGCATCATAAGTGCAGTTGGTTGGCAAAACTCTGGCAGGCTGTGATTTCAAAACCTAAAGCGTAATTCACAAAGTGTTCAAAATAGTGTCAACTGAAAGTATCTTCCATTTGTAACACTGATGCGGGAGCATTTTGAGGCAAAGTTTGCTGCCAACCAGGGTAAACTTTTTGCATACTTTAGCCACCCAAGTGGCAGTCAGTGTTTGAAAACAAAAGAAAGTTGTGCTTGTATCTGTCTGACATTATGCATCATAAACTTGTTTGATACTGAAACAAATGCCTGATCAGAAACAGTTTACCAGCCAAAATGCAGTGATACATGTTGCGTGGGACTGGTTCCCATGTATTTTTTGATAGTTGTTCAATTTGTTCCAAATTCGATTGGCTGTAATTTTGCTTAGCAGTACTGTGAAATTTAGCCTTGATCTTGCCGTCAATTTCAGTGATTTATCATAATGCCTATGATATTAGATTTGTGAATGTTGCACAGATGACTTTTTTTTAAGTTAACATTGTCAGATGTTTTCCATCTTGTGCCAGGTGGCAAAAACTAAGCAGATTTCTTGTTTTATGGCAGAAAAGCAATGTTTTGAAGCTGAGTATATATTTCTGTGAACATCAAGATGTTTCATCAAGGGTAGAGCTTTAAAATTTATTTGTGTATCTGTGTGTCGTATATTTCACGTAATCTTTGGATGGACAATCAAGGTAGGATGTTGTAAAGCTCCACTGAATAGTCATTTTAGCGGAATCCCAGATCTTTTGTTTTTAATGGCAGACATTGAATGCTGTGATTGAAGAGACGTGCTGTGCTCACTGGAACACTACAAGTCACATGACCATGTACCATCATGTCAAAGAGGTTGTCTTGTTTGGCTTGAAGGTCAAAGGTGAGTATTTCTTCCTGGTTTGACTCATATTTCATACTTCTGATATAAAGACTTAAGCAATTCATCTCTTAATTTGGTCCATCTTTCATGACTTACCATTACTGTAGGTTTTTTACCTAAGAAGCAGGGTCATCTTGAGCTGATTGCTAGTGGTTATTGTTCTTAGAGTCAGTGTTGTATTTGACGCCATCACAAGTCCCTCTAAGTCCATCAGAAGTCCATTACAAGTCATTCTGTCTTAAGCCAATTCACAAGCTATTGAAATAAACTGTGACAAAAGCATTCCCTCGTCATTGCTCACCCTATTACTTATGACTGGCCTTGTGAAGGGACTTGTGACTGGACTTGTCATGGACTCGACTCCAACACTGCTCAGAGTCTCTCTTTGAAACAGTCCAGCCAAAATCTTCCACCTTTCAGAGGTTAAGCATCAGGGTTTGTAGAGGTCATTAAATTCCTTAAACATTTTTAAATTTTATTGTGGTCATGAAATTCCTGGAAAAGTCATTTTATGTTTGTAGAAAGGCGAATAAAATCATTAAAAGTGACTGAATTTTCATCTTTTACATCTTGTATTTTATAATTGTGTTGCGTTTTTCAAGACATGTTAATCACAATTGATCATCTTGCCAGCATAGTAGAATTGCACATAATCAATTATGGAAGTCATTAAAAGTCTTTGAATTTTTGGGATCTTGACACTATGAACCCATAGCATGCATCTTACTGTGCTTTTTTATCCAAACAACGTAGGATTGCTTCCAAAGAGAGAGAGGGTCATCTTAAGTCCAGAAGCTCAGAAGATGAGGGCAGCAGCAGGCACTTCCAAAGACCTGTGTATCTGCCTCAACGTCAAATTGGTGGAATTCTTCTATCACGTCAGTCCATCAAAGCTGTAAGTTCTATCCCACCGACCCAGTTCATCAGTGCATCTGTTCCTAAACCCTCCTTTTCCATTCCTTCCAAATTTCTTCCACCAAAAGAGTTCAAGACTGCCACTACTTTGCCTTTGTTTGTCCAATATTTTCTTATCACATCGCCCAAATGGCCTGATAAAATTGTGAATTAGTCTCTTCTGATTTCAAAAGTTGTACAAAATCACATCTTTAAAGGCAAAAGCCTTCAATCTCCTACTGTTTTTGAGTTTTGCACAGAGCCCAAAAAGTAGCCCCTAAAGTACGCAAGATCTTTCTTAAAAATACCATAGAGGTCTTGGGTTTATTCCAAGATGTTGCATTACTCCCAGCAACATGTGCTTGAAATGAACGGTACATTTTCCTCACATACAGAAATGTCATATCAGTGAAGGAGTTCTATGCTACCAAGCAGGGCTCTTCACTCCTCAAGGCAACCTCCCCAGAGTGCATCATTGGGTTCGAGGGTCATCCGGTATTTGTCATTAAGGTAAGATGTAGTGCTTTATGCTTTCACACTTTGCACTGCTATGTGTTAGTAACTAAGCCCTTCAAATTCACTTACAGGACAGGTAACGACCTTACAGATTCTGTGATATCAGTGGTTATTTAACATGCCAAATGTTTGCAAATTTCATGTTAAAGTTGATAGTTGAACCTTGGTCATATCCGACTCCATTTCATAGATGCATTGGTAAGTTTCTAAGGCTATGCCCATGTCTTTTGTTATGTATAATTCTGGTGTCCATCTTCTGTAGTCCGCATGTATTGAGAAACTAGTGAACAGCCAGCAATTACTGGAGGATAGAAAAAGCTTTGATTCACTGACAACACCAACAAACAGAGCATGGTAAGTTTGTATGCTTTCCTCATTTGAAAACATTGTTCCATTGGTCTTTTGATTAAGTGTGAAATTTTTGACATTTGACAATTGAAAGGTTGACTGGAAATTATTTTGCAGTATATGTATTTCGTTGTGATTTTCTGTCCTTACTAGGGGTGTCTATGGCAAATCAGTTAATATGGAGTTTCCCTACAGTTATGACTTTGCTTCCAATTATGATGAGGTAAGATTGAAAACTGGGCTTTTATTAAAATTATGACTGTCAGAAGGTGAAACATTTAACCCTTAAAGCTTCAAATTCCCCAGCAACCGGCACCTAGTCTCGTTTCAAGTCTTTCTTGTGTATTTATTTCATTTCAACTGAAGATTTAACCAGGAAGTTTGATTTTTTTTTAAATAAAAGTTGCAATATAATATACATGTATCTTTTTGCTGTATGAATAAGAGTTGTCGGCGATGCCTGAAATTTTTTCAAGGTTTTAATAATGAAGATCATTAATTCATTAAAACTTGTTTCATACTTCTATAAACCTCCAAATCCAGAAATAGATTAATCGGTGAATGAGCTGTTGTAGTTCATTGGAAGATGAATTTTTAGTGTTATATTTCACGTTACTGTTGATGGTTGTTACTTTTGTAAGCCTGAGCTTTACCACTGATCTTAAACTTTATCCACAGATCATTAACCTGATCAAGTGGCTAAAGAGCTTGCATATGCACAAGAAAGACCGTTCCATTGAAGAACCTCTCTATGCTGACGTCCTTGTCAGGGTCCAGGTAGGTTTTTCTCATTGACAGGTTCCACACTGGCCCCTGTTGCAGACACTGTCATTGACACTTTAGTTTTGTCGTGGTCATTATAACTGTCATTGCCACCAACATTATCAACACACCATAGTTTGTTTCATCTCTACTGTCATCATTATTTTTGTTTTGTATCTGTCTCTATCGCGTTCACTTTATAATTATTGTCACTATTATTGCTACTTTTACTGATAATGTTGTCTCCTTTTTGTCATTGCTGTTGCAGTTATCACATTCTTTGACATCACCGTCATTGTCATCGTAATCAGTGTAACTGTATTATTGTCTTGAATTACAGTCATCAACATCACTGTCATGATCATCACCAATTATGATTTTGATAATATTGCTAACAGTGTGGTAGCAGAGTCCATCACAAGCCAAATCTGAAGCCAATCAAAATGAGATTTGTCATTATCTGCCAATGCCAATTGTTTTGCATTGTCCTCTGTGCCTTTTCTCTAAATGCCGTATTTTTCTTTGTTTCTGTTTTGTCTGACAGACATTTGTGCTCAAGCTGCACGACGATCCATTTGAAGTCAAGCTGGGAGACAACTATCAGGTCTAAATTATTCCTACAATCTGTTCTTTTGAATTCAGGTTGCTCCTAACACAACTCAGGACCTTTTCTTCTTACATGGGCCTTATCATGGAGTACTCAGTATTTGCAATCCCTTTGTCCAGGTTTAGTTTGTATGTAGGATTTTAGTACGTACTATCAAAAATGTCATTGAATTATTGCTCAGTCAGGGCTCTTTTGAGCAATGCATGTTTAGACAATAAACCCTTTTGACATTCTCATTGCATCATGGGATTGGATGATCACGAAGCGAGGGATTGTGCATTTTAACCTATGGGCCTGTTTGTTTCACATGGATCTAGATCCTATCGTTGGTTTGCACCCTCCACTATGCAGGTTTTGGTGTCCGTAAACCAACGACGGAACGCTGATCATGATCCAAATCCTTGTTATCAGACACGGCTTATGAGGATGCAATCCGGTCTAACTTTTTTTTTTCTTCAGAATTTCTAAAGTACCTACTCGTCAAGCCATAGATGGATGCATATCTAACAAAAATATTTTTTAAGTTAAAAACAATTTCTTTTAAATATCAGAACAAAAAAAATCAATTGTCTTGTTAAAAGGGAACCACTCACCAGGACGAAAATTTAACGTGATTTGGCAGTGCAGAGCGAATGAGCTTTAAATCTTGATTCTGAATGGCCAATACTAGCCCACTGACATTTATGATCATAGTCTAAGACTGGAATTTTCCTCCAAATCTCCAGTGCAACACTCTGTGAAAAGAAGATGACTTGATCTCAAGCGTCAAATCACCTGGTTTAGTAGAAGTTGCCGATTAATATTTTACTAATGCACGTCAAGTGTCAACCAATTTCATGATATACTGCAAATGTTGCAAGTGGTTTTGTTTTGACGTGTTGGAATGACCACTTTTTTGCATTTTTGAAAAATCCGTCTCTGTAGCTGATGAAAGACGAGCGCTTGGAGAGTGAGCGGCGACGGGAGTTGATGGACAACAAGGTAGCAGAGCTACGCCAGACCCATGGAGAACTTCTGTCAGGTAGAAAAAGTGTGTGTTGGCATGGTGATGGGCACTGTGATTTTCAGTTAAGCACATTTATTTATTCATTTAACAGAATTTCATTACCTTGAATACAACTGCATATACCTGCACTGTCGATTCTTAATTTTCTTGTGTGCACTGTGTGATGTTTAATAGTCGTTTGGTCGGTAGTTTATTGGAGGGGTGTCATTTCTCCTTGCTGTATTGGGTTTGCAGTCAGGGCCAAACAACGTCAGATATTCCCGTGTGCCGGCCTTTTTTTGAATAATGCAAATCACATTTTGCATTTCAGCTTGTAAAGTGCATTTGTACGTACACAGCACTTGGTTGGTTGTAGTGTATCTTAACATGATAATAACAATGTTGGTGGCATCCCCGTTTTTGCTTCGATGTTTTGATGTGAATTTTTCTGTGCCATGTATGTGCTCATCAAAAATACAAGATGTCTGAAAGGCCCATGTTAACCGTGAAGACTAACCTTGGAAATCTCGAAATTAAAGGAAAAACTTACGCATAACAAGCATTTCGTCCTCACAAATACCAGACTTTGGAGTTCACTGAAGTCCAGTTTTAAAACTGTTCTTGATTGTTGTCGTAACACTCAAACTCTTACTTTGTGTCCTGACTATTTCCTTCCCACAACTTGGAAGTTGGTAGTTCCAAATCATGTTAAGCCCCTTTTTCTGTTCTTAGGAGACTTGCAAATGTAATTTATTGAATGGAAAATTGACTTTTTAACACCCACTCCTTTTCCACTTCAGTATTCCCTTGAAATAATTTTTTAGTTCATATCTTTGGATAGTTTGCTGAAAGTCACCCTCATGTGTAGTACTTGGAGAATTAACCGCAGTGGATGAAATGTTGAAAATGATGATTACGTTCATGCCAGAACTAATGACATCGAAGAGGATATTGATGCTCAAATTGTTTTAGAGGCATCACATTTCATGCGCTGGAGCATTTTATTACATTGCGGCGAGCATAATATGTCAGTTGGTGCATTAGGCCTTTATCAGCCTATTTGGCATGAAGAACATAGTGTTAGTGGAATAGCCATCACCATGGCTTTCGCCTCATGCATGCAGTGCACGGCTGAGTGTATGGAACAGTGTTTCAGTTGAGGCTTTAGAAGTCCAACACCAAGATCTAGGGGTGTGCAGGTATCTTGGGAACCGGATACCTGTTTTATGTCAATATTCAATACCAGGTACCTGGGTACCCTTAATATATAAAGAACGTAACGAGTAGCATTGGGCGCAATCCTGCTGGACCATGCGCCCAAAACAAGGCTCTTTTTTTGTACAAAGGAAACAGCTCATTGTTTTAAATGTTAGTAGGGAATCTCCCCCACCTTTTTATTAAACGAAGTGTTACCTTCAGAATGTAACAAAAGTATAGCTCCGTCGATCTCTGAACCGGAGTTATGACCACGGACGTATATAAACAAAAATCTGGACTGTCAATGCCCTTAATCAGCTTATAGAGATCTTGGAATCCACTAGCGGCCATTTTACCGAGCCGAATACAAAGCTTGACCAGCAGTGCCCGCCTTTGTTCTCCCTGGCGTCAATAGAAGCAAGCCAACCCGCGCATTTGTATTCGGCTCGGTAAAATGGCCGCTGGTTGGCTTCTAGACATTGCAAGTCCAGGTTCTTTTATGTACGTCCATAGTTATGACTGCCAGACCAGGTTTTTCAGTGGCGCAACAATTTTTCCAAAATTCTGCCCCTCGCTATTAAAGTTCACATACATGTTATACGTGAAATTTTTTATGGGTACCCAGCTCGAAAAAATTGAATCGGGGTTTGATATTGACGGGCAGGTACCCGGGTACCAGGCACAGGCCTACCAAGATCTTAAGACATAGGGACAGGCTCAGACCTTAATACATAAAACCTGTTACTAGACCTATATAATTCATAAAGGGTATGAAATGATTCACTAAAAAGAAGATGTTTCCTATTGTTACTAATTTATTTTCACCCGAAATATTTCTATAAAAAAGCCAAGCGCGTTGAAGAGCTGTACATCTCACTGGAAAGGAAGAATATGGACATCTACATCAAACGCTCCCAGCGGCTCTACTCCAACTCACCAGGCCCTCAGGCCCTCCTGACGCTGACGCTGACGGGAGCCGAGATAAGCGCCCTGGCAGACCCCTCCATGAACGGGACGACAAACATAGTGAGACTGATGAGAGAGATTGACAGTGCCAGGTAGGTTGGTTTCAACCACTACTGCCCCTGCACGAACCTTTCACTTTTCCCTTGTGCTGTATAAAAAGGGGAAAGAAATCTTACATACGATGTACATTTATTTCAGTGGTGTCATATTTCAGCAAGAACGATACATGATAATGCAATCACATTGACATGTCGTGTAGATAGATATATTAACAATTGATTTAATAATGAATATTAACCTCTTCGCGACGGATGACGGTAAGAGCCGCCATAAAAATTGAGATCCTCAGCCTGCTTTTCAGCTATTATTCTCGGCCCACGGTGAAAGAAGGCATATCCTGGCTCTTGTATATATGGTGATTGGCCTTTGTGTGTTGCCAAGAAATGGAAAGGCCAAATTTGCATCATAATCACCAGCTTCACAATAGTCCCCACTTTGAAAAGAGGCAACGGGAATGTGGAAGCGTGAGTAGAGCCGCATGCCACCGAACAAGGAGCCTTTTCACTGTGTAATTCAAAGCGTGCAGAGCACACAGGGCCACAAACTGAGAATTTGTGGTTTGGCAGGTGGCCTTCGTGGCCAAGCGAGGCTGGAATTCTCGGAGTCAGCTTTCAGAAAAAAGTTCCCGTCGTCAAGGGGTTAAATAAATGGCAATGTCATATTGAGGTGGTTACCTCTCTCCGAACATGTAACTTTGAGCTGTTGTTTAGAGAGCAAAGGAACATGATGTTGAGTTGTTTCTTGTCCCCCAAAGCCCTTACCCTGTGGATGGCTTGGAATTCACCACGTTGTTTTGCCGCCTCGTACGTGGTCATGCTAAGATGCTAGACCTGCAGCTTCGTGGATACCCACAAAGTATCTGGAAGATCAGTGACTGGCACTTCTGGGGAAGGCTGATAGGTGCTGAGCAAGCGGGAACTCCCAGAGGTACTCAAGGGCTTTTTTGGGGAGTTTCTCCATTTCCCCAAGTGGTTTCTAATGTTGAATCTCTGTCAGAATTGCAGATAACACTGGATTGTCTGCTCAGGACAATGACAAAAGCACATGGAGGGTTTACAGAAACCTAAACTCGCCTAATGGGTTTCAAAACAGATTTGAAATCAGAAACAGAGGAGTAGGCTGAATAGGCCGATGTTTGATTGGAATCAAAGTGATTGCCTTTTGATTGTTTGTACTTGTTTGTCCCCCCCACCCCGCCCCTAGAAGTTGACATTACTTACCATTCTGGTTTTATCTTACACAGCAAAGCGTGAAAGCATCGTCAAGGTGGGGGAGCCGTGGGGTGATGCTAAAGTCACGAGGAGTATGCCACCATTGAAATTCTTTCATGATATGGCGACAGGTACATTTGTCTCTTTTTTTCACATTTTACCTTTTCTTTTCCAAATGCTATTGCGCTGCTTTGCCATTTTCATTTCTTTGTAGTTCTGTTGTTTTTTCAGCTGTGCAAAATTGTCCCTGGAATTTTCAGTTGCCACATGTGTACAATTTTTCATGACCTGAATGTTATTTAGTCTTGCAAAATCTTGTTTAGCTTTTTAAATGTTACAATCAAAATAGTAGTCTTCATTCAGCATGCAACTCTTGAACCAAACCTTGGAATGTAATATTTCAATGCTGTAAAAGGCCTCTGAATGTTAAACAGCCCCAAAGTATCCCTCAAAATTCAAATTACGAAACCATTACTGTCAATAGAATTTTGCCCTTTCCTTGAGACATGTCGAGTAACTCTACTTGACCCCATATCCAATTTCAACTGATTTTACATCTCACTTGGTCTTGCTTTCTTTTGAAGTTCCCCTGTGAACTTGTAGTTTGCCATGCCCCAACGGTTTCTTTGGGCACACATGCTCAAATAGTACTATTTAATAGAATATGATCATAACCTTCACCACAGATGCGACCGAGATGCATATTGCCTGGGGTCCCTGCATTGAACCTGCCTGGGCACAGGTAGGCCTGGCTATGGATATGCTGAACAAGGCCAGCGTGGACCCTAGCCAGCCCATGCCTTTCTGGGACAAGACACGGCTCTTGCTCCACGGCCGGCTCATAGCCTCAGTCCAGAAGTGCAACCTGCTATGGCTGTCCACCCGAGACCCCTATGTGTCTACTGAACAGCTGGACATGGAGTGGCAAAATATCTACATGGACTGGACCAACGGTGAGCAAAAAAACATTCACTGTTGATCATAGAACTAAGACTTATCCCTTGTGTGTTTCTGTTATCACTCATGCCAGACACCTTAGAAGTGATCCCATGGGGGGAGGGGGAGAGAGGAAGGGGGAAATTGGGGGTGGGGAGTGTATCACCTTCCCCTCTATACGCCATGCAGGAATTCTAGACATATTCTATGGTTTCCTCATGCAAGCCCAGACAAGCCTCATTGCATCCATGCCAGTGTCTCAGGGAAGGTGTATCCCTCTATCCTTTTCCAAGTTTTCAGATACCTACAGTAGTGCTTTAAGTGAGACCAACTCGCCGAGGTGTGGCTTCTCTCTGAAAACATAAATGGTTAATTAAGCATCAGAGTAATTTTTATTTCTCGTCCATGATGAGTGGTTCTGACTGGATAGAATCGTGTTTTACAAACCTGCCATATCCCGCTCTTGAACATAAATGGGATTAAATACCCTTAATACATCATAAGTCGTATTAATTACAATTTTTTTTGGCTGAAGGGGCAATGACTTTTTTTTCTTACAGCCCATTTCTTGGTGAAAGGAGATCTTGACGTCTATGTCCGCACTGCCTCAAAGTACGATGATGTCCGATTTATGCACCTACCAAACTTCAGACTGGAGTGAGTGCTCAATTTAAGGTTTTGGTTCTAGTGAAAATTGCTGGCATTGGATGAGTGTCTGTGATTCTGTCCACACGCCGCGGCTACCAACAAGTACCCAGAATGCAGTCATCCTTGAAAGCATTATGCAGATCTGTACCCTTTGTTATACAGGATCCCCAAGCAGGTTGGCAGCACCGAGGGTCGGCCAGCTGGGGCGCACTGACCCTCGGTGCTGTGAGGCGCTGTGTAGCACGCCAATTAGAATCTTTTTGACATCATGCCTAAGGAACCCACCATGTTGATCTGCAACTCCAGATGTTAAATTTTCCCTTCTGATATACTTGGTGTGGCTCCACTAAACATTGTTGAGGGTATCCTCAGCATCATGTGGGGATTTGTTGAGAACAGTAGCATACATTTATTAAGGCATAGGAAATGATCTTGGAACTTGGCATGTATTGACTATTAATGGAATTGCTTTAAAACTTCAAAAACCCAAATCTGATATTCCATGCCAAAACGAGACCCTTCCAGGCAAAAATGCTACTTCATTTGTTCCAAAGCCATAGAATTAATGTAATTAACTGTTTTTGAATTTTGATGAAGGAGCATAATCAGAGTCATTTTGGCAAACATTGACTGAGTGCGTTGAGTTCCAGTTCAATGCCATATTACTGATTCTGGTTTGTTAAAAATTAGTCACTAGTTTGCCAAAAGTTAGTTAACAAAATGTTAGGGAACTCCCTGATACCTTTGTATTTGGGATCTGTTTTGGACATGGAAACTTGTTTGTAACTTTTCTCAGAAAAGGAAGATTATTAGCTGTTATGTGCCTCCCTGTTCAGGTCTCCCCAGCCCCAGCTGTACTTTTCAGTTGTGGAGATGATTCTTTTCTCTCTCAGAATTGGCATTGCATGGTTGTGCTTTGGTGATCCTGACGACCATCACTCGGTGTTGCCTTGTGCCCCAGACAAAGTCCCTGACCACTCTAGGAACGAGGTAACGCTCCATATACCAGAAATTGATCTATAAGAACATCTGTAAAGTAGCACATATTTGCTTTCAACATGTAAATTTGGTGGA
The DNA here is from genome assembly GCF_054643075.1 of Acanthaster planci. Classification (NCBI taxonomy): domain Eukaryota; kingdom Metazoa; phylum Echinodermata; class Asteroidea; order Valvatida; family Acanthasteridae; genus Acanthaster; species Acanthaster planci. Next base: position 3,794,998 of record NC_141785.1, on the reverse strand, counting down.
ATTTGCATTTGAGGAAACAACAGTTGTGTAAAGACGGATGAGCTGACCCAACATGCATCATACAAATGGCTGTGTATGTACACGACACGCAATACAACATCAGGGCATGTGATTATTAATGGTTAGATGTGCATAGCGGGTCATGCTGAGCTGTCACCCAATAGGATCCTAATGAAGTCATGGGGAAGTGCTCAAGCCAGGCACCGGACCATAATACCATGGAAAAGTACTGTTACCCAAACCATTTTGACTTTCGTCGTGTCCGTGAATTCAGCCCCAAAATGGTCATGTTGAACCATGAAATTTAAGGGAGAGTTGGCCCCTCATGACATTCGAGAAATGAAAATGAAATGTAAAAAAAAAAAAAATTTCACAAAAGAGATCATTTTTGAGCGTGGATCACAGTGGTATCATCAGAAGGACTTCTGCACATTTGGTGCATTTAATGGGCAGGTTCACTTCCTGGATTGGTTGCACGATTATGAAGAGAAAATACAAAATTTTTCTACAATCATCTTAAGACAGTGGGCTACTGTACACATTTAAGAATTTTTAGAACAAAAGCTTAAATAATCTTAGAAATCAGTGTGAAATTGTAATTTTAAATGGGACGTTTCTTTTATTACGATTTTGCACGTTCTTTTTTTTTAAAAAGTGGAAGAGGCACAAAGGCCATCACACACATGAACGTCAGGCCCCTTCTGCCCTTTCTTGCTTCATTACTGTAACCCATATTTTTGTTTTATTTCCTGAACAGAAACATGACTCATATGCAGCCTTCCGTTCGCAAAATCTCAACATGAACATATCGCTAGATATAAAAGGATATGAACAGGTAACATCAATCTATTGTGATTGTCATATGAAGACCAGGTTTTATTGACTTGTTTTTCCTCCAAAGTGCATACTTTCACTTCCCATACTCATCTTGAAGTTTCCTGTCTTCTTGTCATCCAATTTACTCTGGAGTGGATTCAGATCCGTGCACCAAATCTTAGTTTTTCTACCTAAAACGTGTGCCTTTTTTCCAGTCAGTGACATTTCCTTGGAATTGTTTGACATTTAACAAACTTAATACCAGAAATATGCTGAACTTCAAAACAGAATTCCTTTTGCATTTTTTTCTTTTCTTTGAAGTGAAACCCAGTTAAAATTTTGTAATGTTTCCCTGAAAAACTTTATGCACACCCATTTATTTCAAAAGGCCAGTGTTTTGAGGGGATTTTCTCGTATGGTTTTTTTTTCTTAACATACTGCATTATCTTTAAACTCTTTTATCATTGTTTCCTCTTCCAATTTTTGCCTGTCATGACTCCAAAGGTTTCGCATATTTCCAGTTCTCTCCAGATCAAAAATCCCACAAAACAACTTTCCCACAAGGTCTCATATGATTCACCATGCTTTTAAGCAAAATGATAATTTTTTAATAAAAATTATGAATAATTCATCAAAGGGCATTTCACACCAAGGGTCAATGCTCTTTTGTCAATATTATCCCTGCCGAGTGCATGGATGTGGCGCAGTTAAAGTAAAAAGCCCTCCCTTTAGACAAGTCTTTTGCTTTTGAATTCATGACGAAAATCTCCATTTTCAGGAAGGGGAGGAGCCAGACATCGCAGGCGCTTTGTTCTATAGCACGACCATGAGATGGCTTCAGATGTTCCAGGTTTGCTTTGTTTGTTTGTCGGGCTGGATGTTTGTCTGCTTGTTACTGTCCACATTCTGAATTACGTGTACCTCATGCACAATAAAGTCAAACTAAGGTGATGAAGAGCAACCCTTGAAGATTTGCTGATGAAATACACACACACCCTTGTTCTTTGCTTTCTAGCCCTGGCTAAGTCCAAGCAAAGTATTGTCGTCCTCTAGATTCAAGCCGGCTGTGAAATTACAGATTTAACCATATGGATGACACCATAGGTTACAGAATTGCATGTCTAGGGTCACGTGGCACAGGGCCAAGAGGAAATGTTCTTCTCAAAACAAATATGATGTAGTTTAAATATCATTTGAAATACCTGTATCTGTGTACAACTGTGACATTCTGCTGTGTTCTGCACCCTTTTGTGAAGAATAAACGAGGCTTTTTAACCTCAGATTATGCATGCATGTCATTGGGTAAAAAGTTGCAGGTCACCTATCACTGAACAAACCCTTTCCTTTATTTAGCACCGAAAAAATTTTGTTTTTGAAACCCACTGGTGTGCTGTTGGTGTGCTAGATTCAAGCTGGCTGGTCCAGCTAGTTTTTTGCTAATTATGCTTCAAAGGCTCTAAAGAGCAGTGAATTTTACAAGAGTTTGACATGAAAGGGCAAAGCATGTCATCCAAATCTTTTATCAACAATAACAGGCAATCAGTTTTGTGGGAGCGACCCGACCAACTAGACGAGGCAAACTGTTCAACAACACCAGGCCAAGGAAGCCTACGCTTGGGAGACATTACAAGTAAGCCTTCAGATCACTACTAAAGACATGTCCAAGAAGACATCAGGGGTGTGTTTTTGGCAGTCACATCTAAGATTTGATGTTTTTTTTTTTCTTGGTTAGTTGGTTGGAGGATTGAAGTATTGCATCCTCACATATTCTCTTACCAAATTGAAAATGCCCACGAAAATCTCAGACGAATTACAGTTCAACCAATTCTTGGTCATGACTACCAAAACGCACGCTAGTGTTGCAGTGGCAGCCGTTGTTGTAGTGCAGACCTTCACGAGATCAGATACAAGACCAGTCACCAGATCAGTCAAAAGTAACGGGGGACAGTGACAAAGGAGTGCTCTTGTGGTTGGGTTCTTAACAGTGAAAATTTTTGACTAATTAATTTTTCATATAATCGGACAGTAGTATTGAGTATAACATGGCAACTTTTATGTTCCAGTTCATTACATTTGAAAACCATCATTTTCCCATTTATAATAAACAAAAAACCCACAGTATACCCACATGCTTAATACTGTAAGGCATCATGATCATACTTTGCAAATTCAGCAGAAAAGGTTGAATCAACCCTGAATAAATAGTGCATCAGTACACATTCAGTTTGTGCCCTTTGTTACGATATGAACATTGAAGTCCTAGCCAAACTGGTTGCTTTGATTGTTAACCACTTCCTGCCAAGCCTTTTCCATATTGATTCTGCAAGACTTCCCTGTCTGCCTGTGCAGTTATGCCTCTGTCATTTTTTAAAGTTTCAATGTCTAATTGAAGTAAAAAGCAATTAACTTGTGGTCACTGATGTCATCCCTTTACCGCTTTCCAGCTGGCCCACAGTACACAGGCAAGTTAAATAGTTTGTGGGATTGGCTCAAAACCTTTACAACAGGAAAACACAACACTGAATTTTGCATTATAGTAATACTTGTTTCCATGGGAGTCTGATACAGAAGTGGACTAATTTTAACACCATTCAATATATTTGATTGTTTCCTAGATTGTAATCACTTTGTTATCAAACGAAGTATGTATGACTGTAGTAATGGAAATAGCATTTGGGGGGAGGGGTTAAATGTAGTGCAAAGTAACTTGTCTTGTGATGTATTTAACGTTACATTTTAAGGTGTAATTTTGACCAATTTACTTTTGCCCATACAAGGAACATTGACTTCAAGGCCAGCTTCCCCACAGTGACTCTCAATTACTGGGCCTCGGTGGCAAGGCAGAGGGGTATTGAGATGTGCTTGGGGCAGGGCAGTCTGGGCTTCCGCTACAATCTGCAGCTGAATGACGTGCCAGACGGACTCATCCACAGGCCCAACGTGAGTAGAATCTTGATTTGATTGACTAAGAGACAGAGTAGCGTAGCACAGAATTTTGCCAAGCGTGCCAAAAGTATTTGCTTTGCAAAAACCGGTCACTGGACAAAATTTGCAAACAACCAATGCATAGATCTCTCAAACTCCAATCTGACAGGGCTTCATATGTTGAAATGGTGCGTGTGTACCATAAAGTAGTCCAGGAAACCAACTGTGAGAATCGCATATCTACCAAAGGAAAGGGAACTTGCTTCAAAAAATACACTCATTACTTGATTACAATAACACAGTGTTGCAGCCACATGTGCCATTTTTCTTGTTAAGATCGTTACAACAGGAAGCATACAACTGGAACATGATTTAGCTGTTTAACTTGTGGTTTCCTATAAAATAGGAACAGGTTGAGACTAAATGTTTGAAAGATCTTTTTAATACCAAAAAAAAAAGAAAAGAAACTTTTGACCAAATTCCCTCTTTAGTGTTGATTAAATTAATTGTGAAGTGGGGGCTTAAAGGAAGGGATTGCCTCTTTCTTTCTTTTTTTTTTTTTTTAGGCCTACTGAACTAGGACCAAGGCCTAGCTATTAGTGGTCGTTTGCACCATGAAATTTAAGCTGTCTATTCTCCTGGGTTGAAGTTGATTTCCTTTTGATGGTCCACATACTTACAGCTTTTCGTGACATTTTCTTCTACCAATAGCCTAAATGTGTCACCGAATGTCTTTGAAGCGGGCCTTCCATCTTATTCAGTTACATGTATATATTACATATTTATTTTTTACACAGTTTGCCTTATATGTACAAAAGTTTATTCTGAAATGTACTCCAAATATCAGAAAAGGTGACATTCATAAATTAGGCTCAGAATTTGTCATGGGATGTCACATTGTGATGCACTTGAACAAATTTCAATAAATTTTCAAGTCCAACCTCACAGAATTCTATGAAGTCCACAAATTTGGGTCAATCATTATAGTATCTAACTTTATGTTTTCATAACCAGTAACTGTGTAATGAAAGAAAATCATAAAACTAAAGATTTGAGAATAGATTTTGAACATGCCAGAATTTCACTTTCTTTGTAGTATACAATATTACAATTCAGGCATGCAACTTTTCTGTGGATCAGCTGACTTCACCCTCATATAATTAAGAATTGAAAAACACTGTACAGAGTCTTGTAAAGATTGGCATTTTTTCATTTTTGTCAATGTCCAAGTTGCATGCCTGACAGTTACTCAAGCAAGTGGATTCATCCTGAAATAAAATTGAAGTGAGCTTTATGCTGGGGACATGCTGAGATAGTTGTCATTAACAATGCATTGTCGCTCTCATTAGTATCTTCAAAGCACTACTCAGCACATTTGATCAATATGGCAACCATTATTGGCTGTGCCTCCCCTCCAAACTTCCTGCATTGATTTAAAGATTAAATCACTCATTACTTGATTACAATAACACAGTGTTGCCAGCCACATGTGCCATTTTTCCTGTTAAGATCATGACAACAGGAAGCATACAACTGGAACATGATTTAGCTGTTGCATTTAGCTGCATTGCCATTGATGTATTTTCCAGAACATACTTTCTTGCTGATTTCTCTAGCGCCGTTCATTTTGCTGCCACATCTTGTCATCTTAAGGGGAATCATTTTTAGGTTGGCATAGTTTAACTGTCCTCGCCTTCACCTTCAACTCTGTGGCCCAGGGTTCAAGTCTCACCCAGGCCAACATGTTGATTGGATTTTCAGGCCCTACCAAATTCTGGTTCCCCGGATTACTTACTCTGGGTTTTCCTCCCATATCTCAAACGAAAAATTTCGTCATTGTTTTCTCCCTGACGTCTTCAGGGAGAATGGTTTACCACTCATACAGGTAGGGCTTTACCTTGGTTAAAGATTAAATCATAGAGCACTGGACAAATCAAGTTTCAGTCAAGGGTTTTGACCGCCCTGAGCAACGAAAGATTTTCACAGAATGCTTTGCAGCTATCACCAATTCACCACCAGTTGTGAACGTGATACCCCTCGGAAGTCTGCAGTCTATCGTGACACAGCCGAGATAAGCAGCGTCAGCACTGTACTTGCGAATTTCGGCAAACGTCCCTCCTGTTTCCACTGCAACATAGATACTGCCCTCGCTGTCACAACACACCCCTGTCGGTCCCCACTGCCCTTGGAAGTCACCGATGATGTCCAATGAGATAACCAGGACACCATTGTAGCTTACCACAAGCAACTTCTTTCTCTTGTAGTTGGTGTAGATGAGCCGTTGCTGGCAGACAGTCAGATAATTCCAAATCATTGGAGTTTGGATTGTCTTAATGTGAGAGCCATCCAGGGTGTGGAATGATAGCTGCTCTTTGTACCTATATCCCACTGCTATCACATTGTCATCGTCCACGATAAGGCATGACCTTGTGCTGTCTTTTCCCACACTTGGTGTAAATTGGTGGAGCAACTGACAGTGTTTGTCAAAGACCTTGACTGAGAGACCATCCAGAATGACAAGGAAATCATTCTTGTTTCCCGCAACATTGCTTGCCTTGATTGAGTCGGGGAGGCTTAGTTTCTGTGGAATGTTGGGGGTTGGTGAATTGCAGTTTGGCGAGAATGAAATCAACTCTCGCTGCCCAAAGTCCACAGCAACAATTTTGTCCTTGGCGAATGCCGCAACGTAATTTACAAATGCAAACTCTGTCTGGTTTGGTCCAAAGGTTTTCAGATCAGTTGTTAGTTTCCAACTCTCCTCGGGCCGTTGCCTCAGCAACTCTACTGGAGACTGATGTTGTGGCTCTTCTTGCAGCCTCAGATCTGCAACTTTGGAATTATGGCTCTCAATCTCTTTGGCAACTGCAGAAGGCAATGAAGACAATATTGAAGACTGTGTCTTTTCTCTTTCTTTTGGTTTTTGAAATGTCGTGAAGTCCCAAAATTCCTTGTGAGTATGTTTCCTGTGCCTTGCTGTTCTCGAGGATTTGACCGAGGTAAAAGGCTGCAGTTTGACTTCATCATCCAGAATAAGTCTTCCAACTGACCCACACCTCTCACTCTCTTCAAAAGTCACAAAGCTTTCTTTCTCAGGTACTCTCATGTGCTGTTTGGCCATCAGTTCTACCAGTTTGCCATCAAGTTTATGCTTGAGAACAAGGAGCATGTGACTGTCAGCTTTACTGTCCAGGCAGTTGATTTCATCTGACATACTTTGTAGCTGGTCTGCCTCTTTTTTGATTGTGATTTTCGCTGCTTTCAGTTCCTCGACTTTGTCTTGATAAATATTATTCAAATCTTGTATCAGGTTGTCCTTTTCCTTTCTGATCTGTTCAACCTTATCAGGAACCCTTTCAACCTCCTTATCAGCTCTCTGGGACACCTTTCTTTTAATTTCGTCAAATTTTGCCTGAAGTCTCCCATACCACTTGTCTTGCTCAGTCCTAGCTTTGTCCAACTCAGCAACTGCTACTTGCAGTTTTGAAACCAGTCCTACGATACCTTGCTTGCATCTCACTTCAGGATCAAGTAGACTGACAATAGACTGCTTTGAGAATTTTTGATGTCGAGTGCAGCAAATGGTGCACAGTAGCTGCTCACAAATGACACAGTAGAAGTGGATGCTCTCCTCTGGATGTTCTCCACATTTCAGTGCATTACCCTGGAGCTTTCCTGCATCAGATACCTCTCCTGATCGGAGCTGGGCCAGCGTGCGGATTTGATGCCACTTGAGTATTGCCCAGCGCTCATGCATTTGCTTGCAGTGGCCGCAGATGAAGTCATCACAGGTCAGGCATCTTGCAATTGCCCGGTTGCCCTCACTGCAGGCTTCGCACTTGATCGCTGGGACGTGTCCTCGGGTCAGCAAATTCGCCATTATCAGTGGGCCGTGCAATAACTCTGTACTCATCTTACGTGGACTCGAGACAGTCTAAAACAGTTCAGTTAGAAATTTTAATATAAATGCTGGAGGTTCAGAAGAATGGGGAATGTTACAGAGTAGATTATTAATAGATGAATCCAAATGACTGAAACATCGGTAGTGTTGATAACAGCCACCTATGAGTTAAACACAAAGTAAAAGTTTCAAGAAACGAATACAGTTGTGAAATTCCTCCAAGGCTGGAGATTTTCCTGCTTTCATTGTACCATTATGGTGTGAAAAAAACCTCCAATGTTTTTGCATGAACAAGAGTGTTTCATTTAAGATTTTCTTTGGTGGAATAACTCATTGTAAAAATCTTGGACTCCAGGGTGTTGTTTCTTTTGTTAGGAAAATTAGGGCCGACTTTTGGAGACCTTTTTCTGCCCCAAGAGCATTTTAAGCCCCCACAACACAAGTGAAATAATGTGTATTTGTCTCCACAACTACGGAACAAGTGTGTCTGTGTGTGTGTGGGTGGGTATTAAAGTTGAGTTGTGTTTTCGGTTGTGTGTTTGGTTGTTGTGTCTTTTTTTGGGGGGGGGGAAGAGGGCTAACTTCTCCATATGTACGTCATCATGTTATGTTTGGATTAAAAGTGTCACAGGTGGTGTTACAAATTCAGAGTATCTGCATGCAGGATGGTATCAAAGTACATGTATTTCACTCAGGGAATAAGAAGTTAGTGCTCTTGTAATTTCATACAGCCATGTGGTCACTCCAGAGTAGCCACAAACTGAGTTTATCTTCATCTTGTAGTGATAAAAAACTTTACATTCTTTAAAGTTTGTTCAATTTTTGAAAATTTCACAACATTATCCAAAGTTACATGTAGGAGAAACCTTCAGGATCAAACTTGAGAGACCATCCACCACAAATGAAGAAAATACTTTCAAGGGTCAGTACTGTCTCCCCCTATCATACATGCACTTCCCCGTCTACTGCAGCAGGGCTGATTTCATGAAATTTCTCTTAGGAAGGATAACTTGTCCTTACTTGCGGCTCATCCAAGTATCGATTTTACCCAACTTAAGGCACATTGAACACATCCTGACATTCTTTTGATTGCAATACTGTTGAAATTCATTTTAAGATTGATCTGAGAGTTGTCATTTCTCATTAATCCATATGTCATTTTGTATACTGTCTGGAAATCATTGCTGTTAAAGATGAGTATTGTCCTAGAGATGTATATGTAACAGTTTTGATGAAGAAAAATTCGTTGGATGCCAGCATTTGCTCATCTTTGTGAAACAGAATGATGAACATGATGGGAAGGATAAATGACTCAATTGCATCTTGCATAGAACTACATGCGTTCAAAATGTATTGGAGTGATATTTCTGGTGAAAATTTGGCTTTGCACTTTTTTCAACAAACGTTTCATCAAATTTAAAATAAACATTAACAGGGAAACAGCCATCGAATTGATAAGGTTGATACATGCTGCTTAAGATACATGCAGGTTTGGTGGAAATGATCTCTGAATCTGCATGAGGAAATGTACATGTATGTCTCAGTTTAAGTCCTTACATGAGTTGCAAAATAAAATGAGTTCTGTGAAACTGGCTCCTGCTGGTTTTTTTTTATGGGGGAATGACCTTTTTCTTCACCCCAGCCCCAGGAAACTGTCTGTTCTGTGCCCTCTTTTCTGTCTTGTAAGTGTGCAGCCACGGGTGACAGCCACACACATCCAGAACAATTGCTGGGCTTCCCTTTTTTATGGTTGTCAAATTGTTCACAGTATCACCAGAATTGAGCAACCTTTTCATTGAAACATGCCAAAAGCGAGGACCTGTGTCATTCCCCCTCTATGTGATAAACAGCCAAGCCATAAACATTCTCCTTTCCCTTGTTGTAGTCAACAAATTTCAAGAAATACTTTGTAATTACCAGCTCCATATAGTGTGTTGATAGTAAGCAATCAACCCATTCGAATTTCTTCAGCAACACCTGCATACGTGTACTTTTTAAAGGTTTAAGTCTGCACTCTGAGCATATTCTGTCATTTTTGCTCTTTACCCAAAGCCTGATGGGTGATACATTCAGTCAGTTTAAAAGTCAGTGCCCTTGTAATGTACATGTATTTGTACCCTTCTTCACGGGATAGTAAGCACAAAGCCCATGTTCAACAGGTGATTATCTTTAAGTGAATAAAGTAAAAGAGACTTACCCTTTTTTGGTGCGTGAAAGCTGTGTCAGTCCCAAATTGTCAATGAACCAATTCCAGAACCGTTGCAAGAGGCTAAACAACTGTACTTCCTGAGCAGTTCTTAAAAATTGAGCAGGAAGTACTTGTACATAACACAAATTGTCAAAGCACAATTGCCAATTTCTATTTTTGGACTGAATCAAACCGAAACAAATTCCCCTACATGTATATGCAGGGTTCCCACGACCTGGAAAAGTCATGAAAAAGTCATGGAAATTTGTTTTTATTTTCCAGGCCTGGAAAAGTCATGGAATTTTGTAAAAATGACTAAAGTCATGGAATATTTCAAACATACATGTGATTTCTATTATCAGAAATAAGTGCATAAAATGCATGATTTTATTCACAACTTTAAAAGTCCGAATTGTCCCAGAAGTTGTGTTATTGGGTCATGGATTTTCATAATTTGGTCATGGAAATGTCATGGAATTTAATTGTCCTATAGGCACAGGAACCCTGATGTGTTGGTTATTTTTTTGTGGGCAAAGAGCTTAGTGTGCCAAAGTTGAGTGCCGAAGATTGTATTCGTGCCGTGCAGAGCACATTTCACCTCTGTCAATACTTACAGTAAGTTACTTGCCCATTCATAACCACCCACTGGAAGCCACAAAGTTTTTGTACTGCATACAAAGACATGTATAAAAGTCGGTCCTTTATTTTTTCAATGACATGCTTTCAAGTGTATATGTTTGAATGTTCAGATTCGTGAAGTGTCAAATGTTTACAAATTAACCACTTCCTGCCGAATGGAATTTGCATATACAGGACAAGTTCTCAAGCGATTTTCAAGATTTTCTGTTTTCAAAATTCTTCAAAAATTCATAACTTCCTTACTAGACGCTTACACCCACACAGATGACTGTCTGGTGAGTATTCTAATCTAACAGGCAACTTCCACTGATGCCCAAGTATTGCAGCCAGGCCTGCATCCCAGTAAAGAGAGCCCAGATTGTGCGGTGTTGCATAATTTCCTCTGTTCCCAAAATTGGCCCAGTGCATTGCTGAATGGCAGTGGGGTCTTTTCAAATGCGGCCAGATTAGCATGCAGCCGTACCGTATCGCTCATCGCTGGAGTGCTGGAGCGCTTTTGTCCCTGCTGATAATCTGCAGGCACCTAATGCCACAAACATTGGTATACTGTTTCAAAACAATGACGGATTACCTCCACTAATGTCAGCATGCTGTGCAGAAAAACATTGGCAATTCCCAGCGGTTCGGTCTTTTGTTCCGAATACAGTCTTTTGTTACAAGGCCCAGCTCCTTTGTCCGATTTTGGGCACCGCGGCTATGTGTACAATCCTAAGGTCCCCAGTACCAGGAACCCTGGCACCAGGTGGTTAAAACAAATCATGCAGGAAAAACTGCTTGTTGTACAATGTACTTTTGAGCATACCGGCAGTTGGTTCCTCCTTTACCGTACAAGTTATTTCAAGCCTTCACTTCTCGTGTAAAATACTTGTACATTTGAAATGAAATGAAAATGCATGCAGTTTCCACTGAGTATCTCTAAGAATTCAGCCTCTTTAAGCATTATGATAGATTTGTATGCAGTCTGTTGCAGCCACCAACAGCTGACCACTGCCTGAGAAGGCTATGCCAGAGGGACCATTGCAGTCCCTGATCACACATCCCTTGTGCTCACCATAGGGGCTGAAATGAAGGATGGAACCGGAAAACAAGGATTCTTGAACTGCAGTGTAAATGCTGCCATCTCTGTCACAGCAGACACTTCTAAAACCAATTGTGCCAGGGACAGTGTCAATGGAAAACAGCATGGCCCCGTTGCAATCCAAAGCCAGTAACTTATTGTTCTTTGAAGAAGTGTAGATGAAGCGCCGTCTGGAGACAGTCAAGCAGGTACCCATCATTGGAGCAGACACTTTTCTGATCGGGGAGCCGTCCATGGTATGAAGGGTTATCTCCTCACTTTTCTGGTAACCCACTGCTATTTGATTGTCATCATCCACAGCGATGCACGTGGGTTCATTATCTGGACCCTTGCCAGTTGTGAACTGGTGCTGCTGATACTGGCCATAAAAGATCTTAACCATTGAGCCATCCAGAACTAAAAGCTGGTCTTGCCTGTTCACTGAAATGCACCTTGGCTTCTTTAGATACTTCTTATGTAGACACCGGTATGTGGCAGAGAATTGAGCGCCCATGGGTGTGATGGAAATCAGTTCCCTCTGTCCACTGTCTAGGGCCACTGTCTCACCACTAGAGTACATTGCAATATCAGTCAAGGATGAATTGACATTGTAGAAATCTGCATATTCTGTTTTCAGTTTCCATGTCTGTGTTACAGATGCTTCTCTAGGACCGGCTGATGTTTTACCATTGGTACACATGTCTGCTTCTGATCTCTCAAACAATTTCTTTTGGGAATCACTTCCAGTGTCTGTGACCAGCTGTGGGTCTTCAGAGTCCGTGAACAGCAAAGTATGAGACAATTTTTCCGGTTGATGCTCTGTCAATTCTCTGAGGTTGTCCAAAAGCTTTGGCTTGAGTTCAAGAATCTCGTAGCAGCTTGCTTCGCCCATGATCCTGTGCACATCATCCAACTTGTTCTGTGCCCAGGCAATGAAGAGTTGAGGCTTTTTCTGTTCAGCTATTGTAACCAGCTCTGTGATGTCCTGTATGCATTTGTCCAGTGCTTCTGGTATTCCAGCAAGGGAATGCTCGGTGGATTTGTGGTCCAGAACTGTGCAGCTCGTGCATATCAACTGCTCACACGTGTTGCAGTAGAAGCAGAGATTCTGACCTGGATGCTTTTCACATTTGGGGATTTCCTCTCTGAGTTTGCTCTTGTATATGAACTCTCCTGATTCCAGCTGAGCCAGCGTGAAGACGCCATGTGACTTCATCACAGACATGCGGTTGTGAGCCCACTTGCATTCCTGACAGAGCAGAAGGTCACAATCCATGCATTTTGCAATGGCCTGTTGCTTTTCGGTGCAGTTCTGGCACTTGATCTGTTGTCGCTGGCCTTCCAGTAGCTGTTCCATCAGGCCGACTTCTTCCACCAGAGCTCTCAGTGTGAAGTTGGCGGGAAGGCTGTCCATTTTCATTGTCGTGGTTTGATGCCTACAGAGAGGGCATGCCACCGTGAGCTTTAGCTCTCTTCTGTGCTGATCGATGCAGGGCCTGAGCTGCTGGATGCATCGCAGGCAAAAGCTGTGCAAGCAGTCCAAGACTCTTGGGTCACTAAAACGACAGGAGCAGATGGGACATTCCAGGTGACCCTCACTAATTTTACGCAGGATCGATTCTGCTGTGATTCTTGATGCCATCTGGATGTCAGGAATACACAACCTGTAGAATGCAATGACACCGTACATAGTTGAAACACAAAAAAACCTCTGTCCATGTAGGAACCCGTGAAAAACTACTGTTTATGGGTTGTATGGGAGCTGGGCAAGGGCAAATCTAGGGTCGGGTGCCAGAAAGAAGCCAAAATATTTTGTATTTTAAAAAAGAAAAAAGTGAACAATCATAAAATAATAAATGAAAGGCAGTTTTACTGTCTATTTTATTCCCCTTCTAAAAGAGTATAAGAAGCCCCCAAATGTAGCCACACCCTTCAGATAGGCAGTAACCGGTGGGTTTTGGCAGATCAAAACTTTGGTTCTGATCTTCTGAATCCCCCCTTGGAAAGGCTACCCTACTGAAGTAAACACAGGTTCCTGTACAGTTGTCGTCACTGCGCCCTTCAAAAAATCACAACAGCAAAAAGAGCATACTTGAATAATGCATTTCAAGTGCTGACAATGTCTACTAACCAAAACTATTTAAGTCCACAGCCTTGGGATGTTTATTTGAAACATTGTTTGTGTTGTTTTTAATGTAAGCTGTTTATTATGTTAAAATTTCCCTAAAACACTCTTTATCACATTTTTCTTTTTCTTCGTCTGGGAAGTTGTTAAGCAGTTTGCCGACGACCAACGTATATCGTTTATGTACCAACTTTGGATTACTTTGCTGACCAAAGCTCTAATTGCCAACTGATAACTTCATGCTCAATTTCTTATTTTGTTAAGGCTTCCATTAGCGTATACAACCTGTTCTAAATTGCATATGGCTGTTGGGACTACAGCAGTGAGTCCAGAATGTCTGACCATTTTAATCTTTGTACACAATTTGTTTTTCAAAAATAAGATCTAAAGGGAACTCCAAAAAGCTGCTACAGGAATTAGCTGCAAGATAGATTCAACTTTCTTCGGTTTTGGCATGCGGTTGCCCACTCCGAGAGAGAAGTCATTGTATTTCTTTCAATTTAAGACTGTTACCCATAAACAAATTGATACTGATACCACACACACACATAACAAACACATAAACATGAGTCATACCAAGAGATATGCTAACATGCAAGATATAAAGCCATGAAGATGATTGCTAAGACTCAGCCCACATTTTCCGATTGTTTTCACCTACCTCTCTTTCGAGAAATGTTTTTCTGCTATGGTTGAAACGTGGTCTTGCGCTACTATGCATACATTCAACTCAAACTTATTAAAATATGAGATAAGCTGGCGGATAATGGTTGTTCCAATCTGTTTTCCCCCTCTATCCCACAACTCATGACCCTTTTGACCCTCCGGATCATTGCATGCTGCACGTAAAGGCCTAAGTCTATTGTACGAGGCACAGGTTCCATTTTGCATGGTTTCTGGCACAGTACAAAAAACTCTGTATTATTATAATTGTGTTGTACGAAAGCCCTGTAATGCCATCAAGTACATATTCAAATATTGAAGTATATTTTTCAAAGTCTCCATTCTTAGGAGACATGTTTTAGCCTACTTCGATTTGACAAGATATGTTTTTTCCAAAGTTGGTTTGTTCTAATGAAATCTGAATCGAGAAATATCGTTTTTATTTTGGGCAAAAAATTCTTTTTACAAGATATTTTTGATGAAGTTTGTTTTTCATGAGATATGTTTTTTCCAAACTTAATTTTTAGGGGACATACATTTTCAGGCTTCTATTTATTCCTCACTGGGACAAATTTTAAAAATATATAACTCATAATAACAAAATTAAAGAAAATCCCCTAAAAATGAACTTGGAACAACATATCTTGTAAAACCCATTTATTTCCAAAAATAGAAACAATTTTTCTATTTATAGATCTTACTAGAACGACTCAGCAAATATGTATCCCAAACAAACAAACTTGGGAAAAATGTGTGTCGGAAAAAATGAAGTTAATTAAAAATACACTTCACAAAAATGGTCTTGGACAGATTCTACTTCACTTTTTGAAAAAAAAAAACAACTTGATGGCATTCCAGGGCTGTCGTAATATTGCCTTGGTGTTCAAAGTCCAAAATCATTCTCAGTTTTAACTGACATTGTTTTCCAGGAATAGTATACAGTTATTCAGTCTGGTGTTGAAGTGGTGGGTCACAACTATGGTGGGTGTTTCAAATATTGAAGCAAAATTAGATATTTAGAGACATCGGCATTTCGGAAAAGCCCCTTAAAAGTATTTTCTTCCCTATGGACAAAACAGTCATGGCTGAAATAATTTCCAAAGAATGGGTATCTAGAAAGAAATGCGTTTTATTGTAGTTTTTGTGTTTTGTCCCCGTCAGAGCAGAATTAGTGAACCTATGTGTCATAGATTTCCAGTACATGTATAATTTAATCACCAAGCAGAGATAGTGCCAGATGTTCCATAAGAGTGATTGATGATCCTCAAAGAATGCAGCATTTTTCCAAGAGCATCATTATTATTAAAGATCAACATCAATTCCTTAAACATTATTACTTCAAATTTGTTAGCATTTTTTTCCAGGGAAAGCAAAATCATCTAGAGTGTGTGTTTACAGCGTTCATACTTTGATAAAAAAAAATATATACATAAATTTAAATGCTTTCAGCAACTTCTGGCTTTATCAATGTACACCACACGACAAAAGGAAAGCAAACTTGGCTCACGAAAGTTACAGATCATAATGCTAAGACAGACTGCAGTTGGTCTGTACACAGCTTTTGCATCTACATGTGGGTAAACATCACAACAGAGGGAGCCTTTGAACTGTCATTCAGTGCCTGAAGGACTGAACCATTCTCCAAAGCAATGAAAGTGAAACAAGTCACCTCTGTATTGACAAAACCACTGCTCTAAGTTTTCTGAGGTAGGAGGAGAAGAATGCAGAGGTAAAATCCGAAGGGTGATAAGAGAAATAGACAAAATCATATGTTTTACCTGTGCTTTTATGTCATTTCTTTATTTTCTTTTGTGTTCTTGTAACAAACCATTTCAACAATTTAAGTTATGTTCTTTTAGATAAATGGATAAATTCTGTTGATGATACAAATTCCTTGTTCAGCATTTTTGGAGGGGATCAAATTGTTTAGTTCACTGTCTGAGCCACTTTTTTCCAACCCATTTTGTAGCTTTATTTTCATTTTTTTTTCTTTTTTCGCTGACAAGTTATTTGCCATTAGTTCATTGCCCAGGATTTGTGGGGGGAGGGGGCTTCCTAGCAACAATGCACAGCAAGTAATGAAGAGGACAAAAGACTAAATAGTGAACATTAATAACTATAACTACCCTGCAGATAAAGACTTGCTGTCTTGTACATTCCACAGCGACAATATTTTTACATGCCCCACACCTTTTTGGAATTTTGATTGGCCATTATTTTACTTCAATTCGACATTTCTTTTCACATTGAAATCCTTGATAACAATTCTTACAACAATTTATATGTGTTTATACAGATTATTTGCAAACAGTGTATATTTAAGTGTACATGTACAAATCTAATGATGTCAACATGAAGGAAAAAGGTGAAGCCGAGCTTTTGTACCTTTCCCTGGGACAAGCCAAAACAAAACAAGACAAAACTTAATCAACTACACGGACTAAAACAAGACATTGTGTTTAAAAGTGAGTCCCAGTAAAATATGTAAAAATGATGACTTAAGCAACATAACAATGATTTTGTTAAGTATAAGTATTGATGATTGATTCTTTCAGTGATTTGGCAAATGAGACCACGGTAGTACTCTCTTTTAGACCAGTAAAAAAGGAAGTTCTATTTTTGCTCACATATAGATCGCCTTTCGACGAACTACGGGTTTCATGAGAATGAACAGAAGAAGTTAATTAGAACAGATGCTTAAAAATCTCAGGGAGCATATTATGTGTGTATTTATACAGTTGAAGATCCCCCAAAAGCGAGTAGTCCATAATTCAAGTGTGAAAGAATAAAGGAGTTATATAATATTAAAAGAATGTTTTTAGGGACAATATTCTTCAAACGATTCATAACCTCAACATTTTTAGATACTTTACTAAATAAGACATCAATGTGGTGATTCCAAGTCAGGTTTTCATTTATACAAAGTCCAAGAAATTTAGTAGTCTTGAATTGATTGAGGACAATACCATCAAAACTAAGAGGAACTGTGGCCTGATATTTATGTTGGCATGGACAGAAAATAATGTAGTTAGTTTTAAGCAAATTAATTAATAACTTGTTTGAAATAAGCCATCTACTTATTTTAACAAGATCAACATTAATATTTTGGATAGCTGTATCCACATTATGATGATTATAGATTAAACTAGTATCATCTGCAAATGAACAAAAGGACATGCTATCAGAAGATCTACATACATCATTGATATAGATAATAAATAATAATGGACCGAGCACACTTCCTTGAGGGACTCCACAAGTGATGGACTGTTCTAATGAATGATGGAAATCATAAGAAAAAACTGCCTTCTATTTGATACGTAACTTCTGAACCAGTCCAAGGGCTACCCGCAAACACCAAAATGTTCTAATTTATTTAGCAGAATGTCGTGATTAGCAGTGTCAAAGGCCTTTGATAGGTCTGGAAAAATACCAATAGAAAAACTGCTTGTTCTCAAAAGCATCAATGATTTTACTTAACACATCGAGTACAGCCAACTCCGTAGAATGATTTACTCTAAAACTGTATTGGGATTGAGACAAGAGGCCATACTTATTAATAAAAGCAATCACACGACTGAACACAAGTTTTTCAAATACTTTGGAAAAAACAGGTAAAATAGTAATAGGTCTATAATTAGTGAACTCGTGCCTACTACCACCTTTATGTATGGGAACCACTTTACCAAGTTTCAATTCGTCAGGAAAGACTCCCTTAGAAATTGATTTATTTAAAAGCATAGCAAGTGGCATATCATTATGCCACTCATGCACAGTTCAGTGATAAGGAGCAACCCACTTGAGGGCAGCAGTCATCATTGGCAACCTGTGAGATTCTTCATCATGCACTTCCTGATTTTTTATAGCGTGTGGAATGGAATAACTTTGCTACAAAGTAAATATACAAAAATGTATTCAATCGTGTATGTTTGCATGGGCATAGGCAGGGACGTGTTACCGGCAAAATTTCATGTTGAAGTGTTTATTTGTCGTACATGTTGCGTCACCTTAAAGGTGTATTTTCTACATGCCAATACCCTTGAAATTAGAAATCCAATCAGACTGAATGTTACACAGGCAGGGATTTGGGATGTGTTATAGATTAACAAGCAGTCACATTGGTAATTCACAGTTTCACTTTTTAGGAAGTTTGATTATATTCAAAACAATCTTTTATGCATAAAAACTAAACCGAGATTGCAACTGACGTCAAAAGGGCGAGTTGAAGTTCTCCTTCATATCAGGCAAAATGTCATTGGGAGTATCCAATAGAAGCCTGCCATGATGACATCACACTATGGCTTTGCAATTATATGACTGCATGGTTCATTATTTTGGGGAGAATGCACCTGTGTGCATGAGCTCTGTGCTTGCTCAAACTGAACTGTGAATTAAGAGGTCAGACAATCAGAGGGACTAGTTGGAATTGCTGCTTTGTCAACAATGCTTGTCAGGCAAGTCAAGGCGATGACAACACTGGATTGTATGATAAAGTTAAATTGTCCCAACTTGAATTAGAGTTAAAGTCGTGATGAATTTCAGGCACTTGGCCACAGTCTCTTGCTGAGAATGAAATCTAACTTAATTTACCCGTTTTTTCTTTGTTCTTGTGCTATAAAGTCCCCATTATGACTGCAAGGTCAAGAAACTCTGGGAGAATGAGAGCCATATTGTGACATCATCAACACTAGTTTTGTTTGCCTCCCCCAATGACACAGGGTTTTACTCTGAGCATTTTTGCAGTGAACCTTAACTCCCCAAATGACACTTTTTTTTTTTAATGAGAAGAGAAGCTGCCACCTTAGTCATATGGGTCATAATAACCAATCCCCTGTTTAATAACCTTTTTTTGCATGAAAGCAATGTGACTGAACTTCAAAAAAATTGCACCTACATTATGTCAGTGGCAGTACACATTTATGGTAATGTCCTGTGACACCATGGGTGGAGATTTCTTGTCACATGTGGGCGGGGAAGATAGCTCAGCACAGCCTCCATCCCAAGTGAGATTGTCACACGGTCAGTGACTTCAAAAGTGAGTGTGTGTTGGTGGGGGGGGGCTGATTTCCCTATGTCAAAAGGGGAGGGGTTATATCCCCATCCCCGATCCTTGGGAACTCTGCCCATGTGTGACACTGACATTACCTTAAATGTGCACTCTTTGGGGATGTGCTGTTGGTAGCAATTGAAGCGACAGCATGGTGCACTGTTAGGTGTCATGTAACTTTACCTTAAATGTTTACTCTTTTCAGGCGGATATCTAAAGAGAACCATAACCGATCAGAAATACATTTTTGCACAGATGTGACCATATAGCAGTTTGTGTTGAGCACGCTGAGATACAATGTTTTGGCGTGAATGTGAAGGCGCTTAATAAGGATTTAATGTTGTAACTTTGATTATGTCAAATTACACAATTTTTTTCAATGAAATTAACTGTAATAATCTTTGATTTAATCTGATTCAAAATTCAGGGGGAAAAATGAATTTTACAAAATATGGAGTTACAACATTTTTGCACTCAACGATAACATGGCTAGAGGGGTGTTTGAAAAAAAAATGAAGTAAACTATTCAGTTAAATGTTTAAGCCTGACCAAGCCCCCACTCCTTGTTATACAACAATTCTGACTTGATATACTTTTACCAATGCATGTTGCAAGTACACACTCCAAAAACACAGCAAAATGCAAACATACATGCAGCCATGTGAAACTGTCAAAAAATTTACAGCACTACGCACTATGCATGGTTAAGTTCTACAAAGCAACTCTCTTCCCACAAAATTACAGACACCTAAAGATAAACTTAAAGTATCAGTCTTCTTGTAACTGTTAAAAAAACCTTCTTACCTCATAAGTAATATTGATGTTTCTAATATAAAGAAACAAATTAAATATGCAGTCAGACAATAAGAGCAATTTATAAGACAGCTAGGAACATCTGTTAAAGCACGTACTGATTTGTAATGTGTCAACTTTGTATGGCAATGTCATAGTAGACCAGAAAGGAGGATCTATTGTTTCGGATTCCCACCATGGAAGGAATAATTTGAATGGATGTTCCATTCAACTGGGGTTAATCTTGTCCAATCTGTCACTCCCACTTCATGCAATTATTCTTACCATTGCACTTACCATTGCACTTAAAAATTATGAAACATGGTTAAGACCAGGAAATCTTCGTCAGCTGTATCTAGGGGGGAGTTTTCATATGTGTTTTCTCTGTAAGAGTAGTGATTTGGAAGGTGATAAGTAACAATTGTTGTTCGTTTGACTTGATTTTTCTGGAATATACAGGCTTGTTTTGTCTTAGTGGCTTTGTAGTAGATATGCCAACTCTCCAAACAGGATAAGTTTATCATTTTTGGTGAAAATCATACCCCTTGGAGGTTCACATTTCTTGACCACACATCCCAGGTACTTGCCCTTTGGACAGTAACAGTGGACCTGTCCAGCTGTTACGGCCACAAAGATTCTCCCTTGACTGTCGCAGCACACTTGTGATGGGGTGCCAATATTAGTGTCATGGGCAGCCCCAACATTTGTGCCATCGTAGCCCACTGACTGTAGCCCATGTGAATCATTGTAAATGATACGCTGGTTGCTGAAAGCCATTGAATGCATGTACCTTGGCATTGGGATGTGTAGTATTCTGTAAATAGACCCGTCTGGATTGTGCAAGGCAACTTTTCCTCTCCTAAAACCCACTGCAATCAGATTGTCATCATCCACAGCCAGACATTTTGCATAATCACTGGACTCTTCACCACGAGTGAACTGATTAAGAAGCTTCTACGTGTATTTCCGATCGAATACTTTGACATTATGTTTGTCCAGGTGTAGAACGATGAGTTGATCGTCTTTTTTTGTTGCAACATGGTGTGGACGAACAAGACATGGAGTGCGCTGTGTTGTTAAAGGGGGTTCCACTATGAATCTCAATGTCGTGCAATCCCAATTTCCCAAATAACCATCTTTGTGTCAAAAAATGAACATCCACTAGAATTTTTGGTTCATGTAAATCTAAGAATACGTTAGTTCAAATTACAATATTGACTGATCTTTATTGGCCAACACTGAGATACACAGATGTTACCACTTCAAAGTACAAAACACGAAAGCTTACCTTAATTCTTTGTGATTGCAATATTTTCACATGAATATTTGAAATTTGTTCCATCGAAACGTGGCGGTGATGCCATTTCACATGTAGGTACACACATATTGCACATGTTGACACCATAATTATGTGAACAGTTTTGGGAAATTCCCAGATCTATTTTTACACACAGACAAATAACACTGGTGACCCTCTGCAGTCTGCACGTACACAGGGAGTTTATACATGTACATGTATTGTGATGCACTTACTGAGACAGGTTCTTTAGTAAGCAAACCCATACATTGTATGTGCAGAAATTAAGCCTACACACATGCATACATGAGCCAAGTTAATCTGAAGACATCAGAGTTAGTTTCGTCCTAAGATTACATAGGCTTGTTAGTTTTTTGTACATGTACATGTAGGTGCTGACTTATCTGCTAATGTGTGTGGCTGTATTTGAATATTGTAAGAGCGTCGGGCTTCAAAATGTTTTAACTTTCCCCAGGATAGCTCCAGCTTATTTCAAGCGTTATGGTTGGAAAACTATGCTTTTGCTTTGGCATTTTTTTAAAGCTGACTCTACATGTGCATAGGTGAAGGAATATCATGTCCTAGCTGAAACAATGGCTAGCATTTCTATGTATCGTTGCTTTAGGCTTGAAACAACCATGGAGGAAGAAAAAGACTAAAATCTTCAGATAATGTCAGTCGAGAGAGGCTTGTGCATACAGTGGGCTTGTCAGAAGGCACAGCTCATGGATAGGAAGCAGCTGGACTCAAATCCATCTCAATCACAATTCTTGGTGTGGAGTTGATCATGTGAATATCAATGTAGATTATGTATATGCAAGTTCCCCAAAGTATAAGTTTGCGGCAATATCAGTGTATACGTATATTGACCAGACTTTTTCTGCCTACTACAAAAAACATGTTAGCATGCTGATAAAGAAAAAGATCAGATTGCAGCAGGTACATATGCTGCCGTTTGGAGCTGAGGAGGTGTTTGTGCTATGTGATGTGTCACTTGATGAGCTTTGATCTGATGGCAAAAACAAAATGTCCACAAAGATTTGAATTACTTGAAGTCAAGATAATCGGCAGACAAGGATTGAAGTTACAGCAATTTCTGTCAAGTTCTAACAGAGCATCCTTCAAAATACAGCTTCATTACCTGTTTCACAGATTTTCATAGAAGGTGGATGATTGACATATGGCAGTCAAAATATGGAGGGTTGTATGTTGTCCCTCGGTGAGATTTAGAGGAGAAAATTATCATTGGCTAGCAGATAACAAGGTTGAGAAATATTGAAAAGATTATCATAAGTAGGTCATATTTTCATGAAAATAAGGCATGAAGACTGTGCGCTGTTACAAAACACAGCAATGAAACAACGGCATTGCTCTTATTGGTCTAATTGGTGGTACATCTTCACCTGTAGCCAGTTTCCCATTGGACAGAACAAGCCTTCCGAGGGTCAGTTCTCCTTCCTCAAAATCCCATGTTAGCCTGTCATCAGCAACAGCTGTGTGTGTTCTCGTGGTGAGGAGTTTGAGGTTGGCCAGGATTTGGGGCTTGAGGCTGAGAATCTCATAGCTGCTGGCCTGAGTCATCAGGCGGCTCACCTCTCTTAGAGTGTGCACAGATTTGGCCCGCATGCATCTGTTGATGTCTTGAGCGGTGTCAAACCTTGTGGCCCTGTCCCGGTAACTCTCCTGTAGCTCTTGCGTCAGTCTCCGCTCCTCCTCCTGGATCTTGTCTATCTCCTGCCTGGCCTTTATTGAAATTTTCTCCTTGACGGCAGCAAATGCAGAGTCTAGCTTCTTGCGGGACTCATCGGTTTCTTGCATGACAGTGATCAGTTTTTCATGGTTCTCCTCGGCTTGAGCTCTCTGAGCCATGATGCTTTTTTTAAATTGTTCTAGCGCTTGGGGTAGGCAAATGGCATTGTGCATTGGATGCTCATGTTCTTCAATAGAACATGTTGTGCATATGACTTGTTCACATGTGTTGCAGTAGACACTGAGAGTCTGATCCGGATGCTTGCCACATTTTGGAACTTCTTGCCTGAGGTCACTTGTGTAGACAATCTCTCCTGATCGCAATTGAGTCAGTGTGGAGATTTGATGCGATTTCATTACAGTCATACGTTTATGTGCTCTTTGACATTCTTGACAAAGGAAATGAGCACAGTCCATGCATCTCGAAATTGCCTGATTCTCATCATCACAGGCTTGACATTTGATCTCTGACCCTTGACCTCCAAGAATCCTTTCCCGCCATCTAACCTCCTCCACCATAACATTCAGTGAAGAACTGTCAGGTAAATCTATCACCCCAGTGCCTTCCAGTGTGGTTTCCCGCCCACACACAGGACACGTTAGTTTGACCCGGCTTGATTCATGGTTCCGTCTGCGGTCTTGCAGGCACTTCAGGCAGAAAGTATGCAAACAGTCCAACACTTTGGGCTGCCTGAAACGATTGGTGCAGATGGGGCATTGGAGATGATCCTCAGTAATATTCATCACTGACTGATCTGTATCATCACTTGCCATCTTGGCCATCAAGAATGCGTTTGGCCCTTTTCCCCTGCAAGTTTAATCATCAAAAGTTGACTTTGCAAAAGATCCTGTTTCTCATGTCCTACTTTAAAAAGTCTCCTTGCCCAAGAACTTTTGGAGTCTTCCCGCCTTTTGCACAAACCCCGGCAGGGAAATATATTGAAACACCACGGCCGCGTGATACTGTATTTGCCTGGTATTAAAGCTGATATTCCCTTGCTTTTAAATTGTACATTTGTCGTCGTTGAATCATTTATAAAATAATTATTATTATCATGATCATTATGATGGATTTCTCATGAAACAAGTTGGAGTTTTTGCGAAGCATCCTGTTCATTATTTTGCATGTAGAAATGTGTAGCAATCTTGGTGTTGTGTATAAATTGGATAACCAAATTACCAAATTATTGTGCAGAAAGTAGTAGCCTAAGTGCTGTTAAAAAAAAAAAACCTTGTTTCCTTTTCAAAACATAGACAACTGAAGGGTGTGAGTCAGGCGTGTATGCAAACCCACATGGATTGGTTCCTGTCCTGTGCCTTTGAGATTCAGAATTCTACTTATGACATCAGAAACTAGGGGTGTAATGATATCATTTGAGCAGCACATGGTCTAATTGTAATTATAAGGGTTTGTTGGACCTGATCATGGGGTCTGGGGTTTTTAATTCAGCAGCAGGTAACCCATTGTTACCTTGATCAAGTCACAACAAACCCTTCTTCAACCTCAACATGAGTGCTTTTGAGAGAGACAACACCTGCACCCATCGCCTTAACCAGTGAGTAAGCAGCGACACCGCACTCTTATGCAGGTGGTATGCTCATGTCCAATACCTCTCTCCCCGGCCAATAGGATGCTGTAGTAAGCCAAAATGACAGTATGTACATGTTTGAGAACATGCCACTGCAGGAATAGCATTCCCACCTTTTACTAGTATGTATCATAGAGCAATGTGAATGCCAGCTAAAGTGTTTTATAAGCACTACGATCACTGTGAGCAATTTGTCTTTATGCATGATAATTATAAACCAAGAATGCCGCGCTTAAACACCATAATAAAAATGCAAATGAGCTGAATAAACTCGGACCAGAAAAGACAGGGAGGAACTTATTTAAGGAGAGCATATTTTTCAATTGCAAGAATTGACCTCTAATGTAAAAATTCAAAAGCAGCTCAAACGTGCACAGAGTTGTACACGATGCTGACAAGAATTGCTGCTGGCTTTTCCTGTTCTTGGCTTTTTTTCTACCTGAAGGAATTTTTACAAGTGGGGGAAACTTTCCCTTAAAATATTAAGTAATATGGAAATGTAATGAAGCAAATAAGTTGATTTAGATTCATGGAGATCAGAAGCTGAACAGAGCAGACATATTTTGGGGAGATCCCTTAATACAAATAGTTTTATTCTCTTTATGCAGTAGGTAGTAATCTTGATTAGGTTATTTTTTGTCTTATTCATGCCCCAACATTCTACCCTCTTCCGTTCTGCTGAGTACTTTATTCCTACATGTACATCGGTTAAAATCAAACGTAAATATTAAGAGCATGTTTGTCTGCAGAGATATGATGTCACAATCACTCGAACAAAGAGCCTTCTTGGAATATTTCCAACATGAATTATTTTTACAAGAAAACATTATTGACAGAACAGACTTGTACAGTTTCAAAGTGAAAGAATTTCTACACTTACCTGAAATCAAAAGCAAACTACCACATCAATGGATATGGTGAAATCATCAGTCGTCCTGTTTTCGACAAGCATCATGTGACTGCTCAGGCCTCGTCACGCGTGAATCCCCAGACCTATTATGAGGGGCAGTGGCTCACGTGACACAACATGGATTGCATTAACATTTGCCCACGCATGTGGTCCCCTGGCAGTGGGGTCGGCCTTGCCTGTGTGTTCTTGAAGCCAACTTTCAACATAGGTCATGCACAGCTCATGTAACCCAGGGGATGTGCATGAGATCACGGAATGCGTTCAGTTTGAGATTCCTTAACATCAATTAGATGATTAAAATTGGAAATCAAGAAATGGGTTCAAGAGGAAAAGGAAGGAAAGCTCCCCAAAACAGTTGATTAAATATGCCCTTATGAAGACAAAGTCGGTAACATTCTGTTAGTCATCAGCGTTATTAGGAAACTTGAGCCTTCCATGATCTAGGCAGACATGATGTTTGCACATTGTGTCATTGAACATGACTTTCATGCACATGCGCAGTAGTTGAAAGGCCGATTCACATGTACATTCCTTTTAATCCCTTTCCCAAGGCTAATAAACATGTAGGCCTACAATGGAAGTTGTAGTAGACTATGGTTCATTACCAGGTGAACTTTTCTACTGTAAAGGGGAAGTGATTTTAGTCTTTCAGACCCTCGCTGTTTACATGTAATGTTATGACAACATCAGTTGTCAAAAGTAAACCTAAATGTATGTATGATACAGACTTGAAGGCTAGGTGCATTAATTGATAGCTCTCTTGAAACACTTGTCTAGAATCAAGCAGACTGCATGTGGACTAAATTTATTTGGGGGTAAATAGTTTATATATGGTACAGCTTGAAAAATTTGCCGCAGTTTTCAAAATTCAGGTAAAGTTGCAGTTGTGGAATAAAGTAGCTCATCAGAAGTTTAGAGAAATAGCCCTGTTCTTTCTTCTTCTTTTCCAGAATTAAACTATTCCTTGAAGAATAACTTTGCCAGATTAAAGGTCGTGTTTAGGGTGTGGAAATCAGTGGACCGTTTGCAAATACCAAGCACAAATTTGAAAGTGTTGGGACCTATTCAGTTCTCTGTACATACCCTTCATTTTCATATTAAAAAGAAAAGAAAGCCACAGAATTTTGCTTCAGGAAGGTATCTTATATAGTTGTGATTAAACACAGAGAAAAGAAAATAATGCTTTAATTTAACTGTGCTAAATACGTCAAAACCCAGTAAGAGGTCACACAAATGTTAGCAGGATGTAGGTGGAGCCCTGGCAACCACCAGTAACTGGCATAGCAAGAGGTGCATCTTCACTGTTAGGGTATTAAAGATGGAATTTGAGATAATTTTAAAGCGGGCATTGTGTAGATAATTAATGTGTGTTTTGTTTTCTAAATCAGATCAACTCAACTTTTCATTCTATTCAATTGTAATTCAAATTGAAAGTAAACAAACAAATGCATGTACACCTCAAGAAAGCAAAGAAAACTCCATGTTAGTCACTTAACCAGCATCCAATCAAACAAAATTGCAACCTCATACTCAGGGTTTCTTCACATTTTATATCATATGAATACTAATTAAAAACAGGTTTTACCAATGTACATGTACACACATCTAGCACTGTATACTCTGTGTTTGTCTGAGAGCTTGAATAAAAAAATCACAAGCTTACTCAGGTGGGACTCAAACCCACAATCTCCTACTCATTAGTGCAGACATCTTAACCTCTTGACCACTGAGTTCACCGGGGTCAGCTGGCCAGTCCGAGTTAGATGCAGCAGGGAATATTGCAAACTATTGCAAGATGTATTTGAGTCGGGGAGATGTTAATTTTAATAACGTATTTTTTCCCTTGCTGATACCGATGTAGTGTAACACTGTACACTCAGTGTTTGAGAACTTGCAAAAAAATTTCACAAGCTTAAGGAACTTATACCGGTATGCAATTTTCTAAGACTTTTCGTCTTTCCCAACTGATTCAATATTTACTGTAGCTATAAATGGTCAAACTTTAGTTGGTCAACATGAAAGCTTCTTTTCAAGTAGATAATATTTTGTCATAAGTCACAGAATGATTCCAGACAGATAGAGCCAAGGCCCACTTTCAGTTTCATGGTAACTTACCATTAGTTTCTGACAGAGTAATTGCACATCTAAGGATCAATCCAGATTTAGGTAAGACTTTCATCAAAGTATCAATAGGCCTACAATGCCAATTGTCACACCCTAGCTAGTGTCTTATAGGATAAAGTAAATATAGGCACAAGCCCTACTAATCATGACATCAGTACTCACAAATAAAAGTATGCACCACACAAGAAAATGTATGAGATTCCACATAACATACAGGCAGCTATTATTTTTATTCTTAATGGTTACTCCCTTGTTCTACTTTCTCTTTATAAAAACTAATGCGTCACTGTTAAGTTTCATAATCTGAAAACTATGTGAAGGTTTGAATATACTTCATCAAATTGCTTCATGTGTGCATACTTCTGTTGTTCCTTAAAGTGTGTACAGATATCTACCTGACTGGAGACATGGAGTCTGTTTTGTTTGCCTAGCCGTTTCCCTGTACCAGCAGTACCAAAAATGTTAAATGTAATAGTTGGCTGAAGACATTGCTTACAAGTTCATTACTTGCAAAGCTCAGATACGTGTACATTGCTAGTACTATTACTGGATATGTAATTTAATGAATCTTCTTGAATTGTTAGGCCAAGACCTCAACAGCTAATGAAAAATCCCATATTAATTTGACCTCATTGTTATTAATGCTAGGAACTTTGGCGGTCAAAATTACTTATAAGGGATTCAAGGAATGCCTTCATCAGGTGCCTACTTCTTACATGCACAAGGCTGAGTAAGGTCATAAACAATACTAGCTCTAGCACTTTAGCTAATTTATAAGCAGTGTAATGTTCTGCGCTATTTTATGTAGAATGCAACGTACAACAAAAAGGATGGTACATGTATATAATCAGATTACATAGAGAGTGAAGGGAAGATTGCTGCAACAATTTT
The DNA here is from genome assembly GCF_054643075.1 of Acanthaster planci. Classification (NCBI taxonomy): domain Eukaryota; kingdom Metazoa; phylum Echinodermata; class Asteroidea; order Valvatida; family Acanthasteridae; genus Acanthaster; species Acanthaster planci. The sequence goes on along the minus strand of NC_141785.1, from coordinate 3,766,288 downwards.
CAATGGCCAAACCTCTTGTACTTTCTCCTTGATCTGTGAAGCCGTGAAAAATAAACCTGGTATCGAAATTCCAAAATAATATTTGCATTTATTTGTTAACACCTTCTCAGGTGTCATCTTTTCAGCCACATGAGATATTTTGTTTACATGTTTTTAGAGACACCTTTTTCTTTGTATCATAGAGAATTTGAATTTTCAACCCTTTAAATTTTTTGAACCTCTTCCATCATACGGGGTGTGCCAAAATAAGAACCAAGACTGCTTATTATGTTACCTACCAGCTTCACCCTAATGACTTACATAGTAGAATGGTAACCGGTCACTTCGGCACCTTGCCAACTCGGCACCTGCGAACTTGGCACCTTGTCAACTCAGCACCCACCAACTCAGCACCTCACCAACTCTGCACTCACCAACTCGGCACTCGTACAAAACCCGACTCATTACCTTGCTAACACGGCACCTCTCAAACTCAGCATCTACACATGGGCGCCGTACGCGGTAGATAGAGATACTGTTAGGATGGAATTTTCTCCCAAAAGTCACCGATAATTAACACCCTAAATGGATTAGAAAATAATGTTTACAGATTTGAATTTAATTTGATGCGTATCTCAAAGACCTTGAAGAGATGCATTTTACTTTTTTTTAAAGTACAGTGTATATGCAAGGTTTTGGGAAGTATTACTGGTTTGGAATCAACACCTCCAAGTCTTTTGACAAGAAAAGTTCAAGAAGAGTTTCTAAAATAGCTGTTTTCTCAAATAAGTATTTTTTTCGAGTGGGTGCCTAGACCACCACTGTCTTAGCTCTCCCAGTTAGTATAACCGGCTGGGCCCAGCCGGCATGGATCACCCCTCCTGCCCATAAGCTGTGACCAGTCGCTAGCGTTGCATGCACAGCAGGCTGGGCCGTATATTCGCAGAGCAATATGAGTATTTAGTTGGGCCTAGTAGCCACTCGGCTTGTTGGGTTAGGAACTCCAAGTTCTTTGTATTTCTTTTGCATTGTTGCTCCAAGTTCTTTGTAGTTCTTTTGCATTGTTACTTTAAGTTCTTTGGTGTTCATTTCAATTTTCACAATCAGTTCTTCATTGATTTTTTTACACTTCCCTGCAGCCTCAGAAGGGTTAGTAAGAGCGTGTTGTGCATGGCCAAGAAGAAGATGCCCATGCCCCCATAAAAGCCAGCTCTCAGTTCAGTTGTTGTCATCATCCATTCATGTTGTTGTCATTGTCAACAGGCTGATTGGTCCATTGCGGAGATGAATGCTGAGATAGGGGAGAGCCACGCCTACCTGTATACATCACAGACAGATGAACAGGTGCCTCCAAATTGATGTTGCATGAAATTTGGACTTGAATAAAGTTGGCATCCTTTACCCAAATGATGTATTGTGTACATTTCATACAAGATTTATTTGATTTCAGCTTCTAGTTTTCTAACAGACTAAAAGAAATCACGTGCTTTCAGTTTGCAAAGCTCATCTTTGTTTTGTTATTTTCGGTCACTTTTGTAGGCAAGAGTCCACTTAGTATTGAATTCTATGGCAGAAAAACATCATGTGGCCAGCGTTTCAAGGTGAGTTGCATATTTATTCACTGTTTTTAGTAAAGTTTTCAATTTTGGAGCAGGAGATTTTGCAAACCTCCAAAACAGTGTGTTAAAATATAGCAGTGTATTTCGCATATTTTTCTCTGAATTTTCTAAATCTTGTCCTGATCTCTTCCCCCCCCCAAAAAAGATCTGAAAAATCTTCTTTAAATCACTCAAATTCAGGAGATTAGATCTTTAAGACTGAGCCATTTCAAACATTCCACCATGAATTGCTCAGTCTCATGGTATGTTTAAGAATGTAGTCGCTATGTCAGTTTGAATGACCACCTCTCCATACTTGATTGGGCAGGGTCATGTACTGCAGACAGCAGAGCAGAACCACCAACCTGGAGGACTTGAGTTGCACCCCTTCAGATGATGAAGACATCATGGAAGAGGAGAGAGACAATACTGCAAATGAAGAAAGAGTAAGCCACCAAGCTGCACCTCTTCGCCTACTTTCACTTATCTTCAGAAATATGACGAGAATACATTAATAACTTCAATTTCTAGAGGCAAACGGGGAAAATAATAAACAATCAGTAGGAGGCCCAGAGGAATTTAAGTCTTGGGTACATTTTCCCATGTTGGAGGAAAAGTGATAAATATTAGTAAGTTTTCATATCTTTGATGTGGGTGACATGAAAAACTTAGGTTAAAACAACTCTTGCAAAGTAGAACTTTAAGGGGGGTCATTCAAACCACTTAGGGCCCATAGCTTTGCCAAAACATAAGTGTGAATGAGAGAACGGAACACAGAAAAAGACCTGAACAATGTCATCTAAATTCGCTTGTCTGTCTAGCTCATATATATTAATTTTTACTCCCATTCTATTCTGATGGAAGGACTTCATCCACAAGTTGGTGGTGCATGAGTTGCGTGTCTCCTGGACCAGGTTTAACAGAGATGCAGTGCTGGGACTATATGACACCTACAACAAGTCACAGGTGAGAACCAAATTTGACACAGAGGGCTGAGAATGGTGCTTAGCATTAGCAATCAAATACTCTTAATCTCAGATCACACCCAAACCTGAAAAAGACTATATCCGTTGACTGCATTAGCCAGGCTGAATCTGATCATCTGTTGCGTGCATTGTTGTAACTCTGTAATATCAAAAGCTGACAATAGATAGCCTCTTAGTACTGTTTTGGAGAAGGCCGTCAACTGAATTTGACCAGAATTGTCATCAGTCTCAGGAAGTCAGTGATACTGTTTCACTTACCAGCTTGAGTAACCATTTGCACACATTACTTCTTTGGTTCATCTTTCCCCTAAATGTCAACAATTCCTGGATTGAAGACCCCAAAGTAAAACTTGAACGCCTTGGTGCAGAGAGGCAAGTAGGAAGAAAGAGACTTGCTCAAGGTCAAAACATGTAACCACCTACAAGATTTAAAAAAATCACCCCTCTGATCTGGACCTACAAACCTTAACCACTACGCCACATGCCTTCACCATTACATGCCATTGTGGAGCTGGATTTTTTTTTTGAATCAAAATCTTTGAAAATAAGAGTTGGAGTCAGCAGTAGATGGACACTTTTTGAAAAAATTGTGTTGTAGGTCATTTGAATGGCTTGTGGCTTGACTTGAGATGAAAGGACTCATAAAAATGAAGCGACTCGACTCTGTGAAAATTCAGCATCTACTCTCATTGATTTCTTCCCAGATGCTGAAGAACAATTTGTCAACAGAAGCCCTGAAAGGAGTAAAAGTGGAGAGTACAGCAACCACAGTGAGTACAATGCGTTCACAACACCCAGATGGTTTCAATTTATTAAATAATGTGGGATAGAAGAGATAAACATAATCACCGCGGTGGATGACAAATACAGTAAAAAAGATAATCGATGACTCGCGGTGTCGTGTTGCTGGTAGCGACGTTTCGGCTGCTAGTGCTGCTAGCCTTCATCAGGCAACTGAAGTCTGGATGCTGCAGGGTCCGCGGGGGACACGCGGAGGACGCGGTCCGACGGTATATAGCGGACCCTGCAGGATCCAGACTTCAGTTGCCTGATAAAGGCTAGCAGCACTAGCAGCCGAAACGTCGCTACCAGCAACACGACACCGCGAGTCATCGATTATCTTTTTTACTGTAATGTGGGATATTTTCCGATTTACAGTAGTTTATTTTTATTGTTACTGGTACACATGTAAGTGTGGGAAGCATGTCCAGGAATACAGGTTGGAAAAATCTAATATACATGTAAGTGTGGGAAGCATGTCTAGGAATACAAGTTGGAAAAATCCAATGCACATGTAAGTGTGGGAAGCTTGTCTAGGAATACAAGTTGGAAAAATCCAATACACATGTAAGTGTGGCAAGCATGTCCAGGAATACAGGTTGGAAAAATCTAATACACATGTTAGTGTGGGAAGCATGTCCTGGAATACAAGTTGGAAAAATCTAAGAACATATTTCCAGAACCAAAAGCATACTCAACAGTCATGATTTTTGATCTGACAGATTTACATCTTTCTGATGAAGGTTTTGCAGACTGTCAAAGATCTACCTTCACTGTTCCATGTAACAATTCGTTTTAGTTTAAAAGATTCATCCTGATATTCATGTGCAGAAAGACTCACCTGGACTTGAGTCTAAGTCCTTTTACAAACACTGAAACATTTTCTGCATATCATTTTTCCTGAAACTTTAATTTTTTATTCCTACCCATAAATCCACCGTCTACTTTCTACTATTCTTTCCCACATGATGTGTTTGACGTACTTTGTTGCTGATATACAAAATGTTTTAATTGTTCTCAACACAATACCTCGTTTTCTGGCAGAGATTGCAGCAGAATGTTGCCACACCCACCCCAAACCCACTGGCATCTGCTAACACGCCCAGTCCTATGAGTAAACTCCAGACGGGTCATGGTGCCACCATGCTACACCAGCTACTCTCAGAGACTAACACCAAATTCATTGTCTTCTCAGAAGAGGTCAGACTGATTGTTCTGTCTCTTTTTTGTCCTTGGAGTCACTTTCACAATGTCATTGTCTTTGCTGTCACTTTACAATTTTGTCATTACTAAATTTGATGGTTGGCTCACTGTTGCCCACATCGATTCCATACTGCATTTTTCTCGTAAAGAGTTGCCAAGTTCAAAGTTTTCTCAATTTGTCTGTATGGTTTGTCTTTATTTGGGTATTTGTTATTGATGAATTTTTAATTGATCGCATTGCCCCTGTTAAAGTTGGCTTGGATGCCACAAATTATGTTGTTCCTAATTCTTAAAAAAGGGCAGTGATAGCTTGTAATTTTGTTGAATGTTTGTTTTGGCTTTCATTTGTGCTGATTGCATCCGTTTTTTGATACTCCAGTGTTCATGCTTTAATTCCTAAAAATTGCATTTGTTACAAACTTTGTATCTTAACATAGCTTTTGAAGGAGTGACCCAATTTCTGATTGGCCGGACACTGCTTAAAAACATTGTTTGAAAAGTTTAAACAACCCAGTTTTCTGACTAAAGACCAGTTTATTTAAAGATAAGTGAATTTAATATTTAAGGGCATTTTAGGAGTTTGGGAAACAGATCCTCCTAGATCTTTGTTTCCTGGCAAATAATTTTATTTTTGGTCCTCTTTCTATCAGACTTCAGGCAGCAGTGACAAGCTACAGGGTGTCAAGGCGTGTACAACCAAAGATGTTACCATGAAGAACTGGCTCAGTAAGTTCAAACTATTTCCTTTCTGGGTTTTCAAATTTCATATTTATTTTTTACAGTCATGAGGACTTTCTGGCATGAACCACTCATAACTAGTTTTCTAAAGATCAACACTTTCTCCCCTTTCTTCTTTTCTTTTTACTTGAAATAACTTTGAAAAGGGTGTGACTCATGATCTGACAACGACGTGTTGTAAAGCACACTCTGACAGGTCTTGGGTACATGCACTACAGAGTTATGAATGGCTTGGTGATATTTGTCGGTCTGTCTACTTCACACAAATCCATTAAGCATCTTTGTTTCTGTGTTTCGCTCGCTTTGCTTGGATTTGTCCAGTTGAGCTTGAGAACAGCCAGGTCATGTTGAAAGGTTGCGAAGCCTCAGGCTATGTCATCGTTTGTGCGTCCAGTGCCCAGGTTATGCATTGTTCCCACCTGCCCGCATGGAGGGAAGGTCACCTGACCAACAAGACCAGCTGGGTGGGCAAGTTGGACGGACTGCAGGTCAGATACCAGTCACTCTCAAATATACAAGAAGTTTCAACCCTTCCCTCTTTATTTTACTTACTAGATAGAGTTTTAAGGGTGGGAGGAATACCCCTTACAAATATTCCAGGAAAACTCTAGGGAATCAGGTAAGAACTGAAAACCCAATCCACACCCTGATAGATGACATTAAAACCCCTGATCACAGAAATGGAAGGCCGTTATGCCAACCTGACTCCTCATTGTATGTTGGAGATTTCATGTACCAGTTTTCCCTCTCTAGATCTTTGAAAGGCAAATCTTATTTCTCAGAAAAGTGAATTGAATTAGTTTCTGTTTGCCTTGTATTTATTTCTTAAATAATTTTGTATTTATTAAATGATAATCGGGTTAAAGTGGGAACTGTTGAAATCATAAGCTGTTTAGGTGAAAGTTCTAGCTGTTTAGGTGAAAGTTCTAGCTGTTTAGGTGAAAGTTCCTAGCATAGGTTAATCACGGACTGATAACTTTTTTGTGGATAGAATATTTTCTGTACTTAGCGAACATCAGCATGTATTAAATGCTTCATTTGGGGGTAAATTTCATAGTATTTTGCCACTGTGGAGACACCTTCCTCCAGCTCCAAAGATGACGTCCAGTGGCTCCCCGTCTCCATCATCGAGCCTAGCCCCCAGCGGGTGACAGATGTGCCAGACATGGTGGGCAGCGGTGAGTCTGTGGGTGGGGTCGTCAGCGACACGGTGGGGGCATCGCTAGAGGACGTGGACCAGGAGTCGGTGCAGCTACAGCGGATTGCCTCCCGCTGCAGCTGTCAGTTCTACTACGCCAGCTACGGCGGGGAAGTGAGCCGCAGTGTGGCAGCCGAGATGCTGAAATCTGACAGTGGTCAGGTAACCCAACGCATAGCTGTAGCACTTGTGTGTTTATGTATCCATTCAGTTATGGACGTTTAACAGCAGGGACAACAGAGAACTCAGCCGGAAGAGGTGTATAATCGGAAAACTATGAAGTTCATGAAGTGAGCCAGTTCATGTATGAGCCAGTTTTAGCCATCATGTGGAGAATACCCTGGAAGTTTGCAATTTCCTCTCAGCTTAAATAAAATCAAAAAAATAAGTGTGCACTTTCTTCATTGCCATTTAACATATGAAATTCAGCCCTTTATTTTTGGAAGTTCTGCTTATGTCTGAAGAACGTGAATGGAACTCCCGTGATTTTTTACTCATTGTATTTCTTCTATGCAGGATGAAGAGTCGGACGGTGTCTTCAGCAAAGAGGAAGCGGTAAATTCCATGACCCTGATGTACCATGACCTCCAGATGTGCACCAACTCGGCCCAGTATGCCATGATCTTGGACATCATAAACAATCTCCTGCTCTATGTTGAGCCCAAAGTCAAGGTGTGTCCACAAGCTATCGCATCCATGAAGTATGATTGATCACATAGTGTTATTGTGGAGCTGGCTTAATGGATCATTCCCATGAAATATGCAAATTAGTCAGGTGCATGCACACTACTACCGCTGGTTGGCCAGCGTGGCTGTCAACACCGTCAGCAGTGTAGGAAACCTGCTTTAACCATGAACCTGGCACGTTGAAGGTCAATCAAAACCGTATTACAGCCTTTGTCCGATACTTAATTCAGCATGCTTTTCTCAAAACTAAGTGAAGTTTTCAGTGTCTTGAGGTTGGAAAGTAACATTCCTTGTCTTTTAGTTTGGCACTCATAGTACAGAAACGGTGTGTATGTGCTCATGGTTGCGCGCATGAAGATTTGTATTGTTATGTCATAGATTTAAGCAAGTATGCCACCAGCGGTAGTAATGCGCATGCGCCTCCCTTATTTGCATATTTCATGGGAAAGATTAAATAGTTGTACTGTTTAATTCCCAATCATTGGGTGAGTGTTTAAAGTCCAGAAGCTGGACATCTTAGGTAACTCACTTCACTCCTTACATCTTGGAGTACCAATGGGTATCTGCAAGTGCAGAGACGGCAATACTGAGCTGTGTACTCCCTGGAGGCTAAGAGAGTTTTAGGTTTGTGGTCCCAGTGAGCAAAGAGGAGTAATGATTTAGAACTGGTGGATATGTGCACTTTATGATTACACATCATTATTATTGTGTCATTATTCCATGGTATTTGTTGGATTCTTACAAATGGGTCATTAGGGAGACATTTTGTGGTAAATTTTCCGACTTTAGGGAGACATTGGTCATTAGGGAGACATTTCAATGTCTCCCTAATGCTCCAGCTAACAGGAGGAGGCCGAATTTTACTGTCCAATTTTGAGAGATGATAGATTAGGGTCTAAATTGAAAACATGCACAGTTTGGTTAAGATCGGATTAGGGAATATTGAATTATGGGACAGTAAAGTTTGAAAAATTTTTTGCACGTTCTTATGGGAATGTCTTCCTAATGACCCATTAGCGGTAATTTTATTATTATTCTCCTCATATTTCTCATATTTAAGAGGTGTTTATTTGAACATGTCAGGAAGCCATGGCGAGGATGCAACACATGCGGTTTGCTCTTGAGCTGTCCAGCATTGATGACCAGAAGGAACCAATCATGCAGTTGCAGAACTCACTCAGGTATTAGACTTTACACCTCAGAGACAGGGCGGAAGACTCAAGGCTATAACATGTAAAGACACTGGCCATTCCAAGATGGAGAGTAGTCCGTTGCTGTTCAGAATTGTAGCCCAGTCTGTCAAAGGTTTGCTGCACGTAAACTCACTAGTCCGAGACTTCAAGCCATAAAGTGCAACAAAGGATTGCCCTCGTCGCACTCAAGTGTTTCACATGCTTGACTTGAGACTGGTGGACTTGTGACTGGCTTGTGTGGTCCTGCAACTTTTTGACAACACTGTTACCCTTGATCTGAACTCTCTTTGTGTTTTCACATTGCTTACCCCAGTTTCCTTAATGGAGATTTTTCTTTCCTTTATCAGACTTCCATTTTTTTCGGCATTCAAACTTGCAAAGAATGTAGCACAAAGCTCAAAAATTGGCAAAAATATTGGGATTGAATTATTCCTATTGAAATTTATTTTGCAAAAAAAAGAAGAATCTTACTTGAGACTGAGAGCATTGCGACAGCCCATCATATAAATGCTCTCTGAATCAAAGTCATTTTTTCGGTGGTTCTCTTATACCGAATCCTCAACATTTCACATGAATTTCTGCAGGAACCTTGTGTTACAGCTGCGGCAATTGGAGAAGGATCTGTATCTGGCCCAGAGAGCACTAGAGGAATCCCCTTCAGATCAGAGGTAGGTGTTGGATCAGTCACACATCTGGGATGCTCAGATACTGTATGACCGTAAAGTGAAGGAAAAAATTTGAAGCAACAGTTGGTGGCCAGACATTTCAACCCTTGCTTAATCTGTCCCAAAATCAGCATAATGCCAGTTGTGAAGTACTAAAGGGGAATTGAAATGTCTAACTTGAATTATTTTACACATACTATTAAAACCTGTTATTTTTCCTTCAAACTCGGCAGTTTTCAGTGTTGTTTTTTTAACCTGCTTCTTTTATTTTAGTATGCTGGGTCAGATTGCTGATATCGAATTACAGGTCAATGAATGCAAAGAATCCTTGGCAAATGCCAGTGAAGACCTCAGGATCATGATCAGGTAATGTAGATTTTTGTTCATCTTCACCTCTTTGGAATGAAAATTTTATGAGTCAGAGTTCCTATATATATATGTGCAAATGAGAATATTTAACAATGTTACCTGGATTTGGAAACAGATCTTGTTTATATAAGTGAATTCTAATCAAATGGATATCAGTTTGAATTCATGTCTGCTTTCTCAAAAATTGAAATGTTGATTTTAACATCTTAGTTAATCAACTTCTCCCACATTATAAGTTTGCCATTTGGAGGTTTGATTTTTTTAATGTATTTTCATGAATGATAACTTACTAGAGTCTCATTTTTAATTTCTTTTTTTTTTTTGCAGTTGTTTCAAAGAGATTCAGTTACAGAGGGCTGTGAAGAGGAAGTTACAAACATGTAAGTCGTCTGGATAACAACTGCGTCAAATTTTTCAAAGTCTTGGTCATTGCTGTTGAGTACAAATTGGATGGGCAACCATCAATTAGGCTAAATTCAACTATGCACCTTTTGTCCACGACAAGAAAGCACCTTTTGTCCAAGATGGCACACCGTCCTTTAACTTTTTGTTGATGGAGTGATGTATAGCTTTAAAAAATAAATTTGTCTTGGCAAAGTGTATCTTCAAATAAACACAAATTAGAAGCACTTCCGATGTCACAAACCATCGGCATCGAAATTTACCAGATTTAAAATGCATTCCACTTTAATGAATGCACAACACAGTTAGTATCGTCACTCTCCAACCCATTTATAAATCAACCTTGTCTCTATTTCTTTTTACTTTGGTCCTACCGAAACAATCCAGAAGTTAGAAGTGATGATTAGTTAATAGGTCAGTCTGGGTCTTCCCTTTCCATTTTGCAGCCCAAGGCCCTCAGGTATCTCGGCGTGTTGAAGTGTGCTTTGGTTCAGCTAAGTGGAGACTAACCGAGGAAGATGGGCAGCTTGGAATGGCAGATGTTGAACTCAGACAGTTCAAGTAAGAGTCTAGATTTTTAGGCATGGCATTGGTTTTAAAGTCCTTCCTAACTAAGGCCTCACCTTTACTTCTTGATATGAACTTTAGTTTGGAGTTCCAATTGAGCTGGTTTTATATCTAAATAGAGCTGTCATAAATGATGGTTTTTGATAAAAAAACGTTTTCTTTCTCAACATTTATGAAGTAGGCTTTGTTTTAAACTGTTGTTTGTGATCTTTTGGTTTTACTACAGAATTTGGAGTTCTATGACAAGCCCTTGTAGCTCTGTTTTGGTCTTGGTGTGCACAGTTTCTTGCTTTCTTAAGTTTTGTACGTGTTCATTTTTAGATACACCCGCACCACCAAGAACGATGACTCCAGCGAAAATCTGGCCGAGTTGGGCTGGGTGACCATCAACAATCTCCTGGCCAATGATGTCTACAAGGATGTGCTTAGACCACAGGACACCAGTGGAAAGACCAAGCAAGTTGCCCTGAGGGTCATTGCAAGGGGCAAGCCACCAGGTCAGTACAGGTCATAGCCGTGCCATCTGGTTATTGTATAGCCACAGTCATGCTGGCTGTTCTACATGTCATAGCCAAGGCCAAACCACAAGTTGAGTACAGGTCATAGCCACTGTTAGCCAGGGGCAAGCAAATAAGTGTACACTGTCTTTTTGGTCAAATTTTTTAATCTCTCAATCTTCTCAATTGACCAGCTTGGTGTGCTGTTTGTCTTGTAACATCAAGCTTACATGTATTTTAGCCTTCTATTTTCACATGGTATTGTCTTATTAGATATTCAGTCAGTAGGAAAATTTACCGTACGTTTCAGTCCCCATAGTGAAGCGTTTCCCTATCCAAAAGCACAGGAAGCAGTGGTAATTCTTGCTGACCCACTTCACAAGGTTTCCTCTTTATTCTGTCATTCTCCTGCAGTTGGTGGTATCTCGGTCCAAGAGAACTTTGAGCTGAGCGTGGTTCCTCTGACCATCCAACTGACGTACAAGTTCTTCAAAAAGATGATGGGCTTCTTCTTCCCAGGAAGAAATGTGGACCAGGAGTCAATACCAGAGGAGCAAGGCAAAGGTCGGAGGTCAAAGACAATTGAGAAGGGGCTTTGATCTATGCTGGATTGACATTGTTTGGATGGAGCCCTGGGTCTTTGCAGTTTTAATAAAACTAAAAACTCATTTTACTCTCTATTTGTTGAACTTGAACCTAGCATAATGTTTCAGACTATTCTTCAAAATCAGAGGTCAGAGTTGAAGACAAAGATATGATTGCAGAATTCAACCTGAAATATTCTTGATCTGTCACAGTTTTAGACTGTTCAGATGCTGATAAGAATGTCATCATTTAACTTAGGTTTCTGATGTAATCCTCATTCCTATCTTTTCTTGCAGGTGGTGGGGATGATGAGTTGGATGGCCTGGGATCATTCTCAAGGGTATGATATATTGTGGGTTATTGTATAATTCATCAGTTCCAGTAGCTATGATTGAGCTCTTTAAAGCTCATCAGCATGACTTATTAATACGACTCACTGGAGAGGGCATATCCATGGTATATGGCTTCAAGCCCTGTCAGAGGTTTAGAGCTTATTGAAGTTTTTTGACAAGTTTCATTAACTCTTAAGAAGAGAAAGATTTACTACATCTGCGAGTCCAATCTTGAGTACTTATGAGCTGGTTATCTCATTCTGTGAATTCAGAACTCTTTTGTATGTTGTTCTAAATTTAGACGGGTAGTATCAGGTCTACAAGCAGCGAGGAATCAATCACCTCACCAAGAGATTCCTTCAAGGTATTGTCTGTATTTTGGTCTCACCTCTTTCTGATATATACTTATGTTAAATGGTCTTCATTACCTTAAAAACTGTTATCACTTTCTTTTTTAATTTTTAACTGCAGTTCTATCTTTGCAAGGTGACCCTTTCAGCTGTTGCCATTTGTTGTTTCTGTTATAATAAATCAATAATAAATTAATCTTCCTTTTGTTATAAAGCTGTCATCATGTGGGGTGTGTGGCCTAATTTCTGTAACTGCTAATTTAGGATCAGCAGCTTGGATTATGTGCTGTGATATAATTTATTCCCACTTGCCTGTGTCCACCAAGGAACATAAAAGGGTACTTTTGAGTGTAGAGACAGCTGCCGTGTTTGCTTAGCCATTTGTACACTGTAACTCCCCAGGGAAATGAGATGGATTTGGGGAATGTTTCTGGGCCCAGTGAGCAGGGATAATGATTATATAGCATCTTGAGGCACCACTATCGTGGATATGTGTGCTGTATAAATATTCGTTACTTTTTTATGCTGAGTAATGTGGTTTTTTGTTTGGTTTTATTTTCAGGGCAAGAAGAAAGGAGGAACTTTCCAGAAGCTGAGGGAGTCAACCATCATTGACAAGATGAAGGCAAGGAACTCTTTTAATACTCAAAGAAATGTGATGCTCTAAAAAGAGACGTGACACCATGAACAGTAAAAGTGAATGCTGCATTTTTCAAAATGATTTTTATCCAAATTGCATTTCCTTCTATTTCACTGCCTTTTTATTTTACTCAATCTAGGAAAGAGCAAGGAACAACATGTTTTACATCATCAAGATCCCCTCTGTGCCACTGTGTGTCAGCTATAAGGTGAGAAAATTAAAGGGGTTGACAGCATCATTGAAGTAAGCTTGATTATCAAGGAGATTGAATGAAATTGTTTCGATCATTCACATAAATCGTTCATTTATAATTCACATCGTTTCACATTCTTTTCACTATCACCATCCTGAAAGGGTAGTTATGCTTATGTCAATCGCCTCCCTGTCTTAGTAATGTCCTCAACACGTGCAAGAATAATTTTGCTCGCACTGTGCATGATCCCTCGAATCTACCTACGTTATATTGCTTAAATTATGCCAACTACGAGGAGACAACTGTTCCCCCATTTTGGTCTTGGCAGGGAGAGAAGGAGAAGAACATTGAGGACGTGCATAACTTCCACCTAGTCCTGCCATCCCTGGAGTATCACAACTGCACCTGGACTTGGTTGGATTTGCTCATGGTGCTGAAGAAAGAGTACAAGCAGGCACTGGTCTCGCAGGTGATGAATGCACCCTACCCTGCAATACTTTCTCCCTGAGGACTAAATTCCTGGAACTGTATCCGAGCATGAGACTGTAGCTCACCAACCTTTGGCCTTGCAAAGCAGGCTGTTGGCCAAAATGTCATGTGATGTAGATCATGTTTGACTGGTTCTTTGCTTTCTTTTTACTCAGAATGTTTATTTGCCAAGCAATTTCTTCATTGTAAAGATCAGCTGTGCATTGAATTTGACGGAGTTATTCTGCAGAATTTCAATTGCAATCCCTTGAAAGTTATTCAAGTTTTCCTTTAAGCGCCCAAAATTCAATTTCAACTGGAAATGTTTATACTGAAATTTCTCATCCAGGTTTGGATTTATCTTTCAACTACACCGACTTCAGCTATTTTACTCCAATTTAATGTATACTAATTCTGTTTGTTTTCATGATGACACAGGCTATCAAGGAGAAGTTAAGGTTTAAAATAGGACACAAGGAAGAGGGACCATCAAGCTCTGACGCCAGGTGCAAATTGATTTTATAATTTGGTTCATTTAATTTTCATCAATCCATAGATGAAATTATTAATGAAATAACTCCTAGAGTCACAAGTGAATTTATCAAGTTGATTAAGCTCCGTTTAATCCATCTGTTCAGAAATTGATTTGGAGAATACCATGAATGATTTAGACTGTACTTAATCTAGTTTGCCAACTTGTTGGAAGACTGTCGGTTAATTTATGGACATTTGGGTTGCGGACTTACAGAAGCTTGGCTTGCTGACTGACAGGCAGCCATTTGGCAGGCTGGTAGACATGGGGGGGGTCACTGGCATGCTTGTTGATTGCTTGCTAGACTAGATGGATTACTCCCCAGCCTGGTGACCAGCTAGTTGGTTCAAAGGTTGATTGTTGGTTTGTGGACCCTGCTTGAAGCCAGTCTCTACTGGCTGACTGACTGTCTTTATAAAGCTGCCTTCAAAACACTGGGCTCTTGTTGGCAGTAGTTTCTGCATCCATGGCAAGTTTTTTCAGCCATTGTCATGAGCACATTTTATTTCCAGCCGTAGGCTGTCTGACTTACGTTTCTTGTTTCTGTTCTTTTCTTCCAGAGAGGATGTGGACAAGGCTAAGTTACTGATGGGTGCCAAGGTTACCAATATTGTAAGTACGGAGAACCTAGCGAAATTTTGATTGTCACAGATGTAAATTAAATTTGCTGGTAGCTACTAAGAAAGAGATCAGAAGCTCCTTATATGCCTCCTGTTTACCCAAAACAGAGGAATTCCTATGGAAATATGCTTGTAACTGAAAGTTTCTGCTTTTCTTTGTTTCCCAGGCAACTGAGGAGAAGTCATCTTCAAAAAGAGCTCTTTTTGGTAAAGGACAAAGTAACCATTAAAACTATGACATGAAGTTACTAATGACAATGGTACAGCTACTGTCATTGGACCTGTTGGATTTCATTTTTTGTGTTTCTCCAACCTTCATGTGTGTCTTGGCAATATCAGTTTTCACTGTAGTAACTTTTGTAGTGAAACACAAAATGTGGCCAAAGCATTGTGTCTGCTTCCTTGACTCCATTATGTTTGTTCTATGCCTAAAAGCTGTACTATCAAACAACGACCTACTCACCTTGTATTTTGCAATATTCAACTCTGAGATTGATATTAACACTGGAGGCATTTGACTTTGATGATGAAAGCAGAGAAAAAATATCACTACATATCTGTGCAAAGAAACTTTATTACAAGCCGTTGTCTTTGTTGAAAATAGCTTCTCTTCACAGTTATCCTTTGGCACAAATTTAAATAAATATTTATTTACCTGGCTAAAAATTTTGTATGTGAAATATGTATCAGATGATAAGTGTATTTTTCTTACTATCTGGCAGAATTTTACATCTGAGTATTCAGAATTTGTAATCAGCCATCATAAGCTCAGATATTTTTTCAATATTTCAGGTTTTATGATGGCATTGTAGCAAAAAAAACACCTTTTTATGAAACACTTTCTGTTTTGACATTAACTAACTCATCAAATTGTATTTGTCATTTTTTTGCCTTGCCAAATCTTTGTACAAGTTTCAGATTACCTGTACAGAGTTAATGATTGATCTGATCATTGGATTCAAAGATTTATGTGAAAAAAAATTACCAGCGTTGGACACAGATTATGTACTGCTGAGAAGTAATTTTTGTAAGATGTCTCCAATAGCTATTTCAAATTTTCAATTGTAAACTGCTCCCTGAAATAGCATTTTACACTTTTGGCCATTGTTATTTGGTTCAATTAAGTTTTATACACAAACAAGTAGGTTTTGGTTGATTTTTTTAATCCGATGTTTCTATTATTCAAAATTTTATTTGAAAAAATATCAGAATTTTCACTGATTTGTAGGTCTGATGTGTACTAAGGAGAGAAAATTTGTAAAACAGTTCAAACATTTTGGTAATGTTATTCCCAAAACCGGATCCACACCAAATTTTTTTTCCAGGGGGAGTGAGGGCAAAACAAGTAAGCAACGTCCTGGGTGCACTTTTGCATGAACTGATCGCACCAAGTACAATTTAGCAACTGCTGAGAAACAATTTCCTGAACAAAATGGCTCTGTCCATACAAAACAGCCTCCATTTAAGACACTTAATATCTTCACTCCAATTGATAAAAAACCTCATTTTGGGGGGGGAGGGGCATGGCCCCCATTGCTCCCCCTCCCAGCCGGATCTGCCCCATAACCAATACAATTTATGATTGATACGTGCAAATATCCTTTCACATGGGGGTGGGGTGTTAAGGTTATTCAATGAGCCGATTTCATCACTTCCTAAATGCTTGCACCGGTAATGGGCAAAAGCGTGTTTTACTTCAAGCTTGCCAATACATATTCCTGTTAACGAGTCATCGTATTCATAGCAATATGGGAAGAACATCTAAATTGATCAATAAAATGGTACACTCTTTAAGACGTTTTTAAACTTTAAATTTGAATTAAATGGCATCTTAATTAAATGCCCTTTTCTTTGTCTAGTAAGAACTTTGTAATCCATTTTTCAGCATTGTTTAAATTCTTTAGTGCAATTTGCTTAAATGTTGTGGATATGTATGCAATTTGGACTGTCCAGTGCAACTTTGACATCTGTAACGTCTTTGAAGAGCAAATTTTTTGTGATAGAAGGAAAAGATGGTTGCCAGATGAATAAATCAGTCAGAACAGTATTATGTTCTTAATTGTGTATCTGAATTTTGATTTATTTTTGCATTAGTCTACCCCAAAAGGAAATCTTATGCCTTTCCAACGTAATACAGTGGCTCACTACAACAGATTTTAACCATGTGCTTCTAATTCATGTCGCATTTGAAACGTCGCAATTTCTAGCAAATTAGCTAACCTATAATACATACTTGAGATCTCTGCTTGATGTTTGTATGTTGTTTTCAAAAGTAGATTTGTTTTCAGATTCTGACCCAATATGGGTCAAGGCAGAGATGGGAGGTGCTCTGAACATTAGAGAGCTGCCCATGCCAAATGGATACAGGAACTCAAATTACGGGAGTTTCCTACATATTATGTTGACTTTGTGTGTAGCTCAGTTCATCACCCAACCCTCTCCCCAAAATACACACTCTCCCGGCTCAAATTGTCTACTACTAGCTCTATTCATATAATTATTGTATAGCAAGCGTAAAACCGGTAGCAGTCGAAACTGCCCCCCCCCAAAAAAACCAAAAACATTGAAGAGCGACCTCTGTGGTCGAAGTTAGGCAGTTTTGAAAAATGGCACCACCACGTGGACGTAAACGCGCGGCAGGGAAATCAGAGGGCAACGACTCGGAAAATGATGCTGTACAAACCGCGGAATCTCCCAAGAAAAGCAAGAAAGACGATGGTGGAAATGCCTCGGCCCCGTCTGGCAAGATTCGAGTGATCATCGAACACTGGTAAAAGAATTATTTCCGTTGTTTTGGGGGGACAAGGTCCGACTTGGGCCTATAAACGTCGGCCAACTCAAGTTACGCATGTGTGTTTCCTTGCTCTGTGCTGAATCCATGCTCAATATTTGGAGCCTGTAAAATTCTACAAATGTCCAAAGTGCAAATATAACTTCATCAGGATATCATCGGCCAAATTTAGGTTCTTAACTTTTGCACCTAGGCATACTGAAGTGATGTGTGACAATGAAGTCAATCATGTCTTTTTAAAAAAAATTAATGGAAGGACTAAAGAAGTTAATAAACTGGTACAGCTGCATGTCAATAATGCATGTCCAACATTATTATAAGATTGACCACCACCTAGAAATCTGGTTGCATAGCTGTGGAGAAAGTATTTAGAAATAGAGACAAGGTACCAGTTCTTTGGACTTTCAGTACAGAGGCATATGAAACTGCACTAGTCATCTGGTCCACGGACGTATATTAAAAATGCCGTGTTGTTACGGCAGCCATAACGCATCTCCCATTTTCTGTCGTTACGGCACTGCAACTGCGCAAGCGCGCCAACTTTGCGCAGATTTCGGACTTAATTTCCCTTTTAAAAAATGCTCCAAAGCCTACGATGAGAAAAGAAAAAAGATTCCTGCTTAGGCCTAATTAGAAACCAAAATAAAAAACAATTATGGCATAAAACATGAAATTTAGGCGAAAACATATGGAATCAAACATCTCATTTAGAGTGCCCCCATTCGGTATAAACTAGGCAGGCCAACGTATAAGTCTCCTTCTGCATTTTTTTTCACTGCATTTCACTGTTCTCGTTGATTGTGCATAGCTTGTTCCCGTGGATTTGTGAAAAACATGATCTAAGGACAATTTAGATCAAATATACTAGAAATTTAGGCCTATGCACAAATTTTATGTGAGTACATGCATCTTTGAAATCAGGAATGCAGTGTAAATTGTCTCACACGTTTACGCAATGGGAAACCATGCGCTCGAGCGAGAGCCGTGTTTCGTGCCATAGGACAGCCCACACGAGTCATGCAACAACTTTGTTCACGCGGCTTATGCAGTGTTATGAGAGTTTAAGTTATGAATATTCATAATAAGCAATGCTTTTTAAGGACAGGGCTCCACTCT
Source organism: Acanthaster planci (assembly GCF_054643075.1). NCBI lineage: Eukaryota > Metazoa > Echinodermata > Asteroidea > Valvatida > Acanthasteridae > Acanthaster > Acanthaster planci. The sequence goes on along the minus strand of NC_141785.1, from coordinate 3,747,799 downwards.
TTTGCATTAGTACATGCATATGTGAAAATAACACCCGCTTTTTCTCCAGATTGCGCGAAGTGATAAAATGATATCTAAATATAGTAGCAGGGACAATACCATTATTTTGCAGGGGTGACGTATGTTTCGCGCACTGTGTGGATGTATATATACATAATGCAAACAGGTACATTGTGCATGTACAGTAAGAGTGCACGCTTAATAGCGTGCACTGTTTTGTTTTGGGGGATGCAAGTCATGCAAATAATATATACCCAATACACTCTTGTCAATTAAAGTAAATGTACTAGAAACAAGATTTATTCTTGAGAAATCTCAGAATGTTCACAACAAACTGAACTGGTAATCACGGAAACTTCAAGTTGAATTATTTATCTTCCATCAGATCACAACAAAATACTTTTATGCATGTAGTAACAAGAACTCGAACTTTTAAGTGATTGGAATCACAAACACAGTTTTTATCTCAATTATTTTTAGAATTCTAATTAACTTCAATCCACTTTTACAAAATTTCACAAAAAGTATGTAAGCAAACATTGATTGGATAATTTCAAGAGCAAAGACAATCATCTGTTTATAACTTGTTCTAGAACTGGTTCATTTTGACCATACTGTCATGTATAGGCTGCTTTCTCTTAAATAGAAGCAGTACATTGAGACAATGCTGTTTGTCAAACTTTCATGTCGTACAATTGGAGGATTTCAGATTGAAAAATTATTAAACAGTCATTTATTTACACTGGTCTAGCACCCGTTCTAATTAGGACTTGAGGAGCAATTTTGGAAATTATTGTGAATCATAATTCACACTTGCAACTCTAGCTTTTTGCTTGCCCATAAATTTGGATGACTGCAAAACATTTTGACAATTGTTCTAAAAACTTCTACGTCGTGGGGTTTGGAAAATTTCAAAATGGAAACGATTAAGCAAACAATTATGACCATACCCAGGCCTTGATCTTTACCGCGGCCACTGCGGCCAATGGCCGCGTTCCCTTCCAAGTTGGCCGTATTGCCCTTCCAAAAAACTCAAATGTTGCGGCCACCTTGGCCAGTGTGCCCTTCCCTGTTTGCAGCCAGCTGCATGTGTAATGAGAGTGTACCATGTAAGCCAGTGCACGCAGTACGATTCAGAATTGGGGAGAGTTCAACCTTTTGGACTACGTTAGAGCGAGCTACTCGTACTTACCCGAGTACTAGCTATCCCAAGTGCACAAACAGCTGGAGTACCATCCTCGGGTCAGCGAGAGTATACTCCCCGTCACAGAGGAGTATACGCCTGAACCGAGTGTAGTAACTCGGGTTATCGCGAGTAATCGTGCAAACAAAGCCTTGGATATCATTATCAACCCTGCACCGGTGAGTAGCATATTTTAAATGCAAATTTGCACAACCAAGTCGGAAACCAGGCGAGCGCTTATTGTGTTAACAATAAGTTTTGATCGTTTGCTAGCCCCAGGCCTTTATCTCAAAATCATGCCGTCACACGATCATATAAAGAAACGCTAAAAGGACGCTTTCTTACGGGAGGGCTCAAAGTGCCAGAAGCTTGAAACCCTGTTTTCCAGAAAAAGTAGGGATTATTATTAGTATTTATAAACTTGTAAACTCTGGCAAAGTCGGCACTCAGTCTTGACTCGAAAAAATAATGACTTCGAAATGCCGAAATTTGCTGCTTGCCGACTTACGTGGCGTGCTGCCTTAATACCATCCATATAATTCAATACACCAGTTTAATTGCTTTGATCAGCCCTGGTTTATTTCTATCTCCGTTGTCAATTCAGGTAAGTTTGTCCTCGATATTGATTATCGCTCCGTACTGAGGACAACCCGTGCATGCCATTTGTACTGACATAATACTAGCATGCACAGCACACATGTTACGCACTGGTGCGTACACACAGGATCTTGGGCCGACCGCAAGTAAAACTTCATTCAATAGGGTGACCCCCAAAAAGGGACAGCGCATGCGCGTGCACTAGAGGGGGTACTGGTATTGGTGCAAATATTGGGGAGACCCCTTTGTGGTCACGCTCGCGCAATGTACATGTACGTACTGTACATGTACGTACATGTAGGCCTACTCCACGTCAGTATTGACAACGAAGCCCTGGAAATCGATTGTTTGTTTACAGCCCACTTTATACCGAGGATTTTTTTTTTTGAGGTTTTGTGGAAAAGGAACCGAGAGAACATGCCAACTTGAACGAAACAACGGCTTATAAAGGCCCACTTAAAAATCATCCATGGAAATGCATCAACACACGATCGGTACTTTTATCAAAAGGCCGACTTACGAGTTGTACGATGTCAACTTGACCGGAGTTTTCCACAACCATTTAGCAAACAGTTAACATTTTAAAAGGATCCCAATTTCATTTAAATAAAAGGATAAACACTATTTATTATATTTTAAATTTAGTTTAAGGGGGTTAGGAATCCTTGAATTCTAATGGGAAAGGGATACAAAATCTAAACAAGCATTAAATCAGAGGCTGGATTCAGAAGGAAAAACTGTCCGGGTAATTGTAATTAATTAAAAATGAACATTACAGTTTTATACAGAAAATGCGACAAATAATAGCAGCATGATAAACGCTTTTTATTGAAGGGAGATGGCATGCTGTACAAGAACTGAACAATAGCTTAAAGGCCTACTCATGGCATGACTGGTTTTCAAAAATGTAAATTAAAGGTTTCAAAATAATTGGCGTTGGTGCCCCCTCGAGCTGGCCTGGTGCCCTGTTGAAATTTGATGAAGGCAAGGCCAAAGTGGCCAGCCCCTTTTTTCCTCAAGATCGAGGCCTGCATACCGGTACAACTTGGTCCAGCCCTTGCCCTAATTATAACTTGAAGAGCACTCTGTGAACTTATTGTGCATCAAACTTTGAATTTCACCAGTTCTTCCCTAGTACCTCCGTCTGAAGAACAAAAGTACACAAACACCAATGAATTTGCGATAGTGTTGGCGTATTTCGGCCCAAACAGTGGACACACTTTCACCCAGTGCCCGTTTTCACCTTAAAGGTTTACATATATATAATGATCGCTTAGATACATGTACAAACGGTGACACAAAATTGTCTTCTTTTGTTTGTGTGCAAAAATACCATTACCTTCTTTCCTTATCTTTTTCCTTTTGAATTTAAACTCAGGAATTCATACTGCGAGTGGAACATAAGTGAGCTAGTATAGAAACTAGCGTCTGGTTTTCACAAGAAGGCAAAGTTGTTACTGGAACTAAAGATCGTGTTACAAGCTGGCTACGAAAAACTCACCCCTTGGATGAGAAACGTAGGTCTGACCCATGGCATTGCAACTTCGTCCCAGACAGAACTAGTCTTAGTTCCCTATCTTTTCCCCGCAAAACTGTCTCAAACTTCTACATAACCTAATTGCATTTCATAAACCTAAAGATTTTGATACTTTTAGGAGTTCCTTCATACCTTCCTTAACATAACCATCTTTGGCATTCTCTGTCTTCCATCTTCCATGTCTTTTGAAGACCCTATCTGGTACAGGCTGTGCACCCCGAACGTTGAAACGTCGTCCACCAAAGGACTTAATGCCTGTAAGATAATTTCTCTCACACGGGTATACGACATGGGTTGATTCAGTTCCCTAAGTTTATAACCCCCTTTGACTTTCAACAAACTACGGAACACAAAAGAGCTAGCATCTTTTATCTCAGCTAATTTGATATATTTCTGAAATAAATATACTGGGCAATAACCACATTCGCACTTGCTCATAACTACTGTTCAGCCGTCGTGGTAAATGTCAGTTTTACTTGTAGGGATGATCAACTTCAGACCCTGATCGTTAAAGGTAACATGACCCAGACGAATAGCCGATAATTCGTTGTATCTCAAAAACCTGTGTAGGCTATCAGGCACATCACCACTGTTCTCAAGTCCATGAGCTTTTCAACTGTTAATTCAGATGATGAGTTTAAATACAAATCAACCATATTTCACAGAATTGCTGGGGTAATGGGCTCTTTCTTCACGGTGGGCTTGGAAAGTTTTCTTTTCAAACCTTTGCATGTAGATTTGACCAAAGTTGTTTTGGTTGGATTGTTGCTCCCAGCTGTGTTGTGTGCCCATGATATTGCCGAGACTGCCTTAATTATGGATGCTGCGGAATTGCTCGAATGGCTCAGATGGACCAAATACAGCACCACATCGTAAGGATCGGCCTCAATGCTTTTCTTGCCATAATTCAATGCCCATTTGTGCCAGTTATTGAAGGTGTAGGAATACTGCTTCACAGTAGAGTCAGCTCTAGCTTTGAGGACGATGTCGGGTAATTCCAGAGCGAGCTCCCTCAAGTCTTGACCTTGTGCTTCTCTCGCCATATTCCACTGTTGAATATTATCTGTAAATAAAGCGGATTTTGTGCCTTGGTCAACATGTACAATTCTCAGTCAAAACTGAGATCTAGCCTCACTGCCAGAATCTTACTTCTCGTAATATTAGCCAGGAACTTGGTGTTCCCCCTCTACCAGGGTTAAATATCCCCCATTGCCTGGGAAGTTCACAAATCTCTACTATTGCTCTTGCCGGATTGAGACCATCTGGATAGAGCATCGGCCAAAAAGGGGCCGAAAACCAACATGGACAAACCAGTGCTCCAATAGCCTTACAAGCTTCCATATGCTTGAGCACTTGAGGTATTAAAAAGATGGGAGGCACTACCCAATTATTCTCTGCTTTCCAATCTACGGTGAATGCATCAATTGCTTCACAACCTGGATTCCCGTATCTTGAATTGAACCTTTTTGTCTTGTTGTTGTAATAACTGGCGAATCTATTGAAAGAATGTGGGCCAAATAATTATCTAGAACTGCAAAACGTGTGTTCTGCAACACACCAGTCGTCATGATCTACAATACGACTGAACTTGTCTGCCTTTTCATTATTTGATCTCGGAATCCACTCCATCTTGATGTGGATATTATGCATTAGGCACGTCTTACAAATGCTCAGAGCAATTTCTTGCAATTCTTTCTTCATACTACCTCTGGGTGCTATCCTAGCAACAGCCTGGTTGTCGGTAAACCACTTGGTCCTTCGGCAGGACAGCTTTGTAGCCAGTGATACCAGAACTAAATCAACTGCTTTTAGTTCCCTCCAAGCGGAGCTCTTCCCTGACTCTATATTGTCCCACGTTCCCTGTACTAACACCTCCCTGGTATCCACTAGATAGCCGCCAAAACCAGTTGAACTAGCGTCCGAATACACAATTTTGGAACATTCTTTGCGGGTTCCTTATCTGGCCTCTTTCATTTTGGTTATATTACTATCCCAAAATTCCAGCTCGCTTCTAGCTTCTGGGGAAATTGAGAATTCAGAATCCCATGTCGACCTGGTCTCGATAAGAAGATGCAAAGACTTACTCATTACATTGGCTATGTTGCCTATGACTAAATTCGTTGACATAATTTTGCCAACCAACTTTGCTAGAGACCGAGCTGTCATTTTTTGCATCAAACTTTTGATATCTTGGTTAATGGATAGCACTCTCCTGTCAGGAACCCGAAAAGTACCCCGAGTCAGATTAATTTCATATCCCAGCCATTCAATCGACCTAACTGGTACCCAAACACTCTTAAACATTGAGGACAAAGCCTGAGCTAATAATATCCCTTTTTACCTCTTCGCTCATCACCAGGGCTTCCAGGAGAGTGGGTGCGAACCCAAACCCATCATCTAGATAAACTACAATGGACTTTCCTTCACTTCTCCACTTTTTGACGAGTGGCCGGATTACTTTTGTGAATATCTATGGTGCAGTGGAAAGTCCGAATGGAAGCTGATTGAATGTATAGAAAGACTGGGTATCGTTTCTTTCCATGAAAACCCCAAATACTTGACATGTTCTGGGCAAATGTCCACATGGTGGTAGCCAGATTTAAGATCGAACTTAAAGACATAACCTCCCTTCCTTAGGAACATAAGGGCCGTACGCATGTCTTCGTACTTCATAGAAGCTTTATCTAGGTACTCGTTAACCAACCTAAGATCTAGAATGAGACGTTTCTTGCCGTTACTTTGAACAGAAACCGTCAGTGGATTGACTGCTTTAGGCATGGATTCTGTTTTCTGGATATTGCCCAGCTGTAAAAGTTCGGTAACCGCATCAATTACGAACTCCCTATGAACTAAAGCCGATTTGTTGTTGTTGTTGGTTCAGCTGGTGGTTCAGAAACAAAAGGCAAAACATAACCATATTCAATTGTCCATAAGACATTCTCAGGTGGAGCAATGGCTTTCCAAAATGGACAGTGTTTCTTTAATCTACCTGCGACTCTAATGCTCGGTAACCCATCTTTTTGCTCATATTCAAAATAATCCTCGACCACAAATGGAACGGTTTCACCTACCCTATTACAATCGTTGTTTTCTGTATACTTAACTCTACTGGCTTGTAGCTGAGGAGGTTGCGGTTGCTGGTTTGCTGACGGCAAATTTTCTTGGGCAGGTCGCTCTCCAATGGGCAAAGCTGCCACAAATGAAGCAAGATCCCCCTTGGAATCCGGCAAGGTAGGGGTAAGATTGGGAAGAGCGACGAAAAGAACTATCGCTAGTAGACGCCCACGAAGAGCTGCTGTCCCATTTGGTCTTCTTCTGTTGCTGAGTCGATGTCGTTGAAGCTGCTTTCTTTTGCCTGGCCTTCCTTGCAGCCCTGTTCTCTGCTCTGGTGATCTTGGCGTTGTCATCTTCGTTGTCAGCTAGCTGGTGAGACTCGTACTCAGATACGGTCGCCCAACCATACGGACTTGAATCTGCCAGCCTAATCAACTTCTGGCGCTTGTCAATCACCTATATGCCCTTCACCAAACTAGCCTTTATATCAGCTACAGTACCTCCAGGTTGCCGTCGTCTTCTACTCTCTCTTTGAGTGTCTGGATGATCTCTCTGACTTCTCAGTACAAACACAATTTACCCCAAACATTGAAGAAAAGGTAGAAAAAATACACGGGGAATTGTTGATTCTGGAACAGTAGTTAATATATTATCAATTTATTCTTATAGTTATTATTAATTTTTATTTTTTATTTATTTTTTTAATACACAGTACGGAAAGGGTTTCAAGCAGATGCGCGGGACTGTGCCAACCCAAGGTGAAGTGACCCGTCTGTCGTGCCACTCCCCCGTCCTGGCACGTAATTTACATAATTGCGTAAGGTCTGCCCTCATGCGACATACCCGTATGCCGAGAAGAAAAGAAATATGTTCTCATTCGCTCCTGTCGCTCAACCGAACATATTTATATTTTCTGTATTTCTTAAAGTAAGCTTTTCTGCTTGAAAACTACAGAATTCAAGAAACTTTAAAGGCTGCTTGCAGTCATCAGTAATTCTTACCTTTAACCTGTGCTGGTGAGCTCTACTGTACCTGTGCAGTGCAGTTTTTTCTGTCCTCTGCACCTGTTTATGATATACTTAGCAGCAATGTTTATACGATGATGATCCGCAGCTCCTGAAGAATTGGTTTTCTGTGGCTCAGTTTTAGCCAATGTTCACTGACAAAATTCAGTGTCAAGAATTTTATTCTGCCAAATAGCATTTTTGATAATCCATTTCTTAAATTTGTTCTGTTGACAACCTCCTTTCTTTGACTGTCGGGAATCTAATGACTTTGACTCGTAGTTGACACGCAAAACGTGGTGTGAATTTAAGCTCCAGATGGTACTCTTTGCAGATGTCACAAAAAATATCCTTAATTATCTGATTTGAGACAGTTTTTGTCAAAGTGTTTCCTGCTGATAATATCATGCAGAACCTCCCATTGAATTCCGACAAATGAAACTGCAGCTGCTGAGCCAGGTATCAGAGTGGTACATCTTGCAATGTTCTTTGAACTGTCTAGCCGCGAGACTCGCCACAAACAAATGAAATTAATGCATAAAATCTGGGTCTTATTTGCACCTCTGCTCCATTCTTGTCAAAGTCACTGATGAATCGGTGCCTCCTCAGTGTTACTCTAAATGATCCAGGAATGATGTATGTACAGTTGGCAGCTCTGTCTCTTCATTGCATCCAGTTTCTCCCGAAGTTTTTAATTAACTTGTCGGTGTTAACTTTCTTTGCAGACTGAACACATTTTGGAAATGTGGCAAACATGACATCCTCTTCCACGTCCCTTTTTATCACAACCCTTGGAGATTCTTTTCTCCCGGATTTTAGTGAACGTGTAATGTCACATAGAACACGATGAACAAATAATTGTTGTTTGTATTTCAAAGACTGTAGGGATAGAGTAGATTTGAGGGTACGCTGCTTCAAATGAACAATTTTGTCCTTAGGGATCCATTCATTGAATGTCTTTGACCAACCAGGATAGGAAACAAAAACTGAATCTTCCTCTTCCTTCAAGATCTAAAACAGTATTTCGAAAAGAAAAACAAATTAAGAATTTATCAGACCTAGGCTAATTGTTTGAGTTTCAGCACATAAAAGTGACTTCAGGTTAACCAGTTTAGCTGTGAATTTTAGCATCCTCAGTCCTCCAAAATCTTCTGGGTGGTTTTGGAGGATTTTGGAGGATTGAGGCTGAATGGTACATAAGGCACTAGAGGATTTTGGAGGATTGAGGCTGAGTGGTATTTTTTTGAATAGGATTTTGGAGGATTGAGGCTGAAGGGTGTTGACATAAAAGAAGGATTTTGGAGGACTGACTGTGCAAATATGGTGGTCATGCAGTTATAATATACACATAATGTACATTGTAGTGTACATTATACACGTATGCTGGTCACAGTGGAAACTGACCATATACATGTACAGTACACACATGTATGTAGGTGTACTTGTACATGTACATACCTGTACATGCATGTACAATGTACATTGTACCCAACAGTCACACAGTACATGTACATGTTCTTTGGTATCAGTAGAGTCAAGGACAAATCTCCCATTTTTTATTGCTGACCGTGCAGTCCCCTCATTGCACTGTGTTGAAACCCAAGTACGTTGTTTATAACTAATCCAGTGGAACATTCCACTCAGAGATAGGTATATTTTGTGAGAATTTTTTTTCTTTTTCAAAGTGTTCAAAAGTTATAAAGCCATTTTTGCTTCACAAAAGACATTCAATCAAAACGAATGTGAAATTATATAATATTACATAATTTAGTGTAATAGGTCTCTAGTGGCTCCTATAAATACAAGCAAGAATTGCTTCTCGTCCCCAGTTCGTTTTTGAACAACCTTCAAGTAACATGAGAGAGTTGCAAGCGTTACAAGATTCCCTTTCCAAGGAGGAAAGGACCATTTTTCTATCTTCAGTCATGGGTGAGAAGGAGAGTAGGAAGAGGAAAAAAAAGAAAAAGGAGGAAAGAAGAAGCAGCAGAGAAAGGAGTCTGAGGAGCTGAGAAGTAGCTCAGAGGAAGAGCGTGGAGAAAAAAAGATGGAGCGGAAAAAGAAACACAAGGAGAAGGAGAAGAAGAAGAAAGGTGACAAGGAGAAGGGGAGGAAGTCAGGCGACAAAGAGAAGACAAGGACAGGTGACAAGGAGAAGTAGGAGAAGAGGAAAGGTGACAAGGAGAAGGGGAGGAAGACAGGTGACAAAGAGAAGACAACAACGAGTGACAAGGAGAAGTAGGAGAAGAGGAAAGGTGACAAGGAGAAGGGGAGGAAGACAAGTGACAAAGAGAAGACAACGACGGGTGACAAGGAGAAGTTGGAGAAGAAGAAAGGTGACAAGGAGAAGGGGAGGAAGACAGGCGACAAAGAGAAGACAACGACGGGTGACAAGGAGAAGTAGGAGAAGAAGAAAGGTGACAAGGAGAAGGGGAGGAAGACAGGCGACAAAGAGAAGACAACGACGGGTGACAAGGAGAAGTAGGAGAAGAAGAAAGTGACAAGGAGAAGGGGAGGAAGACAGGCGACAAAGAGAAGACAGCGACAGGTGACAAGGAGAAATAGGAGAAGACGAAAGGTGACAAGGAGAAGGGGAGGAAGACAAGTGACAAAGAGAAGACAACGACGGGTGACAAGGAGAAGTTGGAGAAGAAGAAAAGTGACAAGGAGAAGGGGAGGAAGACAGGCGACAGAGAAGACAACGACGGGTGACAAGGAGAAGTTGGAGAAGAAGAAAGGTGACAAGGAGAAGGGGAGGAAGACAGGCGACAAAGAGAAGACAACGACGAGTGACAAGGAGAAGTAGAAGAAGAAAGGTGACAAGGAGAAGGGGAGGAAGACAGGCGACAAAGAGAAGACAACGACGGGTGACAAGGAGAAGTTGGAGAAGAAGAAAGGTGACAAGGAGAAGGGGAGGAAGACAGGCGACAAAGAGAAGACAACGACGGGTGACAAGGAGAAGTTGGAGAAGAAGAAAGGTGACAAGGAGAAGGGGAGGAAGACGGGACAAAAAGAAAACAACGACGAGTGACAAGGAGAAGTAGGAGAAGAAGAAGGGTGACAAGGAGAAGGGGAGGAAGAAAAGCGACACAGAGAAGACAACGACGGGTGACAAGGAGAAGTAGGAGAAGAGGAAAGGTGACAAGGAAAAGGGGAGGAAGACAGGCGACAAAGAGAAGACAACGACGGGTGACAAGGAGAAGAAGAAGGAGAAGAAGAAAGGGGACAAGGAGAAGGGGAGGAAGACAGGCGACAAAGAGAAGACAACGACGGGTGACAAGGAGAAGTAGGAGAAGAAGAAAGGTGACAAGGAGAAGGGGAGGAAGACAGGCGACAAAGAGAAGACAACGACGAGTGACAAGGAGAAGTAGGAGAAGAGGAAAGGTGACAAGGAGAAGGGGAGGAAGACAGGCGACAAAGAGAAGACAACGACGGGTGACAAGGAGAAGTAGGAGAAGAAGAAAGGTGACAAGGAGAAGGGGAGGAAGACAGGCGACAAAGAGAAGACAACGACGGGTGACAAGGAGAAGTAGGAGAAGAAGAAAGGTGACAAGGAGAAGGGGAGGAAGACAGGCGACAAAGAGAAGACAAGGACGGGTGACTAGGAGAAGTTGGAGAAGAAGAAAGGTGACAAGGAGAAGGGGAGGAAGACAGGCGACAGAGAAGACGACGGCGGGTGACAAGGAGAAGTTGGAGAAGAAGAAAGGTGACAAGGAGAAGGGGAGGAAGACAGGCGACAAAGAGAAGACAACGACGGGTGACAAGGAGAAGTTGGAGAAGAAGAAAGGTGAAAAGGAGAAGGGGAGGAAGACAGGCGACAGAGAGAAGACAACGACGGGTGACAAGGAGAAGTTGGAGAAGAAGAAAGGTGACAAGGAGAAGGGGAGGAAGACAGGCGACAGAAAGAAGACAACGACGGGTGACAAGGAGAAGTTGGAGAAGAAGAAAGGGGAGAAGGGGAGGAAGACAGGCAACAAAGAGAAGACAACGACGAGTGACAAGGAGAAGTTGGAGAAGAAGAAAGGTGACAAGGAGAAGGGAAGGAAGACAGGTGGCAAAGAGAAGACAACGACGGGTGACAAGGAGAAGTTGGAGAAGAAAAAGAGGAAGATGGAAAAGAAAAAAAAGAAGATGGAGAAGAAGAAAAAGAAGGTGGAGGTAGAAGCTAGTGGTGAAGATGAGGAATGGAGTAGTTTGGAGGAGGAGAGGGAGATGGAGGATGAGGAGTTCAAGCTAGAGGAGTTGGAGCGTTTTGAGGAGGAGGAGGAGGAGGACTTGAGCAGTGCTGAAGGGGAGGAGAAGAAAGGTATTAAAGGAAAAGCCCCGCTACCAAGGTCGAGGGACACTGAAGGTGACAACAGTTCCGGCCCCACCTCAGGTTCTGGATTATATCCAGAACATGGGAGGAGTAGACCGCAACGACCAGCTGCGGGCATACTTCACCTGTGGCAGAAAGGCACAATTCTGGTGGAAGAAGGTTGTGTACTTTCTTCTAGATGTAGACCGTATTAACTCATGGATTTGCTACAAGCAGCAGCACATCACGGAGGATGAGGGAGCTTATGACGATGATGACGTAATATCTAGCACCGAAAATATGTCCCGTGCCACCTTTGTTGTTAACCTGGCAACTGAGCTGATCACAGGCTACACCAAAGGTGCTTCAGAACAACACTTCCGCCAGTCTAGGGCAACTTGTAACACTACTGTCAAGGGCCACTACTGTTCGAAGATGCCAGGGTTATTCCCGAAGTGGTGTAAGTGGTGCAGATTGCACGGAGGAGTGACCAGAAAGGGACGCACCAAGACAACACGGAAAGGTTGCCCTGTTTGTGGTGTGCATCTCTGCCCTGGTAGATGTTTCACACTGTTTCATGCCGCCACCAAGCAGCACTTCTCATCATCTACCACTGCCAACACCAGCACTACGACCTCTGACTAGTACTCCATCTTATCCAACCATGCATCCTCCTGAGACCAACTGAGTCACTACCAAGAGCATCAGCATCCTCTCAAAAATTAAACACACAACCCCCCCCCAAAAAAACCCTCAACCAATCCCTTGCCCTTCCCATTTCCCTCCTCTTTCATTTCCCTTCCTTTCCCATCCCTTCCCCGGCAATGATTATAACAAACCTGATTACATGAAGTAGTCAGTACTGAGTATGAGCCATCCCTTCCCATCCTTCCCTCCCCCAGCAGTGTCCTTTTGTGGCATAGTGTACATGTACATGTATATTGGAGGATTTTGGAGGATTGAGGCAGTGAGCACCTCTTATTTTAGGTACATTCAAACTAGTGGAGGATTTTGGAGGATTGAGGCTGAATGCAAATTTTTCAAATTGAAAATTGGAGGATTCATGATGGTTCCCAGTAAAAAGGCCTGGGGGGTTAGGGTTAGCATGAAACTGATAAGATTAGAAAAACACTTGAAGTTAGACAGGGCAGGTTACAGCCCATGGCCTGCCTAACCGCAAGTGTTTCTTAATATTACTTAGGCATAGGCTATCAATTTTATGGTAATGTCACTGTCTAAGTTAACGTTAAGGACGTTAAGCCTCATCAGTTATCAAATATCATATCAGTTTCAGCGTAACATTTCATTCCCACTCCTTTGATAAAACGAGGGTATGCCCTTTCATAACTGCCCAACGTGTTTCATTTAAAAAGTGTCTCTTGGTGTTCACTTACATTATCAAAATGTCACTGTTTTGAAAAATCACCCATGAAACTAAAGACGTCAAACACCCCTCGTTATTAATAGTATCACCTGAGCATGCATTATTCCATGTATGAGAACTTTCCATCACAAGTCCTTGCATGTTCAACATCTATTCCAACTTTTAACACTTACCTCGATTTCAAATAAGTCGCCGTCTTTCCAACTGGACTTAATTTGTCTGGATTTAGATATGTACTGCCTGGGAATATGCAGATTGTTCAGTTTTCGGTAAAAATGTGTGGGTTTTGTAGCATATTTCCGCAGAGGCGTTTTCATCACAGATTCACAGATTGATCATAGCCTAGTGACCGTATGTCACATGACTCGCGTGTCATTAATTGATTGGCCAAAAGTTGTATCTGTGGCAACTTCAAAGATGTAAATGGCGCCCTCTATCGGTCGATGGGGTGCCAGTTAATGAGACATTCGGTTCCCTATGAAAATAGAATGGTCAAATTGCGGATTCGAACTCACACACCAGTTCCTTGATCACTCGGCCACAAGCGTTCAGCGATCCGGGTAATTTTAAAATATGTAAACTGTTGTGATGATCAGCTACATCATCGCACTTGCGCAGTTTAGTGCTGTAACGATAGAAAATGGGAGATGCGTTATGGCTGCCGTAACGATAGCCACTTTTTATAAAAAAAACCTGGACTTTCAACACCTTTGTATGAAATACAAGCCATCCAGGGGCTATTTTACCAAGCTGAATACAAATGTGCAGGTTGGCTTGCTTCTATTGATTCCAGCAGGGAGAACAAAGGCGGGCAATGCCGGGTACGCTTTGTATTCGGCTCGGTAAAATGGCCGCTTGTGGATTCCATGATCTCTATAAGCTGATTAAGGGTATTGCGAGTCCAGATTTTTTTTTATATACGTCCGTGATCTGGTCATTCGAGTGCATAGACTGGTTGTTCATATGAATGTTGGTCAAGCCGCTGGGTCAACTTGTCCCCTAGTCAAGTCGTCCCCGTATAATTAATTAAATGTTTGAGTGTTTGAGAAGTGATGGTGCTCTCCCATTCAGTGACATTTACTCTCTGTTGACTTTTTGGCTTAAAGGTAGATTTAAGTGTTGAATAGCCTCTGCCGTTTTATGCCTGATGTGGGAGTTTGTGGGTAGATTTTGTTGAGCATGGGAAACCTGGTTGGATCTTATGGGTTGTGATGGATGGTATTAGATGGAATAAGTGGAATGGATTGTACCGTTGCAAGCAGAGGATTCTGTTTGCAAATCCTCTTCGTTAGCAATAGCATGCTTCTGTGCCTTGCTGTCGTGGCACTCTTCAGTTGCACAGGGCTTGGTTCGGTGCGAACCATGGCTTATTCGCTGAAGGTATTGTTTGGGGTTGGGTATGTTTTGCGATTTGATCAGTGGTTTGGAAAAATCGCTTTGTGTGATCTAGTTATTTTAATATCTTTATGGGTCATTTTCGTTTTGTTCCTTTAGGAGAGCAATATGTTTAGGGTTTCATTGTGGTCATTTGGATCTTTGAAGGAAGAAGCCAGAATCTTTGGGGAGTGGTTCCGGCCTTGTTTGCTGTGGCAGTTTGGCTCGGATTAATTTCTCCTGGACGTTTTGCACTCTTCTGAAAGTAATGATTCGGGGATTGGGAAATGTTTCCCATAGTGTTGCATTGCTCTGGATTTACATACAGACCTAGGTGCCAGTGCCTGTTTATTGCTTGATGTAGATCCCGATGGTTAATGGCTGGGTCATATGTTGTAGTGAAGACTAGTGGAGTTCGTTTTTCCATTCTTTCATCTTTGGTTTTATGTATTAGTTGTGTTCTCTAAGCATGTGCAACGCTGTCGCTTTTTTTTAAATTTCTGTTTAGGTGTATCCTCTTTTGGTCAGTTTTTCTGTGAATGTTTGGACTTATCCTAGGAAATCATGCTCGTTGTTTGTGTTTCTGGCATATCAGAGTGTTTCTCTGTATAAGAACGCCTTGAAAATGTGGAGTGGGGGGATGATGAGTTGTGGTGGTATTGGAAGGTTTTATGGGAGTCAGGTTGGCAAGGTAGTTCTTTCCTCACCTTCCACCTCTGTGGTCCCGGGTTCGATACCTGGCCTGGTCCAAATGTGGATTGGGTTTTCAGTCCCTACCGGACTCTGTAGGTTTTACCCAGAATATTCCTCTGGGGTTTTCCTCCCACCTCTAAAACTGTAACTGCTTCTTACTGTCTCCCCTTTACTGATGTTGGTGAATGTGGTTCACTTGGCAGCTGCTCGAGGTGCCCTTGTATGCCATCAGCTCAACCATGTTTAAATGTATTCATTGTTCCACACTTAATGTCTTCATTGTACAGCGCATATGAACATATCTATATGAAATTTGCGCTTTATAAATGAATAGATTATTACATTATTATTATTATTATACGTACACTTTCATGTCTAGGACGCCAGTGTTGCTGAAACGTTCTGCTTTGAAGATGGTTAAGTCAAGGTACATGTAGTTGAATTTTTATGTGTGGTGCATTTTTTTCATGTCAGTGACTAGCTTTTGGAATTCATTTAGGGTTCCATTGTACATGACCAGTATATTGTCTCTGTACTGCCACCAAGTGAGGAGGTTTGACATCTTTCCAATTGTTTTGTTTCTGAGGTCTTGGAGTGTGATGTCACATACTTCTGGGCCCAATGGGGAGCCCTTGGCACAACCATTTTCTGGAGAAAGTATTTGTTTCCGAATTGTAACAGTTACGGCCGAGAATGAGCTCCAGTAGTTTTTGGATGTAGTTGGTTGGTGGTTTTGTGATCAAGTATTTGTGGTTAGTGTTGTTCAAGGTGTTGCGTACACATTGGATTGCTTCGTTTTGTTGGACGTTTGTGAACATGGAAACAACATCTGGGCTCGTAAGTAGGATGTTTTGTGGGAAGGTTCTTCCTTCTAGTTTGTGTAGTATGTCTGTTGTGTTGCGAACATTTGTGGCTTGCGCTGTTACTATGCTATGGGGAGAAGGAAGTTATCGATGTACTTTGATATTTTTGCTGTTTGGCTGGTGCATCCGCTTATGATTGGTCGGCCCACAAATGGTTCTCCCGGTTGTGTATTTGGGGGAGAAAGTACTTGGTTGGGCATTTACAGTTTTGTTTGAGTGGATTAAGGTATTTTAGAATATCATTGTCGATGTATTGGTTGTTTCTCACTTCTATTAATAGGTTATGAACCATTGTTGTGGTTTGCGGGGTAATGTCTTGGTCCAGTTGTGTATAATGATGGGACTCAAGATGGCAGGAGCCCACATGGAGGTAGTCCGATATGTTCATTATGCATATGCCTCTGCCTTTGTCATATGGTTTGACTACAATGTCTGAGTTGTTTTTGAGTTAGTTTAAGGCGGATAGTTCTTGTTTGGTCATGTTGTTTTGCCGATTTCTGAGCACAATGTGTGTAAGCTCAAATTCACTGGCTTCCAGGTAGTCTTAAACGTTGCACTAGGTGTGGTTTTGGATGCCAGTTAGAGGTCTGCTTGAACAGATGGTTCATTGAGCGTTTGTTGTGCATAAGGAATGCGATTCTGAGTCGTCAGTTGAAAGTGTTGGTATCTGTTAAAAGGGATTTTCGGTATGGTTTAGCAGGGGTCGGTATGAAATTGAGGCCTTTTCCCAAAGTGATTTCTTTGGTTTGTGTTGGTTTTGCTTTGGATAGGTTGGCTATGAATGATTTGCATTGTTCTGCTAAAGTGTCATGTATTTGCGTGGGTTATACCGGGGGTAACAATGTGGACAAGCGACACTGGGAGCTGCCATGTTGGAAAAGGGTGATTTATTATGCTGACACTGCGTGATGTCATCAGTTACATGAATATTCATGGTGTGCATAAGTAATACAGTTCTGATCCTGCACAATACATTACACTTCCTCCTCACCATTCATATGATTATTGAAATGTTAAGGAAAGTTCAGATTGGGATTGTTCACAAGCTGGAGGAGGCTTCCAAATAATGATGATGCAAGTGAGTATTTTGTTAAGGTTTTGCAAATGAGTGCATCATACCTTGTGATACAAAAACATTAATATAATGTTCATTTTGAAGGTATCCTGGACAAAATGGCAATTTCTTCCTTTTTTTTTAACATGTAACGCAACACGTCTTTTGATTTGCTTTTCTTAATTTTTTTTTGCTTATGCTGGTCTCTAGACTTATAGAGAAGATGCAAACCAAGGTATAGAAATTAAACAGTTAAAACATAATGCATGTGTGTTTCAGGTTGGGTTTTGTTTGAAACAGTCACAGATTGAGTCTGTCTGGGGGTTTGCGATTGCGCGATGGGTAGCGGCGTACCACCTCAATTGGGCTTGGTTGTATGGGTGGTTCTTCTGGAGTTGGTGTTTGACTGGGCACAGCTTGTTCAGGCTTAGCATGTGCAAATGGTGATGCAGGAACGACTGGGTCTGGTTGAGGTATCTCTGGAACTACATCAGGTGATTTGTTCAGATCCGGTGGTTTTCCAGTGTCGGAGGCGATAAGTTGGTCAACATGTCTGCTCCAAATCATGTTTGGTCCAACACAAACTTGGTATGACAGCGGACCAGATCGTGCATGTATGATCCCTGGAATCCACTTCTGCTTACCACGGTAGTCGCGAACAGAGACTGTCTGGCCAATGTGAAACTCTCGGGTCACTCTGGCAGCATTGTGTGATGTTGCCTGGTCCACCTGCTTACTGCTGACATGGTTGCGAATGTTGGGTTTCAGACTGTCCAATCGCAAATGAAGATTGTGTCCCATGAACAGTGTAGCTGGGGACTGTCCAGTCGTGGAGTGAGGAGCATTCCTGTATGCTAACTGGAAATTAGCCAGTTTAGCAGATGTGCTTCCTTTCTCCCCCGTCATGGATTTCATTACCTGTTTGAAGGTCTGCACGAAACGTTCAGCTAGGCCATTTGTTGCCGGATGGTACGGGGCAGATGTGATGTGTTTCACACCATTGCGCTTGAGGAACATTTGAAACTCATCAGATGTAAACTGAGGCGTGTTGTCACTCACGAGTTGCTCTGGCACTCCATTTCTTGCGAAGATAGCTCGGAGAATATCGATGGTGTGCGATGAATCGGATGATTTGGTGCCTACCACCTCTGGTCATTTGGAGTGCGCATCCACTACGATCAGGAACATTTGACCAAGGAATGGTCCAGCATAGTCAATGTGGATACGTTGCCATGGAGACATAGGCCATTCCCAAGTGTGAAGTGGTGCTGATTTGGGATTGTGTTGGATTAACTGGCATCCAGAACAACCCTTGGCAAGCCGTTCAATGTTACTGTCAATGCCAGGCCACCAAGCGTAGCCACGTGCGAGGGTTTTCATTTTCACAACCCCAAGTGACCTTCATGGAGCTCGTGGAGTACTTTGTCGCGGAGCTTGGCTGGCACTACAACACGTAGTCCCCACATGATGCATCCATTGTGCACAGAGAGTTCATGTCTGCGTGCATGGAATGGATTAAGTTCAGAGTCATGGGAGTGAGGCCAGCCCTTCATGGTGTACTCGTAGACTTTTGCGAGTGTGACATCGCGAGCAGTTTCCTTGCGAATTTGGTCACTGGTGACTGGTAGAGTGTCGAATTGCGACAAGTGTAGGAGGTCATCTGGGTCAGTGTGTTCTGCCCTGACCTCAGGAAGTGGCATTCGCGAAAGTCCATCCGCGTTACAGTGTTTCGTGGTGTTCTTGTACTCAATGTCGTAATCGTAGCTGGCAAGGAATACAGCATAGCGAACCATGAGCGAAGCTGTTGTTGCAGGAACGCTCTTGGTGGGGTGGAATATTGAAGTTAGCAGCTGGTGGTCAGTCACTAATGTGAACTTGCGTCCACACAGGTAGTTGTTGAATTTCTTGACACCCCACACGAGTGCTAACTCTTCCTTGTCGATTTGCGAGTAGTTTCGCTCAGCAGATGACAATGATTGTGAAGCGTACGCAATTGGTCGCTCTGTGTCGTCCGGCATTACATGGGACATGACGGCGCCCAACCCATACGGTGATGCATCGCAAGCTAATTTCACAGGTAACTGTGGATCGTAGTGGGTCAGGACTTCCTTAGATGTGATCAGAGCTTTTGCCTGTTCAAATGCTTTCTCGCATTCTGCAGACCACACCCATTTGTGATTGTTTTCCAAGAGTTGGTTGAGTGGGTGCAGCACAGTGGAGAGGTTGGGCAAGAATCTGTGGTAGTAGTTAATGAGCCCGAGGAATGAATGTACCTGTCCAACATTGGCTGGTAGGGTCGCATTCTTGACTGCGTTGATCTTGTCCTGCGTCTTGTGCAGCCCCTGTGCATCAATTTCATGACCACAGAAGGCAATCTTGCTCTTGAAGAATTCACACTTTGATTTGTTGAGACGCAGTCCTCGATCGCGTAACACAGAAAGAACTTTCTCCAAGTTGTGAAGACGTTTTGTGTCGTTGCGACCGGTGATGAGCATATCATCCAGAATGCACTGCACGCCTGGAATGCCCTGGATAATTTGCCCTGTTGTTCGTTGCCATATTGCGGGTGCTGATGCTACTCCGAAGGCAAGTTGATTCATTTGGAACAGTCCCTTGTGGGTGTTGAGGGTGAGTAGCTTGCGAGTTCAGCTTCAACATGTGATCTCAGCGCATATGGCACTTGCCTCGCCTTCAAGAACACTGGGTGGGCATTGTCCTTGAGAGTCAGCTTGGCTCTCATTCCCTTAAGTTCTCCAATTTCGTCCCTGAACAGCTCAGGATACAAGTCAAATACAGTTTTCAATTTAGCCTCCATATTCATTTGTGGGTGCTCTGACATAGTGAATATGGTTGGCCAGTCCAGTTTGAAGTGTGCGAGCCAGTCACGACCGAATAATGCCGGTCCACCTCGCTGAACGACATACAAGCGTCGGATGTGTCGTTGTTCATGGTAGTTAATATCAACTTGCAGACAGCCGACCGGTGAGACTTTTTCACCTGTGTAAGTCTGCAGCGTCACTGGAGTCGAGTCGAGTTTTAAGTTTGCGAAATGTTGCTGATACTCAGCGAGATATGCTGTGACAGACTCCCCTTCATGCTGGTCCAGCTTATGGAAGCAAAATCGTTCAGCTATAACTAAGGGTTTAGGAGCAAGGTGCTTCCTTAGTATGTCCACCAATTGCTGGTATGATTTAGCGCTAGGCTTATCAGTCCATATGTCTTTGGTCCAATCAGGCTTATAAATGCAGGCACTTTTCGATCATCAGAGATTGCATTTGCGGCGAAATATTGTTCAAGTCTTTCAATATATGTTGGCCAATCCTCTTCAGTACGATCAAAGGGATCGATTCTACCTATTAGCGATGAACTAGCCATGTTGTAATACAGTACATATGTACGCTACACGAGTAGGCAAACACAACGGTAAGTCTATGTGTATATGTACGTACTGCACGCCGCGAAAATTTGACGTAAACACCGTCCAAATTCATTGATTTCCAGCTCACCCCGGTGAAGAAAATCACTCTCAGTCAATAGTGGATAAGTTCTTGTAACTGAATGTCCAATTAAATCCCATCCTCGTCGCCAGTTGTCATGTATTTGTGTGGGTTATACCGGGGGTAACAATGTGGACAAGCGACACTGGGAGCTGCCATGTTGGAAAAGGGTGATTTATTATGCTGACACTGCGTGACGTCATCAGTTACATGAATATTCATGGTGTGCATAAGTAATACAGTTCTGATCATGCACAATACATTAATAAAGGTTGAACTAGAGCAACTTGTGGACTCTACTTGAACGTACTTCATCGGAATGTTGATCAAGTCGTCCCCGAGTCATGTCGTCCCCAGGTCAAGTCGTCCCTGGGTCAAGTTATCCCAGTATAAATAATTAAATAATAATTTTAACTTTTTTTACTTTTCTAGTTTGCACTGAGGTAATGTATTGTTTTTTTGGGGGGGGGATAATTTGTTTTGTTGAAATCTTGACTTGAATAGATTCTTGAGAGCTGGGATCTTCAAGGCTTGGCTTTATCTCCACGTTTAGCGCCTTGGGACTAACTGTGATCACATTTTATAGACTTTGACGGGATTCTGAGTGGGTTACAACCAGCCAATCAAATTACAGACAAATTGAGGGTAAAAATGAGCCCCCTAGAGAAATTTGCATGACAAGCACAGTGTGTCCCAACTCAGAGCCTACCCTGTAGCTTATCGGCTTGTACGTCACACCTAAAGCTGCCATGAAACCCCGCCTTTGTTGGTAAAACGTCAAAAGGGTGGCCGTGTGCACTGAGCCTTGCCGCGCGGACAAAGGCTGTGGCTGATTTGGAGCACTCACACACACCACTGAACCCCAATTATATACCCTAATTGATCTATTGATAAAGCCACAATTACAGGTAACTTCATTTTACAAGATCTTTATTACAAAATACAACTTTAATACAATCCTACAAGATTTCTTCACAAAATAACCCAGTCAAAATGTTTAATTATTAAAATTCATTTCTGCATTACTAGAAATGACTACTGCAAGATTTAAAATTTAAAGCTGTTTAAATTGCTTCAACGATTCCAAGAATATGTGCTGTTACAGTGCCACACACTGGGTCTCGCCCTTTCAATAACTGTACATGTATATCTTGTCTAGCACGTCTTGGCCACCATAAATTTCAAAGACCGTCAGCTGCGTAGATTTAGGCAGGAATTTTTACACACTGGGCAAAACAAGAAGTAACTTTTTGGTGTGAACTGCTTCGATGACAGACTGAGTTGTAAAAATGAAACAAATGAAAATTGTGAATGAATAAGTACGAGTCTTCTGTTTGTCTATCTTATTTTCCATTCTCTTCTATGTATGGTTGATGTACCTAAAAATAAAATTACACACAGAGATACTAGATAACCCTTGACACACAACTAGTGGGAGGGATGGCTTGACCAGGGGACAACTTGACCAGGTTTTGACATAACCAGGGGACGACTTGACCAGGGTTTCAATTTTGGGGGATGACTTGACCCTGGGATGACTTGACCCGGGGACAACATAACCAGGGGACGACTTGACCAGGGTTTCAGTTGGCGGGGGATGACTTGACCTATTTCCATTCTTATGTCAGCTATTTTCAACATCGTGGCATTATATTTTCCATCTAAATTTTTGTTTCCCTCAGCCTATACTGTATTGAGGACTCAAAATTTTGGAGTAAGTAAGGCCTGCACAAATTTGTTTCTGCTTCTGCTTTGATACTGCGCAAACACCCTCAGGAGGGTTAGGCCTATGTAAACATGCAGGCACAGTGTTTGGCAGTAAGAAAATCAGTTGCGAGGGTGAGAATGGTTATTGAGGTCCTTAAATTAATATCCATGGTTAACAGGCCTGATTCTGCCCACAATTATGTTTACTGCATCATTCATTTGGGCTGTTGAAAATCGGAATTCACAGTTACGATACATTTTCATTGCATGACAGTTTGGGCTGAGGGATGATGGCATGTCATGGCCAATGTCATTTATAGGGTACAAGCATCCCCTCCAGATCCATGTTTATCTCAGAAGAATGCCGAATCCTTTATGTAGCCCAACAGTTTGTTTGACACAAAGACGTACAGGTATATGGACACAGAGATATTGAACATTGCAACTGAACTGACCAAATTGCTCATGTCAGCAGTATGTACTTGCTATGTTTACATGCACATGTACGACAAGGGTTGCTGGACAACTCATCCGTTGAGACAACTCGAAGGTACATGTAATAAGACAACCCTACCGTTGGACAACTCAATAGTTGGACAACTCGACCGTTAAGACAACTCGTCTGTCAAGACAAGTAGACTTCGACCCAGGGACAACTCGACTGTGGGAGGAGTGTACAATTATGGCTAGCACGGAACTGCTAGGCGATGTGTTTGGGGAAAATTTGCGCACTCACAGGCCTCAGGGCACGGCGCGCACGGGAATGGTTTTGCGACAAATGGCAATGGATGGTACATGTGTGGTGCAGTAAAGGAAAAAGGTGGCTGGCGGCATCCCACACAAAACACAGTGCAATGGACAGTGCTGTCTTGGACTTTGAAGACCCTTGAGTCTCAGCCTCAATTAAATTATGAGTCCCACACACAAGTCTGCACGATTGCCCTCGCAGTGCACACCATAGCTAGAACCACCCACACGAACGAGTCAACTTGTCTCAATGGATGACTTGTCTCGATGGTCGAGTTGTCTTTCAGTTTGACACACATATATTCGAGGTGTCTCAAAGGTCGAGTTATCTTAACCAGTGTTGGAGTCGAGTCAACATCCTCCAAGGCCAAGTTCAAGGCCAGGGTCTCCAAGGCCAAGGCCATGATCGAATCATTGCCATTCAAGGCCATGACCAAGGCCAGTAATTACACATACATGTATAACTTAACTACTTTTGGCACCGTTGGCTTGCACACAAGATTCATCTAGATCCAAAAAAAACTGTTGTATATGACACTACACAAATATTCCCAATTATTTTGTCCAAGGAAAACAACCAAGTGCTGTGTTTCATTGATTAGTTACTTTCAGTTTAACAATGTAAACAACCTTGTAAACAAACCTGAATGGGCATAATTAACTAGTGTTCAGCAGATGTTGCAAAGTTCAATTTTTATATTTCTTTCAACAAAGTACGGTAAGAGTACTGTCACAGAAAGAGAGAACTTTAAAAACTTTAATTGCTCTCAATACTTACATTTCCCCACAAAATCATTTCTCAGTATTTTCAATTATAAAAACAAAATCGCAAGAAGGTAAGGCTGAAATGCTGGCTTTTAATTAAAAAAAAAATCAAGTAAGACAGAATACAGATAGTAGTCCTGTAACCAAATTAATTTGTGAGTGAATGGAACGATTTTTCAACAAGAAATGAAAGAAAAAAATTAGGAGTGTTTCCAAAAATGATAATCAGTCATTTTCCTAGTTGCAGATCGCAAAAATTATTCAGTGAGATTGCAGCTACAAGATATCCTCAAATTCTGGTGAAATGTGGTCAGTAGTCCGCCTTGTGTGTTGGATATACTACCAAATTATTTTCACAATCTTAGCTTTTAATTTGGACTTACAGGATCAACGAAAGTGACGAGGACACTTTTCATATTTTTGGATCGGTTTGGAGTAATTCCAGAAATTAGGGGTCCATTTTTTTTCGTGCCCCTGTCACATCTGACTTACGATTTTGTAAGTTCTCATTTTCTCATTTCCAAGAGTGATGAATTAATACAAATTACCTACTACACAAATAGTAATAGTTTGAAATCAATTCCAGTGATATTTCCACATCAGATGTAGCAGATCTGACAAAGGTCAAATGTAAAAGGGACACAAAAATGCCACACATTTGGACCCCTAATTTCTGGAATTACCAACACAAACCAAACGTAGAACTTGCGTAAATTGTGACTCGGATTTTTCAGTTGTGCAGCGAACTATCAACAATACTATTCCCCATGCCGCACAGTTAAAGAACCCATTACGTACATGTATACATGTCTGCTATGTCTGTGTCGTTGAGTTCGCAACGTATATGCATTAATGCATGCGAATAATGGATGATCCGAAACTAAAACAAAATACGTGTTCAGTTTTTGGCCAGTTTTAAACCAACAGAAACTTAACAAGTTATTTTGATTAAACAGACATTAGACGCAAAAGTTGATATGACTTTTGTATGAAAAAAGTATTTGGAATCACACATGGTGAGTAACCTATCGCCCTGTAAATATTTTTTTATTTTTTTGGCTCCCATAATTTTTGACAAACCGTTGTAAAATGTCAAAGTGCAAATCGGAAAACTGGCCAAAATTTCTTTTCTAGAAATTTTCCGAGATCAGTTTTTGTACAAGAAGAAGCCTTCATTTCACCTTTCAAGCAGAACTTATCTTGGACTGTAGAACTGAAGAACAACACCACAGAGGTACATGTAGGTTTTTATTTCAAAGGATCCAGAACTAGGAAAAATCTGGAACTAGGAAAATGACTGTACATGTAATTTTTCTTGAAAAAGCACTAAAAATTGCACTTTATGCTAACCATGAATCCATGGCATATAAAAGACAGTCCTTGTCCACACCACCCTGTGCACGGGGGCACATGCGAAGCTATCGTGGGCAAATTGGCATGTTGACCGGCCATTGCACGTGCATGTCCAGTACAAGTGCTGGTCATTCGGAAAATTACAGTGCGCTTTCAATGAATACATGCAGCCTAATTCACGCAACACAAAAGCTATCCTTTTCATGCAGCAATAAATCATATGATGCAAGATATGGGGCAGGGAGAACCCTCCCCCACCTTTGTGTTGGTCATTGTTTGATCGGAATCTCAGGAATTTTTTACAGACTTCTAGGGGGGGATGTGTTAGGTAAAAATATTCTAGAGTGTGTATAGGGATTGGACATGTGGGGGGTACCCATTCGGCCCATATCGTGCACGGTATCCAATAAATGAAACTAAGAATATTCCTTGGGGATAGAAAACTATTTTAGCTGCATTGCATCATTAGGAGTCTAGGAACTGTACCATGTGTTTGTACACAAAAATGATCCATTCACATGCACATCGCAAGTACTTTGTCATCAAATTTGGGGGGGAAAGTAAAAGCTGAGAAAACTGACTAAAAACGAGCGGCCTCAAACCAGCCTTAACTGATTCTTCGAGTCCAGAGGGTTTCGAGGCCTAGGCCAAGACAGAGTCATTGGGTAGTGAGGCCAAGGCTTTGAAAAAAATGGCCTTGAGGCCAGCCTCGGCCATAAGACCTCCAACATTGGTCTTAACGGGCGAGTTTTCCTGAGTCAAGTTGTCCCAATGGACGAGTTGTCTGGACTCCTGTACAAAGATGTCATGGCTGTTGCTTGAGTCGCTGCATAACCAGGACACGGTTGTTCATTGGCTAAATCCATTTATTTAGCACCCTGTGTTTATTGTATTTTCTTCAGCCGTTCCTGACGAGTGTACGGCCGCAATGCCGACCAGCTGCTGGAGGCATTGCAGGCCGAGTTCCCGGATCTTGGCGCCGAGAAGAACCCCAACAAGCCGCGCTCCAAGAGCTTTGAGGTCACTCTGGCGAAGGAGGACGGCTCTGGTGAGAGATGAGCTAGATCCATCTAATCTTTGCTCCAAGAGGACCCCCCCGCAATATTTGGTTGAATTGTGCATAGCCCAATCAAAAGTGAAACTTTTCCTCTCAGCTTAATTCACTTTGAGGCTAACGCTCCATGGTTTTTATGACTAGTCTTTGTTTCAGTTTTTGGAACACTGTTATCATGGTTATATTGAAATGATAAAAAACAAAAAATAATGCATTGGCTCTTCTGTAAGTAGCGCCAACATTTCCAGCCCCCACGTACAGTCTAAAGCTGTTTCCACAGAACTTCAGAAACTACAATATACATGTAAACAACGCCAGGTCTAAATCAAGTTTGTTATTAACGGTTTGTTTGTTGCCAGAATCAAAGTGCCCCAAGTCTTCTTTTCACCGATTCATATTGTAATCAGTCATTACTATTTCAGATGTGAATTTTTCCCTCCCTCTTTTCTTCCTTTCCACATCCCCGCCCCTTTGACCATGAAATAATTTCATTTTTTTCCCTGTTAATAATACATGGGCACCAGTTGCCAGGAAAATAATTCTTTTGAAATAACTGGATTTGGGGTATGATTTGCTGCGGTTTAATACACAGAGGTTCTTCTCTGGACTGGCATCAAGAAGGGACCACCCCGTAAACTCAAGTTCCCGGATTCATCGGTGGTGATTGCTGAACTCAAGAAAGCCCTGTAAGATGACCGCGTCATTCCAGCCTTGTAATCAGGTACATGTATTTCTAGGCTCGGTTAAAACTAGGTTTGGCTTGTATTTGTTTTTATGTCCGATGTGAAAATGCTTAGAAGATTACCCATAACCCCAACACGGGAGTGAACTCTGAAATTAAAACTATCAGGGGTTTCTATATTGGGAACGCCTGTCTTTGCTCAATGGGATGCACCCATCCCTGGAATACTGCTTAATGGAAGGGGATCTTTCTTTCAAAATACTTTGTGTTATGAAAGGAGGCGGAAGTTCTGAGCTGCCAACTTTTTTGAAGGAGAGGAGGGTACAGGCTAAATTTTGGAAGAGAGACTTAACATCAAGTTGAACCCTGACAATCTAAGCTGTGTCTTAATCATTTACCACTTAGAGCGGAGGTCATCAACCCCTCCCCAAGACTGGAGTCAATCAATGTCATCATTGTCAACAAAATATTTTATACCCATTGCAAAGATTTCAGGTTTTTGTGAATGACTTTGCTGCTGCTTTTTACCTGAGAAGTTCCCCATTCCCTTGAAAAATCAAATCCATGTCAACTCTGATAAGCAATGCAAGTTAGTTTAAATCCTGTAACTCTCCATGAGTCATTTGGAGAAGTGACACTTGAGGAAGTAAGGTTTGAGTTTCGAGCAGCCTCAAGCTAGGATGTGCATTAAGTCTCTGGAGGACTGAAATCGAGCATATGCAGGTGCATTTACATGTACATACAATCTACCTAACTCCTGGTCTTCCTAACATTGCCTTCTGCCATGTGTTTCTCTTCCAGTATTACTAGTCTCTTCACCAGTCTCAGACAGTGATGTCACAAAGACATGCTAGCAGGGGAATGGGTGTAGCGCAAATGACGGGATCTAGCTCAAGAAGCCGATGGCTTAGGCTACTTCCTTGAGAGAAGACTTTGCTGTAGTCTTTGCCCTGGTGGGATGTCTTGCTGTCTGGCCGAGAACTCTGATTGTTGGAAAGGTATCTATTAGTTGTTCAATTAGTTGTTCAATTCAGCAGAAGACGCTATCAAAAGTCTAAATTCACTGTTGATCAACAAGTTCTTAGCTTATACCACTGTAGTGATAAAATCTAATGCCACAGTAGATAGGATATGAAAAATTATAGAAAAAGATGTATCCTGATATTCAAGTGTACTCTTTGTGTATGTTCTTTGCTTCTGGGTTTTTTGTGTGTGTTTTGTTTTTTGCTTTTGATTTTGTGTTTTGGTAGATTCAGAATGGTAAGGCACAGTCAAAAGCTTCTCTCCATTTCCGTTGTTTAATAATAAACTGGTCACAGCATAACATCTATAATTGTTTCTCATGAGTAATGAGTCGCTGTTGCTACCTATGCAGTAAGTTAGTAACAGAAGAAATTGTACTTGTACTCCAAATGCATTACAGAAAAGGCTTGTTTTTTGCTTGGAGATATGAACGCAGTCTTCAGCCAAATCACACAGAATACATTTGGAAGATGAGCCTTGTTACTTGCATTAACAATTTTATTTCATTGTTTCTTTTGTTCCTGTATTGATGCCTCAATTAAAACTTTGAGATTAAAAATTCTGCATCTTTTTGCAGGAAATGAAACCATCTTTAATGTGAAAACGCTAAGCACAGTATATAAACAATTCAACCTTCTTATTCTATGCACAATGCTACTCTTTTGTACTGCATGGTTGTTAAAATAAAACTGAATTTCGTATTAAAACGTAAAAAAAAATCCAGAACTGTCATATTTTTCTTTCTTTTCTTTTCTTGTTCAGTTTTTTATTTTAATGTGTTCTGTGTGTGTTTCATGGATTCTGTCAAATTCTGTTTGGTTTTTGCTAAACGTATGGAAAATAAATCTAATCCAACCCTGTGATTAAAGTAACGTCCGTGCTAAAGGGTAAAACAATTCAATGACGTCACATCAAAGAAATATCTAATACTGATCTCTGCCCACACTGTGTATAAAAGGAAACTTCTTCAGTAGCTCATTAAAAAGGTAACCCTGTTTGAGATTTATTACTAAAGTCTTCTTAATATCATCTGTTTACAGCATACATGTACAAGTTTCTTTTGCTGCACTGTAAGATTTGTTAAAGGTTGTTCTTGTATACAGCAGCTTGTATACAGAACAATACTGTTGGATTACATCAAGTTGTATACATCTCTGTCTGCCATGTAGTGCAAATGACCCAGTTAGGAACATCAATTGGGTTCCCTTAAGGTGTGTCATGTGGCTGTCCATAGATGCCCGCTAAAAGGTTTTACTTGTCTGTATAAACTTACCTAGTGTCAAACAAAATGTCTGGTCGAACATAGTAGTGTGTTCTTGTGCATAGACCAGGTACCAAATGTCATCAATTCATACTCTTATGAAATCCCCACAAGTTCCTTGAACGCTTCCGTGTTCTTCCCTGCCCTTCTCCCCAGTAAATATTATTTTATGCCTAACCCTTGTGCATTTTCGACTTTACTAGGCGGCTGCATCGTTGAGTCTTGGTAGGTTATTTTGCAGTTGGTTGAGAATTTCACTGGCACGCACCTCAGGGTCTGGTTTCAGCATGATGCTGTGCAGGAGGTTCCTCCTCGCTAGAATTCGCATCTTGGCTTTGTACTTGCCACTACTACTGCCGTTACTCACGGTCAAGGCTGCCACGGGGCTGGCTCTGGGGCTAGGAGACTCCAGCCTAAGGTCATTCTTGACGACTTCCTTCTGAAGGGTGCCGCTCAGCGCCTGCTTCCAGAGCTCCGTCTTCCCATGCACATTTATGAAATCAGAGGCCTTAGCTTTACCTCTCTTCCAGCTGGCAGGCTCACTCTGGGAGTGCTTCTTCCTGTCACTGGGAGAAATCTTGGCATCTGCGTGACCGGCTGGGGTCGGGGTTGGGGACAGTCCCAGGCGGTAGCTTATGCGGGTTCTGGACTCTCTCTCCGGAGTACCTCCTCGTGTCCTCAAGAAGGTCTTCTCTTTGACGTTGACTGGTATCAGAGTGGTTGCATAGCCTGCAAGGCTGTCAGTGTCATCTGCCGTGTCTGACTTGATCTTGTTGGGGGTCTTGCTTGGGGTGTATGCCTTGGTGAGTCGTGGGGAGGGGGAGGAGATAGCGTCGTGAGGCGGGACTGCTGAAGCTTCTACCTTGGCCCTCCTCCTGACTCCCAGCCGAGGCGTCTTGGATGGAGACGGCTTCCCTCGCATATTGGACTGCAGTCGCTTCTGCAGCAGCTGCTCTTTCTCATGCTCATTTTCGACGACCTCGAAGACGTACTCGGTCCCCAGAGATGGCCTGAGGATGCGGCGGTATAGATTTCTCATGCGGGAACTGTCGGCTGCCCTGGTGGGTCCCGGCTTGTGCTGGAGACTCGTCCCAGATCCCGGCATCACGTCCGACTTTGCACTCTTGAAGTTTGGACGCAGGGGAGAGCCGGCAACTTTCTGGCCAGTTTGACTTTGTGTATGTGGCTTGCTTGCTTGACTCTCCTTTCCTTTTGCCTTGTCAGACTTTTTATCTGCAGATGGAGTGAAGGAAACCATTAGAATGTGCAGTCTTTTTTTTTTATTTAGAATGTACAGAAGTGCAGCGATGAATTTAGTTGGTCTTGCGTCCAGTCTTACCCAGCTTGCTATCGAACCGGACTGTTTCCCCGTTGGGTTTGAGCATTAGCTTCGGTTCCGTGAACTTCTCTTGCTTACTCTCCTGCCTGCTCTCTGAATAATTTTCTTCGGAACTTTCTTGAATCACTTTCAGAAAGGCCTGTCATGAAAACAAACAGCATCAGAGTTCATCAAATACAAACTGGTGAAAGATCCTTCGTTTGTCTCTGTACTCTGGGCTTTTGTCGTAAAGTTGTGATTTAGAGTTGAAGAATCAAGCATATTCGTCCACAGAAAGTCGAAGACTTGTCATATTCGTATTTGTATGAAATATCATGATTCATTGTCACAAACGGTCAGTGGGCTCTGTGTTGTTATTTTGTTTTTTTCCCTTGCCTAACCTGGCTTGAAGTGAATGGTGCCACCTTCTTGATATTGAGGTGTTTTCGGACCCACGGGTGAGTGATTATCTCATGCATGCGCAGTCGGGTCAGCGGTCGGGTGCGTAAAAGTTTGCGGATGAGATCAACACATTCTGGAGAAAGGAAAAAATCGATTTCACCCGATCAACACGACTACAGCAGACACCTTTTCTCGTAGATTTAGCACAAAAGGCCAAAAATACACAGTGAATATTCTTTATTAAAAATGAACGTTGCTTTAAAAATACATGTGGAATTTCACAGCAGAAACAATTCGGTTATCATTCTTCCTGACGTCGATGTTTTAATTCGCCTGCATGAAAAAAACGCTATATCTCTAGTTTTCCAATTTTAATGCACATTGTTCGGGTTAGTGCCTGTAATAAACCGGCCGCTGCCATTGACCGCGATTTGAATTGAACTCAGGAAGAGATCTTTAAGTGTCAGCTCCTTCATAGCCAACACTTTCAGTTTCCCGACCACAAGGAGCCACTGATAGTTCTAAATTGTGAAATTCTTTTGAAAGAAAGAATTAATAATGTGATGAGCAAAATGAGCCCTTGTAAGTGGCATTTTACCGACTGATACCCAGGGCTGAAAGTTCAATTTTCGGCGTGTCTGCTCCAGCAGTGTGTTCAGGTTCTGGTCGTTGAAGGGAAGGCGACCATTAACCAAGGCGTACAGTACCACTCCTCTGGAATACAAACCAAAAAATGGTTCAAAGAACTGCTTTTCTTTCCGCAATTTATTTCGGTCTGACTTGTTTCGTGGTTGATAACTTGTTGGAATAATCGTGGCGACGTGGAGGGCACGCAGGTCTTCTGCTCGAGTCCTGTGTGCCCCCCCCCTCAGAAATTAGAGGAAAAAATCTGGCGATAGTCCGCCTTTGTCAGTGTTTCAACTGTGACGTAACCCACTAAGCGCCCCCCATAAGGTGGTGCAAGTGCCCCCCCCCCAAAAAAAAGATGTTCCTCAGGCACGCTTCTGAAATTAAGCGTTTTTTCGGTTTTACGGTATGAGGTTTGGAACGCGCTTACATCCCTGGTCCCCTAGCGTCCCGCCAAATTCTAACTTTTACTGAATGCTTTTTATTTTGCATGAATGCTTGCTTGACTCCAATTGACTGTACTCACAGACTCCAGATATCAGCTAGTTTGCCGTCGTAATTCTTGGCCGAGAGTATCTCAGGCGCCGCATAGGCATACGAGCCGCAAAACGTGGAAAGCATGTTGCACCGATTCGTAGGAAAACGACAGGCGAAACCAAAATCTGGAAAGTCAAGTTTTTTTAGGCTGAACTTTTCGCTACGTCGCATTCATCTTGAACTGGAAAGAAGCCTTTTAATTTTTTTCCTTCCGCCATTTTTTAAAACAGTCTCGGACTTGAACCCCAAAAGAGTCTTGCGATGATTGTGCTAAGACATCTGCAAAATGTTAAACCAACTGGACAGGGTGACTCTGATCGTAGTTATAAACACTGTTTTCTTCTGTGCGCTGTCAAATATACGTCAAAATTCCATAAAATATGTGTCACAGTTATTCGTGCAAAGTGTTCTGTAAACGCTCATGTTTTGCACGTTTTTGAGTGATTAAAAGCAATGTAGATGTGAGCGGGTTCTATCCTTGCCCTTCTACGATCGAATGGTTCGATCACATGGTTCTAAGTATTGTAACAAAATGTCAGGAATCCCACCTGATATCTTGACATTGTCGTTTTCGTCGAGCAGTATGTTTTCACATTTCAGATCTCTACGGACAGAAAAATTAAAAAAATGTTGCATTGAATGCTTATGACGTGCATGTCATAAGCATATGACCCTTAATTGGCACCAAAGATTCAATCTATACATAAACTAATACTACTAATAAAACATGGTTATTTGGAGGAGAGTCCTGCGGGCCATTTACAAAACCGTTTATTTTGTTTAAGACTTAAAAGTCATTGTGAGACTACACCCTGTAGCCATACTGAAGTGTGATGTAGACCAAAAGTTTAATGGCATGTGTCAAATGTGGGCGGACAATTATATCATAAAAGGTGGAACTCTTTTCAGTAATCATATCCCCCACCCCTTAAGTGCATGACTGTTACCTGTGAACAACGTTCAGTTGATGGCAGTGCGACACCCCGCTGATGGTTTGCTTGAACAGTCGTCGGGCCGTCTCTTCTTTGACGGCACATCCCGTCTCCAACACGCACTCGTTGATGTAGGACAGAATGTCGCCGTTGGGGGCATACTCCATCACTAAGTATATGCGGGTCTCTGAACGGAAAACCTCGTACAGTTGAATCTGTTGGCATGAATTCACACTAACAGTAAATAAGAAAAATGATGAATAGGTTTGCCAAAATCGTCCTCAGCCGTTTCTTATGATTGGAATATGTGTATACTTACGTCATTTTCCCCGCTTGACTCCAAACGCACGTTACCAGCCCACATATGGTTGGAAACTAAACAAACTGTTGTCAGAGACAATGGGCACTTCTTGTTCAAGCTGAAACTATCGTTAAAATCCCCTTGATTGCACTTACCAAATGAGGATGCTTGTACGTCACCCGGAGTGCATCGATCTCACGCGGCATAAACTTGCTGATATATTCGCTTGGAGCGTCCTTCTTGGATATTACTTTGATTGCAACCTGTGACATTACACAAAGGATGGGTCATGTCAGCCTTTTTTGTTTGACATAAAGATACACTGAACTGCAGATAATGCTTGGGTTTTGAAATTCAAGATGTTTTCCCGAGCCCTGAGGCGAGAAAGGAAGCAATGTTAAAACGGTCAGTAAGTGCCTCCGTTAGTGGTGTGCTTATCAGCACACCTTGTGACGTCACATAAACAAGAAATTGCTTTAAGCTCATAGAGATATTGCAGTGTTGAGTTCGATGGCAAGTGTTATATCAGAAGGGTTACTTCAAATTGTAAAAAATAATATTGCTTCCTTATTAGAAATTCCTTGATTGCTGACGTTTTAGCCACTTTGACCATTTTCTGAGAGCTTACCCAAGTTAAAAATTAATGTGGGCTATGTTAGTATCCAACCGTTCTTTCGAACTTATCTTTCCTCTCAATTATATTTGTTGCCCGTTGTTTGTTTATTGGTTTGTTTCTTTGTTTGTTGGGTTGTTTGTTTCTTTGTTTGTTTTCTTTCCACTGATATTAGGCCTAGGCTCACCATATCGTGCCCCTTCTCCTTCAAGTCCGTTTTCAGCTTAAGGCATCTCTCTAGCTTCTTTTCCCCGACCCTAGCCAGTCGTACTTTGGCATAAGCCCCCGTACCTAGGGTCTTGTCCGTCAGAATGAAACCGTGCCGACGGCACTCGGCCCCCTCCAAGACGGCCTCTCGTGTCCGCCGACTTCCCGCCGTGCCTACCCCACCACCTACTCCGCCCGACCGGTGCTTGCGCTGATCGGGTGGGTAAGTCATAGTCACCATCAGTGCTGAGAGTTTTACAGTTTCTCTCAGAGGATCTTCTACTTTGGCGGTTATTTTGACTCACGTAAATTTTATATCCATGGGAGACACATGCAGACAAATTGCAGCGTGCGAGTCTTGGCGAGGAATTTACATACCAGCCTAACATTACCGATACGGATTTGTTCTATGGTTTTGCATTGCTTTGTTGCAGCAATATCACCCCAGAGAATCGGAATAAAATAAACCTCATTATGACGACACAAAGTAATGTTGCTGTGATGATCCTTGGACGCTTAAGATTTACGCGCGTTATTGCCACGCAATCCGGATCGTAAGTGACTTCGTCACAAAGGCGGACACGCGACGATTTGCAGGCTCCCATTGGACGATCGCTGAAGTTGCGTGTTAACTTCCGGTTCCGTGGTTCCATGTAAACGGCAATCAGTGTATGTAACATGTACAGAACATTGCAGTGGGCGTGGTTTAGACTGAAGTGACGTCACACTTACGAACCGCATACCATGATAGTGATATCGACAAGAATATAAGATTAAATCAGTGCTCTGAAATATAATGATTGGCACTCATATATTTCAGAGCACTGATTTAATCTTATATTCTTGTCTATATTCTGATCACTTTGCTACGCCAGCTCTTCCATATTACCATCATTATGACATGCGTAAGATATGTTGACGAACGCGTTCAAATGCGTGAAAGCTGTCGAGCACGTTTGTAAAAGGTTGACAGATTTCGCGCATTGCGATTGGCCGACGTTTTGCAAACTCTTGGAGGCGCGCTATTGCGAATCGCCCGTATTACGTAAGCGGTTACCCATTAAAAGTAGGTAATTACGTCTGAAAGTTCTGTTGCGTGCGGAAATGACTTAGTAGAGAGAGAGAGAGTGTGTGTGTGTGTGTGTTAATTATTTATTAAATCTTAAAAAAAAAACTGTCACATGTTAGCGGTGCATTGTGGGAATTGTTATATCATGCTAATTGTCTTATTAACATGAAACAAGCAGGATTCCTCCGGAATCATTACCTGCTCCCTTTACGTTCGGAGGGTGTCTGTAAGATGTCTGGACGATGTGGAGACTATGTACGGGACGGGTACCGGTCTGTGGTATACTTGGCCTTACTTATCCGCTCCAAGCGGGAACAAAAGAGGGCGTGTTTTTAAATGAAACTGACAGTCCTTCGGTACCACAGACATATAAACGCACAGACACCAGTCTTGCGCGTATAACTGTGATTTTGAAAAGTATGGGCAAACAATGGGCGAAACGGTAGATGACAGAGCGTTCAGTGCGCATTACGCGCAACGCACTCATATTGCCTGTATTTGTTTACACGTGCTCCCAAAATACGTTCACCTTTTTGTTCTTCGGTACTGCTATCTCTTATTTTTAAATGTTGCAAACGCATTGTTTTGAATCTACATGGGCCAGTTTAAGTAAATTAAGGTTTCTTTCAAAGTCGAAAAACAGCTTCATCATGTTTGGGCCGGAATTCTTCTACTGTGCGTAAACGTTCAATAATGAGGGGTGATTTTGCGCATAGTTTTGATTTAAGTCGGGCGCTGCGCAGATCACGGAATACTCCAGTATACTTTGAATAGGATCTGGTGATCTATCGTTGATATCAGACGAATAAGAAAATGATATTCTATGATTCTGTAATGCATGGTTTTCGCGTGTACGCCAAACGCGTGCAAGAACCCGGCTGGATAACTTTGTACAGTTTGTCTTTCTTTTGCCGCTGAGGGTGCACTTCAACTCAGGGCAAAAAAAAAAATCATTCCTCACCAATAGTTATACAAAGGGACCACTTGTAAGATAATGTTCCCTGTGTTACAATAAGATGGGTTAGGGTTCTTGAAGGTTGTGTATAGGATTAGCAAAATCTCAAAAACGGAACTGCCGAATCATCTTTAACTATCTGACTCTTAAGTTAGTAAATAATAGTGTCAGACAGTCTGTGAAATCTTTCCGCCCGGAATGCATTATAATTTTCCGAGAAAAGTTAAATTTTGTACTTTGGTCATTCATGTAGCTGTTGTAGGAGTCTATTATTAAGGGTTAAAGTACAAAGTGCCATTTGTTTCCTTTGGCCCGAACAAATATTTAAGTAAGGAATAGATATAAAACCGTCAATAAAAAGGTAAAAGAGAATTTGGACTGGTTCGAAATCAAAGTTTCTTTATGGAAAAGGAATTTATCTCACGTGAAAATGTCACTATCTCGTTGTCACCCCTTAAGATAATGGAATGATCCCAAGTGATCAACACGGTGGAAATGGATTCTCTTCTTCGAGTTCCGAAGCGGAGCTTGCTTTGTCTGACAAAATCTGCAAGTCGAGGCATTTAACCTCCCATTTTTTTCAATCACAATAACATTAATCATTAATGCAAGTATATTAACAACAATTGTTAATATACAAAGTGTTTAGGATGTGTGACTTATCTCGCCACAGCGACTTACTATCCCGCCGCGGCAAATACACATACTTCAATAGTTCTTTCAAAAGTTCCATTTAGCTTGCCCTTGATTTCAAATGTATCCTCGCGGTGGAATGTAGTGAGATCGGGTTTAAGATTGCTCTAAACAAAAGGAGATTTTGTATTTCAACAAATCTTGGTTTCCAATTTAAAAAAAAATCTTATTTGGGGGTGTGAATTTCCATATTCGGAAGTAGGTTAGACTACTTCGACTCCACGGTATAGACTGCCTGTTGAACGGATTACGGTGCCTTTTCATTTATACTTGTAAAGGAAAAATGTAACTAAAATAGTATGAAAATATTCATATTGCCTGACAAAAAATTGAACCCCCTCTCTCGCCCTTAATTGTTTTTTTAGCTGGACGGTTTGCCCCCTCCCCCCACCGAAAAAAATTCCTGGCGATGCCCATGCATTTACCCAGGTACTTAGGAACGTCCTCTGGCCCATGGATTTTTGCAAGACAAATTGAGTGTTTAAATAATTAATGTTTCTTGATTTTTCTCTAAGCATTGCACTCAAAATGAAACAAGTCTGAGAAATGACACATAAAGCTCTTTCGTAATATAGTTCAGACCGTCATTCAGCAGTTGTACACAGATACAAGCATTTTATCTGACCAGGCATTTTACTAAGTTAATAATACCGATTAACACCAAAAAAGATCACAATTTAAACAAAAAAAGGACTAATGCATGGATTACTTTGTTATACATGTATGTTTTCCGGGCCAATTGTAGCAAAATGGATCAAAGAGGGTTAATTTTTAGATTTAACATTCTTTTTTCCTGAAAGCTAATTACACAGGTTAGGGAGAATTTGGAGATGATTGGTTTTAAATCTTTGACTTTTGTTGAATACACACCAGCAATTCTATTTAAATTTAGTGTTTCTAAGTCTTCTGCTGGACCGCAAAGCTTGTTAATTTCCCCGTTTTTAGCATAAAACTAGAACTCTGCAGTCTTGTTTTTGTAAATGCTGTTTTATGACTTTTGTGCATGGAGCCAATAGGTTTGTCACCGATAAGTAACCGTCCTCTTTTTGTTTCTTTGTTATGTAGGACGGTCAAGTCAGATGGGCTACTGTTCTCTTCGTTGACCTAAACAGCACACCTAATGGATGTTTGTCATGGGTTTCTCGTCAAAGGGAGTTCCACACTTAAAATTATGCATGCTTTCTTGGACAACTGAACGTACTATTGCTGTGATGTCATCCAGGCAAGACATAGGTAATTGCATAGGCTTTTTTGTTCGAATTGTAATCCCAAACTTTACTCATTGAAAACATTTCTGAGAAAGAGATTGATGCAATACAATTATTACAGCAGTGCACATATGCAAAGAATCAGCAAAGAAGAAATAAATTTAGTCCAGCGAAATCTATAAAAATGCAGGACTTTTTATGTACAAACCAGTTTAACATTGAGGTTTTTCTTCTTGGGATGAGATCACAGATTGGTGATTAATATGCAAACACTCATCCGCATAAAACAATGGAAGCATCAAAATACCCATTGAAAGAGTGGAGTAGAGTGAATTAAGTGAATGGGTGAATTCACCGAGACAGAAAGGGGCATTTGGAAGTTTTGTATTGAAACAAATTGATAACAGGCATCCTGTAAAGTACAAATTAGTTAAGCAAAATAATCAAGGAGATTTGTGTAAAAACGTAGAGAAGTTTTGCATATATTGCATACATTGTTTCATATTGTAAAAATTGTGTCTTTCCTGGATATGATGCTTGCTAATTATGTACACATTCGATGGAACAATATTTCATTAGTAAGGAATTTCATGTTGATTTTGCGCCACTCATTTCATTTTGCATGTCACATGTTTTGGTACAAAAGCTGTGGAGTGCTGTAAAATACATATTTTCAAGCGAAGTATACTTTTTAAAGTTTGTTTTTATGAAAAACTTTTTTTCAACTTCGTTTTCACGAGATATATTTTCCAGTTCGTTCTCGTAAGATCTGTATATAGAAACGATGTTTCTATTTTTGGAAAGAAATCATTTTACGAGATATGTTTTTCCAAGTTCGTTTTGAGAAGTTTTTTGTGAGTTATATTTTACTGAAGCTTGTTTTGTGAGAAATAAATCCAACCTGAAACTGTGAATCTCCTGAAAATTAGCTTGAAAAAAAATAGCATAAAAAGAAAACATAAAAAAAAACTTCATCAAATATTTATCTCGTAAAAGATTCGTTACTAAAAATAGAAACATTTCTTAATATAAATCTCATTAATATGAGCTGGAAAATGTTTGTCTCAAACAAACAAACTTTGGAAAATATATCTCCTTAAAACGGCTTCAAAAATATACGTCACGTTTTGAAAATATGTACATGTTATATACTTGATAGCACTGCAGGGTATTCATATTTTTGAAAATTATATTGAATTGAATCTTCACCTTTCAATCTCTCTGCCTGTACAGCCTGTATCTTGGTTGGTATGGCAAGTGTGCTAAAAATAACAAACGACAATATGCTCAATAAAGTTTTCAATAACATAGTAATAAGCTACATGAAATTGCCATAGAGAACAAAATTCCGGTTTGGGCAAGCAAAGTGAATCCTACAGGATGTCACAGAAACATCTGGACCCTGATCATGGCATCCCCCAATTTGAGGCCTTTATTATGCACACACATTTTGAGCGTTCAACATTACTATGCCAAGTTTTGATCAGTGAGAATGGCATGTTTTGTATGCGATAAAATCATTTTTGATCTTTCAAGACTTGAAAGATCTGTTTAATGTTATGACTGACAATGTAACAACCAACAAGTGTGGAAATTAAAGACCAGTCCAATAGACCACACTGTAGAGTGTGCGCATAAGACAGCCTGTCCGGGTTACAAGTGGAAAAAGTGATTAGACACAACTCAGTCATTTTGCAATTACTGAATTACCAAATTAGGGTTTGCTGTTTTGCAAAGCTAACAAATTGTACTTTTCAAATACATGCACTCAGTTTGAATAAATGATTAATAAAGACCTCGAATAGGGGGCACTATACAGGTAAGGGTTTTCTAATACAACCTGTAGTGATGCAACTTTGAAATCAAATTCTACCATTGAGCCCAGCAGAATTTTATGATGTAATTGCAATGAGTCTTTTGATGACATTGGGACTGTATTCTAACATTTTGACACGTTTTGTAGTCAAGTGATCTGGATTCCTTCAGATTTGTACATCATACATGTAGGTTGTAGCTTGCCTTGGTCAAAAATAGTTTACGCCACTTCAAAGGTACTGAGCACAATACTTTTAAGAAAATCTGGTTGCAGGTGTAAGGACACAACACCATTATCATCAGTTATGATAAAAATTACATTAATGTAATCAATTATGCACCAGTTCCCCCCAGACAGATAAACAGCCTAGAATACAACATGGTCCCTAACTACTGTCAGAGAATTTGAATGCAGTCTTATTGATATTCCAAGAGCATTCTATTGATTATTCCAACATAATTGACAGGTATCTTGGAATATCTCCGTGAATTAACTGTAGGTTTTGAAGTACAGGTTGAGAAAAGCCGTGTTCTCGGCTAGTTATTCGTGGGAGAAACTGGTGATACAAATATGTTAATGTTTGGCGTACATGGTTAAATATGCATGAAGTTACATCTGCAGTACATTTATATAGAAAAACTTGCCAGAAGCATAAAATGGTCTGAAGCAGCATATAGAAATGAAGTAGCACCAGCATTATGGATAATATTTAGTGGTGCAAAGGGCACGTTATCCTGTCTACAAAATTGTGCCGATGGTTACAAAAACCTTGAAGGGTAGCTGCAATCAATTTGTTTTGATTCAAATCTTCATAATTCACCTTTGCATTCCAGGTAACCTTATTTTCAACTTTTGTTTTACTGCTTCAATCTCTCTACCTGTACTTAGTACATGTTGGTTGGTTCTGCTCAGTTTTTTAATAATCAGCTAGTACTTGAGATGAAATGAGATGAGAACGATATAAGACTTAAAGGTTTTCATGGTGAAAGAAACTAGATCTATAGTAAAGATTGCGGTAACACCATGTATTTATCTCTTCTTTGAGTATGTGTGGTTCTGAGAAGAACCCGGTTCTTCTCAGAACCACACATACTCAAAGAAGAGATAAATACATGGTGTTACCGCAATCTTTACTATAGATCTAGATGAGAACGAGTTATGACATTTGTGCAAGAAACATGATATGTAGTGGTGCAGCTTTAATATCAAATTTCACCAATTAGACCAGCTGAATTTTAAAGATGAAACTGAATTGTGTCCGAATGGGAAGTTGAAGGCATGTTTTGTGACATGTTGACACATTTGTAGTTATCAATATCAGTGGTCCTTTAGAATTGTTATTTATACATGTACCTGTATTGGTAGGTGTTACTCTTTTAAACGATTTTAAAGTACATTAGGTTTCCCAGTTCCTTTCAAGAAATCTTGTTGCGAGTGTAACACGAATGCAACACCACTTCCATCAATTATAATTGTAATTGTTACGTGATATTTAAAAAGCACCACTTTCCCCAGATAGGGTACAACACAAGATTCCTAGCTACCGTCGGAAAAGTATTAATTGGCAGGGCCCTTATTACTTCCAAGAAATCCATTGACAAATCCAAGCATA
Organism: Acanthaster planci; assembly: GCF_054643075.1. Taxonomy (NCBI): domain Eukaryota; kingdom Metazoa; phylum Echinodermata; class Asteroidea; order Valvatida; family Acanthasteridae; genus Acanthaster; species Acanthaster planci. Next base: position 3,706,383 of record NC_141785.1, on the reverse strand, counting down.
TTCTGTCGGCAGATTTCATGGAATATTTTCTTATGTACAGGTTGAGCAAAGCCAAGCTCTGGGATTTTTTTGGGGGGGGGTAAAACTGATGCTACAAAATGTTATTTTTTTGCTAAACATGATGAAAATTTCCAATAGGTTGTCTGCAGTAAGTGTTTTCTTAAATTTGCCCCCCCCCAAAACAAAAGATTAGAAAAAACGTCTAAAGAATTCTGGAAAAAAATTTAACCCACACTATGTATAATATTTTTAGTTACTGCGAGGGACACATACATCCCTGTCCAGGAAGGTGTCAAAATGTCACAAAACATTAATCTCAGGGTATGATTCAAATATCCTTCCATCAAACATGTACTGTATGCAGTATTGTTCAGTGCAGACGTAAATTATGTATACAGTGTTACTTGCTGATAGTATGAAATCCCTATTGTGCCATCAAGTATGTAGTTTTAAAAAGTTCGATATATTTATATGAGATTTATATTTAGAAACTTCATTTGTGCTTTTGGAAACAAACTTTTTTACGAGATTGTCATGAGATTTAAACTGGACAGCAAAAGGAACTTGCCACTTTTGTCAAAGGCCAAACATAAAAATCCACTCCATAGATATAAACAATTTTTGCACACAGGTATGCCTCAATGCCCCTTACTAATCACGTGCCCAAAAGCAAGTGATTATCTTTATAACAAAGAAGAAATTGACACGCACAGCAACTTGGTTACTGAATCAAAAGTCATAGAATGTAACTAAATGAGCCATAAGTTGTATGCAGAAATCAATGTCAAAGGACGAAAAAAGATGTCAAAATCATTACTTTTCAATAATGTTTATGCATAGTAAGTAAGGATGGCATCCCTATACAGAAACCACTCATGCACATTATTTTGACAAAACAGGTGTTCACTTTGTCATTAGTTGGTTTAAAATGTTGTCCATTCATGGCTCATTTTTGCTTGGTGGAGAGTGCTTTTGTGTGCGACTTTTGATTCAGTAACCAAGTTGCTTTGCATGTCAATCTTCTTTGTATGAAGATAATCACTTGCTTTTGGGCATGTGATTTGTAAAGGGTACTGCAGCATACCAGTGTACAAAAATTGTGTATTTCTGTGGGGGTTAATTTTTATATGTGGCCTTTAACAGAAGTGGCAAGTTTCTTTTACTGTCCAGTTTGTATTTCCGATAAGAAATATCGTATGATACTCATTGTAAATAAAGGGAACTTGTAAAATCATGCAATAAACTTACTGATTTTTAAGTAAAACATGCTGCCTCTGTTTTTTATTACATTTGTCTGTTCTAGCATCTATCAGTAGTGGGTGGGGGAGAGTTTTGAAATCATTGAAATAGGTTTGAGTATGTGGAAATCGTTTTTTCTACCCAAATCGGCCCCAAATCGGCCCCAAATCGGCCCCAAATCGGCCCCAAATCGGCCCCAAATCGGCCCCAAATCGGCCCCAAATCGGCCCCAAATCGGCCCCAAATCGGCCCCAAATCGGCCCCAAATCGGCCCCAAATCGGCCCCAAATCGGCCCCAAATCGGCCCCAAATCGGCCCCAAATCGGCCCCAAATCGGCCCCAAATCGGCCCCAAATCGGCCCCAAATCGGCCCCAAATCGGCCCCAAATCGGCCCCAAATCGGCCCCAAATCGGCCCCAAATCGGCCCCAAATCGGCCCCAAATCGGCCCCAAATCGGCCCCAAATCGGCCCCAAATCGGCCCCAAATCGGCCCCAAATCGGCCCCAAATCGGCCCCAAATCGGCCCCAAATCGGCCCCAAATCGGCCCCAAATCGGCCCCAAATCGGCCCCAAATCGGCTCCAAATCGGGCCCAAATCTGGCCCAAATCGGCCCCAAATCGGCCCCAAATCGGCCCCAAATCGGCCCCAAATCGGCCCCAAATCGGCCCCAAATCGGCCCCAAATCGGCCCCAAATCGGCCCCAAATCGGCCCCAAATCGGCCCCAAATCGGCCCCAAATCGGCCCCAAATCGGCCCCAAATCGGCCCCAAATCGGCCCCAAATCGGCCCCAAATCGGCCCCAAATCGGCCCCAAATCGGCCCCAAATCGGCCCCAAATCGGCCCCAAATCGGCCCCAAATCGGCCCCAAATCGGCCCCAAATCGGCCCCAAATCGGCCCCAAATCGGCCCCAAATCGGCCCCAAATCGGCCCCAAATCGGCCCCAAATCGGCCCCAAATCGGCCCCAAATCGGCCCCAAATCGGCCCCAAATCGGCCCCAAATCGGCCCCAAATCGGCCCCAAATCGGCCCCAAATCGGCCCCAAATCGGCCCCAAATCGGCCCCAAATCGGCCCCAAGGGAAGGGCATAAAAAGAGGGCGGAGTGGTAGGGGACTTCTTGTCCACCATACCACTCCGCCCTGGCCGGGATTCGATCCCAGGTCTTCTGGTTCCCAAGCGGTGCTCTAACCGACTTCGCTGTTTGGGTCCCCACTCTGTTTTCCGCATTTCTCTTACTTAACCTTTGGATTTTATTCTGTAATTTGGAATGTAAAAAGATGTCTCTACCAGGATTCGAACCCGGCATCTGTTAGTTTCCAGCACAGCACTTCCATACTGGGCCACAAACATCTCTGAAGGAACACTGTCTTTTTTAATACTTAACCCTTGGGTTTGAATTTATAACTTGATATTTTAAAAAGGTGTCAACGCTGGGATTCGAACCTGCATCCCACATTTTAAAGGCACGGCACTTTCTCGCTAAGCCACAAACATCTCTGAAAGCACACAGGCTTTTTCTTATACTTAACCCTTAGGATTACATTCCTCAGCTAAAAAAAAAGCGGTCTCTTCCGGTATTCGAACTTCCGAACTCGGCGCCACTACACTGAGCCACAAACATTTTTGAAAGAGCACCGACCTTTTTTAGACGTAACCTTTAGGATTGAATTTATCAATTGCAATGTAAAGATGGATATTCGTCCGGAATTCAAACCCATCATTTCAGACTCGAAGTATTTCCACAATATGCCACGGACACCACTGAATGAGTACTGATTTTTTTAATACTTTACCCAAAAGGTAATAACGGATTCCAGCACATTATTTTTTTCAGACTTCAAAATTACGCCACAATTTTGTGAAAGCACAGAATTTTATTAAAACGTTTTTGTTTCCTTTTATTTCAACGAAATTAAAAGATGCCCGTCTGAGGGTTCCAACGCATTATTTCAGACATTGAAATGTTTAGCACTGCCGCGCCATAAGCCAATTTTGCTTCTTAACCTTCAGATTTTAGAAAGGGAATTAAATGTGTTCCATACGAATTCAATAAGGATACAGAATTTCCAGTGTCCGCTAGAAATAACTTTGTAATTTTTTTATCTATAAACGACGCACACAAAAATGTCTTTGCTGACGTCACCATCAGCTAACAGGAAAAACCGAGGGAAAAATACTTCCACTTAAACGCAAAATAATATTGTTACATGTTGGGCGTGTGATGCGGTAACAATGGTTCACATATCCACAAGGGACGAAAAGAGATTTTACATTGGCATTTATAAAAAATATGTCCCAACAGGAGAAGACTAATTGGACATTTGAAACGGTAATATGTTTGCTAATAAAATATGATATATTAATACAAACTTAAAACAATGTAGTGAACACGGAAAAACAGTACAAACACAAGCATCTTCTGATCACATACCGGTAGTATTGTATTTTTACTTTTTTCATAAAGGAATCCTTATGTGCTTGCCGGTATTCTTTTAAGATCGGACGGGAGAATGACTGGTAATTCCCGAAGAGAAGATGGACATTAACAACATCAAGGTTCTCATGAACACGAACGTTAAAGCCGGCCAAGTGGCGGACTGTCGACAAATAAAATTGGCTCAAAACAAAGGGCACTTTATACAAATACAGATAAAGGACTAAGAAAATTATCTTAGTACAAGTACTCATTACTCTCTTTACAAGTGAGGGTGCAATTCAACGACCAATCAGAATTCGGGAGATTCAAATTTGCTTGAAGATAAATTTCCTGTCAATCAATAGTTGCTCTTTTAGTGTTCAACAGCAGTGAAGGCCCGTCTGTATAGGGAAAACCACGCCCTTTTCTGGTTTTCCCGAGCCTCTCAACCACTAGATTTTACTCAAATTCATGCAGCTTCATTAACATTATTTGAGGAGCCGGCCCGTACCATATCCAGTAGGGGTGTTCAATAAGTGAGGGACGTGCTTGCGATCAAAATATTCTTTTGATTCTTAATTTTTCTGTACACATAATAAAAACGTATACAACCCATACTAAGACGTTGGTATGAAGCGTGCAAATAAAAGGTTTTGTTAATTGTAGGATTTAGTACTTGTGTGCACGTATAGTATTTCAAACAGAGACGATGGTTTCCATCGAAGTAAATTCATAAAAATAAAAAAAATAATGATAAGCAATACAAATACGAATACGATATGTAATCAGGCTTGGGCACAGATTATTTTGATCAAAGTGGGAGGAATCTTGAGGATTGGAATAAGTGAGACAGGTGAGAGCCGTACGTAGACTTACGTGTATGAACATTTACTTTGTTCACCAGGGCAACCCAGTAATCTTTCGGGAACCCACTACACGATATGAACATCTTAAAACTGTTACACAGTTGGACCATTTATGCCCAAAGACAGTCTCACTGCAAAACGATTTCTATCCCGAATTGATCGGGTGGTACAGAGCAATGAGCAGCTTTCTATAGATAGCAGTTTGCAAATCAACGTGAGGCAAGATACCCAAGAAACGTCACTTGGAACGGTTTCCGAAGGAAGAGCGATGCATCGTGCAGATAAAGAAAAAATGTTTGTTGCGCCAGAACCATCATCACGGCGACAGCCAGTATTGAAGGACATGAATCCTGGGACATATGGATTCGAATGTCTCATTAACTGGCACCCCAGGACTGACAGAGGGCGCCATTTGCGTTTTTGCAGTTGCCACGGGTACAACTTTTGGCGAATCAAATTGTGACACGCGAGTCATGTGACATACGGTCACTAGGCTAGGCGAGGCTCATCACTACGCTATGCATTTGCTGTGAACGCGATGAAAACGCCTCAGCGGAAATATGCGACGAAACCCATTCATTTTTACCGAAAATTGAGCGATCTGCATATTCCAAGGCAGTGCATATCTAAATCAAGACAAATTAAGTCCACTTGGAAAGAAGGTGACCTATTTGAAATCGAGGTAAGTGTTAAAAAGTTGGGATAGACGTTGAACATGCATGGACTTGCAGTGAAAAGTTTTGTACGTGGAATGCATGCTTAACGTTAAGCGATACTATTAATATTGAGGGGTGTTTGACATGTTGTACAAGGGGACAGTTTTAGACAAAAACGCACTGGGCATTACCCTCGCTTTATCAAAGGAATGGGAATGAAATGTTACACTGAAACTGACTAGATATTTGATGACAGTTGAAGCATATTATTAACGTTAAATTAGACAGCGACCAGACGACTGTAGGTTACTTCTTAATTCACAGCTCAACTTGTTAACCTCAAGTCATTTTTATGTGATTAAACTCAAACAGTTAGTTTATAGGCCTTTGTTTATTATACTGATAAATTCTTATTTTGTTTTTTCCTTGTTTTTTAAACACTGCTGTAGATTTTGAAGGAGGAAGAAGATTCAGTTTTTGTCTCCTATCCTGGATGGTCAAAAACCTTGAATGAATGGGTCCACAAAGACAAAGTTGTTCATTTGAAGCAGCACAATCCTGAATTTAGTCCATCCCTGCAGTCTTTGAAATATAGACAACAGTTATTTGTTCATCGTATTCTATGCGACATTAAGTGATCACTAAAATCAGGAAGAAAGGAATCTCCAAGGGTTGTGATAAAAAGGGACGTGGAAGAGGATGTAATGCACTCCACATTTCCAAACTGTGGCCAGTCTGCAAAGAAAGTTAACACCGACAAGTTGAGTGAAATCTTCGGGAGAAACTGGATGCAACGAAGAGACAGTGTCGGCAATTGTACCTACATCATTCCAGGATCATTTACAGTGAAACTGAGGAGGCACAGATTCATCAGCGACTTTGACAAGAGCGGAGCAGAGGTGCAAATGAAACCTGGATTTTATGCACTAATTTCATTTGTTCGCGGTGAGTTTCGTGGCTAGACAATTTAAAGATCACTGCAAGATGTACCACTCTGATGCCTGGTTCAGCAGCTTCAGCTTCATTTGTTAAAATTCATTTGGAGTTTCTGCATGATATTATCAGCAGGAAACACTTGACAAAAACTGTCTCAAATCAGACAGTTAAGGATATTTTTTACGACATCTGCAAACAGTACCATCTGGAGCTTGAATTCACCCCACGTCTTGCGCGTCAATTACGAGTCAAAGTCATTAGATTCCTGACTCAGCTGAGACAATCAAAAAAAGGAGGTCGTCAACAGAACAAATTTAAGAAATGGATGATCAAAAATGCTATTTGGCAGTTTAAAATCCTTTACAGTGAATTTTGTCAGCGAACTTTGGTGAGAACTGAGTCTGGGAAAACCAATTTTTCAAGAGCTGGGGATCGTCATCGTATAAACACTGTTGCTAAGTGTATCATAAACAGGTGCAGAGGACAGAAAAAAGCTGCACTGCACAGGTACAGTAGAGCTCACCAGCGTAGGTTAAAGGCACGGATTACTGATGATTGCAAGCAGGCTTTAAAGTTTCTTGAGTGCTGTGGTTTTCAAGCAGAAAAGCTTACTTTAAGAAATACAGAAACCGGTGAAATTCAAAGTTTGAATTTATCTCCAGAGAGTACACACTCTTTGTCACAACTCCAAAATTTAATCTTAATAAAAGATAAATTTGGAATTTAGGACAAAGCTTATCAGAAGCTCACTACTATTTGTGAAGACCTACCTTCATTGTATAAATTAAAACAGTCGGTTAATAATATACCTTTGGACAGCATATCCCATACACCAGCAAAAGACTCAGTAGGTTTACAGAGAAGCATAAGAGTACTCATTGAAAAGCGGGTGGAAACTCTGCATAGAGAAGAGGGCTCTTTAGAAACTGATGAGGTTCATGTAAAGCTATCAGGTGATGGAACCTGGATCGGCAAGAACATTCATGTGGTAAATGTTACATTCACAGTAATTGAGGAAGGTAAACGTGCAGGGACATCAGCTGGCAATTATCTTGTGTCCATATTTCAGGATTCCGAAGGTTATGATGCCTTAGCAAAGCACTTGGCAGATGTGAAAAGGGACATTGAAGACTTAACAGAAGTTGTTGTGGATGGTAAAGCATACAAAATCATCTATTGCTTGGGAGGTGATTACAAGTTTTTATTGTGCTGCTGTGAAATTGATAGTGCTTCTTGTACTTATTCCTGTGTATATTGTAAATGTTCATCAAAAGAATTCCATAACACTTCCCTTGAATGGTCAATGACAGATAGAAAGGTTGTAGAACAGTAGAGGAAATACAAAAGTTTTCCCAGTTGCCTAAGAAATGTGCAAGATATAACTGCTCACATGTTCCAATATTTCCCTCAATAGAGATCCAATATGTAGTAATTGATACCCTTCACATGTTCCTGCGCATTACAGACGTACTGTTAAACTTGCTGATTGCTGATCTCAGAAGAGCTGATGAGATAGACAAAAATTCTCTCAGAGTATTTGACAGAAAGAAACACAAGAACTGTGTAAAACTGGAAACATTTGTGGCTAGTATTGGAATATCAGGTTTTTCGTTTTACATAGGCCAGTCATCCAACAAACTCAAATGGAGGACTCTCACAGGTCCTGAAAAACTTGTCTTGTGTCAAAACATAAAACTGTCTGAGCTTCTCAAAGACATGACTCATCTTCTTTGTAAAATTGAGGACCTTCAATTTTTATGGGATGAGATGTACAATTTGTGTATCTCTCTTCGCAGGGAGCATGGCAAATTTACACTAGATGAAGTGTGCAATTTCAAGACCAGAAGTAAAGCATGGTTAAATCTGTTTCCATCCATCTACCACACAACTCATGTGACCCCATATATCCACATCTTGGTGACACACGTACCAGAACTGCTGTCCAAGTATGGTTCTATTGCCCATTTCACCCAGCAGGGCCTGGAGAAACTGAATGATATAACAACCAAGATGTTTTTTAGGTCCACAAACCACCGTTGTAATGCTCTGCTTCAAATCATGAAAAAGCGAGCTAGATGTGAAATTATGGGGGATGAACAGTAATTTCACAAAGTGCAGTTTTTTTAAACATTTTTCTGTGATGAAGTGCTCTTTAGTCTAAGCCAAGTTGTAAATACAGCTAAACTGTTGTTCGTTTTACAGTGTTACAGTCTTGCATTAAAAATTAAACTCCCCACTTAAGTGTTTTATGACAGTATGTGAAACGGTTGTCACTTTACAGTCAATTTAAGCAAATACACACTAAACTGGGAGTGAGAAGTATGATGCACACTAATTTCACAGTGTGCTCTTCAAGTTATAATCAGGGACAGTGCTAGACCAAGTTTTCCCAACCCCATGATGTGAAAGTTTAAACATGTACAATTGTCAAAATGTTTTACAGGAAAGAAAAAGCTAGAGATTCAAGTGTGAATTATGATTCACAATAATTTCCCAAAATGCTCTTCAAGTCATATTTGGAACCAGTTGTAAATAAATGACAGTTTAATAGATTTTCATTCTGAAATTGTCCAAATCATAAGTTTGACAAACAAATTGTGTATCTAGAGGTGAGAGTATGATCAAAATGAACAATGATTACTGCTAGACCAAGTTGTAAATGACTGTTTAATAATTTTTCTTTCTGAAATTTCCAAATAACATGACATGAATGTTTGAAAAATTGTTTGAATGTACTGCTTCAGTTTAATTAACAGAAAGCAATCTAGAGGTGAGAGTGTGATCAAAATGAACCTTACAATTGCAGTTAAGAATTCTATGAGAACCAGTTCTAGAACAAGTTGTAAATAGATGATTGTCTTTGCTTGTGAAAGTACCCAATCCAAGTTTGCTCACATACTGTTTGTAAAATTTTGTAAAAGTTGATTTAATTAGAATTATACAGCTGTGTGAGAGGATAAAAAACTCCATATTATGTGATTCTAATCACTCAAAAGTTCGATATCTTGTTAAGAACATGTAAAAGTACTTTGATATGATAATTTGACTTGCAGTTTTTACAATTCCTAGCTCTGTTTGTCTGATGTCAACATTCTCAGATTTTTCAGGAATAAATTTTGTTTCTATTACATTTACTTGAATTGACAAGAGTGTACTGGGTGTATATTAACTGCATGATTTGCATCCCCCAAACTAAAAGTGCAAGCTACATAGAGCGTACACATGAACATGTACATTACTTGTATTTTTTATAAACATCCACACAGCGCGCGTGAACCTGACCCCTGCAAAATAATGGTATTGCCCCTGCTACTATATTTAGATATCATTTTACCACTTCGCGCCACAGACAGTGCAGCCGGTGTTGTTTTTCACGTAGGCATGTACTAATACAAAAAAGTGGCTGGTCCTTATATGGCGTTGGTTATTATGAATATTCATGACTTGAACTCTCATAAGCCGTGTGAACAAAGTTGTGGCATGACTCGTGGGGGCTGTTCTATGGCACGAAACACGGCGCTCGTTCGCGTGCACGGTTTCCCATTGCGTAAGCGTGTGAGACAAGTTACCTGTATCCTTGATTTTAAAGATACATGTACTTGCATAAAATTTGTGCATATTTCTACAAAATTTGATCCATGTTGTCCTTAGATAATGCTTTTCACAAAACCAAGTGAACAAGTTATGCACAATTAACGAGAACAGTGAAATAGGGTAAAGAAAAATGTAAAGGAAGACTTTTACGTTGGCCTGCCTGTTTTACACCGAATGGGGGCGCTCTATATGAGACGTTCGATTCCATATGTCTTTCGGGAACCCACTACACGATATGAACATCTTAAAACTGTTACACAGTTGGACCATTTATGCCCAAAGACAGTCTCACTGCAAAACGATTTCTATCCCGAACTGATCGGGTGGTACAGAGCAATGAGCAGTTTTCTATAGATAGCAGTTTGCAAATCAACATGACCCACGTGAGGCAAGATACCCAAGAAACGTCACTTGGAACGGTTTCCGAAAGAAGAGCGATGCATCGTGCAGATAAAGAAAAAGATGATATTTGTTGTGCCAGAACCATCATCACGGCGAGAGCCAGTATTGAAGGACATGAATCCTGGGAAATCATTCGGAAGGGATGTACCGTCCATGCAGCAGTGACTCACAGGAGCCTTTCATTGTCAGACAGGGTTCCGTTAGCTAAGTGTGAGATCAAGACGAAATCAAGCTATTTCAACGCGTTTTTCTTGGTTACCAGATACTCGTGGCGTCTCATGATCACGCCAACTCAATCATCTTTCGAGGTCCATCTGCCGATTGCCAGATTTGCCTGTTTTTTTTTCACGACGGCCACTATATGACGTCATCACAAGATGACGGCATTTTCTTTCAACCGGCGGTACTTTTGCGTGACCTGCTTAAAGGGTTACGACCACCCAGAAGACCACCGCTGTCAAAACACGTGTAAGCTTTGCTTTCAATCAAACTGTGTGGAAGGCGAACGGGTGTATTGCAATGGCTTTAACTGTCACTTTAAATGCGTGATTTGCTTCGAAAAACACGTCAAGAAAAATAGTCGAGGCACATCAGTTTGCAAAACTCACTAGAGCTGTCCAAATTGTGATAAATTTGTGAGCCGCAGACACCTCGGAACTCAAGATCACAGATGTGGAGACAAATTCTGCAACGTCTGCAGAGAGTTCGTCTCCCCCCCCAATCATATTTGCTATATGCCCCTATTGGGGAAGGTAAAGACAAACTCATTGACTTGCAAATGACAGCAGAAGAAGTGGAAAATAAAGAGGGTGAAAAAAATGCAGGACGATAACTTCACAGGTTACTTTTTTTCGATTTCAAATGTATTACAAGAGACGGGTATGCATGAACTGTGTAGAACGGGGGGTAGCTGGTTGGGTTTTAATCTCACAAGTGAAACTGATTTCCTGCGTTGCTCATGGCCGATAAAGCCGAGGTTTATTTCTTTCTTTCCAGTTCTTTCTCTTTAGGCTTTAGGTTTTGGCTTTGACTTGGATGGTGTTTGCTTTCCTTTGCTTTACTTTGCTGACTGAAGAGTATTCGGAGGGCAATACGCTTTGTGAGTACTCGGTTCTCGGGGACTTTTATGGGGTGGCACAGCTCGTCGTTCTTGCAGTCCCAACTTCAGACCAAAGCTGGTTCTAATTCACGTCCTAGGTTGTACAGGGAGAGAGATCGAATGTACGATTGGAGTGGGCCTCGGCAGGCAAACTTTCCACCACGTCAGGATGACTGCTTGCGTATTTTACCATCTCGAACCCAGCTTCCTGGAGACACTGTCTGGTACTCGTAACAAAATCCTTTGCTTCCTCCTCACTGTGGCGAATAGCCATTTGGTTGTCAACATACGTCTCCCTTTGGACGGTTTTCTCAACAGAGGGGTGTCTGGTGTTGGCATCTCTGGCAGTCTTCTGCAGGGCAAAGATAGCACAGCATGGGCTGCAAGCTGCACCGAATGGAAGCACCAGCCACTGGTAGACAAACCAATCATCTCGTTCCGCATCCCACCACAGAAATCTAAACACGGGACAGTCTTCCAGACATAGTCTCACCTGGTGGAAAATTGCAGTTATGTCACTTGACACAGCGACCCTGCCTTGACGGAACCGAAGCAGCACCTCCACCAGGCTAGGATTGAGGGTAGGCCCAGTTAACAACTTGTTGTTGAGATTCTGGTCTGTGTATTCAAAGGAGTAGTTGAACACGAGTCGGTATTTGTTGCTGCTGAAAACCCCGCGATATGGGATGAACCAACTTGGAGTTCCTCTTGCTTGAACCTCGGCCACCGTCCCAAGTTCCTGGGCATGTTCCTGCTTCTTAAGTTTCTGGATATACATGTACGTGGTGCAAAACTCTGCCACTTTTGGGTCTTTATCCATCTTTCTCTTGTGTGCACGGGCGAGGGCTTCAACTCGCATGGTCTTCTCCTCAAGGATTTGAATGGCAAGCTTATAATGGCGGGAGCGGGTAGCCTTCCTCTCATTTATGTGAGGCACTTTATCAATCGCCATGAATCGTTCCATCATTCGATGAAGATCGTGTTCGGGCTGTTGACACCTTGTGAATAACACTTGCTGAGGGGTTGCCAACTTGCCTGGGTGCTGAAGTCCCTGTCTTCCCTGGTTAGTCAATCCGAAGAGAATCTTCGGCCACAGGCGAACTCGTTTTAGGACCAGTTCTCACCTCGGTGGACAGAGTCAGCTCTATATGATCTGCTCCAATCAGGACGGCAGGTTGCACTTTGTGTGCAGTGAATAAGGGCAACTCTCCCAGATGTGGCCACTTAGCTTGCAGTTTCTGTGCAGACATTCTGTAATCTGCTAGTTGAAATTCCTCAGCAGAGAAGGCACACTTGGTCTGGAACTTCTGATCAGGATCATTTGGGGAGAGACGGTGAAATCAACACACCTACCTTTCCAATCGGCATCTCCAACCACTGTCTGGATGCACACTGTCTCAGTCTGACCAGACATTGGTAGCTTTTGGATGGCTTGAGGGAGAATCATGGTGCGTTCAGCGCATTCATCAAGGACGCCATAGGTGTCAAGTTCACTGGATGGCCCGTGCAATGTTAAAGGAACCACCTTCATCAGGACATCAAGGTGGTAGTCTACCTTGGTCTTAGACACCACTCCGGAACACAGAACGGTGCCCTGGGTCTTGGGCATTGACTTGACCACTTCATGTAGACTGGTGTGGTGATCTTCCTGGCAGTCTTTACACTTCTTGGGAAAGGGACAATCCTTGTCGTGTTTCTTGGCACACTTGTGACAACGTCCATTCCCCTTCAGCCACTTGAGCTTTTGGTCTATATTAAAGGCAGGGAACTTTTCACAGGTTTCCAAATAATGGCGTGTCTCAGCAACATCACAGTACAGGCAGGTGATACACTCGGCCGACCCTGTAGCCTTGCTGGGTGTTTTATCGGTGGTTGCTGCTTTGTTTGCATGTGACGTCGTGGTAGCACCCTTAGCCGTGGCTGTACGGCTTGGGGGCTGTGTAGAGTAAGCCGTGTAAGTCTTGGTGGGTGGTAGCTCTGAACGTTTACGAGCTGTTGGCTTGTGGCCTTGCTGGGGGTGTTCCTTCTTCCCAGGTTTTGTTTTCTGTGACCTTTTAAGAAGGATGAGTCCTGCGGGACCAGTCTTGTCCTCCAGCCACTCTTTCAGATTCACCACGGTATATGTCTGTCCCTTCTCGCTTTTCAACATCTTCGACAGGAACAGGACAGGAATGGAGCTTCTCTGGTAGCTTCAAGGCCAGTTCAACAGCAAACTTATGTATATTCAGCTCTGCCTCGAGCTTCAGGTGCCTTGCAGTCTAAACTAGAGTTACCAATACGTCAGAGAAATCCCACAGGCCAGCCCAGTCACTTTGTGCAAGGGATGGACGGGCCTCCAACTGAGTCTAAAGGCCCTGCACAATTCTTCCCTTCTTTCCAAAAGCCTTGTCAAATTGTTTCATTGTGGTTGCGTAGGCCTCGTCACCAAGGATCATGTTACAATCTGCCATGGCAAGGGGTCACCCACCCAGACTGCTTCTCAAGTAGGCAAACTTGGTTGCTTCTGGTAGTTGAAACTCTGGTTTGCTCATGATGCTGTCCCACAATGACCGAAACACAACGTATTGCTTCACATTGTGTTCATCATCAAATTTCGGTACTTCCAACTAGGGCAGACTGTCCACAAACATGCCATATCTATCCTGATAAGGCGCCACATCACCGTTGACAGTTGTTTTGGGAGAATTTTTGTCACTGACCTGCCTGTTGGACGAATCGTCATCTGAATGGTCGGTTCCACCCGAGTTCTGCTGGTCATCACCAGGAGGGTCCGACAGTTCACTACCAGGACAGGGGGGAACTGCCCCCCGAGGAGCTAACATCCTGCTAAATGGGGTCGACTGGACCATCGTATGCTGCTGATTGTCGTCAAGCACTCCGAGCTGCAGCACTGCTGTACTGCTGGGACCCCCGATTGCCACGTAAAGGGCTGGAGGCATCACAGAGATCGGTGCAGAGGTAAAGGTGTAACCTGCATTCTGCAAAGTGAAACCTGTATTACACACTGAAGTGGGGTTATACATAACATGGTTATTACCAAATACTGATACATGGTTTGTACTTGTAAGCAATGGCATGGTGGAAACTAAAGGTACAGGTACATCAGATGTGCAATTAGGTACATGTAAATGACTAGTTACACCACCAGTTACTACTGGTACAGCACTGTTTTGACCTCCTGAAACTATGTGACCAATCAAGTTTGGATTATTGTTCATGGCACTGTTTATCCAGGCGACTGTTCGCGAATTTACAGTTCCTCCCAAGTCCGGTAAGTTCAGTGGAAGTTCTTGTTGGCTGTCCACTTCATCGAGCTGCTGTTGTAAACACTGCCTCTCCAGCTCCAATCCTGCCTGTCGGTAGTTGTCCTCTACTTGCCTTTCGCACTGTTCTGCCATAAGTTGGGCCTCTGCTGAAAGGCGTTGTGCACGTATGGTTTTAAACTGAGTGTGTTCTTCCGTCTCCGCTGCCTCATGACGAATGCGTAATCTCTCCTCATCTGCATCTCTCCTCATCTGCATCTCTCCTCAATTCCTGTAGTCGTCTTTGTGAATCATTCTCAACCATCCGTCTCTGTATCTCCGACCGGGAGAATGACTTGGATGAGTTTTGAGTCCAGTTGCTCCGTCATGACCCCCACTGCACACCGAGTCAGGCTTCTGTGCATCCGTAGGTCGCTGGGAGAGGACAGTGGCAGATTCACTCATTAGACTAGGTGGAAGGTTGAACTGATGATCTTGGGCAAGGTGAGCAGGGATGTGCCACAATCTGGGGGGTCGCGTGGATATCAGACCCTCACATTGGTCACAGACAGTGGAGGGAATTGATGTCACTGGTACAAACACTGGCTTAATGGGATTGTCCATGATGCATGGAGATAATTCAGTCCGACACTGGAAATCAGAGTCACGAGATCCGGCTCGAAGGACCAAAAATTATGTGTAGAACTGGGGGTAACAGGTTGGGTTTTAATCTCACAAGTGAAACTGATTTCCTGTGTTACTCTTGGCCAATAAAGCTGTGGTTTATTTCTTTCTTTCAAGTTCTTTCTCTTTAGGCTTTAGGTTTTGGCTTTGACTTGGCTGGTGTTTGCTTTCCTTTGCTTTGCTTTACTTTATGATGAAATACAATAAAGGATCACAATAGTAATCAGTAAAAAATATTAACAAATAGTCCCAACCATGTGACAATAATCGAAAATACACACGAAACTTTGGATGACAAATACAGTAAGAATAACCACTTATCCCTCAAAGTTTTAACACAGAAGTGATAATGAACTATTAACAAGGGTTTACTCACCCAGATTGGGTAACATGCCAGACTAAAAAGGTGAAAAATACACCAACGTTCTTGCATCAAAATGGAGACTTCATGTAACTTTTGGAATAGGCATGGTTTTTTTGAAGAGCACCACCAATTGTTTAAGGAAAACAGGGCTCAGCACCATTAAGTTGTAATAGCACCCTCTAAGACCTTAAGTATTCAGATTCTATATGAACCAAATCTCTACATAGCTCATAAGGTGTGTGACCAGTGCCTATACCGAGAGACTGTTACATGTCAACAGTGTGGGAAAAGAGAGCGTGTATTTCAAGGACCCCATACCCCTTAAGAATTTTGTGAATGGCTGTTTGGAGAGCACAATGCAGGAGCCATCGTCATAATGATGTCTATCAAACCAAATACATGCACTTGGATCCAGATATGATAGCCACCATCTTACCCCAGGGCTATCCATCCAATGATCGCCAGTCCGTCAAGGCTCTGCCGTGGTCAAAGGAGATGTCTCAGCAGACTAACCAATACATGTGGCAGGCAGCCAATCAGGGTGAAAAGCACGTTGGTCCCTCCAAGGTGGAAAGGTACTACGAAGACAATGGGGTAAAAACTGTACTGGAATTTCAGTGTTGTCTTCATCGCGGTCACACTTGCATGGCTCAGGATACCAAGCATCCTTGCAATGGCCTCGCGTTGGAAGAGCTGTATCAGAGAACCATACATCACTCGTTCATCACTGACCAAGGCTATCGGTACATCAAACAGCGGGAATGTGAATTTGATGAGGAATAGAAGCGCAATGTGGAAATGAGAGAATTCATTTCGGATTTGGATGTCTCCACGCCCCTCATTCCTCGGGACGCCCTCTGCGGAGGATGCACCAATGCCACCAGACTCTGCTACAGAGCTGGACGAGGAGAAAATTAAGTAAGTAGACTTCACTAGTCTATGTCCATACGTCGACAAATACGGCAAATATCCCATGGGTCAACCACCGAGAGCTTCCATGATATTAGAGGGTACGAGGGTGTGATCAAGTGAACAGCGCTTCCTCCAGGAGGGCTGTATCACCCTGACATGCCTTAATGCATGTCCACGGGCTGTTTGATGTTCTCACTCTGTGCAAAATGCAGCCAACTGCTCCAACAGCTTTCTTGTCATCACACTGACAGAGAACGAGCTTTAACTGGTACGTGGGTCACGATGGGGCTTCAAAAGGCACTTCAGATGGCAAACTCGTCAGGATTTACCAAGTGTGGCATTTTGAAGAAGTCTCAGTATACGACTCGGACACAAAGGAATGAGGCTTGTTCGCTGCCCATGTCAAACCTTTCTTGAAGATAAAGATGAAGGAAGAAGCTAGCGATTGGCCCCAGTGGTGTGAGATGGATGAGCAGAAACACTACTACATCCAGAGCTACTTTGACAGAGGGGGAAGTCAGCTCGAATGGGACAAAATAAAGAAACCAACTGGGTTAAGGGCTCTGGCAAATCTCATGTTGAATAGATTCGACCAGAGACCCAACATGACCTGGACCACACCTGTCACACTGACACAGCAGAGTACTTTGACAGTAACCTCATGACGCGCGATGACACTGAAGTTAGTAATGCCAATTTTGTCACACAAGAAATGGTGGAGGTTCAGTGGCAAAGTACCGAAGGCTTTGTCTAGCCCTCCGTCATCGCCGCCTACACAACGAATCAAGCTCGCCGTAAATTATACGAACTAAGTTGGAGAATTTGGGACGCCGAGTATTATACTACGATACTGATAGCATGATTTACGTTAGTCGCAAGGGGGAATGGGAACCTAAGATTGGGATTATTTTCTGGGCAAATTAACGAATGAAATTGATTCAGATAATTATATTACAGCATCTAAAGTTGGCTAAACCTGATAAGAGAAGAAACAACACATTTTGTAAAGTGCGCGGAATAACATTGAACTACAGTTATCAGTCAGTCGTAAACTTTGACAGAATGTTCCAGATGGTACACAACAATGGCCCAAAACTGTTCAGGTAACAGATATGCAGAAATAAGAAAACAATGAACATCGAAACAAAAAAGGGAAAACATGAATCATGAAACATATCATATAGGGAAACTGACTAGGTACTTATGAATGATTATAAAGATGAACAAAGAAATCAAGAGAAAACAAGATACTAAGACAGTTTACACTAAAAGGGTGCAAGTCAAAAACTTGGACACAGTTCCGTATGGCTATTAATATCACGCTATCTGGGTTGGAAGACAACATAATAATAGCCTAATCATGTTGCAATTCCGCAGTTGGTCGCTTGTTCAAATTTACTAGACCAAGAGACCGTCACATGTCAACAATGCGGGAAAAGAGAGCATGTATTTCAAGTACCCCATACCCCTAAAGAATTTTGTGAATGGCTGTTTGGAGAGGAAAATGCAGGAGCCATCGTCATAATGATGTCATAACTTCAAGGGTTATGATTCTTTCTTCATTCTTCAATACTTGTTTGATAAAGCAGTGTTACCCCAAGTTATTTTGAATGGTGCGAAGGTCACAAGCACCAAGGTTTCCTTCAACGATATGAAGTTTATATATTCCTTAATTTCTTGCCGATGGCGCTCACTAAGCTACCATGGCTACCTGGTTCATTCGGCCTGAAGGAGTTGGCCAAGGGTTACTTCCCACATTTCTTCAAAACAAGAGCCAATCAAGAGAAAACAAGATACTAAGACAGTTTACACTAAAAGGGTGCAAGTCAAAAACTTGGATACAGTTCCGTATGGCTATTAATATCATGCTATCTGGGTCGGAAGACAACATAATAATAGCCTAATCATGTTGCAATTCCGCAGTTGGTCGCTTGTTCAAATTTTACACGTAGGAAGATGTAAACAACTAAAATGATGGCATCATTCACGATTTGAAATAGTCTGTAACTATATGTGCACAATCTTAGGGAGGGAGTGTGTTTGATTATGTGCTATCAAACCAATTAAACGGCCATTCCAAATTCACGTAACGAAACACGGTACTCTACATGTAGGGAAAGGATATAAATAGTGCTGGTAGACAATCAGTGTACAATCAGATGTGCAACACTATTGTCGTTCTTGTGACATCTGCCAGAGAACCATTCCAAAAGGAAGGATCACAAAGGTTCCATTAATTAATGAACCCTTTCAGCGTATTGCAGTTGACATTGTGGGTCCTATTTCCCCAATCACAGATAAGGGCAGTCGACACATACTCACCATGGTTGACTATGCCACACGCTACCCCGAAGCAGTACAGCTCAAAACGTTGAGACTCACAGGGTGGCCGAGGCACTTGTCAATGTATTCTCAAGGGTTAGTGTTCCACGTGAAATACTGACAGACCAGGGAGTACAGTTCACGTCAGGTATTGTGAAGGAAGTCAGTAGATTACTCTCCATCAGGCAACTGACAACTACACTCTACCACCCAGCTTGCAATGGCCTTGTAGAAAGGTTCAATGGGAGCCTGAAGCAGATGTTAAAGAGGTTGTGTGCAGAGAAGCCAAAAGACTGGGACAGGTACATTGGTTCACTTCTATTTGCATACCGAGAGACCCCTCAGGCAAGTCTTGGTTTTGCTCCGTTTGAGCTTTTATACGGTAGGACAGTCAGAGGTCGTATAGCTATTCTAAAGGACTTTTGGTCTGACAACTTTCAAACACCAGAGGTCAAAACTACATCTCAACATTGTTATATACCAGACCATAGAGGGCGCTAGTCAGTCACTCCTTTCGGATAGTTCTCAGAGCTCAAGTTGAAAATAAAAGAGTAGCTGAAGTTGTCACCTAAATGCAGGTTGTCCTGGCTCCATAATAACCCTCCACACATAACATGGTGGCAGCGCGGTCCTACCTCGCCATTTGCACTACCGATATTCACATCATCGCATAAAACAAGGTGAGATTTGACTCGGAAATGTGCCATCGTTTCTGTGAGCATGACTGAGTGACAATCCATGTACGCATGTATGCATAGACTGTGTGTGTACAGTAGCCTCGCGACGCCTGTGTGTATAGCTTAGGATCGTCACGGTGCAGCATGTACTGATACTCGCATAGTCTATTGAGGTCGGAGTCATCTCAACGTACAAGTAGGAACAATGGCAGACTCAGTCACACCTCGCATGACCTGGGATGACCCAGATTTGCCCAGTGCCATACAGATTTTTCGGCAACAATGTGAGCTATATTATTTTGTCAAGAATGTCAAACCAGAGAAACAAGTCGACCACATACTTCTCTTCATGGGGCCTACTGGACTTCGCATGTATAACTCATGGAGCTTACCTGAGGCTGATGCGAAAAAGCCTGACATTGTTTGGGATCGCTTCTCTGCACAGATCACTCCGAGAACAAATTTCCGTGTTGCTCGGCCTGTACTTACAGAAATTTCAGCAGAAGGATCGTGAATCTGTTGATGACTATATGTCACGGCTAAAGCTACATGCCCAAACATGTCAATTTCGTGACGACAAGGAACTCGCAGACAGAATCGTCGAACAGTTCATTGCGGGAAAGCGTCACCCAGATCTGCAAAAGCAACTTTTGGCTCGCGATGACACCTTGACCATTGATCAGTGTTTGGATATTGCTCGTACCCACGAGGTATCCTTGTCACACATGGCACAGCTAACCAAAGTTCATCATGGTCAGTCTTCCATTGATGCATTACAGCGCTGACGCACATGTAGGAACTGTGGTAGGCAACACCCCTTCAGACCTCGTGAGTTATGCCCCGCCTACAACACAACGTGATAACTGTGGAAAACGCAATTACTGGAGAAACATGTGCAAGTCCAAACACCAACCCATTGATTCTACGCGTGGCCGACAAAACCAGCGAACTCCCCGAGATACTCGTTACTCACAATCGCAGTCACGGTCCAAGTCGAGACAACGCCGTTCTCAACGTGACATGCACATGTTTGCAGACAGCGCCTCTCCGGTTTTGGGTGGTGACATTGAGGTTCCATTCTAACAACTCACACTTGATATTGTCGTATCCGCTATTCGTCCAAATGCACGTGATGGCGACGAAGCCTACACATACGTACAACTGAGACAGGATACAGAACGTTGTATCATAAATCTACACGCAAAAGCCGACACGGGTGCCCAGACGAACACCATCCCTGTTCGCATTTACCGTCGAATGTACCCAACTCACTTGGACTCTGATGGATTTCCGCGCAAGGGACATCTTGCTAACTCTGGTGCTGTTCTCAAAGCAAACAATGGCACAGAGATTAAGCAATACGGCACACTGACTCTCCCATGCAAACATGCCCAGTCCGAATGGCACAATGCTGAGTTTCACATCTGTGAGACTGATGGCCCAGCTATCATTGGTCTTCGCACGGCTCTGCAGTTGAACATTGTAGCCTTAAACTGTTCTGTTGAATCGCACGCTCAGTCTGACACAGACATCAGACCACAGAACCAGCCGATTCGCTCAGTTGAGGATCTTCCTGGTGGATATCACATTGTGCTTCGCGATGGTGCACAACCCATTGTACACGCCCCATGTAAGTGCTCCATTCACATCCGCAATGAACTCAAGTTGGATTAGACAAAATGGAGGCACAGGGTGTCATCCGACGTGTTACCGAGCCCACAGATTGGGCTAGAAGCATCGCCATTTCGCGCAAGGCTAATGGTCAGTTACGCGTTTGTTTGGACCCTAAAGACCTTAACAAGGCACTCATGCGATCTCATCATAAGACACCGACACTGAAGGAGATTACGCACAAACTTGCTGGCGCAACAATTTTCAGCAAAATGGACGCGAAACACGGTTACTGGTCCATCCACCTCGACGAGGAGAGTTCCCTGTTGACGACATTCAATAGCCCCTTCGGTCGCTATTGTTACAAGCGCATGCCGTTTGGCCTGGCAGTCAGTCAGGATATTTTCCAACATCGGATGGACCAGATACTCTAACAGTGTGAAGGCAAACATGTCATAGATTTGCGGTCCAGTATCGAAGACACATGTCAGCTAGCGCAAGAAGAGTTGAAGAAGTCTACCGAAAGGTACAGCAAGTACTATAACCGGAAAGCTGGACCAGGTCAGTTAAAGGAGGGGACAAAGTCCTTCTTCTTCCAGCAGACAATAACAAGCTACTCCTGCAGTGGAAGGGCCCATTCTCTGTTGTTAAACGAATGAACAGCTGTGACTACAAAATTGACTTGGGTAACCGAATGCAGACCTTCCATATTAACCTGTTGAAACAGTATGTTGAACCAGTTGACAAAATTAATCAGGCTTCTTCCTGTTTCCTCAGTTTTTGTTTGCCAGCTGTCATCGAGGAAGACCTTGAGGACAGAGGACCTGCAGCAGTCCAAATGCTGGATGATTCACTACAAATGGCTCCCCCACATCCAAAGAGTCAACCCAGAAGAGATTTTTTTCAAGCTGTCAAAGGACCAGTATTTCACCAAAATCGACCTCAGCAAGGGATACTGGCAGATACTTCTAGAAGATGCAGCAAAGGAGAAGACTGCCTTCATCACTCCAGATGGCCTTTATCAGTTCACCCCTATGCCATTTGGGCTTGTCAATGCCCCAGCAACTTTTAGCAGGATGATGCAAATGATGCTGAGAGGTATGTGTAATGTTGACGATTTTACTGACGACATTTTGGTCCACACCAAAACTTGGGAAGAGCATCTCAACACTCTGGATTGTCTCTTTGAGAGATTGGAACAGTGTGGCGTGACAGCTCGTCCAACCAAGTGTTTTGCAGGTTTTGCTTAACTGGAGTACCTAGGTCACATTGTAGGACAAGGGCTGATGGAACCACTGCCTGAGAAGCTGACCAAAATCCAGGATGCCCCAAGACCCAAAACAAAGAAGCAGTTACGCTCTTTCTTAGTGTTGACAGGGTACTATAGGAAGTTTACTCCAAATTATGCGGCGATTGCAGCACCCCTCACCGACAAGACAAAGAAGAAAGAGCCAACCAGCATCCAGTGGCAACAGAGTCAAGAATACGCATGTCAGACACTCAAGGAAAGGTTGAATACCGCACCAGTTCATCTATCCGATTTCAAAGGCTATTTTTACTACGTACTGATGCTTTGAATATTGGTATTGGAGCTGTTTTCCTGCAGCGAGAAGATGACACTGATTTTCCAGAGGCCTATGCCAGTAGGAAATTACTTCCATGGGAGTGTTCCTATTCGAGTATAGAACGGGAGTGCTTAGCCATCGTTGGGCTGTACAAAAATTTCAGACATATCTCTCCGGTCGTG
Organism: Acanthaster planci; assembly: GCF_054643075.1. NCBI lineage: Eukaryota > Metazoa > Echinodermata > Asteroidea > Valvatida > Acanthasteridae > Acanthaster > Acanthaster planci. Next base: position 3,683,613 of record NC_141785.1, on the reverse strand, counting down.
AATTTGTTCTCAAGACAGACCACCAGCCTTTGGTTTGCCAACAGTCGAATTCTTCTTTGGGCATTGTCCTTACAGCCATACAGGTTTAAGATTGAGTGCATCAAGGGCAGCGAAAATGTAGGTGCTAATTTTCTACGGCGAAGTGAGTCTTAAGGCCTACAAGCACTTCAATAACTACTACAAGTTTTACATTGTTTCCCTGTATTCCAGATCTAATTCTAGTCGTTCCTAATCCTATCACTGCATCGGAGGAAAGCGACACAACGTTTTCCTATTCACTGTATTTGTTGCAGGAAGCGAAGACTAATTAATGTGTTTTCTTCATATTCTCCGAGATGGGTTAATAATTATATTCGTGTTTTTAGAATGCGCCTAGATAATTGTAATAATGAGATGACTTCTAGATAAGACTCTTTGCTTCTCTTGCAGATGTTGCTGGAGAATTCTGAATTGAAAAAAAAAAATCCTTTTTTAGGTTAGTGGAATTTATTTTGTATGTGAAAAGATGATGGCAAGGATATATAAGCAGTTTTGGGTGTGTCACAGCTCTGTTGGTGTTGAGACAGTATAGAGGTGGAAAGTTTGTGTGATCCTCAGAGCTGCGCGCTTTCATGCCTGTAACTGTGGGAGTTCGCTCTATTTGGAGCAGTTATTTTTTAGACTGCTCAAGGGCAAATTAGTTCAAAGCTGGTTGAGCAACTGGATCAGCAATTCAAGTTTTGGGAACATCCAGAAACCTATGGCCTGCCCTAATGACCTGATGTTTTCCTGTTGAGCCTTCTTGTGGTCACAAACAAGACTCCACTGCGAGCCGATCTTGCATCATAGGCGAACAACAGATGGCGCTGTTAAACTTTCTATTAATTGTGTACATAGAACAGTTGTTCTTGTAATCATTGGACTATTTGCAGTGTGGTCTTTCTTTCCAGTCACAGCTTCAATTCAATTAGCCTAGCTGTGACAAGCTGACAAATAGTTGAAGGCAAGATTTATGATATGGTGAATTAAAAATACACGTGAAATAGCAAAGTGGTAGCAAACTGGCAAAACAGTTGTAACTAAGTTGTAACAGTTGTAGCTTTTGATCCTAGGGTCAGGGGTTCAAATCCAGCTGGTAGCAGCATGTTATGATCTTGGGCAAATCACTTTACCCCTATGTGCCTCTCTCCACCCAGGAGTGAATGGGTACCTGTCAGGGCAGACACAGTTATGTTTAGCCGTTTGCGCTGACATGGCAGCATCAGGCTAGTATACTCCCCAGGGAGCTGAGATGGTTTCAGGAATGCTCATAGATGTGTGAGCCCAACTTGCAGGGATAATGATAATATAGTGCATTGGAATAGTTTCCTATATATGTACATGTGCATACAAACACACATTATAAACCCTACAATTAAAAAGAAATCCTTTTGTTTGCACACTTCATATCAACGTCATAGTATGGGACGTATACGTTTTGCAAGTTTAAAATACAATACGTATACAGAAAAATCAGAAATCAAAAGAATATTTTGATCGCGAGTACGTCCCCATTATGCTAAAGAGGCTGAATATGAACTAAATCCAGCATTCTGATTGGTTGAGAGGCTCGGGAAAACCAAAACAAGGGCGTGGTTTTCCCCTATACAGACTGGCTTCACATGTGAATGAATTAAAATAGACTTCAAACATCAAAGTGAAAAAATCAGTATATAAGCTAAAAGAAGACACATTTATATCTCTCCTAATCTGAAAAGGCAGTGTTGATGTGTACGTGAACTGTTACTGACCTTCACATCATTTGATTGCGTGATCCCAAACTTTGTTGAATTAAAGTGATGGAATTGTTTCTTAGAAACTACAAACCTGAAATAAGTTACTCCTCAAGTATCATATTCAGTATTTCTTCCAACACCAATTATCAGATTATTACAAACAATACAGATCTACAATTCACAAGAAATGGGCAGGAAGCTTTACAGCCTTTGGAGGTTGGTCTTGATAACCAGACTACGGTTAATTGAATACATCATTGTTGACCAAATGGACAGGAAGCTTTACAGCCTTTGGAAGTTGGTCTTGATAACCAGACTACGGTTAATTGAATACATCAGTGTTGACCAAATGGACAGGAAGCTTTACAGCCTTTGGAAGTTGGTCTTGATAACCAGACTACGGTTAATTGAATACATCAGTGTTGACCAAATGGACAGGAAGCTTTACAGCCTTTGGAGGTTGGTCTTGATAACCAGACTACGGTTAATTGAATACATCAGTGTTGACCAAATGGACAGGAAGCTTTACAGCCTTTGCAGGTTGGTCTTGATAACCAGACTACGGTTAATTGAATACATCAGTGTTGACCAAATGGACAGGAAGCTTTACAGCCTTTGGAGGTTGGTCTTGATAACCAGACTACGGTTAATTGAATACATCAGTGTTGACCAAATGGACAGGAAGCTTTACAGCCTTTGGAGGTTGGTCTTGATAACCAGACTGTGGTTAATTGAATACATCAGTGTTGACCAAATGGACAGGAAGCTTTACAGCCTTTGGAGGTTGGTCTTGATAACCAGACTACGGTTAATTGAATACATCAGTGTTGACCAAATGGACAGGAAGCTTTACAGCCTTTGCAGGTTGGTCTTGATAACCAGACTACGGTTAATTGAATACATCAGTGTTGACCAAATGGGCAGGAAGCTTTACAGCCTTTGGAGGTTGGTCTTGATAACCAGACTACGGTTAATTGAATACATCAGTGTTGACCAAATGGACAGGAAGCTTTACAGCCTTTGGAGGTTGGTCTTGATAACCAGACTGTGGTTAATTGAATACATCAGTGTTGACCAAATGGACAGGAAGCTTTACAGCCTTTGGAGGTTGGTTTTGATAACCAGACTACGGTTAATTGAATACATCAGTGTTGACCAAATGGACAGGAAGCTTTACAGCCTTTGCAGGTTGGTCTTGATAACCAGACTGTGGTTAATTGAATACATCAGTGTTGACCAAATGGGCAGGAAGCTTTACAGCCTTTGGAGGTTGGTCTTGATAACCAGACTACGGTTAATTGAATACATCAGTGTTGACCAAATGGACAGGAAGCTTTACAGCCTTTGCAGGTTGGTCTTGATAACCAGACTACGGTTAATTGAATACATCAGTGTTGACCAAATGGACAGGAAGCTTTACAGCCTTTGGAGGTTGGTCTTGATAACCAGACTACGGTTAATTGAATACATCAGTGTTGACCAAATGGACAGGAAGCTTTACAGCCTTTGGAGGTTGGTCTTGATAACCAGACTACGGTTAATTGAATACATCAGTGTTGACCAAATGGACAGGAAGCTTTACAGCCTTTGGAGGTTGGTCTTGATAACCAGACTGTGGTTAATTGAATACATCAGTGTTGACCAAATGGGCAGGAAGCTTTACAGCCTTTGGAGGTTGGTCTTGATAACCAGACTGTGGTTAATTGAATACATCAGTGTTGACCAAATGGGCGGGAAGCTTTACAGCCTTTGGAGGTTGGTCTTGATAATCAGACTGTGGTTAATTGAATACATCATTGTTGACCAAATGGGCAGGAAGCTTTACAGCCTTTGGAGGTTGGTCTTGATAACCAGACTACGGTTAATTGAATACATCAGTGTTGACCAAATAGACAGGAAGCTTTACAGCCTTTGGAGGTTGGTCTTGATAACCAGACTGTGGTTAATTGAATACCTCATTGTTGACCATCGTCTCATCCTCATCATGGTGATCAATCCTCTTCATCAGAAAAAACAGAACAACAGAAACAAACATGACTACTTCAAGTATTAAAAAAATGGAATATCGATTAGAAAATTACAATTTACAAATTGAAGAACGGTTAGATTTCTGGTTCCTAGGAACAAAGAACAAAATTCGATGTCTTCCTCCGAGTGGAAGACAACATTGTCCTATTTCCTTGGTGAAAGCAAAAATGCTTGTTACTACATTATTGAGGCTTTCATATTTGAACAGAACTGTTCAACAGTACAACGTGAAGACACTGTCTAGTATATTTTGAGAATCAACTTTCAATGGTTCGTGCCAAAATGCAAACTGTGCCATTGCAAAGTTGCAAGAAAAGGCCTTCAAAGGGGGTCAATAACTTTCCACACGTATAAAACATAATATTGCACCATTGCCTTCAATTAACCAATTCCCATATAATGGATGGGATCACAGTCAATATGGATTGTTCAAGTAAACAGCCATTATACGATGTACAGGCTATTCTGACTAATATCAAATTGCAGTGTATCCAATGCATGTACGCATTTTGGTTGGTTCACACAATCTGCTTTGCGTCGCTAATTCCTTCTTATTTCAGCATATGAATGTAAGTAAAGGAGCAGAGTTTTCTCACAAGTATTTTCAGCTAGCTGATGTTGGGGCTTACAAATTTTAATAGAATACCCCAAAAATAAATAACGCCTTCCAGCAATGACATCAGAGTTACAATCCACTCATATCTTTAGAAAGTATGACAAAATTTTATTGAGACCAGATTAATCAAAATGGGATGCCAAAACAACTTTCAAATATTAAAATTTAAAGAAATGTAGAAAGTTGCACTGAAAGTCCAACTTAATTTTGTTCCCTTCATCACCCTTTAAATGCTATGTTTAACCTCTCAAATAAAATGCACATGGCTTGAAATCAACAGTCACTTTCAATCACAGAACGGAACTTAGAAACCTTTTCATCAAAGAGTAGCTTCAATAAATTTTTCTATGCCGATGCAATTTTTCAACTTTGTACCCTTCTTCAATGCATGAGAACTCTTTTTTGTTCAGTGCATTGAAAGGTGCATTTTTGCACACTTAAATTTATCCATGCCTTCCTGGGCAACTGAGGGCGCTGTTGCTGTGAAATCATTTAGGGGCAAGTTCAATGGAAGACTATAGTTAACTACAGTTGGACTAACACCGCCCGAAAGATGGATAGTTTGAACTATAGTCGACCATTTGGGACCAGGCCCGGGGGTATGGTCGCACCGCTGGTTATCAATAGTCGACTTCATTTATGATGACAGAGGGAACCATTCACATGAAAATAACTGTAGGAGATTTCAATAAACCATGTGCGCTGTGAGAATCGCAGCCAATGGTGAAATGTAACGATGAGATTTTAAAAATTGGGTTGTTCCAGTGTAACAGAATTGCGCATGTGTATTTTAAAAAGCAGTTGACTACTGGTCAAACTTTAGCTCAGGCAGGAACTTGCCAAATGGAAGACATAGTTTACTGCTTAGGTTTTTCTGTTCAGTCGTAAAGCCAGAATAAACTTACTAAAATGTTTCCTGAGAAAGAGATTTAGCTTCTTTCTCACTACTATGCACATAACCAACAATGAATCAGCAACGAAAAAATGAGGGCCAGCAAAATCTACAATGCAGGATTTTTGTGTACATGGAAACCAATATAACATTGATGCTTTCTTCCTGGGATGACATCACTGTTTTGCTCATGAATATGGAAATATTCATTAGCATTAAAACAAAAAGTGAAGTCAAACACCCCTTGAAGTAGTGAAACAAAAGTTGAAAATTAGGTTAACGGAGACACAAAGGTGCAGTTTGGAATTAAAATAAATTGATTGCAGCTACCCTTTAATGGAAAGAAACTCCGTCTACTTACTAAAACGAAGTTGAAGGCTGGTCTGGTTCTGAATTGCCCTTTGAGGCAGCTTCAAGATGAGGACGCACTGTGCTCTTTCTGTGGGGGAAAATAGTGTCTGATTACGTAAACTAAATGTTCTTTAACCTATATTCTGATAGGCACTTGTTAATAGGATTGGTTTTCATGTTTTATACTGAAGAAACTACATGAATAGATTGTGGAAAATTGGCTGCTGTCAAATCGGGAACCACAGTACATACAAGACAAAGGTTGGGGCTAAGTCGATGACTTAGCGGACCGGACTACCAGAACAGTATAATATACAATTTCAATTTTCTTCCAACATATCTGCTGAACAGTTTTATAATGCAGTGAAACTATTTGTCATGAAGCAAAGAAAGGTGGACCTGTGAAGTTTGGCAGTTGACATTTCCAGGTTTATGGCACACCAACCCCTTGTGCATTTCACTTCTTTGTACAAGTATTTATTTATGACATGTAGTCATTTTATACAAAAAATACAGTTATTTCTGTGTCCTGCAGATCACAAGCAAAAGTGGCAAATATGCACTTTGACAAATTCAAAGATGCATGGAGTACGAGACCGACAGTACTGTGCAGAATACTGCATAATAGCTTTGAAAGCCCCTATCCCAAGGTCCTTGTCATAACAGGGTTCCACTGTACAGCTCAGTAAGAAAACCAAGTGGCTCATGTCACAGAAACAGCTGGTATAAGACTGATTACAAGATGTTACGGGGGAATACTGAGATGATTCCAGTGGCGTATATCCGGGGGTGGGTTTTTTTTACAAAAATTCATAATATTGTATTTCTCAAATATTAATCAAATACTATTAGCACCAAAACCTTTTAAAAGAAAATTAAACAAGAAAAATGAAAGAAAGGATGTCGGGACCGTGAGTAAGACTTGAAATTTTTTTCTCAACCAACATCATTCACTCTTGAATTTGAACCCCCCCCTCGCTGCGTCAAAAGCTGGATACGCCTCTGGGTGATTCACACTACAGCATGCCACCAATTGGTTGCAACAGACTGGTACAGAGAGGCTTTTTTCAAGTTTACTTGGTAAAGCTCCTAGGAAAGAACTTACCGGGACTGTCCTACTCGGTGAAGCTGATGGAGAAGCCTCTCTCCATCTTGGAGTGGTCCAAGACGAATGTCACCAACACCACATAGCTGTTGGTCAGGCAGTCAGGAAAGCTGACGGAATGTCCAGGCCTGCATAGTGGATGACCTGCGAGCCTAGGTCAACCAGATCCAACACTGATATAGTCGTACTGGGGCTCAATGGAGAGATCAGTGAACTGCACCAGCATGTGCTAGCCCAGCTTGACAAAAATGAGTCAACGGCATTCATCATTGCTGCGATAGCCGGAGGAGAATTCTGGGGAGACAATGTTGATGCTACTGTCCGCTGGGATGATGTTGGCTACGCACTGACCACCTAGGAAAAGGAGGGATTATTACATTCATAAGTGCCAAGACTAAGAAGTCAGAAATCAGAACACCCATTTTACGAGCCCTCAGCAAAACATGGAGTTATGTGATAGCTGCTATTTACAAGCACACACATGTACATGCATGCGTAACAGCTGCCACTTTTACATAGCACATAGCATCAACTGTTGGATGTCCTATCTGTAACAACACGCTTTACATGCCTGCCTTGTTGCAATCCCATCAATAAATACAACAATGACATGCAACAGACGTAGGTAAGACCTTAGCACATGCACTATGCATATGCTTCACCCTCAGCACAATATGGCCCCCACCATAGGGTTTTAGGGTTACTTTGCTCCAACTTTGCTTCAAAAAATCAAGACAAATAGAGGACTACAAACACAAAAATAACATTTATGGAGCGTATGCGGCTCACTCACTACGCTATATACGGAGGTAGTCCAGTACTGTGAGCCACATTCGGGGGCTAAGGGTACGGAGGCAGTCCACATGGTCTAGTACCTGGGCCCCATTTATCATAATGCATGTACCATGGCACTAGACTTGTAGTCAGCATTTGTGAATCTGAATCATATACACTGTAGTTGGCAAAGCCTCCATCCATGCCATCAGGATACACAACAGCAACTTCACCAATTGCTGAACTTAAACTGTCCAGACGTCATCCTGACATAACTTTATAGGCCAAATTCACCTCCATGATGTAGGAAGCCACGACTTGTTCATGACTTCCGGCCAGTGCGGTGAAAACAACCCGAGTACCCCCAGAACTGTGGGGTCTGATGTCCGCCCACAGTTCTGGGGGTACAACTACAACCGGAAGGGAACACACTTTTGCAGTGGAAATCAACATAAATGCATTTGTTTTCAACTCGCACGCGCACTGACCCGAGGTTGCGCAAAGTGACCTGAGGTCATGCAAAGTGACCCAAGATCATGCAAAGTCACGTCCATGTATAGGCTACCATTATGTTAAAACAGCCGTCAGAAAGTGATAAAATGTCCTAACATTATACTTAAAACGCAGTGGCTGTTGTTATGGCAGCCGTAACGAATCTCTCACTTTCTATTGTTACGGCACTGCAACTGCGCAAGCACGCCAACTTCAGCGCAGATTTTCTCCAATGAGAAAAGAAAAAAAGATTCTTGCTTAGGCTTATACAATTAGAAACCAACATAAAAAAATAATTATGGTATGAAACATGAAATTTAGGGGGAAAAAATAAAATAATCCAAACACGGACTCGAACTCACAAACCAGTGGTTCCAAACTTTCCACCTTGACCACTCGTCCGTTCAGCAATCCAGGTAATTTTAAAATATATAAACCGTCGTGATGATTAGCTACGTCATCGCACTTAGCCTTTGGCAGTTCAGTGCCGTAACGTTAGGAAATGAGAAATGCATTACGACTGCCGTAACGATAGCCACTTCGAACTTGAAAAGTGATATTTAGTTAAGAAAATTTAAACTAGGCCTAACACTTTTATTTTTCATTGAGGGCGCTCTTCATAAAGGCCTGCCTACTTTTAACAGTAACACTACCATGGTAACACTAACAGTGACTAAGTAAGAAATGATTTAGATTCTTTCAGACAAATCTCATAGGTTTGTGCGCGGGAGCATTAAGAGTCTATCTAACCAACACATTTTCTCCATTTTACTTCTTAGATGACAGTTTCATCGCATTCTCCCACGACTCCTGAATTCGAATTCTCCGCTCACGTCACGCGTGCACATTGACATTTCCAAGGAAGTCTGGAAACTATTTTAGGAACCAGTCTATTAAGCCAGAAACAGCGCCCTCTGTGACCTTGGCGAATAGCGCCCTCTATTGATCAAATATTTAGCGCCCTCTCTTGAATTTGTGGACAGCGCCCTCTATTGATTTTAGAAATAACAGTTTAAAACTAGTCTGGTTCCCTGACCCAAAATTCCCTGACAACTCTTGATTCAACAAGAATAGTCGGAATGAATGGGTCTGGTATCCAGATCATTTTAAAATTGCAATTAATACAAAAGTGAAAGCACGCCCTCTATTTTGGACAAGAGCGCTCCAACAGTGATATTGCGCCCTCTGTTGAAAAGGAGTTTTGACGGTATATGTGGAATAGCGCCCTCATACATTCCAGCTGTGTAGAGTTACTTTATTTGGCTTTAACCTCGTCTCCACTGGCTTCCTTATTAATAAACACAGCTGACACGCTCATCCCCAGGTCAGTGTCGGCTGAAATCAGGTTGACTAAGTTGGGATAGGAGCTCTCTTTCTGTTCAACTTTAATTTCTTTGGAACTATTTGCACTTTTCTTATTAATACTTCAACAGTAATTGGCAACTTTTATCCATTTCAGCATGTGGCTTACACAGGTTGTAATGGCTGTCCGTCGTTCATCTAAGTACACGCCTGGCCGACTGTTTAGTGGGTGAGTTTACTGGTTGAGTTGGTTCATATCAGTGTTCATGTCATAGCGTATCGGACAGGTAGTCCAGACAGGGGGCCCTAGTACTAGTAGTAGGGCCTATAGTAGGAAGTACTACTAATGTTGACAAAAAAATATGTACAGTAAGTGCTCTTAATTTATCTTATTGCAGAACTTTTGGTAATTTTGTACTTTCGTCAGGGCACGCAGATTCAGTTCTAAATGAATTCAGAAAAATCCATTCATTCACGTTCATTCCACCTGGATGCAGCATTGGCCTACCAAGTTTGAAATAATACAGTAGGCCTACTACTCACTACTAGCACTACTAGGCCTATTGGCCTAATTTAAATGTGGGAAGTCGGCAGTTTTTATGTTTTTAGTCTCTTTGAGAGAAACAAGTTTGGTAAAGTTGAACTTTGAGAACTCAAAGTCACCACTCTGTGAATAGAGGCATTATTTCCATCATGTTTGTGGGTTTTTTACGCTGTTTTTTAATCCAGACTTGTGAAGATCCGGCAGATTTTTCCTGTGACAGCAACCCTGAGATACCTTTAGCTCTTAAAAATGATCGTACAGGAGTTTCAGACCATGAGACCAAGTATTTTTTTTATAAATCTGACATTTTTACCCAGCAATTTCTCGCTTCCACCCGATGGCAATAGCTCTGTACATGCTGTCATGTTTATCACATTGCACAGCCACCAGGCCGGCCAATGGCCAAGCTTGCCCTGCATTTCGGTTCGACGATTTTTGGAGGCAATCTAAGTTCTTGCAATCCGTCACAGCTACACAGCATAGCGTCCTGGTGGTATCAGCTTACAGTCCTGACAGTAAAGACGGCCTCACGATGAAAACAAGATACCATCCCCCACCTCCCAAAATTTTGAACTGACATGCAGAGCAAGTGTGGCCACTGGCCAGCCTGACACATGCGCAGTGTGATAAAAACAACGGCATGAATAGTGTGATCGACGTCCGGTTGAAATGAGAGATTGGCAAGTAAAGGCCAACACTGACAACTGTCATTCCCAGCTTTCTCATTTTGTTGACTTGCAATGTGTGTTTTTTTCCCCAAATCTCAGCAAGCACCGGAAGCACAGACCTGTGACAAACAACATGGTGAAGAACCTCATGAGGCGGCTGGAGATAGAGAAGGAAAACGAGACTTATCTCTGCATGCCCTACCTGACAAGAGTGAGTATGGCAAATCTTTGGTTCCATCTTGACTCATCCCCTCTTTGATCAGAACGGGGCTCAACAATGTGTTCTTGTCAACCCCTTTTCTCTACAGGCCGAGGAGAACGGACATGCCAAGGAGCAAAACTACCTTGAATACAAGGAACTCAGCGATAGGAGACGGAGTGCTAGCATGAAGCCCCACAACTATATAGAGGACCACCTAAGCCATCTCAAACACTCCAGAAAGTGGTAGACCAAGGACTGGAAAAATCACCCGAACTGCTTCAGTAGTAGTCAACACAGATGGAGTAGCCTGCACTTTCAAGAGTTGTCTGTGGGGAGTTGCTGTGCATTGACACAATACCATCCATGTTTCTCATCTTTTCAGTCAAAAGAGCTATAAAAGCCATGGATTTACCTATTAAAATATGCAGGTGCTTCCACAGTAATGTTGACAATGTGTAGGTGTTGATCAGGCCTGCAGTGGAAGACGACTGGAGGTATCCACCATCGATATAAGTCTTTGGACCTTGTTATATGTCTGCTCTTTGCCGAGTGCGTGTACTTACAGGCTTGAGAGTTGTATGTGAAACTCATGGACCAGGTGTCAGCAGTCAGCATGTTGAATAGACCAACTGTCAATTCTGTTGGTATACCGTCGGACTGCAATGATAGGGACATGTACATGTGCATTGCTTACTGCACTATTAAACTAGTGCACATTTTGATTTTTAGATTTTCACAATGCTATTAGGTAGTAAATTCTCCCCCCCCCCCGCAAAAAAAAAAAAAAAAAATTGGCTCATTTCAGTTCCTGAATTACGTTTGCTCTTCTCCATGTGATGGAAATTTCAGGAGTCAAGCTGATTTGAGATACTGAGAGCAGGTAAAATGGCACCACCCACTTCCACGCAAGGCAAGAATTCCTCTCACATCTGGATGCAATTCCATGTCATCCACCCATGTGGGATAGCGATCACTGGATGTCACGATTTCGTTGCCAGTGAACTCTACGGCAACATTTGTCAGCTCAGCATATGTTGTACAGCAGGTCCTTACCTGTACCTGCATGAATGCCTGGATGGCATGTTGCCTGTGCCAAAGCCATTTGAGTGCTGCCTGGGAATTATCTGCCTTCCTGATGAGCAGAATTGGGCCCGAGCCACCGATTCTAAGTTGGATAGAATACATATTCTTGTTATCTTCCAAGATGCTATCTACACTAGATGAAAGGGAAGTAACGGGCTAGAAACAGCTACGGAACTATCAAATAAAGGCAAGGAAAAGAAAAACCGAGTAAAAGCCCAGATTTCTGTGTTTTCTTTCCTCCTTTGTGTGTACAAACAGTGCAGTTTGTCCATCATTCAGATTAATCCCTATTAAAATAATTTGGAGGCCCAAATTGTAACAGTTAATATATGTGGGTCATGAATGCACTGATTCTAGATAATTTGGGTCAACTATACAATATTGTATGATCAGGGAAGCAAGGCTGGATCAGTGCACATAAATTAGAACATTATGAAATGAGATTTGTACCTATTGCTGGTGTTTATATACTCTGCATAGAAATACTGCATCAAATAAAAATTTGTCTCAGAAGATTAAAGTAACCCAAGATATTCTATGTAAAAATCTGAGTTTTAATCTAGAAAAATACTGTGATTGGGCTGCATTTTAGCCACGTAGATATGGCAAATTTGTGTGCATAATGAGAGGGAAATTGTACATGCATATGGCACATTTACTCACATACTCCTAATGATACTACACAAAACAACACCAACCGAGTCTGAAATCCTGGCATTAATTAAACACTACCTACAGTATTTGTACATGTACTTGCATATTTTGTCAAGAAATACATACTGTATTTAAAAAGGGGTTTCAGCCAACACCCTATGCCAAGCATTCTACCAATGCATAATCACCACCTATAAAGCATTCTTTCTGAAATTTCCCATGGCAAATTATCGTAGTACAAATTGATATCAAACTATATACATATATACTTTTATAAACTATCAGTCTCCTCTTCAGCACTTTCGAGTACACCCCACAAATTTAAAATACAACATGTGGCCTCTAGTCTTCTTTGCAATATCTGTGTTATAAATTGTTTTTTAAAAAGTACATATGGTTATATAATTTATGGTACATATCAGCTTCATTGTTCTGACAAAATGAAATACCTTTCAAATTAAATAGCAAAATTATATTTTGCTTATCTTAAAAGCAAAGTTGAATTTGTGATTCTGATTGGCCACAGGTATAAAATTTCATATTTTTAAGGGACTCAGTCGTTCTGCCTTTGATAATGAAAAGTTTGGCAGGGCACCAAGGCCAACAACATGAAAGAAAGTCATTTTTGAGGATGATAATGTCGACGAAAAATGAAGGAAAACGTCCTGATGCACATTATTACAACGGGGAAACACCTGTCATGGTCCAGACAGTGTGGTTGTAGTAGCTCGAGTGGGCTACCGTGCCACATGTTGGCTGCCGCGTCCAAACACACCCGGGAGGCAATCACACACAAAAATGCGCTCAACCAATGCTACAATCACAAACACTGAAACCTTGAAATTAATGCACACATCCCAAGAAAGCGGGACCACGGTTTATGAATGAACTCACAGTAAACTTGATCAGAGACTTCTGATTGTCTCCACCGCTATTTAGCATGTACCTGTATGTAACAGTTCGCACAGGTAAAGATTTGGACCTGGACTGTGTTGCCATCATGCAATGCCCTCGGCTGGCAAATCTACCTCCTGATCTATCTGCCATGGCCCTTTCTGTAATCTTTTAGCAGTGACACAGGTGCCTGTATTATGCATGCAGCATGTGATTACCAATATGTACATATACATATATTGTGTAGGAGTACATTGAGAAACGTCCACAGGGTTTTGGTACACCCTCCCAGTGTTCCAAAGTTCATCACAAAGAACACTCAAAGGGAATCATTAAAAACAAAGGGAATCAGAGACGGTACTAGGGTGCCACGACCAGTTGAGAAAAGGCCAAAGCAAGACTGGCCATGAAACGTATGGTTGTTGGGAAGGGTGAAGCATGTGGTTTTGTGAAGGGCATTTGGCAAAATAAAGGACATTTGACGGTACTGGACATTATGACTGCTATTCATTTTGAGTCCTGTGGTCAATCCGGGGTCAGACTGCTTTATACATGAATATGTATACATGTACACCAATATACCATAGTCTACTTGTCACTGAATTGCGCTATTTTTCCCGTCAGATATTGTGCGTAATTCTTTAATACACATTTTAAGCTGAATGTACTACTTGCACTACACGAACCTTCAAATTTTTTTGGGTTGTTCTTTTTTTATTTTTGCTTTTTTTTTTGAGAGAGTGGCTTATGACCTGTTATCCAAATCAAGATCTGTTGAATAGGTCATGACTGCATCTACGCAACTTGTAGGATATGTGGCAGAGTGGCTTCGATAGGATTGAATACAATCTCCTTACCCTGCACTTAAAATTGTAGGGCCCAAATCCCATATATAGCTGCCCACCAATAGCAACAAATTTAAAACAAGGAACTCCACTTTGGTTCAGTTGAACGTAGTACAACAAAGCTGGTTGGTGAATTTCAGGGTTTTAAGGGAATATTGCACGAACCATATGTGTACCATGTACACTGGATCTGTTTGCTTCAACTTTGGGTTCCCATCCAAGCCTAGCCTGAAATCCATCACTTGTAGCTACCGTTGAATGGTCGATCATCTACAGGCGACTCTGCCATGCCTCAGGATCAGATCTGTATTATTCAAAAGAAAAAAAAAATTAGTGGTATTTTGAGGGCGGGACAGCAGCGCCGTTAAACATCATAGATACCAGGTTCAAAAGCCAGTCACTGTTCATGCTTCTTCCTCAGTTGGCAACACTAACCCTTTTGTTTGTTTGTTTTTTTTTAATATGAAGGTAATCTTTAAATTGGTTTCATTGCAAAGTTTCAAGGTAAAACATCACTGATTGGGGGATGTTTGTCTTAAAAGGCTTGGCAGAAAGTTCGGTCGTGCACAGGGATAGTTTTACTAAAGCAACAGTAATTGAAGACAGCAAGACTGAAACAGTCTGGAACGTCGGTGGACACTTCCAGTTTTCCTTCAACGGAATAGTCCTACTCCTGTGACATGGACTTCAGAATCAAGAAACTGTTTGAAACAGATATTTATATTGGCCAACTAGAATGAAAAGAACTTCATTATCACATTGAAATAAGAAAGTTATTAACTGTTGTTACAGTAAGAAAGTTACCCAATATAATACTATTTTAGGTATCTATTTATAACCTTTAGGGTCAATCATTATTTCGGGATGCTGAGAGTTTTTCTCCTGATGTACCACACTTCCATTGTCATCTCACACACTAAACCATACACTTACTTCACGTCAGATTTTGTGAGTTCCCTCCCTGATGCAATGTACTCTGCGAACTTTGACACCACTGGGTCAGAGTTCATGCTGGCCACAGCTACAACATGATCACCCCTGGATGGTAAGTAGCACGTATAGATTTAGTATTGAAACCTAAAACTAAGACTGTCTTTGGTGGCCACGATAATTTTGCCACGCACCGCTGAATGACAAATAAAATTGAAATTTAACATACTGCAGAACGAAAATCCAAATTTAACTTAAGCTGAAAATAACAAATTTATACTCATCATGTTTTGTGGAACCGTAGAGAAAAATAACTTGACTGTCCATTTCAAACTGAAATTTCTGATTTTCCAGACCTGGTAAAAGTAAATCTCAATTGATTTACAGAATTCCTACTGGATAAATTCACAAAACCCCTCCTTCATTAGTTTTCCAACTTCCGTTTCGTTGATAGCACTCCCTTTTCCTGACATTTCATCCCTTCCTACAAAGAAATGTGTTTTTATCTGCACCCTCGGTCAAATTAAAATGTTTTAAGCAAATATAAAACAACAGCTGATGCTACACACTCACAGTAACATGCACTCACTTGATATAGTAAGCTACAAATTTCAGTTCTTCTGGGTTGCCTTCAATAATGACATCCTCAAAGCCAGCATTATAACCTGTGGAATAAAAAGCACAGTACCAGTTGTATACTGCTACTGCATGACTAGTCTAATTGTTCAAATGGGTTACATAATGGAAATGCATTTGAAAGATATGAAAAGAACGGTGGAAAAGCGATTTGGGGTTTTGTGACAAATCTTTCAGTCAATACAAATTTCACTCAATCTGACTCATGTGGTAAATCTGAAGAAACCAAAATGCTTGCTCACAAGTTCAAGATACGTTGAAAAGCCCTCAAATTTATTTCTTTCCGGTAAAAAACCTGACTTGTCAGAGCAAAAAAACTTGCAGTCTCATGATTTTCTGCAATGTACGTATCACTCCTAAGTAATAAAAGATATGTCTCTGTCAAGTAACAAGGGTACTTCTTCCTCATATCTGGGCAGCATCTTCGTCTTTGACAATTTGAGCCTTATTGAAGGCGTTCAGTTGAACGGAAAGAACCAATTTGCAGAGTAGAAACACCTGCATATCGGACACTCTTGCCAAACAGCATAGTCCAGAAGTAGGGCACACTGTCCAGCTCCATCTCCTGATTCAACATGTTCAGAGCAGCGATGCGACCTGCATGAAGTGGAAACACAGAAGGTAACCCTCAAGCCTTAACAGTACACAACCATGCTAGTAAAGCTTCCTCAATCCATCAGAATCCAATACTGTGATTTAGCACATTAAAAAAAATTGGAACATCCAGACAGGTCCAAAGCTGCATTGGCTTATGAGAGAATGAATGGCAGAGTGGAGATTCTTCTGACTGGGCAAGAAACATGTAGCTAGTTCTTTTTTTAACTTCTTGGCCACACTTCAAGTTTGCAGAGAGATGTTTTTCACATCCTCTTTGACACCATTAGCTACCTTCTTGACAAAATGTCATATTTTATTCAGCCTGCCCCAAATACTTGTCCTGATGTGTAGGAAAAAAAAGTGCCAAATGCAAAATGGCCATAAACATAAGTATGATCCAATCCCACAAAATGAGTCATGGGTTGCAAAGGCCTTCCAATGAATCTTGCTCAATGTAAAGCAAAAGGAACCCTCAACAGTTTTCACCTACAATGTCCACTTTAACCCTCAACAGTTTTCACCCGCAATGTCCACTTTAACCCTCAACAGTTTTCACCCACAATGTCCATTTTAACCCCTCAACATTATTCACCCACAATGTACACTTTAACCCTCAACAGTTTTCATCCACAATGTCCACTTTAAGCCTCAACAGTTTTCATCCACAATGTCCCATTTTAACCCCTCAACATTATTCACCCACAATGTCCCATTTTAACCCTAACACTCCTCCATGCCTCACCCATTGGAGGATTAAGGACTGCTAGGGTAACTCAGTCAAACATTACAAATAACAAGCTCAGCTTTCATTTTATTAACGCAAACTGAATCTACATCATAAATGCTTCATTATGATGGCAAATTTACAAAGCATGAAAGCCTTCGAAATCCAAGCCCAATGTTTGATAGAGCATGTCCCACTTTCTATGTGAATTTAAACACAAAGTCCTTTAGTGGTTTCTTTGCTGAAGCAAAGTAGCTCCCATGATACTGCTCCTCAGTGACTCATCAGCGGCCTTACCATGAATACAGGCAACCTGCCAGTGGCCAATGTTAACCTCTTCGTCTGCTTTCATGGCCAAGGGCACCTGGACTATGTCCCCAGCGGCAAAGACGTTGGGTTTGTTAGTCTTTAGGAACTGCGGGATAGGAGGAGACACCAGAACGGCTGATTCAAACCAATCAAATTTGAAACAAACTCAAACTAAAACAAATCAGTTTTTCTGTGGGGTGCTGTTGAGCAAGTTAACTTGAGGTCAATGCTAATGTTGTTGTATAAGTTTTAACAATTGCAAAGCCCCTGAAATGTTCTGTACGGCAATGAAACATTTTTTACTTGTTACAAATAACATACAAATGTATTTTCCTCAAGCTTTGTTTTGGCCCATAAGTTATATATAAACCTTTGTAAGGCATAAAGATATGTAAAAAATTGCACTGACAATTTAAGCTTTGAAAGTTTCCACCTGAGGCCAATGTGCATCCAAAATATGGACAAAATATTGCCAAAATGAAAGGGTGGACTAGCAAAGTGAAGCAATTTATCAAATATCTTTCAGTTTTCTCCACCCTTAGCAGATGATAAAAAGCAAATGATATCTTCATAAATTCAACCTGTCCTTTTCTCAGTTTGAAACTCTCACCTTGTCAACGACCACAGCCTGCCTGGAGTTCAGCGTGATCCCGCTATCCTTCAGAAAGTTGGTGGCTGGCATCACGCCAACTCCCATGACACACAGGTCAGCTGTCAATGTCTCACCACCCTTCAGCACCACCTCCCTCAGTTGCCCCGTCTCATCCCCATTGAACTGCTCCGGGTCAGAGTTGAGATAAAACTTGACACCCTTGTCTTCACACATCTACATAGTGTACAGAGAAAAATGTGTGTGATGCACAACTGCTTTGACAAATGTAGTCTTCTGATTCCACTCACGTTACTCAATGTACACAACATCTTTGTGTATTTATGTTGGGAAAGGGCACACCGGTACTACAATAAAGTATCTATAAAGTCCAATTTACATTATGTCTTGTAACATTCTGTCAACAAATCTATTTGGGCACATGCCAAATAAGAAAACTTTGGCCCTCTTTACAACCACCACCTTTGACTGTGTGGCCATTTGTGCATTACATTCCATGGAATATTTGGCTCATCTACCACGGGTAAGCAAATAGGAAGTTGTTACACTGAAAAATAATGCAATCTGGCTTTACTCAGAGGGCCGTAGGCTCCATGTATGGATGGCCAATTTTATTTGAAATAAAGAATCCTGGAAAGAGCCCTAAAAGCTGTTTTCGCTGACATCAAGTTTAAGTTTTAAAAACCACATTCCTGTTCTTTGTATCTTTGTACTTAAAACAGAGTAGAGTTAAATTACAGTGTTGACATGAACACACTGTTTCTATTCTATGTTTGGGCATGTTGTCTAATTGTGGGGACCCGATCCATCTCCCCCCCCCAGTGGTGGAGGCACACTGTTGTACCACCCCCCCCCCATTTTTGATTGGAGTAGTCCTGCCACGTCCACCACACTTGAACTAGTCTTGGGCCAAGACGGCAGAACTCGATAGCGGACTCGACTGAGCATATGCCGCACGTGCTGATTTCTACTGCACCCTCTTGTGACTTCATTTCACCAATCGACGGCTCATTCTACCGTCTTAGGAATCTCCTACAAACTGTTGAACTTTTCTTAGTTTTCCTCCGGATTTCCGGAGGAACCAATCAGTGCCCAGGAAATTTCAGTTGAATATGTATCTGATGAAAATAGTAACAGTACTGTGCACTGTATCTGCTGTGTTTGATGTAGCTTGGCCCACAGGCAAACACTGTCTTGGTTCTATACCGTGTGTTTCTTGAGCTGAGACAGTGTTTGCCTGTGGGCCAAGCTACATCAAACACAGGGTAGTCTATTGCAAGCATACAATACTGCATGTACTGTGTGCAATCATTCAATGTAAATGTACATGTACACTGTGCATGTGTGCGTTCTGCCAATGACGTGATTAAATCAGCCTGGGAGCGCGAACGGTCAAAAGGGGATTTTTGTGGGCGGGGAAACGCAGGATCTTTTTATTCATTTTGGGGTCACAATTAATAGGGTAACCATTAAATGTACGATGTTTTTGAAATGGTTTCATATTTATTGTTTTTTTAAATACATGTACACATGCACTAAATGTTTTCAATTTCTGTTACCCTTTAAGACAGTAGTTCTTTGTAACAGTAGTTTCTTTGAAGTGTTTCACTATTGCGGCCAAGGAATGGTGACCAAGTTATGAGCTGCTGTATAAAAGCATTGGGGGGAAGTTCAGTTAATGCAATTCTTTTCTTGTTGACTTTATGATTAACTATCATTTGTATGCAGAGGATGTTTCCTTATACATATTTGCCAATCCTAGAAGTACTGAATCATTGAATCGTGCCTTTTTGCCACTGTCAAATTACGTTGAGCATCTCCAGGAATGGATGGCCTATGATGGTGGTGTGTGTCGGATGCCTCTCTCACTCTGTCGGACAACTCCATTCTTCCAGCATCCACTGCTGAAAGTCTTGGTGTAAAGTTTGATTCAGCTCTTAAAATGGATCGACATATTGCATTACTCTGTCGCGGACTCCATAACCATCTTTCTATAGCACGCATGATTAGACCATACATAAGTGCTGAAGTACGCGAGCATGCTATCCGAGCTATTGTGTTGTCCTGACTTGACTATGCTAATTCACTACTGTATGGAATCAACTCATCTCTAATACAACATCTTCAGAGGGTTCAGAATCATGCCACTGAGCTGATCTTCAAGGCCTATAAGCATGACCATATCACCCCTTTGCTAAGAGAATTGCATTGGCTTCCAGTGAAGCAACGCATCGAATTTAAGATCCTGACTGTCATCTTCAAGAGTATCCAAAACAAAGCGCCAGAATACATGAACTTTGTGTATTACTTGGAAAGAAGAATTGCAGAATAAAACCACACTGCAGAGAGATCTCTATTATCAGAGCTCTCCCTACTGCCAGGTGTAGCATAATATTGACAGCCACAATCACTGAGTATGCTGCAATTAAATCAAAACATAGCACATAACATTTCTACCGAGATATTGATGAGATGACGAATGCATGACACAAAGATAAACTGTGCTGTACTGGAATCCATTCTCCTTTAAAAGGAGGTTCTTTAAGACAGGAGCCTCATTACTGCGGGAAGAAATCATGTTTTAAGAACAATTGTGCCAACAGCTGGTCAAAAACAAAATCATATATATAGGTTTTACATGTATTTATGGCCATTTACCACTTTCACTCAACATGTGTGGATGAAAATGAAAAATCAACTAAACGATAATTTCCATGGATACAGTGCCACACATTTCCTGAATTGGTGTCTTGAACTTTGAAACAAACACAAAGCCCATCTTAAAATCCCTCAATCTGATTTACTCAAGTCTTCAGTGTTGAGTTGATTACGACTTAACCCTTCCTAAAAACCACGTCACCCTAGTCAACACATTGTTCACTGAAATTTGCAAATCAGTAAAAACCTTTTCAAAAAAAAGACCATTTTCATTGTCATTTAATAGCTTAAATTTAAGTGTCAGAAGCTTGGATGGATTTACAGACTGAAGTTTATAGTCTGTCCCACTAAATAGCATCTCAATGCCTTTGTTGACAGGTACCAAATCTCCTCATCTTATTCAGCTCAACTCACCAAGTCAAGATGGCATCCAATGTCACAACTCAATCAGTGTTTAGCAATATTAGCATGGATCAGGTGGTATGCTCCATCTGCACCAACCGTTTCAGGCAGCCCAAAGTGCTGGACTGTTTGCACTCTTTCTGCCTGGACTGCCTTCAAAACCTGAGACAGAGCCCAGATCTTAACAGTAACAAGCTGACGTGTCCTCGGTGTGCGAGGGAAACCATTTTGAAGGGGTCTGGGATCACTGATCTCCCTGATAACTTTGCATTCAGTGCCCTGGTGGAAGAGGTCGCCATGCAGGATAAGCTACTTCAGGGTCTGGGGTCAGGGATTACATGTCAAGCCTGTGAAGAGGGAAATCAGGCAATTTCAAGATGCATGGAATGCGACCATTTCCTCTGTCAAGAATGTCAGCGGGCACATGGTCGGATGACGCTGATGAAATCTCATCGGATCTACACACTGGCTCAACTTCGATCGGGCAAGATCACCTACAAGAGCAAACTGAGAGAAATGGTTCCCAAGTGTAGAGAACATCCAGATCAGAACGTCAGTGTCTACTGCAATACGTGTCTGCAAGTCATTTGCACGACTTGCTCTGTTTTGAATCATCCATTACATTCTGTCACTGCTCTCACCGATGCCTTGGAAGAGTGCCAGAGCATTGTTGCAGAGCTCGTAGCTAAAGTTCAGGAGAGCAAAACAGAACTGAGCAGCATCCTACGAGAGACATGCGAATCCCACAAGGCACTGGATGCTGTCTTTGCTGACACTAAAAGGAAGATCAAGAAAAAGGCTGATCAGGAGGTTGATAAGATCCAAAAGAAGATTTCCGAGATCCGACAGGAGGAGCAAACATTGTTGGAAGAGACACAGCAAATTTACAAAGAAAGACTCAAACTATTTGAAACAGCCCAAACTTACAACAGGACAGAGGTGACCCAGGTAGAGCACAGGTTGGATGAAGTGAAGCGACTCATGGATCAAGCAAGTTGCTATGAGATTCTAGAACTTCAGCAGAAGCTCTTGGTTAACCTCAATGAACTGACATGGACCAAGCCAAAGCGAGTTTCTGACAAGTTGACCTTCCTGGATTTTGAGGAAAGTGAGAAGGCGCTTGGAAACCTTGTCCTGGAAGAGCCAGGGTCTGCAGCAAAGCAATCCCCAGGACCTTGCCAATCACTTTTGAGAGAGATACATGTATGGGAATTGAAGACAGAAATCAACAACTTTAAAGGGAAAAATGCAATCATAGCACACATTTCAACATTCTCCAACAATACAATCCTTGCACTGCAGTCCACCAACCAAACATTTTTTACAATCTCATCATCCACACGTCCAAATGAATCTCCTCCAGATCCGCAAAGGCTACAAATCAAAGGCCTTACTAAAACAAGGTGTATTGCAGTAAATGATGACGACAAGCTCATCGGGCTCTGTGGTTCTTGTGTCAAGGTCTTTGATGCACAGCATCAGCCCCTCCATCAGTTCAAACCAGCCATAGGGTTGGACCAACCAACTTGCCTTGCCGTGGATGGCAGCAATCTGATAGCAGTGGGCTATGAAGAAAGGAGCGAGATATCCCTGCACAAGCTGAACGGATCCCTCATTAGGAGACTGCCTGCTCCGATGATTGAGTGCTACCTGGCAACGTATAAGCAATGGCTTATCTACACTACCTACTGGGCAAAAAGGTTGATATGCATTGACTACCAGGGGTTCACCGTCTTCTCAACAGACATGACCGACGACATACTGGAGGGTGGGCACCCAACTGGTGTGTGCTGTGACACTGATGGCAGCATCTATGTTGGCGTGAGCAGATTTCCGGCGGGTGATGTTCTCCATTACAGCCCTGATGGCAAGTACATTGGCTACATCATCACAGGATGCATTGCTCCATGTGACATCACACTCACATCAGATGGCCAGCTGGTAGTGGCTGCTGGGGGCTCTGTGAGGATTTATCACCGGGTGTAAGAACAGATTTGTTCCCAACAAAACAAACAGACTGAAGCAAAAGATATTTGTGCAGCAAAAATCAGGAAGGCAGGGGTGTAACAAACATTCACAGGTTGATTTATTTGCCTTTGGGACATGTCATGAAATGTGAGAAAATATCACTGAGTGACTGTTTGAGCAATGTTACATCCTAGACAAGGTGGATAATTTCAAGGGGCAAAAAGATGGGTATAAAGAGAACAAAGTCTTTATTGCAACCTACTCAATTCTGCTTTGAAACATATGAAAGTTGGTTCCTGTCATTCAGAAAGGTGTTTAGTAACTGACTGTAGATACGGAACAATCCTTGAGGAAAACTCACAGTGTACATTAACAAAATTTAGTAAGAAAATAATTTAGATATGTTTTTGTCAACCAATACAGTTAAAATATACAAGGGTGCATCTACACTTAATTGTTTGGTTCTCAAATTTTTGACCATGTGGGAAGGGTAGTCGGTTAGGGGAAAAAGGAGGTAAACAATTTACTTGCTTGTCCCCTAGAATTCCTAAGATTATATTTTTCTCGTTTTTGTCCTGGTAGGAAAGTCCAGACGGGTTGGTGGCATAACGAAAGTTTTTTTTCCTCAGGGTCGGTCAGAAATTACCTACAGACATCCAAATGCACACATATTAAGAGCGATGGCATCTAAAATCACAAGACGTATATTTATCTCAGTTTGTGTGTTCACTGTCCTTTCCATGATGAACAGCAAAACTACATGTACCACCATCTATATGAATCAAGAATTTCCTTTCTCTGCCAGAAAAATTTAATCAGTCACAAGAAAATTGTGAGTCCATGCACACTGCCTCTCATTCTATACAATTACACTGTATATATACTGTGAATGTATGTAAGTTTCATAATGAATGTTTGGTGAAAATCCTCCAAAGATTTTCTGTAAAGCCTACCAGTAACTTATGTATACATGTATATGCTTTGAGAAACAGTTCATAAACTGCCAAATGTCAGCTACATTGTATTTAGCCGCATGCTGTATCAATGCTTTAGCTCCGGAAGTACTGTACTTGATACAAATACAATACCACTCGCATCATGCTTCTCCAGGATTGTAAAGCTCGCAAAAGCAGTCGCCCACCACGTTCTTATCTTCCGTTTTAGCCGTAACAATTTGTCGCACCATGACCAATTCCACTTGTTTTTTACTGATTTGTCAATCTCTTTCGGATCGGCAGTTCCATGGTCAACGAACTTCTTTCCTTCCACTATGATTTCGATTTTTTCCCAACTGCATGTGAACGTGTATACATACACACGTACTTGTACCAATTTGCAACAGCCAGTTGGCACATGGCCATGCAGCAGTGTGCCATGAATTTACATCTCAATGAAACAAGGACCTATTGGTAGTAACGTGCATGCATACGTATCATAATTAGGAGAATGACCGGTCATGTGAGAGGAATTAACCAATAACAGGGAAGAGTCTGATTCTGATTTTTACGAGAGTCGGATTTTCATGTGACATCGGGCATTCATGCGATCGCGAAGTGGCTTTCAGGCAAAGCGCAAGAACTGCACTTGTCACTGGTTCCCTCCTTTGGCTATGTAAAGAGAAATTAGGTTTGTGGGAATCTGCGAAATTCATTCCCCGTTTCCTACATAGATTGTACATTTCGAAGGGCATTGCTTATACTGTCCCAAAGCGATGTGTGAATCGAATTGTTTCAATGTACAAATTTCACTGGGAATTAGGGAAATTTTGAGCGCCACGTAATCAACAAACATTTACCCCCCTTACAACTTACCCCCTGAACCCACTGAACTCGAAGACCACAAATTTGAAGGGAAAAACAGGAATTCTGGTTAAACCGGAAAGATTCCAATGCCTGCAAAATCTTATGAACTACAAATACTAAATTGTTGGTTAAAAAGCAGCTTTTGTGTAATAACCCTTTAAGGTCATGGAGATGGGTACTGACATTTGGAGTATACATCTGAAATCCCAATGAATTCATCAAAATTGTACCTTGTGTATGGTGGGGTTTTTTTTTTCTGGTTCTTCTTGTGGTGGCCAGACTTAGTCAAGTCTAGGGATTTTTTTAAGTTTTGCGCATCGTACACTTTGTCATGAGCTTTGAATGTTCCTACTCGCTCAACATATTCTTAACATTATATTTAAATTGTTGCATTTTCTCTGTAAAGTCACCCACGTGGTCGTCCATGGTCGTAATCACAAATCAACTGTATTCTTATTAATGTTAGTCTGAAACAACAGGCTTAAGACTACTATTTCATGCCAGATATGGGCGTAATCTTGCATGCCCATGCGACGTACTTTGCCATGGCGTACGTGACAATCTGCCTCTCTGGCACGAGTTTGTTTCGTCAGATGGTAAGTCCACTTTCGTCCTAAATTTCTTGCATTTTTTAATCTGTCATTATTATGCAGTTTTGGCCTGTCTATGTGAGCCAAGTGTAGGCTCCGACTCGGGTAGGAAACTCCTGACTTAGAGTGAGATTGTTCACCGCATTGTTGTGAAAGTTTTGTGGAAAGTTTAGCCATGTGACTTGTACAAATGCATGAAGCGCAACGACTGTTCCATGGTTGGGCCTGAAGACTGCTACATATCTTTGCACTGTTTCACTGTGTATTCTTTACACAGGTGAACTCTGTAGAGAGAGCAGGTTGCACAGTGCCCTTGCCATATCTCATAACCTTTATCCTTTACCCTTACCATGTAACAGTTGCCCTCTGTCATAACTTGTACCCTCCTTCATAACTTGTACCCTCTGTCATAACTTGTACCCTCCGTCATAACTTGTACCCTCCGTCATAACTTGTACCCTCCGTCATAACTTGTACCCTCTGTCATAACTGCAAAAATAATCATTATAATGTCGCCACAGCAAAGCCACGCGGGCGTGGCTCATCATGGTGAGCACGTGCTCGCGATCACACTGCATGGATGGCCGGCCCATGCCAGTGCACGTCTGCACTGTGTGATCGCTAAACTACTGGTGTCCAGGATTGGCCAGCCAATTGCAAAGGCCTTGCGATGCGGTTTCATGGTTTGATTTTCAAAAAATCTGATTTTCCAAGGTAAAGAGTGCTGTAACTGGAATCACTTTACATGCTTTATATGGTTCTGGGGGCCGAAAATCGTGAGCGTTATATCCCGAAAAGCATTGTAAACAGGAGCGCTGTAACCACATAAAAATATACACAGTGAATGGGCGTGCAGTTGGGGAAATGCAAATTGAGCATTATATCGGTAAGAGCATTATATCAGGGAGCGCTATAACGGGAATCTACTGTATCCTTCCACTCTGTTGCTGAATGTTACAACTACATGTACCTACTGTGTCTGTGTATAAGACTTTTCTTCACATGTATCTACGTGTGTACATCTTGTATCTTTCATCTGGTTATCAATACGAATTGAGTCTCTGTCTTCTGTTGAAAACTTTTACTTTATACGTTCAAAAGAGGGTCAAAGGTCAAACAGCTTTCAATTGCTTGAGCACTGCACTCACAACAGTCTGTTTATGATGTTGAATAATATGCATCTTGAACTTGTGCACATAATTCGCAGCAAAAATAAGTGGAAAGGACTGTTGGACTCACTGCCACAAAGCATTTCAAAAGTCCCCTACTCTAGGAGCCAGGAGAGCACCAATCCTTACAGTTGTCATACACCTGTCAACGTACCAGGCTGTATTAGCTGGGATCAACACAAAACCTGATCATGACTGGGTACGTAAGCTTCTTCACGTTATGCACTTACCTTTTGCAATGCCTTGCCAATGGTTTCACCCAAGGATGCAATGTATGGGGCTGCGCTCCTGCCTATAATGGACACACTGCTGGCTTTACCGGCAAAGTACGCAGCCATTTCCATGCCTAGCAAACCACACAAAAAATTTGTGTTCATCCGATATGCAACTTGATAACATCTTTTACCTTCAAAATACAGCCTACATTCCTTTTGAAACGATGCTCAAGCATCATAGAATACTAACTCTCCTTAATATGCAGATTTTCAGGGAGCTTCTCACATCCTTTTGCAGTCTGTTCCGTGTTGATTTGTAAACATTTCCTGAAGTTTGAATTGTCAAAGTAACTTGAGATCACCTAGACCAGACCATGGCCGACATTTCAAGAAAGGATTCCAATGGTGGTATGATCTACTTTTCGACCACAGTATATGACTATCACTCAAAGAACGTGAAATAAAAAGTAAGAAACTAGAATACGATCAAAAGTAAACAGTTTACAAATTGTGGAAGTATTTCATCAGTATGGGTGTTACACCACTGACCCACTAACACTTGAGATAAGACACAACCATAAGTCAGTAATAAAGCAGCAAAAGTTCCAGACTTCTAACCCCATGTCATTCGGTGGTTACAACTTACCGATGAACGAGGTACCGACAATGACGACGTTCTTGCCCTTGCCTTGCTCAGCGATGTAGTTGGCATCCTCTGGACTCCTCAGCACACACACATTCCTCAAGTCTTTGCCTGGAATGTCTAGAACACGAGGGCTGCAGAGAAAGAGAGAACTTGCTGTTAACAGACAAGGCTGATAAAATAAAAACTGCTGAATTTTCAATGGCGGCACAACTGACAGAGAGAATCCCATTCCACAAGCACTTTGGGAATTTTACATCATGAGTTAACAATGAAACAGAGCTGACAACGGCAGAAATATAATTTAACACTGACTGCATCCTTCAACAAAGTTTTATTTCAATCGTACATTTGATGTTTTCGTTGGTTCCCCGCAAGCCCATACAATATTCTTTTCCTGCTGATAATTTACCTCCTCTCAGAAATAACTAGATATTTCCCTCAGAAAAAATGCAAGCAATCATTTGACATCTAGGAGGAATGGAGGAATTCAATTGTATCACTCTACAACAGCATGGCTGCAGTAGTGCCATTTGAAGAATGTGATGTGTCTGTCGAAAAAAATAGACTTTTGGGCAACTGTATCAACTCTTGTTGAAACATAGATTTCCCTTTGAATTAATTATGATTTTTCCAAACGGAGTTTCTTTGGTAATGTGTCATGAGACTGATAACAGGAAAACTGCCCATTCATGTTGTAGACCATAAATTTGCACTTTGTGGAATCTTCGAAGGCAAAACTGTGATACCAAACTTTTACAGTACATTTTCAAACAAAAATAAAAATTTGCATAAACCCTAAACGAAACAAAATAACATGGCCACATATATACAATTTTGGGTTGCATCTCTCTTTAAGGCTCTCCACTTAAGCCACTGGTAATGACAGAACATGTCACAATGTCCCCATGGGTCCACTCCTACATGTAGGTGGCCATGTTATTTGATTTCATTTCTGATTTATGCAAATTGATAATTTTTGTTCAAAATACATAGTAAAAGTTTCATACAATAATTTTGCCTTTGAAGATTCCACACAGCACTAAGAAAAGTGCACATTTATGGTCTAAAACAAAATGAGCAGTTTTGAAAAATTTTGAATAATTGATAGTGTCTGAAAACTGTCTGAGGAAACTGTGTGAGGTGGCTGTCTGACCTTCCTCCCGTTGCTAGCAGTAGGGTGTCGTAGCTGATGCTCTTGCCGTTCTTGAAGGCAACGCAGTTCAGCAGAGTGTCAACTGCAGTGGCCTCCATGTCTTTCTGAACATCAATGTCGTACACGTTGTAGAAGTCTGGCTGGCGCAGGGACAACTCAGCACCCGACGAGGTTAGAGACTATCACAACAGATCATGAAACAATGAGCAGATTTGCAGGGACAACTCAGCACCCGACAAGGTTAGAGACTATCACGACAGATCATGAAACAATGAGCAGATTTGCAGGGACAACTCAGCACCCGACAAGGTTAGAGACTATCAAGACAGATCATGAAACAATGAGCAGATTTGCAGGGACAACTCAGCACCCGACAAGGTTAGAGACTATCACGACAGATCATGAAACAATGAGCAGATTTGCAGGGACAACTCAGCACCCGACAAGGTTAGAGACTATCACGACAGATCATGAAACAATGAGCAGATTTGCAGGGACAACTCAGCACCCGACAAGGTTAGAGACTATCAAGACAGATCATGAAACAATGACAGATGGCATCAGGGATAACAAAAGTTAAATTGGAGAAATCCTTGACTTTTTCATTTCATACTTCAGGCTTTGACAAGTTTCATTTTTAAGATTCTGTTCATAACTTTACTCATTTTCCCAGACCGGACCTTGGCACTTCATTATATTCAAACTATACAAGCACCAAAAGGATCAAAGTTTGGGCAATGTGATTATTTAAGTCATTCCACTGTCACCGCCATCGCATTACTAGTCATGACTGCATCTGTCAAAGGGGATTTGTTTTGAAGCTGATGTAGGGGCCTGAACACATTGTTTATCTCAAGGGCGAGTGTAGGGGCCTGAAATAGGTACACATTGTTTATCTCAAGAACATGCCCCCCCATTTTTTATGGTTGTGCTTGCTGCTAGTACAGTGGAATCCTACAACTGTTCAGTGTAGGAGTGGTGATGGACAGGAAACGGCTGTAGAGAGGAAGTAGCACGGTGTTATGTAATGCTTCCTGGAAGGCAGTGTGGTCACATGTGGGCCATGTGTGGAGTCTTTGTTCTGAGTCACTCTGACTCCATGCTTTGTCGAAGTAACATCGACCCCAACACATGCCCTACAAGTGTCTACCTGTTTCCTTCTTTTACAGGTATGTAATGCTCTTCTTTCTTTTCATGCCAATCTATGAGGTCCTTAATAAGTAGACAAGTGATTTATATTGTTTAGATTTTTATGTAATGGCAACTAGGATGAGTCTTTGACGGGTCAGTAATTACTTGTTGGCAAGTTAGGCATGTATCATGTGGCATGAAGATTTCTTACCACTACGACATTATGCAACACGCAAGGACATGAAGTGAATCAGGGCTCGCCTAAACCCGCACTTTGATTTTTCTAACTTTTAATAACTAGGCCCACTGGGGAGTGAATTCATTGCGTATTTGTATCAGCAAACTCTTTCAGGCGTGTGGTAGATACTGCCTGAATTAGGCCCTTTGGCCATGCTAATTGAGTGGAGTGTAACAGGTCAAAATGCGAATCCAGTACAGAGCATGCTGTAGCCTAATTGACCAACTGATAGATTTGGATTGGAACCTAAGGTGTTCATGTTTCTTGTTATAGTGTGGACAGTTATAGTTTCGTGTAAAGAATCGATACTGAGGAATCGATACTGAATGTTCGATACTGGGACCACGGTGTGCGTAGTATCGATTTTTGGTAATCTCAAGGATTAGATTTATTAGTAGTAAGTAACAGATAATGTATTTAAGTTTAGACTCTGACTCCATGCTTTGTCGAAGTAACATCGACCCCAACACATGCCCTACAAGTGTCTACCTGTTTCCTTCTTTTACAGTTTGGAGTCATAATTTTAATGTGCACCCTCACGGTGACTTGTACCGGTCACCTGGGGTGTAACATTTGGCGACCACGAAGGGACTGGTGTGTTCAATCCATCTAAGGGGGAAGGAACGCCAACACCTGTCCAGTGACCATGAACCACGGAGCAAGTTTCTCGACGAAAAGTATCAGCAGACGAGCAGTTCCTGGCCGGATGTCAAGTTGAAAGGGAGCGGAGGCCAGGACCAAGACAGCGAGGAGTGTGGGACCAGTGGCACAAGTAGTGGGGGACCGACTGAGCCAGTAATACTGCAAGGCAGGTTGCAGCCCCAGGAATGCCAATTAGCCCATCAGACGCCATGGAGGGGTCAGCCTTTGTGAAGTTTCAGCAGGTCATCCGCCAAGTTGCAGAAATGGGACCTGCTGAACTCCTTCGAGTTTATCAGCACCTGAAAATCCCAGGCCAGGAAGGCATCAGTGGAGAAGCAGCTGACGGTCGGAAGTTACTCCGGCTCATAAACCGTCACCTCCATGGAGATGAGATCCATGATACAGAAGATGAAGGTCTTGCTCTGTTTGAAAGCATCTTGTTATTCATCTCAGAGCTCCAAGAACAGACCAGTGAGACAAAGGAATCGGAAGTAAAGCCAGAACCACCAAAGCCCACGGTACCGAAACCAAGCATGTTGGCACTAGCTCGCAGAGAGTTCAAAATAGCAGGGCAGATAGGGGAGCCAGGACAACGAGACCGGTTGTCATTCTTAAGCCTTGCCCACCAGATCGAAAGCGGCCTGACGAAAGGTTATCCTGAGAGCGAGGTTGTTGAGGCAGTGATCAGGGCAGTTGTTCCAGGGTCATCTCTGCGCAGCTATTTGGAGGGGAGGACGGAGTTGACTCTTCCCAGCCTTCGGCGGGTGCTGAGGTCGCATTTCAAAGAGAAAAATGCCACCGAGCTCTATCACCAACTGTCCCGAGTGGCCCAACAGGACAAGGAGTCAGCGCAGAATTTTCTCCTCAAGGCCTTAGATCTGCGCCAGAAGGTGACGTTCGCGAGCAAGGAAGCTGATTCGGGGCTCTCATATGACAGCAAATTAGTACAGAGTATGTTCCTCCATGCTGTGCTGACTGGCCTGAGAAGCGATGCAGTGAGGAGTGAACTTCGACCCCTCTTACAGGACCAGAGCATCACTGATGAGTGCTTATTGGAGAAAGTCAATGTTGCGGACAGCCACGAAGCTGAACGTCGGGAAAAACTAGGGCACCAGCGGACTGCCGCGGTCAAAGCAGTAGAGCACAACTCTGCCGAGGAGGGGCCAAGCAAGAAGCCAAAACCAAAGGAGGGAACCCTGATGACAGAACTGGCGGAGCTGAAGGCAGGAATCGCGGAGATTGCAAGTATGAAACAGCAACTTGCGAGTCTGCAAGAGGCTCTGAATCCCAGCATGCCCGGTAGTTGGCAGTACAATCGATCAACAAGTGCAACCCGAGTCCGAAACCGAGGTTGCAGCTCTTGCCAAGAACAAGGAAGGGGAGACGGCTGCAGTCACTGTTTCATCTGTGGCTCCAGTGAACATTACGCCCGTGGATGTCGACAGCGCAGATGGAACTATCAGGGAAACGGCCGGCGGTTGCTGCCGAGGGACGACCAGTAACCGCCCAGCACGCCAACCTTAAGTCCCACGTCTTTCCAATAGCCACCAGGATGCGGACACACGTCAGCCGACTGGTAGGTGAGAGATGTCTGGTTAACTGTTTCATCAATGGCGTAAGAACCAAAGCACTGTGGGATACGGGAGCCCAGGTCTCCATCCTGCCAGCAGAATGGCATGCAATGTACCTGCCACAAGAAAAACTGAGACCTCTTTCTGAGCTACTAGGAGGTGACACTCTGGGACTGACAGCAGCCAACGGCACTGATATCCCATTTGATGGATGGGTGGATGTCTCCTTCAGGCTATCGACCGGACAGCCACACGCTATAAATGTGCCCGTCTTGGTCACAAGGGGCATTGACGGGGTACCCATCATAGGCTATAATGTCATTGAAGAAATAGTCACACGGGGGGATACTCCGCGACCAACTGATGTTGTCAAGGCGGCATTTCCGGCCATGTGTAAGGGAGAGATCAAAGCTCTTACCAGTCTCATTCAACAGAAGGGTCCACAGGAAGTGGGAGATGTGGTCGCCGGAAAAAGAGATATCCACATTCCGACCAGGGGCTGTATTATGGTGTCATGCCGGGTGAAGTCAGACAGCGTTACTCAGGGAACTACCGCCCTGTTTGAACCAACGATGAACAGTACACTCCATGAGGACCTCCAAATTGACCCTTGCATGGTCAGGGTAGAGAGAAGAAGAGGAGTTTTCTGTGTGTCCATTGCTGTGGCTAATTTAGCCAACACTGATATCGTTTTGAAGAGACGAACCAGTCTGGGCACTATAGAGTTGATAGAGTCAGCCACAACAGTCCGAACAAGCTGCCCTGCCCCAAAGGTCAACTCAGTAACAGCGCAAGACAACCGCGACACATGGGTTCCTCCGGTCGATATCAGCCATTTGACAGCACACCAACAACAACTAGTCACCCAGATGTTGAGAGAAGAAGCCAGTGTTTTCTCTAAAGATGACAGCGATATGGGATGTATCACAGATTTGAACATGCACATCCGCCTCAAAGACGATGAGCCAGTGCAGAAATCGTATACATCTGTACCCCCTCCACTCTACAGTGAAGTCAAGATGTATTTAAGGGATCTGCTGAGCCGTGGGTGGATAGAGAAATCAGAATCCCCATACTCTTCACCTGTAGTATGCGTGCGAAAGAAGGATGGCTCATTACGCCTCTGCATCGATTACAGGGAGTTGAACCAGAAGACGATACCTGATAGACAACCAATTCCACGAATACAAGATGTCCTGGACGGTCTCGGTGGAAACCAATGGTTTTCCACACTTGATCAGGGTAAAGCATACCACCAGGGCTTCATGGCAACAGAGAGCAAACCAAAAACAGCCTTCATCACCCCGTGGGGTTTGTATGAATGGAATAGGATCCCCTTCGGTCTCACCAATGCTCCCGCCGTTTTTCAACGCTGTATGGAGAACTGCCTTGAAGGACTGGTTGGCGAAATTGCGGTGGTGTACCTTGATGACATCTTGGTGTATGGGAAAACCTTTGAAGAACACCTTGAGAACGTGCGCAAAGTCCTCAGACGGCTCCAGGTGAAGGGTGTCAAATTGAAACCAAGCAAATGTTCATTGTTCCAGAAGGAAGTGAGGTATTTGGGGAGGATCATCGGAAGTGATGGCTACAAGATGGACCCTGCGGATGTCGAGGCAGTGGAGGCGCTACGAGGAAAGAAACCTAGCACTGTTGGTGAGCTAAGAAAACTTCTGGGTCTTCTTGGCTATTACCGACAGTATATTCAGAATTTTTCCACGATCGCTAAGCCCCTCTATGACCTGCTGAAGAAGCCAAGCCCAGAAGTCAATGGCCCATCAAGCCATGGTACAACACAGCTAACATCTAAGTCAGGAAGGAAGCCTGTGACAAGAAAGAGTGTACAGGTGTCGTCACGGCAACCCATTGAATGGGAAGCAGCACACCAGAAAGTGTTGGAACAGTTGCTTAGCTTTCTCACCAGCCCCCCTGTGATGGGTTTCCCAGACCATCAGCAACCTTTCATTTTGCACACGGATGCTTCAAACGAGGGATTAGGAGCAGTCTTGTACCAGCGGCAAGATGGAAAGATGAGAGTGATTGGTTATGGGTCGCGGACGCTTACACCAGCAGAAAAGAATTACAATCTGCACTCTGGAAAACTTGAGTTTCTTGCCCTAAAGTGGGCGATCACTGAAAAGTTCAGGGACTATCTGTACTATGCTCCCTCCTTCACAGTGTACACTGACAATAATCCCCTGACTTACATTCTGACTTCCGCCAAGCTTAATGCAACTGGACATCGTTGGGTAGCAGAATTGGCCGACTTCAATTTTTCAATCAAGTACCGCCCAGGGAAGTCCAATGCAGATGCCGATGTTCTTTCCCGTATGCCACTCAATATCGAAGACTACACAGCCCAGTGTACCAGTGAAATAAGCCCACGTCATCTCGGTGCTACTGTTGACGCCGTTCGAGCAGAAAGTTCTGGATGCTTCCCATGGGTCGGTGCACTGACCATGTCTACTTCAAGCCCCGATGATAATGTGGCGAACCTTAATGAGATTCCAAGAGCAGAAATCAAGGTAGCGCAAAGAGAAGAGGAGGATATGAGACAACTCATACAGTCCCTGGAAAATGGCCGTCGGCCGGATAAGCAGAGCCAAGAGTGCAAATCCAGAAACATTAGTGCTCTTCTTCGAGAATGGGACAAACTCGAGCTGGATGCTGACGGAATTCTCCATCGAAGGGCAGGTGGTAAGCTGCAATTGGTCCTTCCAAAGAAATATCACCCAGTGGTCTACAAAGAATTACACAAGGAAATGGGTCATCTTGGCGTTGAACGTGTGGTTCACCTCGCTCGCGACCGATTCTATTGGCCTCGCATGCAAAGGGACATTGAGCACTTTGTGACCAGTGTTTGTCGGTGTTTGCAACAGAAGAAACCGAGCCGTCAAACCCGAGAGCCTCTTCAGCCAATAGCCACTACCACTCCATTTGAACTGGTGTCTATTGACTTCCTTCATCTGGAACGAAGTGTTGGGGGATATGAGTACATTTTAGTAGTAATGGACCATTTCACCAGATTTGCCCAGGCGTACCCTACAACAAACAAGTCAGGCAAGACGGTGGCAGATAAGATTTTCAATGACTTTGTTCTCAGATTCGGGTTCCCAAGCAGACTGCATCATGACCAAGGCAGGGAGTTCGAGAATCAACTGTTCAAGCGGCTCCAGCAACTGTCCGGTGTCACTCCGTCGAGAACCACCCCATACCACCCCCAAGGGAACGGCCAGGTGGAGCGATTCAACCGCACGCTCTTGGGGATGCTTCGGACTCTGCCTGAGAAGGAGAAGAGCCGCTGGAAAGATGCAGTGAACAAAGTGGTACACGCCTACAACTGTACACGTTCAGAGAGCACAGGATTCTCGCCATTCTACCTCCTGTATGGACGCCCCCCTCGTCTCCCAATTGATCTAGCCTTTGGGTTACCAAGGACAGGCACGGCTGCAAAGGACCCCCACGACTACAGTCGGCAGTGGAGGAGACAAATGGAAGATGCCTATGAGACTGCAAGGAGAAATGCGGAGAGGTCCTCCAGCCGAGGCAAGCACTATTATGACAAGAAGGTATGCAGTTCTGTGCTCCAACCTGGCGACAGAGTTCTGGTGCGGAACTTGAATGAAAATGGTGGGCCTGGAAAACTACGCGCATACTGGGAACGTGAAGTTCACACTGTTGTGAAGCGAGTAGCTGAGGACTCCCCTGTCTATGAACTCCGCCCAGAGAGCGGCGAGGGACGAAAACGAACTCTTCACAGGAACTTGTTGCTGCCCTGTGACTTCTTGACCAGCGAAAAGCCAAGTGTGGAAAGGACAGTGTCCAGTGCCACCACACCAGGCCCTACCAACCGACGCCAGCCAGCACCGAGTGTGAGGGAGGATGCGAGTGACTCCGACAGTTCTGAAGATGATACCATAGTATCCATTCAGAACACCACCCCCCGAGAAGTCCCCAAACCCCCAGTCCCAGCTCCGAGGCGCACAAAACAAACAAGTCACATTGGATGGCATGTCGCAAAACCAGAGCTTGTCCGCGGAACTCCCTCAGGGTTGAACCAGGATGCACAGGAGTTCATCCCAGCCAGCGAGCAACAGACGGAGGGAACTGCTACATCTGCCCCTCGACTGATGGTGACTGGACCAGTTGAAACATCGCCCGCAATGTCACCGCCAGCTACCGTTCCGGAGCATGTAACTGCTGCCGAACCAGATACCATTTCTGCACCAGTCACTACCCACGAACCAGGAGTACATGACCGGTCACCTATGACGGCTGAACCTGCCCGACAAGATTTCCAAGAGGAGACTGATCGACCTTCCAGCGACGCACCTGGAGATGATCCATGCCTCGCCAGGGACGAAAGACGCTACCCCATGCGACAGCGCCACCCACCACAGCGACTTGCTTTTCAGCAGCTTGGTGAGCCTTGCCAGGATCAAGGATCAGTGAGGGCCGTGCAAACAAACAGCTTACCGATGTACGGATTGCATGCTACGACACTACAACGACCGCCGTCCACTTGGTGGCCTCCGACCCCTGGGCACTGGAACACCCCAGTGATGCAACTCGGGCCACAGATGCAGGTGCTGCCATGGCAACAGTGGTACCCAACACCACCGCACCCAGCGCCACTGTACCCAGCGTCACCGTACCTAGCTTCACCGTACCCAGCATAGTGATGAGTGACACTAAACCCAGCTAATAACTCCACAGTCATTTCAGACACTAAGTAATTTATGTTTTTATTAGTTGTTCGGAAATGTTGAGGACAACATTTACTTTTTCAGGGGCGAGTGTAGGGGCCTGAACACATTGTTTATCTCAAGGGCGAGTGTAGGGGCCTGAAATAGGTACACATTGTTTATCTCAAGAACATGCCCCCCCATTTTTTATGGTTGTGCTTGCTGCTAGTACAGTGGAATCCTACAACTGTTCAGTGTAGGAGTGGTGATGGACAGGAAACGGCTGTAGAGAGGAAGTAGCACGGTGTTATGTAATGCTTCCTGGAAGGCAGTGTGGTCACATGTGGGCCATGTGTGGAGTCTTTGTTCTGAGTCACTCTGACTCCATGCTTTGTCGAAGTAACATCGACCCCAACACATGCCCTACAAGTGTCTACCTGTTTCCTTCTTTTACAGGTATGTAATGCTCTTCTTTCTTTTCATGCCAATCTATGAGGTCCTTAATAAGTAGACAAGTGATTTATATTGTTTAGATTTTTATGTAATGGCAACTAGGATGAGTCTTTGACGGGTCAGTAATTACTTGTTGGCAAGTTAGGCATGTATCATGTGGCATGAAGATTTCTTACCACTACGACATTATGCAACACGCAAGGACATGAAGTGAATCAGGGCTCGCCTAAACCCGCACTTTGATTTTTCTAACTTTTAATAACTAGGCCCACTGGGGAGTGAATTCATTGCGTATTTGTATCAGCAAACTCTTTCAGGCGTGTGGTAGATACTGCCTGAATTAGGCCCTTTGGCCATGCTAATTGAGTGGAGTGTAACAGGTCAAAATGCGAATCCAGTACAGAGCATGCTGTAGCCTAATTGACCAACTGATAGATTTGGATTGGAACCTAAGGTGTTCATGTTTCTTGTTATAGTGTGGACAGTTATAGTTTCGTGTAAAGAATCGATACTGAGGAATCGATACTGAATGTTCGATACTGGGACCACGGTGTGCGTAGTATCGATTTTTGGTAATCTCAAGGATTAGATTTATTAGTAGTAAGTAACAGATAATGTATTTAAGTTTAGACTCTGACTCCATGCTTTGTCGAAGTAACATCGACCCCAACACATGCCCTACAAGTGTCTACCTGTTTCCTTCTTTTACAGTTTGGAGTCATAATTTTAATGTGCACCCTCACGGTGACTTGTACCGGTCACCTGGGGTGTAACACTGACAATCCAAATCTCACTGCACTGGGCACTTCATGTACATTCAACAAGTAAATCATTCGAAGACTTGAAGCGATGCATGGCGGAAGTACTAAATTAGGTTGGGCTTGTGGTTGCACCATGTACGAGGTAGAATCTCTTTTATCACGATCGGTTCTTCTCAGAACCACACACTCATTTATAAAGAGATTCTTCCGTGTATATGATGCGACTGCAAGCCTAACTTAATTTAAATCACTCTAATACTAGATCTACATAACTCTTTAGCACACTAAAGTAACGTAACCTGACCAACTATGCAACAAATGAACAAGACAACTTTAGAAACATCCATGTGGAATACGCTCAAACAAAATGCCAACTTCTGATCTGTTCAGTACTTGACCCGCTAGCTTGGGTTAATGTTTTTTTCAATAGTTTTCATCTTTTCTTTCAAATTTTCCACTTCTTCTGGGGAGGAAACTGTTTAAATACTTGACAAAAAGGCAACATACTGTTTCCACGACACCACGTCATCCCCTCTGCTCACCTTACTGAGTTTGGGCCTGTCATATGGAAGATGCTTTTCCTTAGTTGCCATGACAATGTGACCTTTGAACCCTTCTTGCCTCAGAGTCTCTGCACACGTGGCTGCTGCACCACCTGCGGAGAAATGAAAATATTGAACAAGTCTGCAGTTTTGGTCATGAAGTTCTACTTTGTCTGGCTCATATGATTCTCAAAAATCTGCTCATGGTTACCATTGGCATCTTGAATAGTTGGCAATTGAACACTTGTGTACAAATGATCAGCAATACATTCACACACTAGCAAGACATTGCTGCATAGGTGAGACAGCACTGATATGCTGGGCTGCGCTCATTCTAAATACGGGAAAGTATGGTGAATTTTTTTCTTTTCAACTGTAGCACACAACAGTCATTTATGTAGGGTCTGGGTTGAGGAAATTGTCATCAATTTGTTTCAAATTTGGTCTGCACTTTACTACAAGGGGGTCCCGCAGCACTGTGCTTAGCGAGCACACAGTTGTCTGACTACGGCAAGGATCAATTCATGAGAGTTGGTAAGCAGTTGGCAAAGATGAGCATGTTAAATTTCTGCAGACCTCTATGATGACAATGTTGCTGTGAAGCTTTGTTATCATGCCTAATGTCAGTGGGAGGAAGCAGGGGGGGTTGTGTGGCTCATCTGGCTTCTAGATTGGCACATCTGATTCTTCTCTGGGCTACGAAACTCAGGAGTGTTCGCAGGGTGCTGACACAGACTCATTCTGAGTAGAGTTCGCTGTTGTCATCAGTGAGCGTGGGTCATTTGGTTACCCACATGTACATCCGAGTGCCCCAATAAAGGCTTTTATTATTATCATGGCTGTTACAGTTAAAGATCTTACCTCCACCGATGATGAGAATAGTCTTGTCGCTGTCTGGTGATCTGCAAGACATGTCTTTGATGCGCTTGTGCGATGCTAAAGCCTGTAAATAAGCCCACAGTACTGGTGAATTTCTTAAAAAATAAGGCATCAGTGTGTGCGTGTGTAATTGTAACGTTATGAAAGGCTACACTAAAGGGTCATCTATAGCAGTTTGCTTCATAGTATTGCACCCAAGAGGCAGGTTCAAAACTCACTTCAGTCAATGTTGTGTTGAGACAAGATGAGTGGGCATATCCCTTACTTCTAAAACCAATTTAAGGGTATTGTGTGTTGGTTTCATATGTTTAGCGGCCTCTCGTTTGACATGTTTGAATGCACCTGAAATGAAGGGACGTAACTACCTCAAAACATGAGTTGGGATTGGATGAAGGAAAGGGGAGTCAGGCCAGTTTTCTCAGTATCCATCAATGTTAACAAGCATCTTGTAACTTGGTGATGTACGAGAAAAAAATGCTTGTATCTTACCTTCTTTCTGGACTTGACAATGACATCTTCACCGTCTACTCTGACCTGAAATTTACAATTAAAAATCACCCAACTTAAAAGGTATTGCACAGAGGTCATTATCATCACAATGACATATTTTCGAGTATTTTCTAGTTGCACTTAAGTAATGCAGGAGGTCTTTAATTCAAGCAGAGGCGTAGTGACTGGGGGTGTGTGGGGAGGTGTGGCACCCCCCAATCATTGATTCCAGTCGGCAAGTAGAGCTTTGGTCGGCAAACGAATCCAAAATTGATACATACACCATGTACGTTGGCTGTCAGCATTTCCCCTGAAGCATGAAATGTAGCATACCACAGATTTCCATTTTCCGCACTTGTGAATTTTATACAACATGAGGTTGGCAAACAAGTTACAAGCCGGCAAATTGACTCTGGCACACCCCACCCCCAAAAAATGTCTTCGCTACGCCCCTGAATTCAAGTCCAAAAGAGTTATATTTGTGTGACCACTTTTCCAGTCTTCTCAGAATGAACTGTACATACATGTACAATTCTTTAACAGCGGAAGGTAAAACCTGACACTAAAACTACCTCGAACTTGGCGACACTATCCAATCCAGGGAAGTCCTCTATGTCTCCCGTCTTGGCATTGAAGCAAGCCCCATGCCATGGGCACCGCACACGTCCATTACTCAGTACACCTGCATGAACCAAGACAATAAACAATGTACTGAAGACAATGACAATTAAGAATAAGCCTGATCTCTTCCTTTCTGTAAAAGACAAATTAACTAAGGCTGTGTATGAATTATCTGGGCGTGGCCTAAAATTATGCACAAGTTTATGTCAGTTGCCTAAGCATTAACTTCAAAAGTCAAAACCAATTCGACGGATCCCTTTCAATTTTGTTTTTCTTTATGTTGTCTTTTATGTTCCCTCATCTTAAAAGACATTTTAAACTGTTTATTTTTTGTGAAGGAGGCTAGTACAGACTGGAAACCAAGGACTTCATTTGTTCATAGCTGAAGTCCATGAAAATTTATAATTACATGTATGTGACATAAGGTACATGTTGTTACATGTACATATTAAAACCCTCCTATGCAAAGGTGCATTCTCAACACAGTTGTCCCGTCAAAAGCAGTCAAGTGACATGTGATATGTCTACATGTATGTACTGTACGGGGGAAGTGGAAGGAGTTTTTGACGGTTACAGAAAATGGAACATTTGGAAATGGAAAACCACAATTGCAAATTGCACACTGTGATTTGCTTAAACATCATAAATAGTTGGGCATTTTAATTCTATAGTAAGAGTGAAAGAGATCCTTTGATGTATTCAAATGGAAACAATATCATGGGATTGCAAGACTGTACTTATAGATACAAGCTTGTCAATTGGCCAAACCTTTAATGAGCGGTGCTCCATAGTGTGTGCACTTGTGACCAATAGCACTGAACTCTCCTAGCTGCTTGATCAGGAGGGCCTTCCCCTGTCCCACTTCAACCTCGCGCATCCTGTGAAACACAAGCTAGTAATTTTAAACAAGGGACGGCGTACCAGTGTCTTGCCTTGCTGGAATGCACTGTCACATTTTCAACTGGTTCCCTCTCTATCTGCTACTCTTGGTCTCAACAAACTTGTGCAATTTTTTCATGTACTGTACATGTACTGTTTCATGTACTCTGCATGTACTTACTAACAAATCAAGGCTCCGGGTACCAGCTATGTGACTGTGTACCAGTGTCTGCTTCTAAAAGCCAGTTAGTTTTGTCCAGCTTAACCTGTGCTCAAACGAAGTTAAAGCCAAGATTAACTTTAATCGATGCTTAGAATATTGTCAGTGACATATCAATAAACCACTTGGTTTTTCATTACTTCCAAGACCTAGCAGACATAAACACCAATCTTTTGTTTTTCTCGTTATCAGCCAGCACATCTGTGAACACACCACAATTTTATGATGTTAACAGCAAAAAAGACCTCGTACATGTAAGTCAACGACCTATAGCAATCTTGAACGCCAACGCATGCAGCCGCTTCCAGCAAGTCTGCTTACGTACTCTCCATCCTTGAGATCGTCAACTTTGCAGACAGTAGCTTCGATGAAGATGTCGCCGTCGGTGTCTTGTGACGAGGCCTGGTTCTTGCCTGCAGCCTTGTGAGCTGGGATGCCTGATGATGATGCCTTGCCCTTACCGTTGCTCTGGTTACCTCCACTATCGGGAGCATCTTTG
Source organism: Acanthaster planci (assembly GCF_054643075.1). Classification (NCBI taxonomy): domain Eukaryota; kingdom Metazoa; phylum Echinodermata; class Asteroidea; order Valvatida; family Acanthasteridae; genus Acanthaster; species Acanthaster planci. The sequence continues at coordinate 3,641,390 of NC_141785.1, read as the reverse complement.
TAACCAAATGAAAACATTTCATTTACAAGTACTTTTGTACAGGAAATTTCATCACTAGATGAGGGTCAACAAAACATCATACACTGCAAAAGCATGAGGCAGAGAGAACGTGACCCTGGCAGGTCGATGCCAAATTAGTTCATATGAGTGATCTGTGTGGATGGCTTACATGTATTTTCAAAGCACCTGTCTCCTTTGTCAAACATCACGTAAAGATTTTTACGTGAGCATTTGATTTCTTCTATGTGACTCTATCTACCTTTACAAGGAAGCTCTCAAAGAAAACACGGTGAAATCTACACGTAAGGCACCTTGTGAGACATTTATGCAAACTTACAATGTGCAAAACAGCATGGAAGATTTACATGTGGTGTGTACTGACATGTGTCTAAGAGGAAATAAACAAGAAATAAATCTGCCCACAGAAAGCAAACTTGACAAGCTGACGAGCAGTTAAGGCCAACTCTGTGGGCTTTCTTGTAAAAAGGCATGTGTAACCTACCGTACATAATGCAAGACAATCCCGAAAATGTGTTACACTGCATGCACACCCTGCACCATCTGTGAAGTCTGTGCAGGCACTGTTACCCTCAGTGCAGTCTACATGTACCGGTACATGTAAGACCTCTGGTTTGAAATCAGACAAAGTGCATGTGCCCACTGCTTTCTGTGATTAGGGGTGTACATGTACATGGGTAATTCCAGAAATTAGGGATCCCAAAGTGTGACATTTTCATGTCCCTGTTACATCTGACCTTTGTTATTTGACATGGAAATATCACCAGAATCGATTTCAAACTACATGTATTTCTATTTGTTTGACGGGTAATTTGCATTAATTCATCACTCTTGGAAATTAGAAAATGTGTTCTGAACTTACAAAATCAAATGTCAGATGTGACAGGGACATGAAAAAAATGGACCTCTAATTTCTGGGATTACCCGTATAAAATACTTGACTAATTTTCATCTTCATGCGCACAAATTCAGGCATCGTCCTGAGAGAGGAACATCCTTCAGCCTGTGTACATGGTACCATGTAGTGATGCCATCCAGTGTCTAGGCAATTCAATCTCCTTTGTTTAACCATCGAGTTGACATTTACAAATGGCTGCCACATGATATTGTCATTTATCAAGGATGAATTGGACAGGTTAAGGCGGCCGTATTCGTCATAACTATAGTCACAGCCCTTTTAAGTTTCACAATTGGTGGGCAAATTATAATAGGTAAAACCAGAGCTGCAAAAACAAGCCTTTTTAAATTAATGGCAGATCACAATGGAAATCAAATTAAAACCTGCATACATAAATAGCTGGCTTGTAAAAAAACGCAGACTACAAATTGGCTATGCAAGCTGTGCAAAAGTGCTAAATGTTAATTTATGTACAAAACGGAGTTACAGTCTACAGCTATGGAGCATCTAACTGCAGTAGCACAACCAAAAAGCCACAAAGACAACTTTACATGTACTCACCAGTAGACTTAAAAGAAATACCTGTTTATGACAAGCACAAATAAAAAAACACAATTTGTGACAAACGAAAAATGCAAACAAATCCAAATAATAAATTTCAAATCAACTGAAGCAACTACTGAAGCCCATTAAATCAAACATCAAACTATGCTGCGGAAGAAAGCTGTGAACAGGTAAAGACAACTGAAATATTTAAATTCAATTTCAAAATGTCCGCATCCCTTACACCAAACATGAACAACCTCAAGGCCCAAATTAAGACTATTCAGCAAGTTGCAGCATCAATGTACATTACATGTGCATCATTTTACATGTATAAGCTATTGAATTTCGCAACATACATGTACATACTGCATTCGGGTTGTAATTGATGTAAGTGTCAGGTATGATGTCAGGGCCAAAATTGGAGGGAAAAAAATCTGACTTTCTTATCCCTGAGATCAATAAATAAGGGTAAATATAAAAAAGCATTTGGGGGAGGGGGTGCAATGGAGATTTTAACTTTCAACTTCCGTTGGGTGTGCCTGGCTAACTTATGTATGTGGATGTACATGTATTCATCCTATCCTCGAGTCATTTCTCTGAAGGTCAAGTTTAAAAACCTTTTTCAACATAAATTACCATGGCTGGCTACTTCGTTTGTATAAGCTAGCTTTGGGTGTAAGTTTCATCAGCTTTACGACTAAACAAAGATGTAAAGTGGATTAATGATGTGCAGCATGCAAGGTGAAACTAAGCCTAACTCCTTGTCCTAAAAACCAAATCAGGTGTTTGAGTTAAACTATGTACATGTAGAATACACAACAATGTTAAACTGAAGAGGCACAGATTGAGTTTGTTAGCTTTGTCTGCTAACGAATTCGAAGCCTTGCCAGAATTTGTTAACTTTCAACTCCTTGCAGGATCCCCTGCAGGATCTCTTTTTAACTCCTTAGGCCTTCCAGATCCTGGAGGACCAAAGGAGTTATTTGTATACGGAGTTGTCCATGCTTACCAACAGGTGTGCCGGAGTTGGCCCTCCCCTTAGAGGAGCTGCTGCCCATTCTTTATTGGCTGAACTTGACCTTTCAAAGTTTTACAGGCTGATGTCATGAATCATACATCCAGTGCTTTCACACTAAGCTCACAGCAAAGTGCTTCTCAGGAATTGTGTGAACCAAAATCTGTAGAGAATGCAAAATTAAACATCAAATATGTACATGTACATACACACTGCAAAATTACCAGCGATCCTCAATCCTAAAGTTACAGGTAAAACATGTGTACATGTACATGTATTGGAAAAAGCTTTTCTATTCACAAAGGCTCTAAGAAATAATGGCATGAATCAGTGCATAATACATGTACATGTATGTATGTACATTTGCACTGCTATGTGATAGTCATATCCAGTCAGAAAGGACTGGAAAAATGCCATTCATCAGAAGAGCAGACATACATGTACATGTACAACAGTAAGTTTATACACAATGCAATGAAAATGCCTATACATGTATGCACGTACCCATCTGGTTAAGTGGCCATTAAATTAAGCACACCTTCCCGAGTAATGATCATCTACAGCACTTGAGTGATGGAAATATTAAAGTTTAAATTGAAAATGCAGCACGCTTGCGGTACCTTAATAACAAATCAGTCATGTACACGCACATCATATACATCAATTCTGATCAACATTCCCTAACTGCTGGTCAAATTACAGTGCAGGTATACGGGTACATTGCACATCTGAATGAACTGCACTTGGGTTGCAAATGACTGCTTGTAATCACGAGTGATCACTATGTATGCACAATCCATCTAATGGTTTATGCTGAGTGCAGGCATGAAGGAAAGGACAAATTACGGATGGCTCATTGTTTGGTAATTTATCGCCTCTGGCAGATGCTATTTACGGCCAGAAATCTTCTACTTTTCAAGCGGGGAAAAACAATTTGGAAATTTTAGGACTGAATGTTTCACTGAAATTTTGTGGCTGGATCAGCATTTGCCAAAGAGTTCAGTAACTGGCAAAATTTGAACAACTGACATTTTCCAAACACTTCCAGCACATTCCACAACAAATTCTGAATATTAGAACATCTGCAGCAGCCTCCCCAGCAGTCTGTAACCATTTACTAAAAATTTCAGCTGAACCCAGAAGTTATGGTTAAGCCTTTTCAATCTCCAACAGAGGGTTTGCATGGCTGCCATCTTGAATGGCAATGTTTTCGTTGCACAGGGCATGCACAAAGGAGGTTTCTCTATGGAACACAAGAATTGCTTCCAAGCTGGCTACCAAGCAAACCTCTACATGTATTTGTTTTGGCACCCTAAATACAAAATGATGGCTTAAAGCATCACACCCATTCTCTAAAACTTTGCTCTGAGCCGTTTGCTCTACCCACTTCAATTCAAACATTGTGACTTGACATCTGAAGGTACTGGCTAAAATACACTGGCAAAAATGAAGTGACATAATTTGATAAGCAACACAGTTCATAAAGGAAAACAAAGTAAACACTTTAATCAACATTTCCTTCTGGCTTTTAATCAGACAGACCAAACAGTCGCGGGATGACATGATGCACTTAGAATGAATTATGTGTACTGACAAAAAGGGGAAACACTGTATTGATTGAAAGGCCAGTCGGGGGAAACACAGAGAAATTTCAGTTAGAAATGTTAGCAGAACACCATGGAAGAGCATGAGTGTATAGGTTATTATCACCTCATTCATTACACATGTACATGTAGTACGCCAGACAGGTACATGTACAGTACTTCAATGGGTTTACCAAAGGTCAAAACAGGGGACAAGAGCTTACTTTTTAGAACTTAATTTGACATCAGAAAGCAAACAATCACCAAACTGTGATTAATAACAACATTCGTGCAAGGCAGTCCAGTTTGAGAGAGACAGTTTTTCATGTATGCTTGGAACACTTGTCCTTTTTTAACTACGTCATGAGAAGGCTGCACAACCAATAGTAAATTATCTAAATCTTTCTGCATGAATGTCATTTTACTAAGCTTCAGAGGATTCTGCGCTCAAGTTTGCCAATACAAGGAATAAATTTGCCAGTTCTTTAAAAACTTGTAACTAACAAGAACAGTGGTAGTCAAAAGTCAATTCTACCAACCGCCTTGCGAGAAATCAATTTTTCTGGCTGATAGCAGAAGCTAACGTCTAATAACAAGTATTTGGTTGCTTTCTGTTTTGTGCAAATTGTATTGCTTTAAATAAACAATAACAAAAAAATGAAAATTGCTGATTCACTTTCCTCTACACGAGTCTGTCCTTGAGTTCTAAATTAAAACATAACGTTTTTGTCCTTTGGATGAGAAAGCAATTTTTAAAGCCTGCCATAATACCCTTACCTGTAGCCACTCAAAAGTGCAAGGTCAAACTAAACAATGCACAATGCCCCTGTAGACACAACTTACGTACACCTAGAGACAGTGGCTACACTGCTCAGTGGCCTATTGCTTCAAATCACACCAGATTCTGGTACAGGTACATTTCAATTCAAAGTAGGCCATGTATACATGTATATGTGTAGAATATCTAATTGTTACAGGAGAACTTGTTCATTTTATGCATCTAAATTTAGTAGTACACGTGCATGTGCGCTGACCGAAATTTAGTGGTTCTTATCTTTTCTTGGCCTGTTCCACAATACTGTACAAACTCTGGACTCCTTGAACCACTTTGAAAATGCAGAAGCGAAATTTATCACATTTGTTTATAACACACATACATATAACCCCTTCTATAATCCATTCCGCTTTAAAGTCTGAGCACATGCATGACACGTATACATAGTATTTTAAAAAAAAAAGGTCATTCAGGAAAAAAGCCTGCACAAGAGTCTGTGTAGAGGCCCAACTGATACTAGACAGGCCTCACATGCGTATCCGAATTGCTTCAGATTAAGCATTTGTTTGGGGCACATGCTGTTGGAACACAGAACTGGTTCATTAGCTTGAACTGGGAACTACATACATGACAGACATGTAGTAATGTACATCATGTGTGCACAACACCTTTTCAACAAATTTGGGTGTTCTCCGTCGAGATATCACTCGTTTTAATGCATACCTTAATTGTAAAAAATTATGACATGTGACCCAATTAAATGAGTTTCAAGTCGCTAGAGCAACTGTTGGGTTTCACCTTTGAAACATTCAAAGAAAAATGCACTGCATAAAATCAACTTTTCACTCCAAAGGCTACATTAATAGTTTAGAGTCCTCTAACATGGCACACCTTGACGTTTCCCTCAATGCACTGTTGCCAAACACCCCTCACTGGAAAACATCAAATTCAATCAGTTAAATGCTGGTACTACGAAGTCTCCACAGTACATGCTCTTTAACCTTTATGAACAATTTCAGTGTCATGAAATATATTCCGAAACTCAAACACCGTGGCGTCCGGAAATTGGGAATAAATACAGGAGTGTTCCCAAATGTGTGGTGCACTAGAACAAATCTCAAAAAATCCCAAAGTAACATGTAAGAATTTCTTTTAAGTTGATAAATCCTGATACCTCCACTCATAAATCCAACTACAAGTCTGAATTGTTTTTATTTTGGCTGCACATTAAACATGCTAAAAGAGTTTAATCGGGCATAAAGAGAAGGGAAGAGTTCGAATATACATGTACTGACAACCTGTCAGACTTGTCTGAAAAAAAAACTAAAATGTAAGTCAGTAAGTGTTTTCTAAATGCTTCAGAATTTTTTAAACTAAATGTCACTTTTTACATAGAGGTAGGAAAAGACTTTTTAGGACATGTCATCACTTTCCGACGGCTGTTATTGGTTATAACATTTTAAGGGAAAAATAGTGTTATCCATATATGGAACTCTTTCCCTCAAGTAATTTGCTTTTCATTCTGTAATTACTCCAACACACATAGCGTGGTATTCACAAACGGAAAGCCCTTACAAAGTTTTCCAACTATATTTACAGTACGCAGATACATAATGCACAGCCCACATATGCACATGAACGTGTATTGTCAACGAGATCAAGTCGGCGAAGCGTATTTATAACCAAGTTGTATTGTAACTCTGTGGCCAAACTTTGACAACTGGTTGACTGCTTAAAACTTTGAAAGCCTTTTACAAGTTAACTAAGAACTCAGTGACCAATATTTATCATCAAAGCAACTTGTTTTTTCAGTGTACGTACCTCGAGTTCTAACTTCAAAATGAGATCGCCGATACTGCCGTCCGAAATGTCAAGTGGACAAATTCCTCTACAATCGTACATTTGTTGACAACGCGTGAACGACGCCGTTTGTTTCTGCGATAACCGTGCAAGCCCGGCACCGGCAGTGCATGCAGTCGAGTCAACACTTTCGCAGGTGGATTGATTAGCGCCCTCTGTAGTTTACCATTTCATTTTTTTGCACCATAAGTTGTAGAATTTTTTATTCAGTTTGCACGTGTATTTTTAATTAATTTATCTTTTTTTAAATAAAAACCTATATTTATTTCAACTGCTCTTTTAATTTGTAAAGCGCATTGAGATTCTGCGCTTTTGCATGCATTAATGTGCTTTATTTATTCTTACATTTAGTTCATTTGTCGGTTTTCGGGAAAGACTCTGAAAGTTTTTCTACAATACTTGTTCACTCCTTCCCTTATTCTCACTGAAAATGAGCTTAAGTTATTGAATTGTTTACCAACAATCCCTGCCTGACTAGAGACTTTAACATTTGTTTTGGGTCACATTCATTCTAACTTCAAGAAATGCACCTAACTGTTCACAAACATGGGAATAACTTTGCAATGTTGAAATATTTTTGTGGCTCTTTTTTCTCAACCAGGAAAATCTAACATTCGATTAAATGATTTTTGGGGGGGGGTCATGTAGTCTTTTTATGGCCAGTGCTCCAAAATTGGCCAAGGAATGTCTACATTTTGAAAGCTTAGTCATTTTTTGTTGGGGGGGTGGCCCCGGAGATCATGGCAGACCATGCCTCAGGTAAATGCCACTCCAGACAGTTGTCCTATGTACAAAGGTCCATATCACTCTTGCAATTTTTATTCCTATTTAAATTTGTACATAGATATTTACACAAGAAAATGAGTAAATATGTACAACCATAAGTAGCATTTCACACATTCATTTTAAATGCCAAGATCTGTTTAAGTCTAATGCCGCATCTACTGGAGCAATTAAAAAACTGAATGCTCTTGAAAGAGGCTATTGGGAAATCCAACAGGTTTCCTTCAAATGACAGTGAATTTCTCTCCTTCAAAGCCTCTCTTTCCGATTCAATACAAGCATGAGGGAAAACAATCAAGTTGGGACACCTCAGCAGGTACAGAAGGCTGCAATAGTATAATTGAACACATTGACTGCTGATGGGTGTATTTGTAGTCACAGGAGTACCAGATTCTGCCACGACAAATACACTTGTAGGAAATGAAAGGCTATTGTAAAGTAAATTGAATTCACTGGCATCACCGCAGAACACGACAAATACGCTGCTGGCAGAGTCGAGGACGTACATCTGTAAAAAGCCCATGTTCAAATAGACACCTGAAAGCTACCTGTTAAATATGTGCGCATGCGTACAATGCTTGGCAAACAGGAATGCCCCTTTGAAATTATGCCCTACAATCAACAGGTTAAGTACTTATTACAGTTGCACTTGATACTTGTTGAAGGTGACAAAACCTACTCTGCCAAATCATTAAACAATACTTTTTCCAATTAATCCTCCACCCTGACACCCTATCTCTGATAACTTCAATTTTCTCCTTACGCAAAGTCACGTCTAAGAATGATGCGTAAGTTAAAATCTTTCCAAAGGCATCCAGCATTTCTCTCCATCAAAGCAAAGGAGAATCTATCCTTGCTTCCAATTTCCATCCCTCCAGTAACATTTCACAAACACCAGTCTGACACTTGCATGCCTCACAAGGGATATCCAAGGTTGCATGGGTACGTACTCGGAGGTGGTTGGATCTCAAATGTGTGAGGATATTAAGCCCAACCTGGAGTGAGGTATGTGGTACCACAAAAAAGGGGACAAGAAATGGAGAGTGTCTGCTCATTCCCAAGCTGATCTGCTGGGTCCGGGTCCTTTCCTTGGGTATGACTGAAAAATGGAACAGAAGTGAAAGAAAACACAAATTAAAAACTACAGAAAGCAAAGACAAAAAACAAACAGCCACCTCCACCCCCCAAAAAATAACAAAATTATGTTTAGACTGAAATATAAAAACCAATCTACATGTAAATTAGTATGAGTTCCTTTGCTTGGGGAACAAATTAATGGGGGTTTTTGGTGTTGAGGAGAGGGCAAAAGCATTTTCCAAGGGAATGTGAGAAATTTGAGATTATACTTGTTGGGTGTCGAGCTTAACTGAAATGTTTAAATCTCTTTTTGAGAAAAGGCCCACATCATCCTTCCAAACTTTAGAAAGAAAAAAGGGATAGAATGGCGACTTATCTGTGAACACTTTCACAGAAGATCAGGGTGGAACATTAGGGGCACTCTCCAGCCATAAAAAGACCTACAGCTGTATATCTGAGAATTTATTGATCAAATTTTTGCTTGGAAATCACATTTTTAAAAAGGTTGACAAAAGCAAAAACATGAGGGGGGGTATAATACCCTCGTTCTGCTAGCATGGCTTGTCCATACCTTGGGTTGGAAGTCATGCAGTGACATCCGTGATGCCTCCTGTCGTAGCATCTCCTCGTAGTCTCTCTCTGCCTGCCTCTCGGCCTCCGTCTCCTTTTGCATGAGCTCCCGCGCCGCCTCCTGACGTTGCTGTCGCTCAGTCAACTGAGGAGAGAAAAACAAGGAACGGATTTGTTGAAGTACAGTTGAGTCACAAGCAAAGCTGGCTAAGAACATGTTTCAATGGATAATAATCCCAACAGGCCTCATAAAATTCTCTCTCCTATTTATGGTCGAGACCCAAGTATTTCACTGGCCCAACAATGACCTTAAACGAATCAATCGGAATCCCCTCTTTTCCCTCCTTGCCCAATGTAAATAGATACAAAAAAAGATGTGGACCGGCAAAATACAAACATCATCCACCCTTTTGTGCAACATGCCTTTTGCCCATACACCGACACCCTATCCAAGGGTGCTGGCTGGTTGCCTGCCAAAATTCTTTGAGCTGTGATGAGATGGATTTTGTTGGGCCAGTGATCCAGGGGTCAATAGTTCTGTATGCATAACCCATGCATACGGGAATTGTACATGTGTACATGTACTTGGATCATCTTGGCAGTGAGGCCAACATTTTCCATATTTCATCGGGTGCCCGGCAGAAGGGCATAAGCGCACTTAGGCCCTCTTGCCATGAAGCATGATCACAGCAGAACAAATGTTCCCAGCAAAAGGGCGTAAGAAATACACTCCCTTTATTTAGTAAAAACAGATATAATTTACTACAAAATCAACCTGGGCTGTACAAAAAGCAACCTTGAACAAGTTATTAAAGGACTTGGGCATTTTTTTACTTTTTGCCAAGAAATCTTTATATTTCATTAAAATACAAGAGTTGCATACTTTTATCCTTTTCCGCAAAATTTTTTTTGAGGTGATCATGCTTCCCAGCAAAAGGGCCTAAGCGCTTACGCCCTTCTGCCGGGCACATGACGATTTATTGTATTATGATCATAGCACGAAATATTGCAGGGTCAAAGGACAGGAAAAAAATAAATATTAAAAAAAAAATGAAACTCTAAACTTCCATTTTCCCCTACAATTAACTTATCTAAGGACGAAGGAGAAAACCAACATTGCATTTTGTTCATCATTTTTTCAAACCACTAAAAAACACTGTCAGGAATGAAATGTCAATTGCTTCAATTTATTTTTCTAAAATTGCATAATTTGGAGTTAGTGGGTTTGTAGTCCAACTAATATGCCTGATCTACCCCAGATGATTTATATTATTTATACAAATGTTGATAAATGAGATTAGCAGTCAACCCTGCATGAGGCAGTAGGTGTACGTGAATAAACGGGCTCCACTGCTACCCCGTTCATTTCATGCCAGGAAATGACAGCCTTGACATCAAATGCACTGCTCCTGTATCTCACCTGAGACTCAACTTCCCTCCTGGTCTCTGCTTTGCGTCGTTCCTCCTCTGCCTTCTCCCGCTGGGTCATCTGCTGTACTAGCTCCATCTCGCGCACCAGCTCTTCCCTCTGCTGTAGGGACTCCTCCTGGCGTCGTCGATTCTCCTCCATGTGGGCGTCAATCTGTGCCTGCTGACCCTGTAGCACCTGTAGGGGGAGACAAGGCCACAGATAAAAGAAAAAAGTACCAGACCACTAATCAGGACCAAAAAAAATACCTTATGCTCTCGTCTGACCCTTGAAAACTGTCCCAGTAGTAAGATTTCAAAGGGAATCAGCAAGTTAGGCCAAGCTGGAATTGTGTCTTTAGGCCTAAATGCATCAGTGGATGCAAAAAAGTGGGCACACATGGACAATAGATGTGGCCAAAGCTCTTGAAGCCTATATTTGGGCGTATTTTGGAAAGTGATGTTCTCCCAACATTCTACACCTATGACCTGGGTTTGAATCCCACCAAGGCTGATGCACACACTGTGTTTTCAGTTCAGCCCCTAATCAGGCAGAACTGGGAAAACTTCACAGACACATCATAAAACAAACTGTTCAAAAGGTAGCTAAGATTTCATGAAAACCAGAGACATAAATAGTCAGTGAGCTCTTGACATCTTCACACCATTCTCCAAGAGAAACACTCCACAACTATCAGGTGAACTTGTGTTCTCAGCTGCAATATTTGCTTAATTCTAGAGTTTGCTTGAAGGTGTGTGCATAAATCTTCCCTAGTCCTTCGCCAGGGAATGCATTCACTTACATTTGCATGACCCAGGTGGGTCTACTCTTAAGGCTATCGTTTTCAGAATCCGACGCAATTAAAATCTTGAAAGCTCTGTGTGAATTAAAGGACACTTGCCCTGGAAGCTTGTTCAACCAACTACCATTGAACTATATTGTTTAATGACAATGGTCCAAGCGGAAGAAAAGTAGCTCAGAGACAGGTCTTAAATTTGTGGAGAAAACAACGGTTATGTTGACGAAATTGGAGCACTCGCCTCATGCATCAGTCGTTCCCTTGCCAGGCGTTCCTTCTCCCATTCATGTTCCCTCTTCTGCCATTCCCTGGCTGCTTCGTCCCTGTAGGAAGACCAGACAACAGATGACCAAGATGATAAAAAAAATGAGCCAGTTACAACCTAGGGCTCAATTTAACGGCACTGCTGAGCACACGATTTACGCTAACGCCCCCCCAAACATCGTTTGTCTCTGATCAGACTGATGTTCCGGAATTGATGGGGTAATGCTTTTTTCCCCCCCCTCCTCCAGCGTTGGATTGTACAGACAATTGCAGACACACGCTGTCAAGTCATGGCACTAGACCAGCTTTGTTATGATTATAAGCTGACAACAAACAACTTTGTATCCACAGTCTGCTGTCAATGTTCAATATTGAGTTAGTCAGGATCTATCGCCCTGAGTAAAAGATCGAGCAGCATGAGCGTTAAAAAGATTAACGCTCATGCCTGAAATCGACGCACGCACTGACCAGAGACGAAAGACTTTTGGGGGGGCCTATCAGTGGCTCCATGTGTTTCATGGAGACTGTAAGCAGGGAGCACAGCAAAGAAGAACCGTATTTGGTCCTCAAGGTCATACGTCCCAGATCGATCTCCCTTGAGGCTGCCCTCTCACCCAACTCTATGCTTACTTGTACAGCATATCCAGCTCTGCTTCTCGAGCCTTCTCTAGCTTCAGTTGTTCCTCCACCACCTGCTTCATCCAGGCAGCATCTGCCTTGGCCTTCTCCCTCCTCGTTGTCTGGATCTGCTGCTCCTCACTCTCTTTCTCTACAAGAGCTGCCAGGATCTTCCTATCAAATTCCTGCACGAAAAGTGAAAAGTAGAAAGGATATTCAGTATGGTTTACTTTTAATGATACAACTGGCATGTACAAAAAAAATTTATATTTGGTATCAGATGAGTAATGTTTCCCCCTTATTTTCTGATTGATTATTAAGGCAAAGCCTTCGGTATTAGTTAACCAAATCACTGGATATTAGCAGGGATGGATTATCCAATATGGGCAGTGCTGTGATTGGCCAGGGTGCATAGCAAACTATTGAGAATTGCCCAAATTAGCACTGTTGGCACCGTGCTAGGGCCTACAAATGATTCAGGGGCCAATGAAAAATTGGGGACCGACGGAAAATACCAGTTTTTAGTTTTGAAGCTCAGGCATCTCTCTGTGGATTTTCAATTTTTTGAAAGCTTCAGCCCAGTTATGGAAACCAAAGCTCCGGTGCCTACCAGTACTGAGAAACTAGTGTTAGTATCTTGGGCAGAGTGGGGTTTACTCAACAGTGGTGCGTGGGAAATAGGGTTCAGCTACTTTGACCCCGCTCTTCAGTGGACTGTACCACCTTGGCAGCGTCTTGTTTGGACCACATTCAATGTACAGTCAACCTCTTCGTGAAGGGTGGGGATGCGGGCTCATGCTTACCAATGCTTCTTGCACCTCCTTGGCTCTGCGTCTGAGCTGAGCCTTGTACTGTCGGGACAACGCCCGGGCCATCTGGGACTTCTTGCGCTGCTCCTCCATGGCCTGGCGTTCCTCCTCCAGCTTGTCCAGCTCCCACTGTCGCTGCAGGAGGCGATCCTGCTCCTGCTTCAACCGCTCGGCCTGTCGAGGAGAGGCAAGGATGATAAGATGCCAGAGGTGGACTGGGCGTAGGGTATACTACGAACTAGCTGACAAACTGCACAACGTTTATGCTACAGAACTCAGTGCTGTAAGTTTAATGCAGCACTAGAGCCTCAGAGGGAATACTACACAAAATATCACCGTTGCTGAAGCAGTACTCAGAGCTATCTTTTAATCAGTGATGAGACATCAGCCACTCTTAATCTGTTGACACCTTCCGCCCAGTTATTGAGCAGATCTTTGCCCTTGCCTATGCCCCAAATCAGATCTATTTGTAAACATGATGATGCTACAGAATTGATGTTTGTGGTGCAGAAGGTGCATACATGCAATGTTATAGAATCAAAGGGGCAACTAGGTGAGATTTCAAAATGGAATTTTGAAATACTTCCCAAGCAATCCCGACAAAATCAACTATGACTAGAATGTTCAGTTCATTGTGCACAGCAAGGTAAGGATCAGCAGCTAAGTTCATGAAATGTGGCGTAACCTTGAACCATGCGTAAGCCTTGAGTCACAAGTTTATGACGTAGCTGCACAATGTACATAAGTTCTTTTTCCCGAAACGTTGCATAGCTGCACCCAGCTTAAATAACATTAAATTTCTTGGATGAAGACAAAAACGGCTTTTATGACGGCTATTCCTTTCCAATAAAACAGCAGTCATCAAACAGTCCTTGAATCACCTCTGCCTGCCAGTTTCGTGAAACTGGCTACTGGGCTTTATATCTCTTATTGAAAGAGCAACATACCAGACTGATTCTTAACAATTTGAAAATAAACTTTTGAAAAATGACCATCCTTAATGCATCAAACTCAAAGAGTTGAAAACAGAGAAAGAGAAAAGAAAATGAAGATAAATTATCAAATCCTGAAATCATTATCCCTTACTGCCGAAGAGGTGTGAAATTACCTCAGCCTCCCTCTGCCGTAGCTCATTCATCTGTTCCTTCAGCTGTTCTGCCAGCTGCTTCTCCTCCCTCAGCTTAGCCTGCTGGGCCTGCCGTTCCTTTTCCAGGGCAGCCTGCCTGTCCTGCTCCATCTCCCTGTATTCCTGCTGCTCTTCTCGGCGGGCCGACTCCAGCTGCTCTCGGTGGGAGTCCACCTGCTCCCCCCAGCCGTGGACAACGTGCTTCTTGTGCATCTCCGACTCGATCTGTAGAAAGGTCGGAGATGCAGGCATTGAATGGTCTGGGCTGAATTTCTTAGTGTTGTTAACAGCATGAAATCTGTGCTCACAATACACAATTACGCTGAAGCTTTGGCACTGATATTTATTTTTTTTTCTTTTGACCTGCTATCCCCAAGGCCAAACTGCCTGGGAGTCTGTACATCTGACACTGCCATTGTTCAATGGGACAAGCTCCAATTGTCTCAACATGGATGGTTTGTTTATCAACAGATGTGGCAGATGGGCGGAAAATCCAGATTTTCACATCTGTTGAACTCTGTTCCAACTGTCAGGGCCAGGGATAAAAAAACTTAAATTCTCAACAAACTTAAAGCAGGCTCCCTACAGTTTTACACACAAAAATGCAATAAGCTCACAAGCATTCGTTCCTATTTTACCTTCCGCAAGTCTGGGTTGTTTTGTCGCCAATGGTCATACAGTCGCTGGTCAGCAATCTGTCCAAATAATCGATGGGGGTCAAGATTAGGTTACCATGGAAACCAAGGACAATTCTGACTGGATGGGTGCTTAAAGAACCTTATGAGCATCCACAGGTGTGGGTACTTTGCTTCATATCCGACAAAAAGGCAAAACGAATAGTTGGAAAAAGGTATTGATTGGTAACACTTCTATGCAGCACTCTTATTTCCATAGAGCTTAATAACTCCTTTGAATCTCAGAAATCATCTCTAAGAAAATACAGGCCTTCTCCAAGTGACAATAATTCTGACTGTCTCAGCACCTTCAGAGCAAAGACACCAAAAATGTAGGCACCTGTTAAATAGCAGGGCTGCTTTGCTATTCCAAGAGTGAAGATTCACTCCATCTAACAGAAAATGAACAGCAGTGACCAGGAGTGACGGGGGGGGGGGGCAATTATGAAATACCCACCAAATAATCACCAGAGGGCGCCATAGTCAGATCTATAGTCCCACAAACTTGTGTCTGCCTAAAGGCATCTCTTAAATTAACTATTTCTATAGCAAATGTTATATGTAAGAACAAAGTAATGGTAAATGCAGGATTTTCCAGATTTTTAAAAGGGATTTGAAATAAAAACCTGAAATCAGGAAAATCCCTGACAAATCTCGCCCCTGAATGACGCTGTTCAATGGGACTCGCTTCTGTTTTCAAAGGAGTTAGCTCTATATTTGAAAAAGGTACGAAGGTATTTCAACAACTAAGCATCTGTGTCAGTGTACGGCATCGCTGACAGAACAGACCTCGCACTTTTAACTTCTCAAACGGCCAGCAACATACTTCATTTGGAGCATGCACTGTCTGAAAACTGAACTCGTTCATTGTCAGTTCAGGCAGCCGCTGCTGAGCCACTATTTATTGCAACAAGGTCCAGCCGGTCTGTGCACCTGTTGCCCCTTCTTGCATCCCGACAGCTTAAGAATGCTGGTTGATTCAACCACTTAGCACTGCATTTCCACTTCACCTGCTTTCTTTTCTCTTCCTTCTGGCTTTTCAGCTCATCCGTTCTCTCCTTCATCCCTTTGAGCCGCTCGTAGTTCCCCAGGGAGAGTCCTTTCAGCTCGGCTGCATACCTCTCCCTCTCGTCATCCAATAGTTGCTTCAGTTTGTGCCTGCGATTTCTCAGTCTTAATGCTCGCACCTCACGCTCGTCACGTTTCCTATAAGCATCCATGCTACGTAGTTGTCAAGAAAGTAAATAGCATTTCAACTATTACAAGTGAACATACAAAAATGCACAAAACAAAATGGCTTGTACATTGTAACAATGTTGTACCATCAATATACACTGTAAGTATTTTGTAAAGGCTGTGAGAAACGGATATATTTACAGTTATGGCAAAGGATATGAGCCTGCAACCTACTCATGAGCACGGGACACAAAATGTGTTAAGCCAATGTTGCAGTTACATAAAAATCCAACTGTTGCGAAAAGCATGGCAACGATGACAGCTTCCAGATTAATTTCATTTGGACTTTTGCCTTGCCTAATGTGTATTGTAACACTGTGTACTCAGTGTTTCCTCCGAAAGCTTGTGAAAAAAACACAAGCATAATCGGGTGGGACTAGAACCCATGACTTCTTGCTTACTAGTGCAGACATCTTACAAAACACATTGGGCAGGGCGAATATTCAAATTAAATCAACATTTCCCCGACACCAATGCATCCTTAGAAGTAACTTCCAGATTGGAATGTGCTCTGATCCAAAATGGAATACAGTCCAATTAAAATGAGGATTGTGGGCAGAGTTTTCCAATCAAAGCCTTGTCGAAAAGGGACTGAAGAACCAACCAAACCATAATTCATAACACTTGAGACTGCAGAATTGGCTTTTTACAACAGTTTTTAAGAGTGCTCGTAATGTTGAGAGTCGACTGTATTCCAATTTCAGATGAGTATGGGGCAATTTGATGTATTCCTTTTATTTTGTCTTTTTCTTATTTTTACCATTTATTTGTTCATTTGTTTGTAATGTTTTAAAGGGCACCTCTAAGGAAAATATGTTTTTCTCTAATTTTATCTCTTCCAATAAATATGGAAGCATTCAAATTGAACGCAGTGTCATTTGTCTTCAGAGCACAACTATAACAAGCTAAAAAGGGCTTTTTTCTGTTCATGCCAAGATGTAAATTCTGAATGTAGATTGGGTAATTTGGAGAAAACAGAGATAACGAGAGGAACCCTCGCCTTTTGTTCGTAGTGGATAAAACCTTGTGCATTCCAAACAATGGTTACATGCATTATTTGGCATGCAAAAGGGTTTATCCACTATGGACACACAGCAAGGGTTCCACTTGTTTTCTCCTAATGACCCAATCTACATCTAGAAGTCGCATCTTGGCATGAACAGAAAAAAAGCCCCCTCTTTAGGTTGCTATAGATGAGCTTTGAAGACAAATGACACTGCGTTCAATTTGGATGCTTCCATATTCATTTGAACAGATAAAATTGGAGAAAACATGTTTTCCTTCGAGGTGCTCTTACAAACAAATATCACACCTGTTATGAAATGACTGGTCTGACGTCCAGGCTCTTTGTTTGGTGGTCTTGACATCTGAACTTTTAAAATACTGGGCATTGTTGCCCCATTTCTCTCGGAAGTCGGCCTCGTGGGTACGCCGCTGCACCATGGCCCGCTCCTGGATGTTCTTGTAGCGACTGGTCCAGTAGGCAGGCATCGTTGGTAAGGCCATTCTGAATAAACACTCAGGATAAACCCAGAGTTGAACTCTGCACTAGGAGAACAAAACCACAACTGGCCAAACGTTCTACCTCCAGACCTCACTTCACCGATGTCAACTGTACAATGTCGTTTTCTAAGCACAGGAAAGACACAGTTCAACAACAATAGTCAGAAAAACAATAACTGTCTATTGGACATGTCACAAAAATCACAATTTTTGCAAATATGTACTGGTCTATCAAATTATTCAACTTAAAGCATGAAATCTTGTAGGATTTTGCGTACTTAGGTTAAAAAACAATGGAAGAAGTGAAAACTAAAGACATGACAACTGTACTTCCATCAGGGGCTCCTTTCAGGTAAGATAAAACTAAGAGGTATGGTTCTGATAAGAGCTGATGAATGTGTACTCTACGAGTGAGTACACATCACCAGTTCTTATCAGAACCATACCTCTTCTAAAGAAGATTTATCCACATGGAGTTACTGCAGGCCCTCTCTTGATGAATAATTTACTTTCTGAATTGTAAGATATATTATTCTGTTGCTTTTCATTTGAATCTGCTTGAAACAAGCCTCCATAGTGCAGTTTTTCTCATTTAAAACAAAGAAAATTCTCCCTTCCTTTTCAAGAATTTTACATTCAAATATTCAAATTTGGAAATGATATTCATATATTCGATAATCGTTCAAAAATTTGGATATTTGGCACAGCCCTATGGGTGTACATGTAGTCTACTAATTTAAGCCCTGTTGAAAATAGTGTAAAATCAACATTCTTCAGGGCTGTACTGTATGAATGGAAATGGAAATTTCATGTGCCTGCTATCGATCTCTGTGAGGCAGTAGTCTGATTCGTATGTTAAGTGTGGTCACGGTCAATCTACGTGTACACTGTGTGGGAACTGTTCCCATTGGACTTTTTTCTGCGCCTGCTAACTTACCGTGGCTGCATGGAAATCTTCCGTGACCCTTTTCAGCCTGTTACCTTATACACCACGATCACAGTAAGTTGACAGGGACGTTAGTTTACTGTGTGTTCCCATTGGATTTAATTTTGTAATTCTACAGGAAAGTCGCAGTAAGGTTACCCAAAAAAAGGTCAATGGGAAGTTACACGGCTTTGGGCGTTTTCTTTTGCTGAATCCAATTAAGGCATTAACCCTCCTATGCAAAGATGCATTCTTGACACAGTATTCCTATAAATCAAAATCAGTCAAGTGACATATGGTATTTTAACTGTTTTTGACGGTTACAGCCTGACAGCAAAAGGAGAGTTAAGGATCCCCAGGGCAGTGGTGGGATCCCCATGCTCACTTGAAGAAAAAAATGTCCCAATATAGATGGACATTCTCTCTTTCCAACTGAGGACTAATTTTGTCCTTGAATTAAGGGACTTCTCAAAATACACGGACAGTCTCTGAGTTGTGATGTGTGCCTTTAGTATCACTGAAAGGAAAAGTTCCAAAGTCTGAGTTCAGCTATTTTTCAAGTGGCAACCCTCAACTTTCTGAGGCACTATATGTCTTAGACCTAGAACAATGTTCAACCACATTTTTCAGCCATTCTGCTCTCTGATGGAAACCCAAACACCCATGAACTTAATCCTGGCAAGAATTTACACAATCTCACCCTTTGGGCAGCGCATATTGGGGACCAAACAATCGCCTTTTTCAAAAGAAACTGTGGGGGGGGCACTTTGGTTTTAACAAAATGAGCTGGCCAGAAATTTTGCATTCGTAAAATAGTTAGTCATGTTAGTACTAGGCCTAGACTGCATCCCTCATGTCCCTACTGTACCACTGCACTGGACTCTACAAATTGCCTTTTTGACATTTGGACATGGTTGGGCGACATCTACTAATACTATCGCCCGACCGTGTCCAAATGTTAAAAACAGATAGTCATATAATGTTACTCGGTGTTAGTTAAGTAATATGGAAGAAGACTTTTTTTTTTTTTGCAAAGGCAAAATTTAAAAACCCGTAGGTTTTTACATGTAGGCCTACAACATGTCTTGATGTATATGCAAGTACCACGGCATAACAACAGTTAATGAACACATCAGAGACAAATTCTCAGTTGAATATCTACTTGAACTAAATCATCCAAAAAATGTAAAAAATATTTGGTAATCTTCGGTTCAAGCAAACTTACAAATTTTCCGAAACAACACTGGCATCAGAATTCAAAATATGCCTGCCGACGGTGACCCGGAAAATAAACTGAAGCGGATAACCTGAAAAGGTCAGTATGTTTGTTTGCACAGTTCATGCATTACTATTAAAATTAAAACTGATGACTTGTCAATTTACTCCGCAACAAAGAAATATAAATAACAACATGATAATGAAATTTATTCTAATTTAAAATATTTGTAAATATCTGAAGCTCAAAACACCGCTTACATCAGAATTAATTCTAAAAAATACGAAGAGAGGTCAGCAAGAGAAACCCGGCCATCTATTTCCGGTCTCTTTCATCCAAGATGGGGCCGAAAGCTCGCAAGGAAGGTTAGAAATTCCTGGAGAAAATCACCATTTATTTCTATCTTAATTGATGAAAATGAAAAATATCAACGTAGCTGATATAGATATGTAATGATATATCATGTGTGTTTGTGGGGTTTCGATACTGTCAGGAGTTTCGTAAATAATTGCCCTTTTTAACACGGCCACGGGTAACAACTATCAACGGTGCATACAGCATGTACAGTAATGCAGTAACGCAAGAGGGCGGCATTGAATGTGCTATTCTGAAACGCATTTTTTTTTTCAGAAATAAAGAATCATAATTGGTTTTGGTTGTAAAAATCATATCTATGAAAGCTTGGGTTAGTATCTTACATATGTACATAAATTTCAGAAAGTTGGATAACAAAGTATATATTTTACAGTTTGCTGTCATCCAGTCACTCTTCAATGATAATGTAATTTTATAATTTTCTTTAGCCTGCTCTGAACGGTTGCCACTTCGACCATGTTCCACATGCTCATCTGCAAACTTTGTCCATTTGCCACTGCCTGTGTACCACTTCGCCTGTACCACTTCACCCATGCGGTCGTGCTATTTAGTATCAAGTGTCAACACACACAAGTAGCATCAACAACTTGAGAATATCTTCTAAATATTTTAAAGTAGTTTCATGATATTTTACAGACTCTAACATGTGCCATTGTGTTAGAGAAACAGTGAATTTGTTTCCAGATTCACCAAGGAAAACAGAATTTGTTTGTTATGTATGGGGTCGCCACCTTTCTTTTTCTGCCTTCCGCATGAAAACAAGATGGCAGAGGGTTGGGCTGCACGAGCAGGCCCAACTTTGTCACTCAAATTTCCACACACAAATACCATAATTACATACTGTACATGTAAATTTAATGCATGGAGTGTGATTTGTAGAAGCCTAATTAATGTTGTAAATATAAACTTTTTGCATAAGCATGCTTGAATAACTTGTTGACTTTCATTGATGCTTGTTGACACTAAATAGCATGACCCCACCTATGTGCCAATTTGCCCAAGGCAAAGTGGCATTCTCTTCCCAAGGCTTATTGAAAATACGACGTAAACTATGAAGCCACCAACACTCCCAACCTTGCTCCAATTTAAAAAGAAAAAAAGAGAGAAGAAAAAAGAAGTATCCTTGTACATTTACAAAGCAAAGATGAACACAGCCATGTTTTATTCCACAGATAAAATATTTATGGAGGGAATGCAAGAGTGACGTTTCAATGTCAAGAATATAAATTTTTTCCCAGCAATCAAAAATTTGCATACACTGTAAAATTAAAAGGTACTGAGATTGTTGAATAATGCACCCAAATAAGTATGACCGTGAGTAGGCAGGAAAAATGCCTTCAACTTCCTTAAATTGAAGATTCTTACATGTAAGTTTAGGTTGCGGGCAAGTGACAAATTTCAGTTGATTTTACCTGTTTTGTATATTTCCTTGTGAAAAATACAGTTTGAGACAGGAGAAGGATAGATTGCAAGTTAGACGACAAGGCTAGTGTTAACCCTTGCTGTCTACCCTGTATCTTTGCAGCTCTGCGTAAAACAGGCAAGAAGGGGCCCGCGCAGAATGAGCCTGCGGCAAAGGTAGAGGCCAGAGCCAAGCAGGAGGCTAAGGCCAAGGCCAAGAGTGATGCACTCAAGGTGAGACCTTGGTCCAGACCCTCCTCAAAGACTGGGACGGCCAGAATTGTTTAGGTGCACAAGGGAAAGCATTTTGACAACAGTTCAGTGGGCACTGGCAGAGATCACGGGGCCCGTAACTCCATTCATACAGCCATTTTGCTCAGAACCTTTTCACAAAGGAAGAAGTCAATAGTATATTCTGTGTTCTTTGACATTTTTAGGTACACCACACCCTGTGTAAAGTAAATAGTACTTTGGTTCTGCTTCCCGTATTTCTGCTAACTCGTTCTAAGCCTTCTATTGGATTATGAATAATCTCGGAGGGTAAAGGCAAACAAGCTTTCCTGTAGTATGGCAGTACTAAATTTCTGAGGAAGCTACAGCAACACAAAAAGTTTCGTATTTCCTTTCCTCCTGAATGTATGTCGTCCAGGCCAAGAAGGCTGCCCTCCGCGGCAACATTGCCACCCGCAAGAGGAAGGTTCGCAAGCAGGTAACCTTCAGACGGCCCAAGACCCTCAAGACTCCCAGGAAGCCCAAGTACCCGCGCAAGAGCGTGCCCAATCGGCCGAAGTAAGTCCCCACATCACCAACCTGGAAAGTTTCAAAGTCATCCACCCTTAGGTTCGAACTTCATTCATCTACATTACTGACTATACCGCTGGCCTACTCCCTTAACTCCCCTCTTGTATTCACTGCAGGCTTGACCAGTTCACCATCATCAAGTACCCTCTGACCACGGAGAGTGCCATGAAGAAGATCGAGGAGAACAACACGCTGGTCTTCATCACCGCCCTCAAGGCCAACAAGTTCCAGATCAAGACAGCCGTCAAGAAGCTGTACGACATTGACGTGGCCAAGGTCAACACACTCATCAGGTCTGTACTGCATGCCGTAGACATTAATGTGCAGAATGGGAGTGGCACTGGAAAGGGGGGTTAGGCCTCAAATTGCTTGTGTTATGCAAAGCTGGTGATGTCAAGCAGCGATGTTTGATATTCTCCTCAGGAACAATTGGCTGATGATAGTTTTGTGATCTTGACCTGCAAGATGTTTTTTAGTGAACTGCCACTGCATTCTCGAAGTGGGCTTCTTAGTTAATACACGAGTCCAGCAACAGCACTCAAAAACCAGTGCAGAATGTTTGAAAATAAACTTGCTCAAGTTTCAGCTCCCCGTATCCATGGTACATGGGAAGAATCTTTGATTAAATGTTTACTATTTTCCAAACTTACTAAAAACTGCACCACGATCTGGAAAAGATGGACCAATCTGGAGTGACAGTGTTCCATCTGTTCAAAGTGGCCCGTTTCTGATTTTCCTAAACCTTTTCTCTGTTCTGTATTCGCGGCAGACCCGATGGGCAGAAGAAGGCCTATGTCAGACTGGCTCCAGACTATGACGCCTTGGACATTGCAAACAAAGTAAGTAGAGGGATTCCACTTCCCCCCCCCCTTGCTAGTCGTCATTGTCGGGATGATGCTGGCTCTTGGGGAAGATTGACAAACCAGAATGTCCAAATTTTGCAAAGGTTGAAATTTGAAGTCCGGGCATGCACTTTTAACGGACAATAATGTGACCTGTGCCCCCAAATCAACATCTTACATGCAGGGATGGAGCATTTCAAAAGAAGTCTGAGCAGGATTGAAAAATGCTTTGCTTGTATGTGGGAAGACTAGTATCATTCCTATGTGAATGTCCTAATGTGCGACCTGATGTGCGAAACAGATCAAATCCTCATCAAAAAGTACGACAGGCATTACCATAACGTTTTTATTTTCTTCGGTTCTGAACCTTTGTCATTTCTTTTTGTCCATTTTCTTGGTTCAACAGATTGGCATCATCTAAACCACTGGAACATGGCAGTTTCACCTCCTGGGCCATGGGATTTAGAAACCTCCTCAGTTAACTAAAAATTACCAGAAAACGCATGTAAGAGTCATTCAGGAATGTCCCATAGTGTACAATAAACCCACTCACAAGCGGTGGAACGGAAGAAAAGACATTTGTTGACTTGTGTTGATTTAGAGAGTTTTGAATGGTTTAAGATTTGCCGGATGCTCAGTTGAGGAACCCATGCCACAAATAGACAGGAGGCACATTGGTTGATTTAACAAGATTTATTGGTCAAAAACTGTTGTGGCACTGAGAAAATGAGAGACATATCCCAGCTTGTCTTTGCCACCTGTGTTCAGATGACAGATTTGCTTCGCCGTTGCAAAGAGAACTTGCGAGTTTCCTTACACGGTGTATCTGCAAGTTTCATACAGTTCAGCTGCCACACATGCAAAGCTTGAAATCTCACCTGTTATCTCAGCAATTCATGGCATTGAAATTAGCCCGGGGTGGGGGACCAAAGATAGTCTGTACATATGTACACGGCAAAGTACACTCAAAGTTATATGTAACTGTTGAAGTTGGTTTGTGAGCTTCAACATGTCATTATGTAGTTCCAACTTCGGTGGCCTTTTATTGGGTGAGGGACATGGTTGAAAGGAAGGGTAAAAAAAACCGAGGAGAAAAAAAGCCAGAAGAATGAACATACTTCACTCAAATGACACTTCATTCCTGTACAGAAGTCAAACATGTTTTATTTTTAATTTTTTTTTTGGATCTTTTTTGGAATTTTCATTTACCCCATTTCTATGTGATCTACTGCTGTATGGGAGAGTGCACTGACCAATAAAAAACACCTTTCATGTCTGACAGCCAATCAGCTGTAAGATTTTCCTACCTTTTGTCTGCGATTGGCCGCCTTCATTAGAAATTTCCCAACAGTAATAATTCATTCAAAATCAGATTGGCTCCTACTCTGATGCATTGTTTAAACATTCTTTTCTCATTTACCAATTATCTGATCTACTTCCATTTTCTTTCGACAATAGATAGGAAAATCTTTCAAGTTTGGTTTAAAAAGATATTTAAAACTTAACAGCATTAAATAGAAGTATGAAAAATACATTCAAACTCTCCCAAGAATGGAACACAAAATCTACAGAGACCCAAAAATTAAAAACAGAAAAAAATTGTCACCAGCAATTAATAAATGCTTTATTAATAAGAACATTCCAGTTTAAGTTACAGAAAATGTACAAAAATGACAAAAAAAAAGAAGAAAACACCCTTAATATGAAATGGTTAAAAAATGGCCTTTTACACTGTGAAATTAAGTTCTGTACGCTGCTTCTGCCAAACCTATGTTTTCACTAGCTTCTTCCAATAAGATTCCGAGTCTAATTTGTTTAATATCTGAGGGGGGCACTTGGAGAGAACATGTGACACCTGAGCCAATTTGAATATACATGTCACTAATTAGCATAAGTTACTAAAATTTGCATAATCAAATTAGGGAGCTTGACCTCACATGTGACCTCCGACAGTTCCTGTTGGTCCTGACAAATTGCACCAGTAGATGCCGTTTCCATGGCAACCAACCATGAAACGGCTTCAGATTCAATATGCTCATAAAATGGAAAAACCTCCCTACTGACATGAAAGATGCCTGCCACAAAGCATTTCTACACGTTTCTTATTAGTCTCCAATTTCAGCCATGTTCTGGTGTGGTAAGGGGCAGGAACCATACCTAAACACTTGATTTAAAGGAAGTATTGAATTCATGGGGTTTACAGAATTTCAACCTCAATGCAAGAGCCAACATAACACCAAACTTGACGACCTCCTATGTATGTGCTCGCCTCACTCTCAATGTAAGTGGAAGATGTAAAATAGGTTTGGGAGTAACGGGAGGTAGAACAAGTCAAAAAATATCACAATCTATACAATATTGCTTTAAGAAAGATTGCATTCATTAGGGTGCTCATTCATACCTCCTCCTCCACAAGCCCCATCAGAAACATAAGTATGCATTGTCAAAGGAGGACAGTATGAGGGCTCCTGTCCCACCTAAAAGCAACATGGCTGAAATGGAAACAACGTTTCACTGTGGAACCACAAACACTGTTATTTTTCATCACTTCGTGTCCTCCAAATAAATAATTTACTGTTTTCACGACTAAAGTTCATGGGAATCTTTCTTGAACAGTGTACATACTGTGCATAGTTCATGGCCATTTCATTTCAACTGTTTTGTGGTGGAAATGTTCATTTGCCTGTACAAAGGGGAAAGAAAAGGAATTTGATTAGTTAACATGCATTGTTTGATGTGTCTGTACGAATAACCATTTTTTACAAAACGAAAATAGGCATTTTATCTTGAACTAACCAGAACAGTTAGAAATGGTTAAGAGATACGACTTTGGCACACATTTCTCTACTGCCAAATATTAAGCTTCAATTGTACACTGAAGGGCGCATAACCTGTAAAAGGTCTCATGATTAAGCAAATTACATCTTTTTTTTTTACACATCCAGGCAGCAAAACGACTCTCAAATCAGACAAGCTTAAAACTTCTTTAGGCAGAGAAAATTTACTGGAGGAAATTTCTGAACCAAAACCACACAAAAACAGAAGCCATAAATTTTATACATTAAAAACCACCATGTTCCACAGTAAAACTACCCTTTGAAGGCATCCATCTGATCTTTACCCTCTGACCTGACCTTGAATCAAGCTACCTTAAGAATCACTATAATCTGGTGGTTCAATCCCATGGGGTTGCTGTGCAGGATACCGGTAAATACAGCATTTTGTTTTCCTGTTGGGTATAAGTTATTGGTAACCCACAACGATGTGAAAAGCCAGGAAATTTGCTCATCTGCTCAGCAGCCACCCGGCATTGATCCCTGATTGGAATTACTCTGAATCTACAAGAATCTACGTCTCGTGTTACTCCCCCAAAACTCTTCTTGTATTAAAAAATAATTCTCTTTTTCTTTAAATGCCGTTCTGTAACATTCCGCATGCAGCACACGAACAGCTTGCGGCATGTACAGTGGTAAAAAGTTTGGTTTGTATTTAATGTATATACAGGTATAGATAAAATTAATTTATTATCCATTTCAACATTTTTTCATATTAAAAACAATTTTGAAATGATCTTTTCACATAATATTAGCATTTTTTTTAATCTTCCGATTCTTCTTCCACCTTTCTTCAAAGATCTACTTCTGAAATCTAGTCAGCTACACTTTCTTTAAATTTCCGTAAAAAATGTTGACCCGTCACATAAATTTTGGTTTTAAAGTTGGTGTCTGGAGTGGGCGATGTTAAGGTAGCATGAATCAGAGAATTGGTGATTTAAGTGTCCCACTTTCTTGTTTTCCATTCTTTTTTTTTTTAAATCTTTAAACAAATCTGGAAGCACACCGTTCCCAACTGACCACTGTACCAATTATAGGTGTCTACTCAATCTCAAAAGATGGTGACATGGTAAAAAACTGTAAAGATTCACCAAGTCTTGCCTTTTTTTCTTATCTCTCTCTCTCCTTAAGTTTCTTTTTGTTTTTAAATTGTACTGTTGAATTCACACACTAGATCAATCAGGTTAAAGATTAAAATACCCACCCAACCGAACAGCGAAGAAGGAAACCGCCAAAACTTCCAGAGTTGCTTTCCAATTACTTGACAGTGCGATCAAGTGAAAGTGATCCCAGGCAGTCCAATCCAGCTCTCTGCTCAAGCTATATATCTTACAGTTAGCACATTTCATACCACCTGGTTTAAAAAAGTAGCTGCTGATTGGTTGCATCTTGTGAGGCCACACCCACAAAAAGGGTGGTAAAGTAGCTGTGTGTCTGGATTGGTCCACCTGGAATCGACATATTTATGATCACCGGAGTTGTTAACCATTCCATTTTTTTTAATTACTATTCATTATTCAAAAACAAAATTGACTGTACACATGATTTGTTGAAATTTCATTCTAACTTCTACATAAGACATCTGACAAATGTAAACATTATATCTACCATCTACGAGTGCTCTCAAAAAACCACTACATTACACCACACTACGTGTTCGAATATCCTAAAAAATGCTAGAAAATATATCAACCATTCCCAGAAACTAGAATTACAATCAATTATTAATATTATAGATAAAATCAAAACATGGAAGGGAACAAATTCCTTTACAAAAAGTTACTTCAGTGTATTGACATTTTTTTAAAGCATTTACATGCAGAAAATGGAAAAATAGCATTACAATGCATCCATATAGAATTCCCTGAATGTTGTTGTTTTTTTTTCTCCACAAATCTACCAATAGACACTACTCTTAGATTTTTTTAATCGCAGTACAACAGTGGATACCTTAATGTTTATAATATTTATACATAGGAGCCATATATACCGATATACCATGGACCCAAAAGCAAACCAGAAGAAGCAGCGTGCCGCTACACTACTTTTGTTTATACAATTTTTTGGTACTGTTGTCCCTTTTGTTTTTCTTTAAACACTGCAATATAAAAAATATTTTAGGCCGTGTGACTGTTCTGAGTGCTTACATCACGGTTTCCTATACTGACCGGCTTTCTGCACAGTGTGTTTTGACTGGAAACACTTTGGCAGACAAGCAAGTTGAGCTCCAAGGTTTGGTTTTTATTTTGATCTGTTTTGTTTGCAAAACGAAAACTGTTTATGAGGAAAAGCCTTCAGGTGGAGATGAAACTGTAAATTTTTGGTTTTCGTTCTGAACCTGCTTAATCACAGCATTAAGTTTTCTAACAATTTTTTTTTTTTGTAAACACTGTTCACAAGGATGACAAGAGTTGCCGATTACTTGTGCGAAACCCCCTGAAACCTTGACAGAGGTATGTTACAGTATTGGGAAATTCATTTTGTTTTCAAAATCCAAACCAGTAATAGTTGCTATGTGCAACAAACGCAGTTTGTTGTTCTCATAGCAACCATAGCAATTTGAAGTCAAGAATAGGACCACTTTCCTGTAGTTAAGATGACAGAGTCAAGGCAGATTAACAGATCCGGCAATTTCTACATATGGTGTTCTGTCAATATCCAAAGCCTGTTAATTTCACTGGCTAAAATTGGATTAATAAGGCAAGCACAGTCAAGGCAGCCATGAAAATGAAGGGATGCTTTGCAGAAAATTATTACAACCCTTCTCCCCGCCCCCTTCCCCCCAAAAAGAAAGCCATTTCTACAATCCCGGGTATGGTAGGAAAGTACAGTTGAATTTGATTGTGTAATTTTACAATGGTAATCATTATCTAGGATATGTATAAGACTTGGTTAACTGCCAAGTACAGTGGGCCTAAAAGTGTCTGTTTAATAAATTAAGACGGGAAATACATTTTGGCGACCCGACATCTTCAACTTGCCACAACACTGTGATGTACTGTACAAGATTTAAAACACCAACATTTTTTCCTTTGTTATATTCATTCAGTTCTTCTTTATGATATTCATTCATTTATGATATATTGACAGAGGTAGAGTGAGATCCTGTTTTTTTTTTATACACGGATACACACACAGGCACACACAAACATCAATGCAACTACTGGAAAAAAGCTACCTCACTTCCACTACGAGGACAAGACGTGGCTAAGGGTCATACCAGCTACGGGGGGGAGGGACGTAATGTGTTCATAAAAACAACCAATTTGTACAGAGAAGTGCATATTATTAAAATGGGCCATATTACAGCGAGTTTTGAGCCAATTTGTTCCACGGATCTTACTTTCCTTTGCACAAATTCAAACTGAATATATTTTTGTATCCTTTGCAATCAATTTTTGTGGGTTCTTTTTTGGCTTTTGTGAGAAGTAAGTTCTATTGATCTGAGGAAAAATATATAAAATAAGAGAAACGGGCATTTTCTTAGTCTAAATCATCCACCCCCCAAAAAATCTGGCAGTTTAAAAGTCTTAGTATTCTTTGGATGTTTCATACTCTGCTACAGCTTTAAGGCCTTCTTTAATCAATGATCCAAAAACCTGCAATGGATGGATGGAAACTTCGTGTCGGTCTTTCACAGAAGTTTAGAAAACAACACAAATAATATGCCATGCATAGATGCCAGAATATACATAACACAACACAGCCATATCCGGGCAATAACGGATGAGTGAGAAAAAGAAACAGACAAAAAGTTGCAACAAATCTCAAACCATGCAAATACACTGAAGAAAAAAAGTAATTGGCAATTCAATCTCATCTGAAACATTCTCCAGTATTGCTATGTGAAAGTTGGTTTTTTTTCGGGTTGTAACTGTACAGGGACTTTACAAAATAAAAAATGATTTCTTATCGATGAAAACATATCATGGCAGTCATTTTTGCTTGCTTCAATATAGCGGAGGACTGGTAACGAAGCCAAAATAAAAACAAAAATAAAAAATGTGATGTTTTTCCAGTGAATTTCTACCTAATATGACAAACAATATTCAAAATTTCTCTGACATATTTACATGTTCTCCCCCATAAATCCCTTCTCAAAATCTTCAATAGCATACTATAATCCAACGCAGTTGGACCAAACACGGAGAGGTAAAAAAATCAATAAATTCAGTGGAAAAACATCAGACAATTGCTAAGACATATCCCTTTGCGCTGGTGCCGAATTAAGAACATGCTCAGACTGGCATTTCCATGTCAAATAAGCTGCTTTCATTGTGATGAGCACAACCAGCTTTGTATGAGGTGTCTTGCTGTGGATGCCAGGAAACTCTCCTCGCTCCGACATCCGTCAATCATGCAAACCTTGTCCACAGAATAAAGTGTGAGTGCATCGTCTTCACACACTGACTGACACTGGTTAAAGTTTTCAGACATCCACTGACAGCCTTCAGGGGCCCATGCTAAAACAAATAAATAATAACGTGATTGGGTCCAGACACTTGGGGTATTTCAGGACACATCCAATTTCATCGATCTCAGATTGTAAGAATGAGCAAAATGCAAACATCTGCCTCTTTGTTTCAAACACATAAGGCTGTTCTGAATGCCCCTGTCAATAGAGAGAAATATTTGGCACATACCCAAGAATGAAAACACACACAAAAGTAACCTAGAAACTAAACAAAACTTGCATTAAAAACAAAATATGAAATAAGCAGAACACAACTGCTTACAATTCCTTCCCTTTGTTTCTAAAAACCAGAGCTAAGAGTTGCTGCATTTCTGAACTGAGTTCCCCACTTTGAGAAAAATAAAAAAGCGACAGGCTCACACCTCAGCATAATAACTACTTTTTTAAGTGCTCCTGCAAAGATTACTGAATGTTAAACCAGCTTAAGTTAAAACATGACAAAAAAAATCGCATCAATTATTGATCAATTACATTTTGTTAATTATCTTTGGGATACACCACTGAAATCATTGGCACTCCGGTTTTATACCTTTACAAGACGTATTTAAAACTTACTTCATAATAATATTATATAAACAAATAATCAGATTAAAACTTAAAAAGGTGAAACTTAAAAAAACAAACGAACAAACAAACACAAAAAAAGAGAGAAACTGCCCACACATTTTATCATGTTGGCAGGTATTTCCGGCTACAGGATTACCACTACCAGTACTTGAAATTCTACACAAAAAACCACTACACCCGATATTCACTGCAAACTACCATTTAGTTAGCTTAATGACTACAGCACTACAAATACTAGAGGCTACTTTTTTTCACTTTCAATAACTCAGACAGCTAGATATCATCATTGCGAGCTACAATTCATTGAGCAAAAAATGTCCTTGATTTTTTTTTTCTTTTTCGAAGATCAAAAAGTGACACAATTATTCGTGAATA
Source organism: Acanthaster planci (assembly GCF_054643075.1). Taxonomy (NCBI): domain Eukaryota; kingdom Metazoa; phylum Echinodermata; class Asteroidea; order Valvatida; family Acanthasteridae; genus Acanthaster; species Acanthaster planci. The sequence goes on along the minus strand of NC_141785.1, from coordinate 3,610,018 downwards.
TCTTTAACCATTATCACACAAACGGATAAAAAATGGCCATACCATCAACTTGCACTGTTTTTATTTTTTTTTACCACTTAAATAACCACACAGTGTTTATGTTATTAATTTAGTTTTTAAAAACTTTACTGCACACCCTTTGCCATTTAGCCAAAAAAAAAAAAAAAAGGTTCTGAAGTATTTCCACTCTTTGCGTCATCCCCATCCACTGTCAACTTTGGTCGGCAGCCATCGGTAGAAACACAAATTTAAAGACCTTCAGTGCGCAACCACCATGCTTTAATATATAAAAAGAGGGGGGAAAAACCCTTCGTACATGGCACCTGCTCCATGCCACAAATGTATTCTTTTTGCATGCACAACATCTCTTAGTAACACAAATTTTGTTGCTATTAGTTTTTTTTTGGCCTTGTTTGCCCATCACTATCGCATGATCATCATTTAAAACCACTTCAGTTTACAATGTCTTGGGGCCAAAAAATTGATAGCTGATGCTCTTGATTGTTCACACACACAGACAAGCACACACACAGGTCGCGTGGATGTCCATTTACATAAGTTCATCTCTGGGACTTTATACAGAGCCAATAAAACATTAAATCTTCCTATTTCATAAAAACTGCCCGCTGGCTGGACAATGTGACAGTGATGAGCAGCTGTAAATCTCACAGTCTACCGGTGAAACCCTGCTGGCAAACTTGCCGATTTTCCACTCTCGGTGAAAATACAATATCCTTTTTTTTTTTCCTTTAGAAGTTTCGTCCGTGGACTAGGGGGTTGTACGTCTGAGTGGTGCCACCGTAAGTCTGCAAAAAGAAACGAATAAATAAAAAAAGATCTTAGAAAGTACAGAAGTCAAACCAAACTAAGCAATTACAGAAGAGTAGGCGCATAAATATTTCTGAGCCTTCGCACTTTTCGTCCACAGTAATCAAGAAGAACTATGATTAATGCATGCCACTGACTTGGTGCAGAAAAGTTTCATCATTATGCATGATAGCACCGAGAAAATTGGCACATTTCCAGACTGCATCCACTTCCATGATAGCTCAGTTATAAATAGAGACAAATGGATGTCAATGAAGTCTCATTCTCGAGGCAGAGTTATCAATCCGAGGGCGAGAGAGAGTTTATCTCATCTGGGGTTCCACTACCATTGGTTAACTTTAACCACAGACTCTTTCTTGTGCCATTTACACCTATAAGGCACTATGGATTCCTGATAGAACTGCAGTTGGCAATGTATGGTCACCCAAACCTTGATAGGACACACTGAATGCTAACTCTAGCTCATGCCTGCAAATGGTGCACAGTGCCACTGACCAACTTTCACCACAACCCTATAGCGTTTACATGTATGTACTCAAAAGACAAAAACTAGATACTGGATGGCAATGGCACTTGTGTGTTCTTCAATCACAAGTAGGGTATGGCATAGTACTGCTGATGGAATATGGCATTCATAGTATACACATAACATAATATAGGGAGCGTTATGTTTTGATTCAGCACGTCAGTGTCAAACCACAAACGCATTGGTGTCATCCCTTCCCTCCCAAAGTGTTAGTGTCAAAGTGATTTGGTGTTATGTTACTGCAAAACTGCATGTCACAGGCGACAAGGATGCAAATTATTCAGAAAGAGAAAAAACTGGTTCAAACTCTTGTACAAGAAGCACGGAAAAAAAAAAAACATGTCCCACAACAGTCCCGGGTTTTAGCGGAGGTGCCGTGCATTACTACTTGCCAATCCCAGCAAAGAGTTGCAGTTCATATTCAATCAGACTGAGCTGAAGCTGATTACTCAATAAATAAATACAGTGCTTGGTGTGTAGATTTTTGGAAGAAGGGTAAAAAAATACCAACTAGGAATGTTTACAAATCAATATTCATCACTAAGCAGGTATTGAAAGGCACACTCCGCTCAATCTTATAGAAACAGTAGATGGGCTCCAACAATTCCGCAAAATCCTCAAAATCCCCTGATAGATTTTGAAGGTTCAGGGAGGGTTAGAGTCACTGCTAAGGCTTAAAGTTAAGCACAGAGGATGCATGCATACAGGAACTTTAACAGAAGAGAAAAAAATTAGAAATTGGTGTCGTGGCAAAGCAAAAGTGCAGTGCAAAAACAATAATGGAATTGTACTACGGATGGCAAAGTACGCAAATGACAAAGGAGCAGGGTTACATTGACAGAAGTTGCCACCATAAGAAGGAAGCTGCCAAAATGTAAAGCACTGAAACAACGCAAGTGCAATATAATGAAGACAACCGGGAGAAAAAGGGGTTTGGAAAAGATCAAAATGTCATAGCCAAGACAAGGCAGATGAGAGGACAAAATGAAGACAAACATGCTGCAAACAAAAGCAAACACATGAAGTTTCCGAAGCAAAACTTAACATCAACAGACTGTTCGCACAATGCAAGAGTAGAAACTTAAGACATCAGGACGCTACACACTAAACACAGAAGTGGGACTCGGAAATGCAGGGTGTGGCGGCACAGAGATTTGAGAAAGCAGGACCTCAGTAAAGGGACAGTCTGACAAGGGCAGCAAGGAACATAAAGATAAAAAGTCAGAGAGGTCATTTTCTGCAAGAGTAAAAGGTCAGGTCCAGCTCACTCACCACAAGATTATATGCAAATCAGGACAGATGACAAAAACAGGATTATGAAGCAGCAATGCTAGGGGTCAGAGCAGACAAAGATCACAGCAAAACAAAAGCAAAAAAAAGGGGGGGGGTCAAAAGGGTCAAATTTATAGCACACTTAGGCATGCACAAATTGAAAAAGTGAAGAAAAAAAAAAGTGAAAGGCGGTAGACTCGAAGAATGTACAGTGGAAAGTATACCTGAGAGGTGGTGCATTCATTCAACCAATCGGCTAGCTCATTGCATAGTATAACCATTGACATTAGGGAAGTTGGGCGCAATCAGTGCCTGGAGGGGGGAATGGATGGAACAAATAGCAATAACAACATGATGAGCAACAACATTATCCTTCAAGTGGGTCTCCTGGGAGGGAATGCAAGGAGAATATGGGGGGAGGGGTTAAAATATTCAGAAGTCAAAGGGGTGGTATGAAATAAAAGGAGAAAATATTGAAAGTCAAGCTTATTGAAGCACGATGGCCCAAGACTGATGGTGTTTCACGGTACATTTTATTTCTGGTTTCCATGGAAACCAAAATTATCCTCTTTCCCGATGGGCAATAAGCACATGACATGGCAAAACAAGGAAATTTTTTTTCATTTTCTGCTGGTTAAAGTCAGAACTGTCTCTACAAGTGCAGAGGTGATTTCCACCTCTATTTTCCAAAAAAAAACTGCCCAGGTGAACTTTGTAAAGGACACCTCTCTTTTTTTACAAACAGATCTGAACAAGTTTTCACTTCGGGAAGGATTTTGATTTAAGAAACCCATTTCTTCTGAATTGTTGGGGTCATTTTCAGCTGTGCTACCACGGCACTTATAATCAGGCTCTCTTTTTTAAACTCTTCCCAGCTTCAACCTGAGATCCCGTTTCACTGCAATCAACATGTGCATTCGGCAAAGGCAAGCTTTTCCCATAGGAGTATTCCAAAGCCAATTTGGGCCTTCCACATCAATTTTTTTTCTCTCTGGAAAGTGCAATCCACAACCACAAAAAGAAAAATTATGAATAAATCCATTTAAATACATTTGACAAAATACGGGCTGTTTTGACTGCTCGCATAAGATTCTTTTTTCAGGAAAAATGAATACAATTCAACTTATTTAAGTTGGCGAGAGTGTGCTGAGGTTTTGCAAATGGACTTGCACAACGGTGCATTTTTAAGAACCAAGCCATTATGACTGGGAGCAGGGACAGTGTTTTTAGAGCCAACTGAATGAGAGGACGGGGGGAGAGAAAAAAGGAGTATTTCAGATGATTCGACCACAAAAAAACACCTCCATTGTTACCATGACTTCATATCACATGCACCGCAAAGTACACACTGCAACCAGTTCTAGTTTGCTTCTAATTATGGCTGCAATTAAGGAAGCAGTTAACAAATCCAAAATCGCTGTCGCAAAAGTAGGAACTGCACAAATCTTTTCTAGTTACGAATTTCACGGTAACTTTTATTTTGTTCTTCAAGGTTTCACATTTTTTGGTCTGTGGGATAAAAGCAAACGTGGTTAGTGCAGTGCAAGCCAGCTACACACTACCATGAGTGCATAAGACAACAAGAAAATGGAATAAATAACATGTAAATCAAATAAAATAGTCCAAAAAGACGGCAATTAATTAAAAATGGATTATTCTAGTCTAAGGTGTGGTTACAATATCAATATGGAGATAAATATATTCAACAGAATTCTAGTTCACAACACTTGCCAGCCGTTACAAGAAAAAAGTGAAGAGGGGAGAATAAAAACCAAATATAGGTACAATGAATACGACATTACCTTCTAGAATTAAGATGCGAGGACCGAGCGTGAACATTGCAAAAAGGGGGGAATTATCGGGAATGAAGAAAAGAGAAAGAGAGCAGAGATGGCATCAATCCCTCTGTTTGTTTTGGTTGGAACCTTTCTACCTTGTTTTTCTTCTCCTTGTAATTTTTTCTTTTTGGGTTTGTGGGCAAATCCTTCCAAGTTCAACAACGACAATAAATTTCGTCCATTTATTTTTCGGCAAAAGCTACAATTGGAGGGGAAAAAACATTTGGATGTTTGTTTTGCTTTTAGTGTTCATACAAAGGTACCGAACGTTTCAACTATCTCTAGGTTAAGTGAATAAGAGAGGAGACTGCAGGTTTGTGTTTTTGGTTTTGTTTCTGTTTTTTCCGGAGGGGGGATGTATCCTAATCTGATAATACCCTGAAGCAGATTCTTCCTTTTGTGACAATTGAGCAGAAGTTTAGGGTATATTCTCAAGAAGGCAAGAGTCCAATTTCCGGAAAATAAACAATTATGATTCACTTCATTTCATGAAAAACAGGGCAAACCATCCACTACATGCTTCAAGCATCCATCTTTGCAGGGCAAAGGTTACTCAATCTTAACATAAATTGTATTTTCAGGGCAGTACATGTAATCTTGTCCTATTAAACCTTCAGAACTGAACAATTTTTTTGTTACTATTCATTTATTCATTTTTTTACCTGCCCCATCCCGTAGCTGTTTGGTTGTGGGCTGACAGCCGGCACAAAGTTGCTGGTCATCGCATTCTGCTCGGCCTGAGTCGTGGAGACCGCATAGAGGTCCATGGGTCCCGGGCTACTGTTGACGTTGAAACCACTGCGGCTGTTGACTGGGGAGGGGGACGGGGCATAGCTCTGCTGGGCATAGGGGGAGTTCATCACTGCAAAAGGGGCAAGGTTATCAAAACGAGATCGTCAAAAAGGGCGAAAATGACGGTCTGCTCAGGACACTCCCACCAGGAGACTGGTAAATCCTTCTCTCCAAAACGTTAACAGCTGCACTTACTGAATGCTGAGATTTGAATCCTTTGCACATTTTAATGCCTAATGATTTGACGTGGTAAACTCAGGATGGAAACTCAATGGGAAAACATCCTGTGGTATGCAGGCTCACTTCTTATTCCAATAGGAACACTGGTACTTCAAAATGGACTAGATATCTTCTGATTTATATGCTGTCCTAAAGCATCTGCACATTTTCAACCAATGAATTTTTCAAAGCTGTAGGCTGGACAAGAAATTCAACAAACATACCACAGGATTTCCCCTCCCCCCCGAAAAAAAAAACTGAAGAAAAAACTGTCACACTTGGCATTGATGAAGGATGAGGTTTTGTCAGCACACTACTCTCTACTGAAATGATCTATGAGTAACAAAGGAAAGACACGCAAACTACACACACTAAGTGTTAGGACTATAAAAAAAAAAAAAACAGGAAAAAAGAAATGTCTTGTGGACAACAAACTCGATCAAGCAGGATCGCTAAATCCATGCAAGGTTTGTAACGAATGGGAGATGTTAATGAAGCAGGCTCCGCTGGTTAGGTCATTCCAGAGGTGCGTGAAGATCCTTAAAGACTCTTTTACCCGGACACTCACAATTATTAAAAGCATGGGTATTTTAGTATTCCATTACATCCCAAATGCATGGATATAGGCATCCTTAACTCATACGTATCAATCCCACAGAAAGTACATGGTGAACGTACATGTACATTTCAGTTGAATTTGTATTTGGGTAACCACAACTACGCTGAAGCCATTGGAGGACTGTGCCTTAACCTGACAGTTACTAAGTGGTAGCAATAAAGACAGCTAAAGAGGCACCAATCTTTGCCAAATGTTTCCATGGAAACCATGCAAATTGTGGGAGTGTGTTTATGACATCTGGAGTGGATAGTACTACACTTGAGAAAAAACAACACAGACCTATAAAGGGACTGACCTATCTACATGTTCTGTTGACTTATCTGGGACAAAGAGGAAGGTCTATTTCTTCCTCCGTGTCTGGGACAACACAAGGACTCTACCAATTAGCGATGTCTTTACAATGTGAACCTAGTTACTCTGGCAAAATGGAGTATAACATTTAAGTGATATTTCTTTGCTATGGTTACAATGGTAACTATTGGAGGAAAACCACTGTGTAAGGTTCTTTTGGGGGTAACGTGTGAAAATAAAGGGGTGTCCATTTGTAGTGGTTTGTGTGTCTGTCTGTGATGGTATGTTTTTACAAGGGTGGCATGTCACCACGCGTCATCTCGGTCTAGAGGTTGTACTAGTAGTAGATGCAACATTACCAGCAGCCTGGTGGTACTCTCGGTTGTAGTCGGCCTGCTGGTGCTGAGTCACCGCCGTGCCGCCATCCGTCCGGTTATGCGCGTTGGCCGCTCGCAGGGTCGCGGCAGGCGCCGCGGGCCCCGCCGAGCCGTAGTCCGGGTACGAGTACGGAATGTAGCCGCCGGTGCGGCGTTGGTCCACGGCCGGCTGCAGTCCGTGCGGCATGACCGCATAGCCGCCAGGATAGGCGTGCAAGCCTGGGGAGGCGATACAGACAGACTTGTCAAGCCCTGTCGTCTTCAGGTAGGTCAGCTGTTCATTGGTGTTTTCTGTGAATTGTACACGGGGTTCACATGTTTGGTTTATCACAACTCATCAGTTACACAACTCGGAGGGGTGCTCCTTTTTTCCATGTTTATTTTAAGCAAAAAAATGAAGCTACATGGACACACAACTCAGTGGTCGAGCCCACTGCGATTTCTGTTTGGCAGCATGCATGACATTGAAAAACAAAATTATGATCTGAACTTGTTTTTTTTCTCTCTCTCTTAGGCCTTGACAGTACAAGTGTGCATACAAGGATACACACAGACAAGCCAATAGAAAAACCAACCCACAACCTGCATTAACATCTTATTGGTGTTTAATGAATGTGTCTTAATACTTTAAGTGACAACCTTGGTTGCCTTGGTGACATTAAAGATTATATGCCAAGCAGGCAGCTTTCTGAAGCAATATGAAACGTGCCGTTGAATAAATCATTCAGGAATTAAACAGCATCATTTCTATTCTTCCATATGGCTTGAAGTACCAATCACACCACTTTCTTCAGACGACTTTTATACATTCCAGGAAACTATTTTTCTGTCTTGTCATTCAGTAAGTAAATAGGTTCAACGTGGACAATTTGACCGCCCATTTCTCTTAACCAATGCAGATGCAAATGAAACCCCATTCAGAGGAGTCAAACACCGTCTCCACATCATTACAGAAATATACCCATAACTCTACAACTTAAGAGTTTATCATATATGGGACTTTCCCAGCTAAATTCCAACCGCAGATTTTCCATGGCCCCAGAAACATTTAATCCAACTGATCTGACCATGTGCGCACAAATAGAGGAAGTAGGAAAACTATCCCTTTTTCTAAATTTAACAAAGCAAAAAAAAAATTTCAGAACAACCGTACACTGCTATACAAATGTTCAGGACACAAATAAAGCAAAACACATCTGTACATCAAATAAAAAATTCAAGAATTCTCAACTGATGCCACATCAAGTCCACAGGGTGACATAATCAGTTTTGGCCTTTTGGTACCACAATTTGGAAATGCAGGACTACACTTTAAGCCAAGCTACTTTTCAACAGTACCGTACAAACAACAAAAAATTGCCACTCGCAGCTGTGTTCAAGTACAAATTGGTAGGGTAGGATCTTAAATTAAATTGAACTGTTCCAAAACTTTCCCTGTCATGCTCAACAGACGGGAAGGCATATTAATGATTAACTGGTGTATATATGCCATGTAGCCATGTATACATACGAGCACTGAATGAAGATCTGGGTATTAATGTTGACAATAGAGTACCGAAGTGTGACGTCACTGTGAACCAGAAAGTGTAGTGCAAACAAATGGCGTACGCGTGCGTGTTGGTTCGCGCGCTGATTCTCGCTGTAATGCCTTTTACACGCACAATTATGCGCGTGACGTAGTCACTTCAGTACTCTATTAATGTTGACAATTATACACTTCCAACAGCTAACGTTTCTCGATCTATTCAATGAAACAGTCAATTGAGCAGCAAATAAGATTTGCCACGTTCTGCAACAAGTTGATCTAGTGTCTACCGGAAATCACAACGATTCATTGTTCAATGCAGTCCTTAACTAAGACAAAAGTACTGAGGCATCTTCTGTGCTTGAAGGAAAATGTTAGCAGTACAGCTCAGTAAACACAGTGCAGGTTTAAACACCACCAGCGGAAAAGGATATTAAACAAAAAATGACAAATGGCAGCCATGTTCCCTTCAACGTTTCTAACCGGTGAGACGGCCTGCACAGAGGCTGTCAGCTCACACTGACTGACAATTCCTGACGACCATGGCAGCAATTGTGGAAACACCCAAAGACATCTGTCCAGTCAGATGGCTTTCTCCCCCAATGTATGAATATTGATGAACCGCCACAACACAAGTACAAAACATTCTAACCAATCAGTGTTCAGCAAAGCTGCCCCATAGGCGATGGCAATAGCAATGAGCAAGGGATGAAAGCCTAGTCAACTGACAAAACCATGCAGACATACTAATGTCACTCGTCAGTGTGTTAGATTTTGGGGGGTGGAGAGAACACAGACATCCCCCTCCCCAACTGAGAAGTATTGTGAGTTTGTAAGAAGAGAAAGCCCGCTGGGCAAGACAGTGGGCAGAAATTCAACATTTAACAAAACATGACAGAACTGGGCTTATGTTATTCACATTCCATGCAGTGAACTCATGTATGCAGTAATGCCAGCAATGTCATTTCTCTTTTCCAACAGCTGTACAATTATCATAGCATTTCCTCAAATTCCATAAAATTGTCCCAGATGGAGGTTTACAAGCCTTTCTAGATGTGCAGATGAAGTTCTGAATGGGAATCTATGAGGTATTTTGCATTATCCCTTTTTTGCAGGACCAAAGAACACCAAAACCATACCGCATTTCCTCCAAATGATTTTCACTAATTTGGAGCAAAAACAGACCCGACCCCCCCCCAAAAAAACTCCAGAAACAACCACATCCAAGCAATGTCCCCTAGAGAAACCACCCCCCCCACCACCACCACCACTGTTCCTCTGCCCACATCTCCTTTCCACTTCCCCTCTTCCTTCCCCACCAAAAGTATCAGCGTTAATACTGTTTAAGGAGAGTGAAGCTGGATTAAGAAGTTGGTCATTCCAAGAGCAAAGCACGATGCAGTTAGGCATGATGACAGGCCACACCACGTGAAAGAATCACACACGACATCACAGGGTTCTCCCGAACGCAAAGCAAATTTCATGACGCCTGGCCCTACTTAACATTCATAAATCTATCCTTGTGCATTCATTATGCTTACTGAATTTGAGGTTTTTGCCATTAATTTGAGACACTTCTCAAATCTAACCGATCTTTCCCAAAGGATCTTACTTCAAATAAAAGAATAATTGTTCCCATTCTTATTTCATGAGTTAAAAAGGGAGTTTACCCAACTAATCCTTGATACCAGAGGCTGGGTCGCAATAAGGATATCCGGGCTATGGCTTTGGCCTGTGATACACAAAACGATGCCCGTTTCAGATACAGCCTAACACTAAAGATGACAGATCACAGAGGTTCAATGGGAGATTCTTGATATAAGACCAACAGACCTCAACAAAGCACACTTCCCCACTGAAGAAAACAATTCCAGCTATTGAAGCTTTTAAAACTTTCAGGTGGACTTGAATGCTTGTACAGCGCAATGTCAAAGATTCAATTTAAAAGAAACAAAACAGCAAATTTGGGCAACTTTAGCAAAATCCTCGGGGAGAACCCTGTTCAAGACACACGCAACCTGAACACTCTGTATCTTCTTCCATAACCACGGTAACCGTTTACCTGGTGCACTGTGGTAGCTTGCATAGCCACCCCGTCCGGTGGAGCGCCCTCTACTGGCTGGCCCACGCTGGTGTCCGGGGGTAAAGGCCGGCGAGGCCCCGCCAAACCCTGGGCACAAGGATTGTGGTATGCACGCACGTACACCGTGATACAAGTCAAGGTTCAAGGTTGAAAAAAGGTTGGTTGTCGTGAAGGCAATACACAGTTCACTTTTCAACTTCAGTTTGAACATTTTGTCCTTTTCTTCAAAAGTCATTCCACATGAAAAAAGTTACAGCACACTTGTATACACAAATTGATGTACAAATACACAAGCGAAGAGTACACACCAAAAAGACAATATGAGTGAAACACACAGAATGAACATGTATCGCAGGATGGCTTCCAGGAATTTTTACTTTGTGTTTCTCATCTCCTCTCTCTCTTGTATTTTCCATTTTCAACCCGGTTTGATTTATTTGGGGGAAATCTTCTCTCATCTGGTCAGGCTTTAGGTTTGGGTGAGCCAACTCAATATTCAATTCTCATGCTTTGACAAAAATCCTCCCTGCTCAAGGAGTACGGGCACACGTCAAGGCAAGGCCATGCAGATGTGACAGATTCCAATTATTGCCACAAGCAAACCTCGCGGGGGAGAGGGGGATGCTTCTTGGAAAGACTGACATTTACATCACACAATTGAAAGTCACAGAAATGTAATATTAATCATGAACACAGATATGTGAGTTAGATTCGAATGCACACTCCTCGATTCTGAAATACAAAACATCATTTGTAGATCTGATCAACCGTTTCTCCAGCAAACTGGGACCACTTTGAATTGGGTTAACCAGGCGACCATTTATGCATGGAATACATGTTTGATTAGAATGCCAAATACTTTTCTCAGTAAGACATACGTGTACACGGACAACACACGAACAAGGCACACCTAAATAACCATTAGCATACACGGGCCACCAAATGTAATAATTTGAAGGGAAAAAAATGGAAAAACCTCAATGCAAAGACCTGAGCTTCTCAGCAAAACTGTTTGGCATAGGGGCATCCTTGAAAAGAGTATCCATCAAAGGACATGCAAGCAACAACCGTTTTCATCACACAGACACCATGTGAATCTTCCTTCCAATAACTACCGGTACATAGCCCAACTGTATCTCCACCCATCAAGTGTGTGTTTCTATGCCAACAATTCCATGGCAACAAGCCTTAGCAACAGACCTCTCAGTTACATTGTAAGCCAGTGTGAATACTTCCAGCAAAGTCCACTTTCTGATCATCTCTTCGAACCACTTCTTGTCTACTATCGTAATGGCGTAAGGAAAGTTAGTTCCATATTTTTGCAGCAAGAGTACCACTGGTGTCAAATGAAATGCAAAGTTTCACTCACCGACAGCCATGAATACATTATATTGCTAACTGGCAATTTTTGCAGGAGAATTTGTTTCATTTCTCAAATTCTGTATATTTTAAACCATGTATCACATTTCTTTCATCCATTTTCCCCGGTCGATTTTTAGCCAGAGACAGGCAATGTCCATTTAATGAGACAAAATGAATTTTCAGCGAAACCATCTCCAACAGCATTTCTTTAAACCACTGTTGAGCTTTATGTGTAACCCAAGCCCCCAACTACAGACAATGCATGTATGAAGCCAACACAGAGCTGTATATCCACCATCAAGACTGAATTTAAAATCGTTCATCACTTTTAACACATCTCTCCAACGAAAAAGGCGCAAGATACATCACACAACGACCAAGGCTTTTTCCCCTCCACTTTTGCAGCAGCATCAAATCAAATCCTACATAAGTCACAGGAATTCCCCAAATACTTTAAAGTGTCTCCAGACGGTCGCAGATGGACTATCAGTCACTAATCCTTGAAGATTACATTTGAAGAAAACAGGAGATTTATTTATTCAGACAGAGTACACTGCCAATCACACGGCAAGGATTGCTTCTTTACAGGTAAAATACCACTGGGTCTTGACTCACAATGGAAAGAGAAACCATTCTCCGCTGAATCACAGGGAGGAATTTAAAGTGGCTATATGTATGCATCAAGTATTCAAGTAAAGCGTTTTCGTGTTTAATATGGAAAACTGGTCCATTTCAGAAAAAAAAAGCATACCATTAAATCCTTGTGCACTTCTTAGACTCACTTTTACATGAGTAGTTTTCCCAAGAAGGATTTTTAAATGATCCGAGTCTTCAGTGTAAAGCTTCAATTCAAACCAACAGAGTGAAAACAACTACATTCTAAACACTACAAGCCCAAGGAAGGGTTTTTTCTAATTCGCTACTCAGCTACCATGGTAATGGTTACTAAGGCTGACAAACGCTCTGAGCCAATCAGGTGACAAGTCATGCAACATATGCAAATGATAAGTGAAGCGTGACAAGAATTTCTGAGCAGGATTCCAAAACACTGAGACACACATTTTCTTGATGAACAAAGGTTTGGGTTCAATATCACTTGAAACATTCTATTTTTGTAATGTAATTTTCAAAATCACTTGTCTGAAAAAACATGGGCCAACATGCAAATATGCTGAACTTCTGCTTTTTGAAAACTCACGTCGGGCAGAGCAGTTCCTTCTTTTTCTCAATGTAATGGAATCACTGGTATATTATGATGTGACATTGGCAAAGGTCCAAAAGACAAACTAGACAGGTTTCAAAAATGAGAACTTACCACTAAAGTACGGGGTGAAGGGAGGGTAGGCAGGAATCGACCGACCGAATGCAAAATTGGCTGGATAACCTGTATCGAGAAAAAGGAAAAGAAAAAAACACAAGAAAGAATATGTAACTTAAGGTCAGATCAAAAAATTAAATATGAAATACATACATAACTCTACCCATCATCTCTCTGTACCACATCCTATCTAGCAACACATGTACAAACAGCTAAAAAAAGGCCACAAATTTCTCCCTCCTAGAGAAACACTGATAGACCACAAGTAAAGATATCAACATCATCTTTGCTTCATGCTTTATCGTAACGACAAAGAAAGAAAAAAAACCAAGATGGCAACAAATCTTCCGTGCAACAAAAACTAATTCCACATCCATCAGACATTTGCAGCGAAAAAAAAAAAGGGGAAAGGTTGACCACAGAAGGCAAAACATCTGCCAAAATTTCCTGCCGCTCTGGCAGCTAATTGGCCCGTTGAAGGCAGGATTAGATCCCACAATGAGATCAATGGGTGCCGCAGCGCTTCAAGGCAATACATTTTAGCAATGGGATAACTTAAAGCGAGAGCCTTGTCGAGTAACAACAAAAAATTGATTTTTTTTTTAACACCGGTCGTTAACACTAGACAAACTCCTGCTAAAGCCAACGACTCAACTGCAAACTCAGAAAAAGCTGAACGATGTCAAAACCAAATGCAACAAAAGGCATGATTCTTTCCTTCCTCACAAAACAAGTATTTCCACACATCAAAATGAGATATAAGTTTTGTAGACTGCCACCTTTTACATCTTTTTAAACCACAGTGGCATGACTTAACATGCAAGATTATCTATTCCAAGTCAAATTCCCCCTTTCAACAAACTCCAAAACAATGAAAAGAAGGTTCTAAGTGACCTTCTTTAAAATGAAGTTGACATGAGCTATTCAAAAAAAAAAAAAACCAGAAGCTTGACAAAAGGGTTGATTTGTTCTGTCTCTATAAGAACCAAAGGCTTAAAGTTTTTTTTTCAACTGTCTCTGACGGCAGTACTATTCTCAAAGACAGTCCAAGGAGTTGTCAAATGTCCCCAAAAACAAGACCACATGACTTCCTCTCAGAAAGAGAGAGCAAAGTTTACACAACACTGCTGCTCTTCCACGTAAAAGGCTCCAACAAGAAAGGCACAGATTTCACATGTTAAACACAAAGTTTTTTCACACGACAAACATACAGCAGAGATGAAAAAACACTTTTGCTTTTCACTCTTATAAAGCTCAACAATGAAATAAAGACCAAAAGGAAAAGATACCTAAAAACACAAGACATTGCCACAGATCGTAAAAGAAGATTACAATCACACAAAACTGTTATGATGACAAGTGCGAAGTTTGATTAGCGTGCTAGAACTTAATGATTGGCTAAGACATCAAGGGAGTCTTGCAAGGAGTAGGACTCCATAGTAAAAACAGGAGAAGATTTGCTGAGGTCATCACAACAAATTTACAGTCAAGTAAGTGAGAATCACTGATTACCGAGCTAAACTAAGACTAGTCAACTAGCCCACTGATATGAAAGATGAGAATAACTGTGTCTTGAACTGAGTGGACAATGTGATCTCAAACTGGTGCATTTCTGATTGCTCATTTATGAGCTAATTGGTGGGAAAGTAGTGAACTACTGGCCAATTAATTGATGGAATGCTTAGTAGACTGATAAATCATTTCAATAAGAAGGTAAGTATTTCATTGAGTGATTGTGTGTTCATAGGGTATGTGATATGTTGTCTGTGATGAATGCTTGGTCTGTGCAGATGTATGAAGGTACATGTAGAAAAGCAAAGATAGTTTTACAAACTTTTGCTGAATTACTGATTGGCGTTGACAGACTGATTAAATGACTGATTGAAATAATTGATTGAATGAAACAAGGGCATGGCGTGTTTCACTGAATGATTTGGCGAATGATTTGGATTGAGTGACCAGACACTGATGGTCCACTGTGATCCACTGTGATGATTGGCACAGTGAGCTGACAAATGGCTGGACTGGGATGCCCAGGGCTGTGGGGGACCCACTGGTAGGGACAAATAGCGAAAATGAAGACACACAAAACTGAAAGCCCTGGGCCAGGAACTTGCCTTTGACATTAGGGACAGACTCCAGGAGAATCGGCATGGGAGAAGATAAGCCTATTGAAATAAGACAGGTGTGGGGGGAAATCATGTCACAGTTGTAAGTATAGGGCAATTCCTCCATTGATTAATTAAAAAAAAAACAATAATAATAATAAAATACATGTAAAACTGGGACGACACAAAATAGACAGTATCTCTCCATTCTATCAATAGTTCCAACATGGAGTTCTCCATCTGATTTCCTCCTTCCTGTACGCCGAAAAGCTCTTAACACTATTGTCCTAAGAAGCATTTTCATATTATTAAAAAGACAAAGAGAAAGACTGCCTTGATATTTGTCAGAGAGAACTTTCCTTATTTTCTTACACTCTACTTTGATTGAATTTTGAGCCTTAAATACAGTCAACCAAATAACAGAAATGGGTCTGGTGCCCTAATGACCTCAAACTATAAGCATTGTATTTCACATGTGTTTCACCTACATCTTCAGCCAGAAGAGTTGAGAACAAAATGTATTAGAAGAGTTTGTAACCTCAAACAGTAGTAATATAAAGACTGGTTAATGTACAATAGGACAAAGGTCATGGCCTTCGAATAACAACAAACCACATCCATTCTAAAAAGCATGTAGCCAATTACACGTCATTTACAGCACCAAAAGCTCGGGGAAAATGCTGCGTTTCTGCTTTAAAGTTAACTGACGCTCACTAAAAAGTTTGAGCCAAGACAACTGTTGACCCTTTCAAGTGGCATTTTATTGCCAAAGATAAAGAGAAAACGAAGGGAGGATTTAATCAGTTTCGTGCAAGGCTTGTTGACACAATCCAAACGCACATCCCATTCAAACAGCCTGTCAGTCAAATACAACTCAACTGAGAGTGCCCCCCCCACCCCGCAATATTGCTTCGTGGGTTAAGAAAACCGACATCGAGGCAAAGTCGGAGGCTTTACTCTACCCGACTTGATGCCGTTTGGGATTAAAACCAGCCCGTCTGCTCCCCAACAAAAATATCCCTTCAATTAGAAAATGTGGCAGTTGAAAACACCCCTGCAACAGGACTTCCAGTTGTTAACAGCGACTTTTTTTTTCCCAACTACACACTAAGATTCAGGGGTAATAATACTTTTTACTTGTTCTAACACTGAAAAAAAAAGGTTTGAGTTGCAAAAAATCAAAACAGGTTTCTTATTTCAACCAAAATGCATGAAATAGCATCAAATGAAATAATTCTGAGAAAAGGGATGGGTTCTCACTTGCGTTGGCGCAGGTACCTTGTGCGTAAGGCGTCCACGGCGTAACTGGATCAACAACAAAAGAATGAAACAAAGAACACAAAATAAGTTCTCAGCTTTTCCCCACCTTTTGTGAAATGGCATGGAAACTCAGTTCACTGCATGACCCCACCTCCCATCCCTACCATTTCACTTAAAAACAGTCAGGCACCCCTGACAATGCATCAAGAAAGTCTGGGCACGTTTCGGGGAACAAGACCAATATGGCCCCAATGGCCCAGTGGGGCAGCGGGATTTCAATCCATGACACTCACCATACATGCCATACATGTTCCTCATGAGTGCTGTCCTTTGGCGTAGTTGGTTCTGGGGCATCATGACCTCTTTGGGTTGTGCTTTCTTGGTCTCGACCTATAACCAGAATGGTGGGGAAAAGAGTGACACAAAGTTGCTGCAACTGAGAATCTCATGAAAATAAGGCCTCATGGCTACAAAATGCAGGCTGCAAAGCGATTACATTCTGTGAACGAAAATAAAAACTTCTAGTTTTGGCAAAGCCATGCCAAAGAGAAAGTCCATAAATCTTGAATATTTTTACAAAAGATCTGGAAATCCCACACAAACCCCGGCCGAGGTTAAGAGGTTCGAAGCTCCACCACAGAGTCAGTGTCCATTCAAAACAATTTAATCACAAAGCAAAATTAAATCGAAATCAAACAGAGACACGACACACATCCATTCTGTTTTTTAGCAAAAAGCATGAACTTTTAAACAAAGTTAAACATTTTGGAAATTTAACCTAAAATGGGGAGGGAAAAAAAGGAAAAGTTCTTTACAAACAACCGCCACCTCACCATTTTGTCTTTGACTTCATGGTAGTGCATCTCACAGATTTTGTTCACATCATCCTCAGTTTCCATGACGACAAACCCAAAACCTGCAGGAGGACAAAAAGGGAATGGGGAAAAAAACAATTGGAGCCAGATTATTTTTTTTATCCAAGAGATGTTACACAAGTCACACACAAAAAACAGTTTCACATTTTTTCAATACAAAACACAGTTTGTACAGCCTGTAGCATAAACACTAAAAAATAATGTGCAAAAACCAAAAGTATTTTCTTCCCCAGAAATTTCGTACTGTTGTTACAGAAATTGCCTCATTTTCCTCAGGCAAAATAAATGCATGTATGTATGGTCTGCGGGGAAAAAAAATTCCGTCAAGAAAGGTCTGTTAGAATTCTGAATGGAAAAATGGGTATCTGATCGTTAAGTTAATGAAGTCATGATTTCATTCACAGATAAAATCTTTCCACTCACATGAATCATGCCATCTGGTATCACTTTGACATGAAATTTCACTATTTGAAGTTGGCTGATACTATCAAACATCTCAAGCAATGACAACTGCTACAGGCACTAACATTAACTAAGACTGCAGAACATGTCTGGGCATGTTGTATTAAGTGTCTCTTAGCATCCAAGTTAGGAGATTACATGTCCTCAATGTGAGTATACTGCCCTCAAGTGGCACAAAACTGAAGAGCCAACTATAAAAAATACAAAACAAAAACCTGCACTGAATGATTCACTTGATTTTGAAGCTGTGAGGACTCGAAGTACATGTATTACCATTGGCACAAAAAAAAACCTGAGATAGAGATCATTGTGAGAGCTTAAATCAAGCTGCATTACCTGTGGACCATGGGTAGAATGAATGAATTCCCAGGCAACAGACGTGTCAGACCAAAACTATCACAGCCAACTGTGGCCGGTACGTACCCCAAACTTTATCCATCATTTTATACTCGCAACCACAAGTCTGTTTAGAGAGTATCGGAATACGCTGAGGTGGTGTGGACAAAACCAAATTTCAGCTGGGTCCACACACTGGCCCCGTTCTATCGCGAACCGGCTAGGTCCCATGCGCAGACGGATTCCTTATAGCCCCGCTGGCTACAGAAATATGTACACATGTGGCTCTATTAGTTTACGTGCACATTTTTCGACAGGTTGAATTTACTCTGCACGGAGTGTGGGAGAGGAAAAAGTGTTGTTGGCTGGGAAGCATTCCGGCGATCTCACAAAAACAGACGGCCATTGTTGTCTCTCTAATGGGGAAGGTAAAGTTTGCTGAAGGACGGCCCAGCCAACAAGACTGGGGATTACATCATTAAGCAGAATCGGTGTTACACTGTTTGAAGGTACAGGCTGAACAAAATTAGAAAGGAAATTGTTGCAGGTAGGAACGTAATGCCTGTCAATTTATTTTGTTAGCTGCATTTACAGCAGACGCGGATGCTGCATGCAGACTTTGTGAGAAATGCTATTTGCAGTGAATTCTGCAGGTACAGAGCCGCCATATGCTCAAAGCATTTGCATGAGTCATTTTGAATTTGACATTATGTCACTTAACACTTTCAAATTCACTTTAATGCACAGAGCAAACAAATGTCCCCCAATCGTACTAACTTATGACACACATCTACTACTGGGGCCTTGTCAGAAAAAAAAAACACATCAGAGAAAAATGACGCTCATTTCTTGTCAAACACAGACTGTGCATCATTATCATACACTGTTAATTACAAGCTGTTCCACGACACCACGGCAGAAGGCAAGCGGCAGGGAAAAAGCCATGTACGTATCACTCAGTAGAAATGACTGAGGCGTTATTCCACCACCATGTTCCATAAATCGGTGGGTAGGATCAAAAAGAACACATCCATATTCATCAAATTAACCATCAAGTAATATATTCAGAATGACTGGGGGAGTGGTCTTCATGGTCAATTGATCTATTTTGGGTTTCATTTTATCGTACCATGTTCAGAACGGAAAAAAAAACTTTCCAAATGGGTTAAGTTAATTTGGCAACAGTCATAATTTCATCACAGCCATCAATTATTAACCCTTACATTTCCAGTGACGTACATCCGGTATAATGGTCATTAAGTGAAAGCAATGTGCAATTCAGCTATCCATTCGGCGAATCCTTTCCAAACTCCTATTTTTGAAAATGCCAAAATCAAGAAAATTTGAAGGCCGGTTTTTAACAGACCTGATACAGCTACACAGGTTTGCTGTGTAATATTGTAGGAGACATGAAATCTTCGGACTCGGAGGCCATGTAAGAAATCCATGCATGTATTAAAAACCCACAATTCCTTATCCTTTTTGAATACAGTTTTCAGAAGATATCCAAACAAATGATTAATTTAGATGGCAAATCCCATTCAACCCGTCAATCGGATAATTATCTGGTCTCTATTTTTGGGAGGTGGGAAGGCAGATGCTTTAGTGGCATTTTTCAACAAAAGACAGAGCACTGTGCAAACGAATGGAGTGTGCGCATTACGGACGGGCGTTTACACAAAAAAGTTCCAAATCCAGTTACAGATTTTCTCAAATGTTTAAGTGGAACTGTTCCTTTTAGAGGTTTGACTTTTGATTAACGCAATCTGATGTTCATTTTTATTGTAAATGATGCTTGGAAGATGTAATCTGATTTTCAGAACACTTACCGGCAAATGCTCGGTCATATCAAAGGAATACCATAAATTCATCACTGGAACTTTGTGTCATTTATTTGCATTGTACGCAATTTGTTGTGTTTAAAGTTTTCAATGACACTGTGGTAAGGGCAGGAGGTTGACACATTTTAACGTTTAAACATTATGGGAAAGTGTTCTAAACATTTTTCAACTGAAATGTAAATGCCCATCCTTGGCGCGTGCATTCATTCACATGCTGGTTCTCACAATAATGCCTTTTACACACATAATAGTGACCATGACATATTCACCTTGATACTCAGCAGACGGGGAGGCATTCTGACTGAAGACTTTTCAACCCAATGAGCAAAGCCTCAAGTCCATTCGTTCACAATCATTTTTGTGCACGTTAACAAATAAGGTGGCTCTTCTGTCCCCCCCCCCCACACTCACAAATGCCTCCTCATAAACACGCAAAATTAACAGAGTACATCATGTATTTTGATAACGATGAATAAAAGAAAATTTGTGAAAATGACATCAAGAAAAGCAAATGACTGTGAGTAAAAAGTTTTCCACTGAATCTACCATCTTAAGCACTACAGCACCTACACTGTGACTTAGAGGAAAATGCTGGCAGCTTTGGGCAAAGTTATTCAGCCAAGATGCTGAGTACTTCATGTTGTATTTTTGGTCCCAACCTGGGGGCTCTGTGACGCACGGAAACAACTCCAATACTTATTCATAAATGCATCGAACAATGACTGCCTTTGGTACTTTTGAGGCCTCTTTTCCTCGTGCTGTCAAGCACTGAGCCCCATTTTTCAGAGCGATCAACCGCCCTCCTCACCAGCAAGTCATTGAATGGCCAGAACCGATGCCACTGGAAGTGGGCAGGGGGCGGGGCTTGACAAGGAGATCAATATCCCTTCAAAGTGGCCATTGTATTCAATTAAAACACGCGTGATGAGACACACGCTCCATGCAATTAGCGAGGGCCTTGTGTGACCTTCAACAAGGGCACGTGAGAGGCACTCCCAAACCAATATGTTAAGAGCAGAACGTGCACGGTACCGCCGGTCCCTTATTAAAAATTGATATGAAGGCATGCACAAAGGATTGTCCAGCAAAATAACCAGGTAATGTTGCCATTTGTCATTCCTGCATCCCCGCCCCCCTTCCTGTATTTCCCATACCGCAAACACTTTTTGTAAAGACTGCCTCGTGCGTCATTGTGATTGTTATTCCGTGAAAGGATCATATTGCATAAATGATCATAACGGGCGACAATCCCCAAAATGTTCCAGCCTCCTGTTAATGTGACGATTTGATTAGTGTGAGTAGACCCAACATGGCAGACGGGACAGTGCGTGTTTGTGGCTCCTGTTTTTATAGGGCCAATCGCTAGACACGAGTAACAGTAAACCTCCAGTCCAATATTTACACACTGGCGATTCAGCGAAAATTGGCAGTTTTCCCAACATTATTGCCCTCCCCCCAGTTCTTATCTATCGGTGGGGAATAATTCAAAAGGAAAACAATACTGTGATTACATCGACAGGGAGATGGGAATGTTTAAACAGGAAGGCAAGTACAGGGAGAGGAAAGACGATTGAACAACCATTTTGGCCACCACACCTCCCCAAAATGGCTGTACAAGACAAGGGCATGCCCGTTTCTTCTGACACAAGACAGGGGCCTTCCCGTGCAGTAGACATAATTCCCGTTCAGATTGATTTTTTTTTCTTTTTTTTTTCTCCTGATGCCTCTGCCCCTGTTTGTTAAACCAGTGCCACGGAAAATCAAGTTACTGCTGTATGAAAAGGCAGAGCACAGCGTCCATTGTGCGAGAACAGAACCGACGAAAATATGAGGTTGTTTTTCCCCCCTCTGAGTGCTGAGGTTCATGGTGCGCACTGCTACCAGTGGCTGCTGGGCAATGACCGATGACAAGAGTACCTGCGTGTAGGTCACTGATTATTTCATGGCCTTGACCTTGGAATTTTTTTCCCCAAAGCGTGGGGCAGCTGCACAACTCAAATGCCACATGATCGGCGGCGCACAATGACCGTTTAATGGGGGTAGTTTTTTGTGCGGTAACTCGCTACATAATACTGGCTTGTACAGCTAAGCATTTATTGAAAGGCATAGACATCAGCTGAATTTGCAAGGATGGGGTGAAACCAGGCAACAAAAAACATGTCATTCACAGCCAGCAAGGAAGGTGATGATTTTTGTGATGTGCGTAACGGACTTGAAGTGTGAACAACTGTATGCTTGGAAGTATAAAAAAGTAATCTCGTCTTCGGATTTGTTTGATTTTGTATTTGTCAGATATTTTTCTGTTGAGGTCTGATAAATAATGATAAGATATTCCAGACAAGACAAACAAATTTGTCCCCCAGGCATAATCTTACAGAGTGCCAGGCCAAAAACCTTTGCTTGTCGGTATGCTTTCCTGTTATGGTTGCTTTTTCTTTTCTTTTCTTTTCTTTCCTTTTGTTCAATCTTTCTTAGAGATAGCTCCGGTTGTGTAAACTGCAAAATACAACGGGTCATGCTTTAGGCATTTACATCATTCACTGTGATTTGTTGTCTTCTGTTTTGCATTATTGGCTCTGTATTCAATTTTAGAAATTGAAAAAAAATTTAAGAAAAACCAACGCACTGGAATGAACATAAAATGAACTGCTTAAGTTTTGTGCATCCTAATCTGCTCTAACAGGAGAAAATCATTTGTTTATGAAGTGAGGACATTATAGATATTCTTAATATATACTGATGTGACTTACATGCCAATCTCAGTTTTTAAATACGGGCGATTCACAAAAGTGTGCCTCCAAGAGTTTGTAACGCATTGGCCAATCACAACGCGCAAAATTTGTCGACCAATACCAAACGCGCATTGGGTCGACAGAATTCGTGCCTTGTGATTGGCCAACGCGTTGCAAACTCTTGGAGGCGCACTTTTGTGAAACGCCCGCAATGAAGATGAAATAAAGAAATACTAATCACGACGGAAAAAGAAACCACACGTGAGCACGCACCACAAATGCATCAAACAGTCACAAACAGGTTCAAAACAAAACCAAAATAAATTACAGAAAAATAAAAAACTGACTGATTGACGAATAATAAAACTAGAGCCACTGTAGCCACGAGGGTACCATCACTTCTCTAAACGGGAAAAGAAAATAAGAAAAAGGGGGGAAAAAACCAATAGCTGTCCTTAGCGACAAGTACTGCCAGCCAGTGCAGAGGACCAAGAGTGCCAATGTGCAATATCATAATATCCGATTGGCCCTCAAGGTGAAAGGTACTGCACATGTGCATTAACCTCCGTTAATTGCTTACTTCTGCACCCATGCATGAATAAGATTCCTACCCATCCCCACACACATGGGTGAATGACCAGCTCAGAAATGATTTCTCTATAGATATGCAAATTAGATTGCTGAAATATTAACACAGGAGGCACCAACCAATCAACCCAGGGACACAGTAACCATCCCATGGGAAAACAGAGACCCAAGGTTGCTGGAGGCTGATCCAGCAGGAAGCCAATCAAAGGATGGAGCAATCACTGTCTTTGCTGGAATAGCTCAAACCATGCCAAATCAAATGTACTTGGATGAGTACAGCAGACCTGTCATGACATAAATCAGCAGATTCGCCATGCACAGAAGGACAATGGTCTGATGAAGCAGCATCAGCCAATCATAAGATGGAGAATTCAACGACCAAACATTTCATTCTTTGGAATATATGTATTTTTCAATCGTAGTGATTTGTCGACCGGTCAGCTTCCAGAGCCCTTCACAAATATCCTCCAATCACCTCAGAGGGTATGTAATCTTCAGATGCTTTCTGCTCGCTAAATTTTCAGAGGGGTGCAAATGGAAGATGAGCAAACATTATTCAATTCCTGACACAACACTAAAATATTCATGCCCTGGAATCAGCAAGAAGTCACGTATCCAAATGTGCTCTAGCAGAAATGTGGCATTTAATGGAAAGAACATTCATGGGGATGTTGGTTTGAATACCACCTTTCAAATATTGACATCCGTGAGGTAATGCTGCACAGAGGCTGCACCAAGACCACGTCCATCTACGTATAAAACTTAATTTTCATGGCCATATTATTTTTCCCATGGAGGATGTTAGGAAGAAAAAAAAGCAAAACTAGGGTTTAAAGGCTTTCACACACAGGAAAAAAGCTTCATATTATTTTACCATGTGAAAGATTTCTCTCGCGCAGAGTGAAATACAGAGTTCACTGAACTATTACGATCAATACGTCACTCAAATGGTGAAATCTGTCGTCAATGCATCAATTTTCATTTTCATACCAGGAATATGTTAAGCAAATTGGTTGGAACGGCACACGGCAGCCGTTCACACGAATTAAGCAGATTAATCTTATCAGCAGAGTGTTAAGCACAATCGGGTAAAAATTAAAACGCTGTTCTTTTTCAAACTACATGTGCGAGTTTTTTCCCCTTTTCCCTATTATCTTCTTGCACTATGCAAAGAGGGTAGCTCACCTGCCTCCTGCACTTTGTTCAAAGGTCGAAGAGCGATGAACGCGAGGCAGCATGCACGCTGAATCGTGATCAGCCTTTAATTTCACAGCCGTCTTTTTCCCTGAGCACTGTGTTCTGCTTTGTTTAAGGCTTCCCTCCCCCCTTCGTCCTGCACATTACCATGATGGTGACCTTGCAACTCATGCATCCATCCCTTCATCAAATAAGAAGCAATGGCTGCGGCGGCGCACACCGTTGACAGGAGGGAATAAGACAAGGAGGGGGGGTATGCGAAAACAAGCAACCGCCGAGTGAACTGAAGCA
This sequence comes from Acanthaster planci, assembly GCF_054643075.1. NCBI lineage: Eukaryota > Metazoa > Echinodermata > Asteroidea > Valvatida > Acanthasteridae > Acanthaster > Acanthaster planci. Next base: position 3,585,278 of record NC_141785.1, on the reverse strand, counting down.
GCGATTCCCCCGATACTGTGTCCGTCAAAGTAGATTGGTCGCCCCCCCAAAAATCATGATTTCAAGTGTTCGCTCGAATCCATTTTGATTACGTTGTGGGTCGCTTCCCGACCTGCCAATTTACGTTAAGTTGTCTCCTTTTCTTTTGTGGCAGAGGCTCTTATGTTCCCCACCCTCAACAATAAGATAAAGAACTCAAGCATGCATCGGATGAACTATTTCATTCAGATTGGCAGATTGGCTGTCATTCAAGGTACAGATTCATTTTCTTGGAGGGGGGGGGGAAATGGAAGATGGACGCAAGGCGTGAACATTTCAGGAGAAGATGTAATCTTCCAGGGATAACCTGGAATTACCTCTCAGAGATAGGGATAAGCTCGTAGGATGAACTTCTCCAACCCGACATCAGTTTCCAAGTAAATGGTTGACCATGACTGACAACTCCCAAGCCTTGGATGGCATTGTGTGCACAACAGTAGGCGACAAAACAGTTGGTATACAGTATTCCAAGAACAGTGGCGATTCACATGAGACTCTACATTGACAAAAGACGTTTTTCGCTTTGGCACACCACGGTTTAACCTTGCAGAAAAGTCCATTGTAAATTAGCGCCAGTTAATACACCAATAAATGGTTTCAACTTGTGATTAATTATCTCAAACTATTTTAAACCACATTAAAAACAATGTGAAAGTAAGATGTAGAATAGTTAAGAATAGCAGAGAAGACCAAAAACACTTCCTAGTTGTGACCACCAAAATGCACCCAAGAACTCGGGATCAGGAAGGGTGACCAAGAAGCATTTGGGTCCTCTCCAGGATGCTAACTGAACACCTGCATCATGTAAAATACAAGGAAAACCCCCTCTCTATCAGCACATCAAAGATGTGGTCACCACGGGCGATCAATCTCCAAAGAAAGAGTCCAAACCTCTTCCATTTTGTTTCAATTTCCTGTTGCTGCTGCCATGTGAGACAGCTGTCAGCCGCTTTGAATGAGGGTGCTTATAAAATCCTCAGCGCTGACGGAAAAGTGAGGATTTCAAAACGAAGACGGCGCAAACGAACATCATGCCACAATGATCCAATCCCAACTCCATTCCAAAATGTTGCGAAAACTGAAAAGCTGATTGATTTTTTTAGCAGTAGTTTTCCCCCCTGTTTTGTAAAGAAGAGTATCCAAGATGAAATGGTCCAGATTTGGAGACAATTTCCTGTGATGGTTTACGCTCTCTTTGCGACGATATAATGAAGCATAAATGAGGGAACAAAACGGGAGTCTCAAAGAGACACACACTCTCTCGAGTGGTCGCATTAGTAAAAGGTGTATCATCTCCCCATTTTTCTTCTTTTCTGTTTGGGCTTCCGCACTGAATGAAAACAGCCAAAATAACCCCAAAAAACAAACAAGCTGAAATCACTTTAAGGGTACCTTCTGAAAATGTTAAAATAGAAAACGGTATCTATGCCACGGCAGGTCTGTTGGAAACATGAGCTTCTAACAATCTTGCCTCCAACTTGATGAATGACTTACTCTACCTCCTCTGGATGTCTGCAGATAATCCATGAGCCAAAGACTCCTCATTTGCATGATAAAAAGGGTGGCAGTCTGGTCAAGATATAACGTGGTTTTGACAGAGGTGCCCAAACAAGAAAAATTCTGCAGTGGGACCTTCCTTGCTGTCTCCTATTAGATGACAAAAAAATACAACAGTGGCTTCCAGTTGACAATGTTCTTTTCCTTTTCCCCCGTGGCTTCGAAGCTTGCCTCACTGGTGAAGCCAACCAGCAAATTCGCAAACGTGGGTGAGATACGCAAGCGAGCAAAAGACGGGGAGGAGGAGGAGTGATTGGAAAGCGGAGAGGTCGCGGGTGCGGATGGTTGAGCGCATTACGCCGAGGCTCCAGGTCGGTCGTCAACCTTCCCGGACTTCGCGATCCAGAAAGCCAGCACGGTGGAAAGAGACTCCACTGCACGAGATACTGCTCGGATGGTGAGTCGAGATGGGTGAGCAGACAAGCTCAGCTAAAAGTCTGATCACAAAAAAACCCTCAAAAATGATCAGCAGTGGCACTGTGATGTGCACGTATGCGATGTGACACAGAGAGTAATTCCACATGAACATGTGTAACACAGGATTTCGTTTGAGAAGAAAGCCGACTTAAAATGAAGGATTTCTCTCTTTCGTTGAATGAAGTTGGACGTTTTAAAAGGAAATGTGATGCCTTGATACCGTGCAACACAGCAAATAATGCAACATAAAGCCCAACGCAGTAGATGGCTTGTAAAAAAAAAACCGAACTTTGATCATTTGATATGTGTTTTCTTTGTTTTCTGTGTGAAATGAGAAGTTGGATTTTTCAAGAATCGTCAGAAAAACTACAGACTTAAAGAGTATTTTTGTAGGTTCTTGCTTTGTTAGCTCAGCAGCAAAGCCTGAGGACTTAGGAACACAACGAATAAATATTTTCAGAATTAACAGTGTGAACATCAGGTTCACATGACACAGCAGCGTCTATTCCTTGGTTTACTGCTAAGGCTTTCCTTTTTCCAGTTTGATAAAATTTACAGGAACAAAAAATCAAGTTCTGTTTTACGTATGGACACTCCTTAATCTGCCAATGTACATCAGGAAACAACGCTGTTTGATTAGTTAATGGCGGATGGACCAGTGCCAGATCAATCAAAACCAGTTCTGGCTTTGGGTGACATGAGGAAGTAAGACGTTATGCACTGGCATGCTTCGTTAACAGGCTTGAGCACAATCCATCTCCTCTCCATAATTGGCCAATGCAACAAGTCTGTTGCAGTCCGTTTTTTTAATGCACCACTGTGTATCCTCTTGAATTTTCGCCATGCCATGTTAAGGGCAGTCTAGTTCCTGTCATGTTTTTGAGGGAATGAAAATGTGCATATTCATGAATAAAAATGTGATGTCAATCAAGGAGACCAGGGAGAAGCACTGTTACAAATATTTCTAGCACACACATCTGCCAGAATTTGGGAATGCTTTGCTGTTCTGACTCCTCCTTTCTCTAGGAACTCACTGTGGTTTTAGTTCAAGATGGTAGTCAATTAAGCAAACTTTTCTACCAATTAACAGTTTCAAAAGAGAAATTCCTGAAATATCATAGCAACAGCAACCTCAGAAAAACCATGGAATTTTTTATGTTACATTAACTGAAAAGGAATGTTAAGTAGTTTTCATACATTGAAGAGGGGTACAAAATTGCATTAAGTACGATCAAAAAAAATTTTAATGCCCTAAGCTCTTTAAGAGAATACAAGACAACAATTGTGTTCCCAAGACTTTATACACTTGTCCAACAACAACCAACTCTTTTCTGCTCCTAAGCACTGAATGGAACAAGCATGGTAAAGATCCTTGCCCGAAGACACAAAGGTTCTTCTCCCCCGGTGGGATTCGAACTGGTAATCCTGAAAGCTAGACAGGTATCAGACACACCGACTCTTGAAGGTCCACAGGTTTTTCAAAGTTTCACCTGATTCACACAGACACACTGACAAAATAAACCTGAAAGACTCTGATGCAAAAGGATGGGGGGGGGAGATAGATCGCAGAGATTTCTCCTTTAATGACACAGGTGAGTATTAGATGCCAACATCTGCAGGGAATGTGATCCACCAGAAACACAAAGTCCCCCCCTCCCCCTGACCAAAGATCACTTACGGCCTGGAGAGAAAAACCACTTCTCCAACTGGTGCCCTACCAGGAGACTGAATCCCACAAAGCATCAAAGATGGTGCCCTGTACTTGCCATCTCTTTTCTCTGCAGCCTCTTCTCTTTCCTCCCCCCTCCAAGGGCAAAAGAACCCTCAAGCGCCAACGATAGAAAGAAAATGAGAAGCGATAGCAAAATGATGCGAGGATGGCAAACCACAGCAGCGAAATGCCATTATTAAAAAGCATGCCCTCGGTCATAAATTCCAACACACGCTCATACACTGTACCTCAGTCAAGGCTCATCGGGGTCTGTCCAGGGGAAATTTCACAAAAGGAAGGCAGATTTTTTTTTATTTTCTGTCTCCATCTTTCCCTTGCTCTTTGATTCCATTCTTTTGTTGCGAATCTCTCTCGACTTCAAGGCCTCTGGAGAATGGTCTTAGTGCTTCTTATTAGATTTGAAGATCCGCATGATAAAGGGGGATTCAGGGCAAATTCAAAGTATCAATGTAATGTCACGGAGTTACGTACAAAGTAATGGGGGGGCTAGGTTGGCCACGTTAGTTGCTTGGGGCCCCTGTAACCTCCGATGACCTCATGGTATTTTTATATCTCTGGCAAGCCAGTGCAACATCTTGATGGACAAATATTTGTGGTTTTACTCCACGCAAAGTCAGATGGAAAAATTGTGAATGTAGAATGTGATGATAACAGGCCTCATCCTTCTTCAAGTTTTATTTCCGGTTCAAGATTCTGCTCCTCATTAACACTGTCAAAACCCTTTATCTATCTGAAACCTGTAAAAAGCTGAGCTGATTCAACAAAACTTTTAGACTGCTCAAAATCTACATTTTGAAATTTTCCATTTTTTTAAGTAACAAATACATGAAACACAGTTCACGAACAACACGAAGATAATGCCAACTTCAAAATCTCAAACAGAAATGGTACCACCTACCGTATTCAAGTTCTGGGAACATGTTAAAAGATCAGAAATCGAGACTCGGGAATTTCCGTCAGAAAATAAGATATATATTTGATTAGACGCTGCGAGGCGGCTGGCCATAAACCTCGGAATGAAATTTACAGTTGAGTGGTGGAGGCAGACAACATTCCAATCTGCAGTCCAACACCGACCACTGCCAGCCTGCCCCAGTTAATTCTGCAAAGTGGGTCAGAGATATCGCCGTGGAAAGTGTGTTAAATTGATTTCACAACCCAAGCCTTTTGTAAATTTGGCTGGCAATCGATTGGGCTTAGGTGGGTTGTCTTTACCCGCCTTCTTGGCTTATAAACTGGGGCGTTAATGAAAAATAAATTGAAATGTATAATGACAAGTGCTGAGGAATTGTGCCTGCAAGAGAAGCATGTTAATTTTGCATTGTGTGTTGCATCTAACTGCATTTTCTGTGATTTGCAACACCAAACTTCACAAACTCCTTTCTTCAGCAATTATTAAGTCTTTGTCACGTCATACATGACCAAAAAATATCAACATACCCAGAAAAAAATGAGATCTTGAGATAAAAATCAATAATTTGGTTACAACTCGCTTTTCTGACAAATTCTCTTTGACTGAGGCAACTACATGTATGCCATTCATTGGACCTTGAGGTGGTACGTGAACTGTCCAGTGCATTACATTCTGACCCATTTAACGGGTTTTCAGATACGTCCTCCATTTCAAACAGACAGGATTGTGGGTTGGAGATCTTGTGTACAAACTCGCCCATTTCCCACAAAACACATAACATAGATGGAATGTACAGACAACCCCTTTGGCAGACATTTAGTCCCCTGGTGTGATTCTGCCCTATTTCTATTTGAATCACAAACTCTACGCAATTGCCGTGTGATTTCTCAAGGTGACTAGCGGGCCACCATTGTCCCTTCTGTTGCATTTTGTTATTTCCCCATGACCCCAAGTATATCAAAGGCTGCACTGCTTAGTCTACCGGGTATGGGGGCTTTCTGAGCAAGTCGCATGTACTTTGTGAATTTTGGCTTTGTCAGTGTCCACAGAGAGTAACAGGACAGTCTGAAAATTTTTCACAGAATACAGTTAATCTGCTGTTTAGATATAAATATGTGCTCAACCCCCACAGGATCAAACCACAAACATGAAGAAAAAACATGTCCCACAGAATTATCACAAAAGCCTAGGAGCACCGACTGCAGTTACGTGCACATTTGTTTTTTTCCCGGGCAAACGTGAAACCTGCCAGTTCCTCTGGTCTTGTTTTCAGTCTAAAACCTGGGGGTCATTTCTCCGACCAGTTCTTTCTTCTCGGTGAACAGCCACTTAACTTTGCCTTTTATCTTTCCCCCGATGCAAGCACACACATCCGCTAGGTCCGTGCCCTTTCCTACAAACTATTTGTCAGGTTTTCTACTCCCCCCCCTCTTCTCTTTTTGTTGTCTGAATTGCAAATACTCTGACCAGGAGCCGGACAGTCTGGCCCCCAACGCCTCACGAAGCAAGGGCTGTATTATTGTTAACACTCCCCTGTCTGATCTCAGCGCGCCATGCGCCACAGCTTTACTTAGAAACCTTAAAATAGCCAACACATGGCGACACAATATCCCCTCCTGATCAGATCTACTCAAGTAAAACGTCGATTCTTACCCATCTATTTGCCCCTCTTTTAAGAATTTTTTTCTCCTTGCCACTTCCCTCCTGTTGTTTTTTTTTCCCTCCTGTTCTTTCTGTCTTTCTTTTTACCACCTTTACGGCATGTCCAGACAGGCCATGCGACTTCAACTCTTCAGAGAGACAAGCCAAAAAGGGCAAGAAGACGCGGAAAGAACAGAGAAGGAAGAGAAGGGAAAAGGGGAGGAAAAAAAAAATTGGAGAAGAAACGTGCAATTTCGCCCACTTAGTAGTGATCTGAAAACATTTTCCGTGGCTCTGAACTGATCCAGCTGCTTGTCGGGGGCAATCTCGCGTACAGGTGAATTCGGACGTTGGGGCCACGATGTCTAGGAGCTCTCGGCCCTTGAGAGTCAGATGGGGATATCAGAATTGCAAGAGAGGCGCTTCAGCCGCATCCGCGTTAAAATTTACATGTATCCATTATCAGTTCCGGCCAGAAAGGGGATCAACGCCTACACGGACTGCGGCACCTATTAAGCGTGTGAGCGTTCTGCCATGTCTGCCAATTTTTCCCCCCAACAGTCGCCTGCTTTTTTTTTCATTTTATTTCTCCTTTTTTTCCCCCATCTTAACTCTTTGTATAACTGCTCGTCGCCACAGAGTTGGCAGTGATGTCTCAGTAGCATCTCTGTGTTGTTTCTAAAGGTCCTGCGCTTGCATGCATTTCGGAGTAACACTATATTGCCCGGCGAGCCTGCCGGACCGGATAGTGGCTTGGCGCTGAAATGAATACGCTTGAATTGCCATCTCCACGGCACAGGCTTCTTATCCCAGACAACCCTTCTTGTCTCTCCGAGGTGAGAGAAAGAGAAAAAAAAAAGATAATAAAAGGCAAGGAAAATAAAAACCAATGCCTAGGGGTCGTGACCTGGCCGGAGTACCGATTCGACTTGGCATTCAGCAAGCACAGACGCCGCCAACCCTTCTCTTATCCTCTCTGTCTCCTTCTCCCCATCTTCCCCTCTCATGACAGTTTCGTGTCATTTAACAAAATGGAATTCTACCGGCGATCCCCAAGTGAAAGGATGCCACAATTAAATTTATACTGGATTGGCTATGGCCAGCAGGTGTGAGTGAATGCAAAGACCCCTCAAGTACTGCGTTTAATCACACAGGCGCCAAACCTACTGACTCTAAACCTCTTCCGTGGGCAGCCAGAGAGTCGGACCCGGCCGAGCCGGGGTCGAGTTGAGCGCGGAATCCTAATCTGCCATGAAAGTCAATTTCTCCTGTTTTCTCTCCGTGCCTGTCTCCTCCCTGCCCGCGTCCCAAGACACGGTGGGGACTTCTATTTTTGATGTACCGGGGCCTGTGTCTCCTACTCTACCATCCAGCATCATGTCTCTCTTTTTTCCTCTACTTCTTGCCCTTCTCTATTTTATAAAGAGAGAAAAAAAGTCGAAAACGTTTGTCAGCGGACGGCGCCGACACCGAGGAAGGAATGATAATGCAAATTCACGGCGGACACCGCACGAGAGCCATGACACGCTCGGATTTCCGATTCTCGATTGCAAACCAATACAAAGGCTCAAAATTATGATGGGGTCCGGGGCTCTTCCATGCGTGTGTTTGCGGTGGTTTTTTTTTTTTTTTTTCCTCTCTCTCTCTTCCTTCTCCCCAGTCTCAATCTCATGTGTCGGGGCAATTTTTGGCCCTTGGCCCAAGAGTCCCCTGCACTATGCACGGCGGGTTTATTTCCCACAGGTAACTAAAGCGACAGGAAATTACAGGGGCAAACCGCCCTGCAGCGTCAGGCACAAAAAAACTGGACTATTGCAATTTCGGAGGGAAAGGTCAATACCATTCAAAGGTTCTGGTGCGCCCTGAAGGCGGTCTCGCTCGCATTTCTCTCCTACACTACTGCTAGCTCTCTGTGCCCTGTTCTTATGCCTCACCTCGCACATGACTGGCTCCCTCACAAACTGATTGCTGATCACTGACCTACAAAACAAATCATGATGATGGCGGCACGGAGGGAAGCGGCACGGTTAAAGGAGGTAGGGGGGGAAGAGAAGAGAGCAAGCAGGCAAAATGACCGCCACACAGCTCCACGACTTGCCAGCAAATAATTACTCGTGTGCCGTTCAAACATTTACCCCATTCTTCGCACAGTTATAAACACAGGGCAGCCAGCCGGCTGACCGAGTGGCAAAGCTTGGAAAGTCAGGAACAAAGTGATTCTCCCCCCCCCCTTTTATGGCCGGGCGGTCAGATATGTAGGAGTCTCATTTCCTGCAGGGGCTTGTAATTTGCTCGGCTTTAGCTTCATAATGAGGGATTTCACTTCCTTGGGTCCATCCGTTTGAGTTAATTTCGGCCTTTTTTTTATAGAGGCCTGTGGAAGTTTAATGACAAATTTCAGGCCGTAAACTACCTCATAAAATACTATCATAATCTGCTTCAACAAGCCTCAACAAATCTGCACACATACACGTAGAGGGGGCAAAATATTAATCAAGCCCACAAAAGTAATCTCTTGAATACAACTGCCAACATCTGAAAATCAAACTGAAGGGAATAAAAACACCACTCAGATAGACTTGATCCTTAAAGTCAATCACCGGTCAAGCAGTCCGAGATCAGTATTTCAGAATTAAGCTCACTGTACTGCATTCAAATCCTGTGATTCGTACAGCATCCAAAACAAACAATAGCATCTATTGGGGAAAGAATGTCCGCCATGTCGTATGTCTAGAGTGACTGAAATGAACCCTGATGTCCTACATCTCACCCTTTCCCCTTATTTCATAATACATCTCCTGGCTCCCAACGCCCCTCCCCCACAACAAAAATCCTGAGATAATTACAGCGATCGTATAACCCCAGAATTTCATGCCTGCACTGTCCCGCTAAAAACCTGCGGAGTTATATTTCTACCCACTGAGGGAAAAAAAACATCCCAACAACTAAGGAAAGAGAATGAATGGATGGGAAATGTATCTGATCGGGCCAGCCGAGCAATTTACAATTGTTTGACACCCGAGCTGACTGCTTAAGAATTCCGTCACTTACAAAGGCCCTTTTGGACCCTACCAACTGTGACAATGTTTAAATCTGTCTAAAAGCCACCACACAAGGCACGCAAGTCACTCAATCTCTTGACACTGTTATTTATTTCCCTGCTCACGCCCAGCTATGACATTCAAAAACACTACGCCTTCCTCTTCGTGCGTGAGAAAAAAAAGAAAAAGAAAACTACAAGATTTTTGAGGCTACAGAACAGAGCAACAGTTTCAAAGTTACGGTTGCAGCGGTCAGGGGGGAAGCCAAAGCCTTGGCTGGACTTTCCCTCGCATAAGAATTCAGCGAACAAGGATAGGGTTACGTTTTTGCCAACACTGTTAGTACGTTCAATTAATTTTCTGCTTTCCTTGGCGTGCCGTTTGCCGGCCATTAGTGCTGGCCTGATACTCCCCAAATGCCCCGCGGCAGGGTCACTTACGCACGTACCCTTGTATTGCCAGTTTTGTCTAAACCTTTGACACTTCTCTCTGTTTCAATCTCGTTCCCCCCCCCCCCTTCCCCTTTTCCGGATGCTGAAATTGCTGAAATTGCTACATGAAACTCTATCCTCCGAGTTTTCGGCCTGGTCATGCTACCATTTAAAAAATGCAGCAATTAGGTGGGAAGGGGGAGAGAGATGATCGGCAATTCAATGGCCCGAGGGACTTTCCTCTTTTCGGTATTCTGAAGCAAGTAACTGCTAAATGACTTGCATGTATTGAATGGCCTAAAATAATTAACAATCTCAGGAGTATCTCCGCTGAGATGAAAAGTAATAAGATTTCTCCATCTCTATATGGTTCGCATGCAATGGAAACATGATTCCCAAGTTGCATTTTGTGCGGGGTCATTCTAGATATTGACACAAGCTGGGAACTTTGTCAGTCAAATATGGCCTTGGGCAGATTATTAAACATAACCAAGTTCCAATTTCCTGTACCTCCCAGGCAGAAAATATTAACACAATTTATTTCCTACTCGAGTAATATTCTACTATGAATCAGTCACAGGCAATAATTAAAAAAAAAGGTTAAAAGCTCTTGACTTAAAACTTAATTACACTGGGACAAAAATTTCATAAAAAAGATAAAAGGGAACTTTTTTCTTGTTAAGTTTATTCAACTATTTTACTGCCATAGTGAAAGACGTTTATGACCTCTTCTTCATACTTTCATATCTAATAAACTGGTGAATTTCCACATTTGTGACTTGTGCACGTGTTTATAGGCGAGGCTTGAACTTAGGTTTCGATCCTTTTGGCTGTACATGTACAAATGCAGTCATGGGCTGTACATGCACTGTCAGCTAGACATCCATAAACAGCGCCCTCATATGTCAGAAAATGGTAAGAACATTCAATTGAAAATAGGTTACAATGCTTCTATATTGGCAATGCATTTCAAGGAGTCTGTGTCGCACTGTGTATATTTCCACTCAAATTCAAACTATGTGATGGGTTCTTCTGTTATGGGCAAAAAAATTGTGATCTTCAGATAGTTTTCTGGAAATGAGAAACTACAAACTAACCTCGATGCCTATTGGTTTGCCTGTCCATCATGAGGGTCACATCCTCTACCTGGAAGCAACAATGACAAGAAAACAAATTTGTTAACAAAAGGAAAATAGATCCGGTGTATACATGTACACGCATGGAGCACACACGTTAATATGGGCACCAAAGTGTGAAATAGTCAAGATCACTCAATGGACCGACTCAATCTAGCTAGTCCTTGCCTAGCAACTGCCTTGTGAACCCTCAATCAAGTTTTCTCCACATCGTGACAGAAACAAAGACAAACTGTTCTATTTTTGCGGGCATCAAAAATGCACAGGGAGAAAAAAATTGTCACAAGATTTTATTTCATGTGGATCATGTCATGCTAAGAGTTTGATTTGCAGGAGACATCTATGCAAGTCCAGGCAAGTCACTTGGGTAACTCACTAAGTCACATACGTGTCAGATACTCAACAACTTGGAGCAATGTTCAACTGCTCTCACATCCTCAAAGTCTTCAGTTGCAGAAATTTAAAGCTAATTTTATTCCAGAACCTCTTTTGATAAAATTCTTACTCAAAATAAGGAAAAAGGGATATTGATTCTTTGGATTTGCTACTCTCGACTCTTGACTAAAAAATTCAAAAAACGTACAAGTGCCCACGCTTCAAACAGCTGAAATTTATTCATTTCTGCTTGTCATGTTGAGGGGCAAAGTCCACCGTGACAAACATCCTCTCGGGAGGGGGAAAAAATGATATTTTGAAGCCTCCTGTATTACTTTCGCACTCGTTACGAGTCGGCCAATGTCACGTTGGCAAGCGAAGCCCAAAAAAAATACATAATCCCAGGATCGGATTTCAATAGGTCATCAGATTTGCTCAGCAGGCACGTCTCCCATTACACTTTATGATTACCAACATGAGTGGAGATGTCACAAAGGGCTGAAATTGTAATTTCAAGTGCATTTCTCCCCCTTGAGAGAAGGACCCAAGACTACGAGAAGAAAAAAACGAAGTACAAAACGAACCAAAGTCATCTTAACAACCAAGGGTGGTCTCTCTCAGATGCTTCCATGACCATACAGAATATGTCACCTTCCTTCAACACAACCCTTTGCCATGTGAATCAACCCCCCCCTCCACATACACCAATGCATCATCGTCAGAATCTTATCAGGAGGTCATGCTCAATCGGTCCATGTTAAAAATTACTGACGATGGTTTCCCAACACCACAGGACAGGAAGACAGAGAAGAAAAAGACAGAGAAGGGGAAAAGAGAGAAAGCGAGAGCGGAAAAAAAGAAAAGAAAAAAGAAAAAGATGGGGGGAAAAATCTCAGAATATTCTCCCCGAGGGAATAGTTTGCATCTTGCGGGTCATTTGCTGCTCCATTAGCAGCGTGGGATTGAGCAATTCATCACGCGCTGCACAGCGCTGAGACAAAGCTGCAATTCTACGTGCATCCACGAGATGGATAACAAGTTGGACGAGGAAGACACAACCTGGAGTAGCAATGCGACGGTCACAAGGTCCAAGACTTTGTTCTTCCGTACTGGCTTAATCTTACTTTGTTTATCTCTCACTTGAATAGATCATTTTCAGAAGAACAATGTTGGGCAAGGTTTTGAGTTTTTTATAATTACTAAGACACTACAATCAAACAGCAAACCTGAACATTCTGCCAGCAAGTACTGTGCCAGCTCGATGGACAAAGCAAGAACATTTCCTGCAAATCTTCAAACTTCTTAAACACACTTAGATTTTAACAAATCTTAAGCAGAAATGTCTTCCTAAAGTAGTCCTTACATCCCCACTGAATCCTCTGTACAATTTTTCCTCCATAATACCAATACTGCATGGGAAACTATGAACAGGATGGCGGGAGCTTGGTCCTTTGTCCAGCTGAGAGAACAAGCCAGCCCTTTAGCATGAGGTAGCACTCTGGCGTTTGACTTCTTTTGACAAAACACAGGCAGTAACTTACCTGTGAGTTCTAGTTCATTTGTTGATGTACTGCCTTCCTTCCCTTCCTTCCAATATTCAATTTTGAAGACTGTCAACTCATGAGTCCTCACAATTATGAATAAGGCAGGGTGGGGCAACTCATTAAAGTCTGAATGCACGAGATTGCTTTGACACTTCATCCCCTTTTGTCGCCCCGGACCCAACTTCTTCCCATCTCTGCTTCAATAAGGGCAAGGCAGGGCAAGGCTGGACCCAGAGAGCGGTACTACCTCATCCATCCACCTCTAGCCATGCCCATCTCTGCTTTAACCACTCGGAGCCGGGGTTCCCGGTACTGGGTACCTTGGGTTTGTACGCAGAGCCAGGTTGCCCGAAATCCAACAAAGGAGCTGGGCCTTGTAACAGGGCCTTGTACTCGGGAATTGAAAGTCACCTTGGAACTCGTCCTGCATATGCAAACTCCACCCAGCAGGTAGGGCTTAATAAGGGCAGGGCAGGGCAGAGAGAGGCCCGGAGGCCAGTACTACCTCTTGCCGTGCCCATCTCTTTCCTGTAACCCGCTAACTTTAACACCTTCCCACAATGCTCCCGCTAACCCCGACACCCCCACCCCACCCAGTTTTCAGACAGGGCAAGGCAGGATACGAGGACCAAGCCAGCATCTCATTCATCTTCCTCAACTCAAATCCAAGCGTCGTCTGTTACACTCCGGGCATCTGCCCCTCCTCCCAACCGTTCACACCATCCCATATTACACTCATTGATCACCAGGACCCCATCTCCATGGCATCCCAATCGCTTCTTCCCTCGATTGCTGTTTACTCGCCATCCCCTCTGTAATATGAAAACAAGCACATCAATATCCGAGCAGCTGACAAGACATACTAAGACCAGAGTGACGTTCAAACAAGGAAGGGAGGGAGGGAGGGGGGGGGGAAATTTCATCAAGGAAATATCATACATCAATTTAAAAAGGTGAAAGGGGGAAACAGAGAGACCTCCAGCATGAAGCGGGCTTGATGGATCTCAGCTAGTCCAGGATCGACCGGCCAGTATTTGACTTCTTAAATTATTAATAAATCCAGGGACTTGGACAAACACAGCAAATCAGAACACGCTTCACTTCTGGCAACTGAGTGCATGGTTTCATTAATAAATACAACCTCATCCCCAATAAAGGAGGAAAAAACTGGTTGCCTAGATACTACCACCGTTCTACTCCCAATTCTCATGCCCCGATAATACCAGTAGTAACAGATCAATAACCCTGACGAGAAAGACGGAGCAAAAGAGAGAGACAGAGAGAGAGAGACCGCAACTGGGTCTGTTAAAAGTAATTTGCAGGCGGGAAGAAATTCCATCGACCTTTTTCCTCATTCCCCTATCCTATTTTCCATGTATGTGTGCGTTAAGACCCCGTATTTAACACGATCACCGGCTCGCTTAAAGTGGCCGACGCGGCCCTGGCTAACCCGCTGAATAATTCAATTTGGACCAATCAGAGACGCTATTTGAAAACGTTGTCTGCTGCCGTTGGGGTACGACCACAATTAGGCTGTAAGCATGCTAATTCCTTGCCTACATGGATGCACTTAAGAGGATAAATTCACCGCTCAGTTGCCGGGCCTGCATTTTATTACGGGTGCTGACGCTTTTGAAATCTGCCGTGCTGTATTCATGTATTTCTCCTACCTCCCCCCCTTGCCCCTTTTCCCTATTTTTTCCCCCACTAATTCTTGAAAGCTCAAGAGAGTTTAGCTTCAGATTTTGAAATGGGGTTAGTGTGATTATTCCAAGCTTGGTGACAGTTATCATGGAATAGTTGACAAACCTCAGAGGGACTTACTAACACTTACTGGTAATTTATAAGCAGACAATTGAAACATTTTAACGCAGCAAAGTACCAGATGAATTTTGTACGAATGGTCTTCATTACATGAAAAAAGATACATGTATCTCTTTTTGGTGGCTGGGAGTCCCCTTTGTGAATGAGCTAAATGGGGGAAATCGGAGATGCTACATGTATTCTTCTAATTAAAAAACTGTAACAGCGGCCACCTCCAATATTTTCAGCCCAGTACTGTCCAATCAGACAGGGAAAATGAGGAGCCGTCCCTGTCACTACAAAAAGGAAAAGAGAGTCACCTCCACTACAGAGACACCACAAAGCTTGTCCAATTAGGGGAGAAGCAGCTATGGAGCCATCTCTGTTATTTACTGGCCCAGCCTGCCACTTCATCACAGACAGACAATTAAGAGAGCTTGTCCTTAATTTAAGGACATGGCCTGTCACCCCATTCAACTGTCAAGCATTCTTGGCATTTTGGTCTCAAGACACAATGCTGTTTCCTTATTCATGTGCAGCCACTGTCCAATTTATTTTTAGTAGCTCTTGGTAAGCAGCAATCAATCACTTAAACTAGTGTGACTGTAGGTCTTAAAGGGGCATGTCACATACAGTAGCCAAAACACTGCACTAATAATCAGAGATCCCAAATAGAAAAAAGACTGCCCACAGTATTATCCCAAATGGTGCAGTTGTGAATAATACTACGTTCATCCGAACTTCTGAGGAATTTCAGCCAGAGAACTCTGTGAAAAAGAGAGCTCAGTGAGGGAACTTCTTTGCAAAGCAACAACGCCCACTGAGGCCATAATTTTTCACTGGCTTGTGCCAATATGGCCCAGAGTACCATGGCCTCAATGTCCATGTTCAAACCAAGAGTGCCCTGGGGATTATAATGCTCAGTGGCAGTGACAAACCAATGACAGTCCTGTCTCCTCACTGGTGACCAGTGGTAAGAGAGCATGAACACGGCAAGGAATCCAATCTCCGATTATCTCATACCCCCAAACTTTCAGTCTGGATTTGTGCAAAGCACTGGCAATGCACTGCCTTTGAGATAAAAACCAAAATCTCCAGAGCAAGTAGGATATTCTGGCTTAAGAGAGCAACTCCTTTAACATCTCTGCCTTACACAACCCTTAAAAACAGATAGTAATTACCAGCACACTTCCCCCAAGCTCTGAAGCATTAACACGCCCTCTGGGTAAATGTCAGGATGGAGTCTTTTACAAATAATCCCGTAATCAATTAAACCCTTATTAAGCTATAACGAGACAGGGAGAGAAAAAAAATAAACTAGGGGAAATGAGCACAATTCAAATGTCAAAAAATCAAATAGAAGCAACTTGATTTCACAATTCATGATTCCAGCATACTCTGTACCAGTCTATTTTTAGGCATAAACTGTAACAGTGTTGTTAGCCTGGTCTCCAAACACTATAAACACGCTGATGTTTGGAGAAAGTGAGTGATGTCGTGTGTGGGCCCATTCAAAAAGTGGCACTTCTTGGGCGCAATTTACTCACACTCGGTGCCATTCTTCAAGACTCCTTGTGCTTCAAATTCGGTCTTCATTCTCTCTAAACCCACCACAGGATCAAGCGTACTTTGCATTCTCTCAAACTCTCACCGTCTCATGCTGAGAAGATGCATCTGCCCCTCAGGCCTTCCGAGTGTAACTGTTTGAATCCGTTTAATTGGAAACTTTTGATATTTTGAGGAGGTGTGTGTCTCTCCTCCTCGCTCAGTTGACGTGCCGTATGTTTGCTGATAGATGGATTCTGACTGCGAGCGTACGTTTATGTGCTTACACATGACAACTGCACATTCGGCCAATGCAACATGACTAGCCAGTGCTCAGGGCAACATCTTGCAAATTTTTGTCCCAGTAAAGTGAATGTCACTGCGCCCATAACATGACTCTATCATCAATCACGAAAAAGACTGTGGTCTTTCCAGAACATCTGACTTACAGTATTTTGACCAGGGTGTCAAATTTTATAAATTGCAAATTGAAAACTGCTAATGAGCTGCTTTCGTTATCTTTCTTTAATCCTTTTTTTTTCAGAAGTGTGACTGGATTGCTGAGTCAACGTCTGTTGAAACTAACTCCCACAAGTTTGGAAAGAATACTCAATAGCAAATTCCACCAAGCTGGCTGCCAGTCAAGTCATGAAATTCTTTCTCATTCAATACTACAACCTTCAAATGTCTATTTCCCACTTCGAGCTCTAGGTTTGGAAGGCGGGTGAAATGACCAGAAATTCCCTTCTTTCCTTTTTTTTTTAACAATACTTTGTCCTCTTTTAACACAACACATAAAAACATCTAAATTTTTATTGCACTTACTTGTGAATCATTTTATGGAGCAAGACGGAGAATTTGGCCAAGTCAGTTAACCGAATAAATAGAACTAAGCAGGTTAAATGTCATTTTTCAACTAGAAATATGCTTTGGGCAAGCCAAATGTCCGTGCATATCAGGTTTGTAAGCTATATATAGGAAGCTCAATGGAGTTGAGCCATGGAATTTATACTGCTGAACAGTAGAATAATGGATTTTCAGCAAAATACTCAGGTGCGCTTGCACTGGACTGGCTTTTTAAATTCTTATTTGTGAAACAAAATTTGGCTTATAAACTCGGCATGAACTTTTTCTTTTCCAAAAAATACACATTCATGTACATGTACAAACCACAGCACTAGCCAGGGACAAATTTTGTCAAATGGTCAAATTAGAGTCCCAACCCAAATGACACAAGGTGCTAAGTTATTGCTTCTGACCAGTTCCAAGCAGGTTTCTGCTTGGCATCAGCAAGGAAATCTGGTAAGCAGTGTGATACTCAGCCCTGGTCCCACAAGCCCATGACACCAGACCAATACCAGATAACCACGGGGTACTAGACAAAATCCAACCAACGCATCGGCCACTAGTAAGACATGTGCCGACACCAGATACCAGACCCCCTTTTTTCCCTGACCCCCTCTGGGGAGAGATCAGGATTGTACCAGCATTGTGATACCTTAATATCTCTTGGGAGGTTGAGTGTGCCACCCTGCAAATGTAACAAAGACTTTGCCATGCAGCCCTGGTACAGAGGCTGCCCGAGCAAGCTTTGACTCTAATACCTTGCAAAAATAAAAACAGACCGCTTACCGATATGAAACGTCCCTCCCATATACATCACATTGTCTTTTATTACTTGGTAATACACAGAACTCACGCTATGATTTAAACAGATGTCATATTGTGCCAGCTCATATGTAACAGCTGCACTCTTCTGGGGAATTTGTTCCAGTATTTCAACACCACATTTCAATTCACGGGCATCATCAGGGCACATGAATTAGACATCGTTCAGGGCAAAGAGAGAGACAAAGTGCAGATTTTTCAGGCCTAGAGTTCTCTTCGGCATTGCTTTGGCCTGACTTTTAAAGTCCAGGAGTTCATGTAATGGTTTCCCAGATGTTTTTGTCTTTCGGTTTGATGTCACAGCTCATCCCGCAGATGTGATGACCCATTGAGAAAGCACTAACAGGAAACGAAATCACGAGTGTACATAAAGTTGTGAAAGGGAAAGACTGCGGTTCCCCTGACCAAAAGATCAAACGAAATAGCATTCTGGAAAAATACATAATTTTTCCTTGTCAAGTGCATCACAAACTATGCAGACTTCAGTACACTCTACAGCTTAACCAAAGTTCTTGTGATAACATGAAGGCCTGGTTTGATCTGGAAAAGATCGACTATTAGACAAATTTTCATTTGACTTAAAATGAAAAAGATTTTAAAAACTCACATAATAACCCTCTCTTGCACACCTAGATATAACCAATCTTCTCATGCCGTTGTCAAATTCCTTGACATGAAGTGACGTCTGTCCCAGCCATCAATACGGCCAATAGAAAATGCTAATTCCTCTTTCTGCTTCCAAGAGTCCTGAGCACCATTGGGGGGTAGCCGACCATGACGTTATAAGGCCGAGATGTGGTCACAGCCCCCCAACCAGCATCCTACCCGCAAGAATGCCGGCAATACGAAACCCAAGACCGCTGGTCAACCGCTATAGTGATTGTTGACACAGGCTCAGGTGTCGGTACGTTTCTCTCAAGATGCCTGGTGCGGGGGGGGCGCGCACAGAGAAGGTTTTTGGTTTTCATTTTTGAAATTGGCTGAAGGTTTTGCTTGGTTGTTGCTAGGGCTTGTTGGCTTTGGGACTGAACAAATGGGGATTTTTTCCCCAGGGATGTACTGGACTAGGATGAGCTAAAAAAAAAAAAAAGGAAAAGGAAAAAAGGCGGGCTGGCGTAGTATTAGGTTGCAGAGTAAACATAAAATTGGGTTACGTTGGGGAAATATTGGGGTGGGGTGGGGTCAGGAAAGGGGTTCTACCGACATTGATTTGAAAACGAGCTAAAGTAATGTAACGGGTTATGCTGGGCTTACACATGAGATAGGATGGTGGGTTATTGAGGGAAATCATTGGATGAGATTAGACACAGTAAATAGAGAATGAGGTGTTTTGATTGAATCTACCTCCAGAAGGGCAAAGATGGCTTAGGAAAAACTTCAAAAAAATGTTGAATTTATTCGGTGTGGAGCCTGTGGCAAAATAACAACAGAAGTTAAACCAAAGAATAACGTTCTTAAATATTTTAACTTAATCAATACTACAGGGTTTCTTGTCCATTTACGAGCCACATCAATACACATGCTTTTGCCGAGAAACAAATTGAAGACAGGAGAAGGCACTCTTCCCCCTTTGTCCATCAGCTGACGGCAGACAGGCAGTGCTCCATTGAGTTTTGTTTCCCCGTTTTTATAGAAAGCCAGCCATTCTCTGCTCCTATCCTAAAGTACAAACCCCGCTGTCTTCATTGTGAGAAGTCCTTGACGACGATTATTGAACTCCACAGCGTAGAATTTGCTTTCGGCGAGAGGGGGAAAAATGTCTCATTTTCTCCAGAACCTTTTACAATGTACAGCCTCCAAGCAAAAATGACAGTGTGGGCAATGATTTCCTCATCACAGAAATATACTCTCCCCAGCCTGCCTTTGCTTCATCTTTTCTCAAGATGTCCCAACCTCGTGCTCCCAACACTCAACTGCAGTTCCCACAAAAGATTCATAATAAAAAACCCCTTGTGACTCCTGCAGCCTCACGCATCAATTTATTTGGCATTTTGTGCGACAGCATTTAATTTTGTTTGTCATCAGATCAGCCTGTCAATGCACGTGGGGGGTGGTTCATTTTTTTTTCTTTTCTTTTTTTCTTCTTTTTTCTTCTCTTATTCTCCCCCCCCCACCCCATGTCTGGAGACCCCTCTTCAACATGAGTAGGTTCAATCATTACGTACGAGTGTCGGGCCATCTGTTTGTGAATTAATGCTCTCCACGGCCTGTCAGAGGCCAGATGATTATTTTCAAAACTGCGGTAAACAAGACGGAGGCGCAGTTGTTGACCTGCGCAGGTGAGGGCCCGGGTGTGCTGGTAATGACTGGGTTGTCACCCATGGTAGACATCAGAGGTCAATCACACATGGCATCCGAGTGCAAAATTTGCAGAGCACGAGCAGCTCAAACAGGGCAACAGCCAAAATTTCAAATGCCGTAATTCTAGCCCAAATTCAACTCGACCCAAAAGCTTGCTTTCCACTTGATGCATGTGTTAGATATAGCACAGACTTGTCCAATCTTGTCCAATCTTGTCCATGTACATGTATCTCAGTACACACTGATGCTTGCCACGATGTTTGGCTCAACTTTCTATGATCCAGAATTTTACCACCCACGCAACTCAAGCTCTCTGACTAGATTTTTTTTACCAGCTCCCAATTTGTGACAATTCCAGACAGCGTGGGTTGTCCAGACAGACAACCAGCAGTTCCCTCCCACTATAAACAGACAATTGATCAATTGTTTCCACTGCTCAAGGGGCCAAAGTTCTCATGATTCAATTTGACAGCCCACTGAAAATTACCATGGCAACTGTCCCCACATTGAGAGTTTGTTTCATGGTAACTCTTTGTCTCAAATACAAAACTGGACTCACTTGGTGACATTTTACACAATTTTCCTTCAGAAGAATTTCCCAAATTCTGATTGCGAATTTCATCCAGGAATTTTACATTAACCCTAAATCCCTAAGGACCACTGAAATTATCTCTGAATCTTGTAGGACTCAAAATGGTAAAGGTTATGCCATGAACCTTGATCCTCTGGAAACCGGCCACAATTCATTGCAACTACTACATTATTGCAAAAGATCATCAGGTCACCAGCTACAACCACTGCACACCATGTCAAACTTTGGCTGGTAACCTGCTGGAAATCCTACCCAAGTCCCAGATCCTTCAAAATCCACAGAGAGATATGGAAGATTTTGCAGGATTATTAAAAGCCCCCCCAAACACCTGACACTTGACGCAAGTTGAAAGGTGGAGAAATAAAGAAAATATAATGTGCTGCTGGTGTTCTAAACAGTGGGTGGTTGGGCAGAATTCAAGAAGGCTGGTGGCTAAAATAACGGGAGAAGCGGGGAAACGAACCCACAACCTCTTGACCGCACACACACACATATATGTATGTCATGCACCATTTGACTGAACTCTGACGCTTCTTGTCAAATCCTCCATATCCAATGTTTAATTCTTGTTCTTAGGCCGAGAGAGATTCGGATGCAGCCCTACATTCGTCATCTCGTTTATGAAGGACTGAATCCATCTTGTTACAGTCGCACTGACATGGCTGGAAGGTGAAACCCCACCACTCACGCAATCACTGATGGAACCAGGCAAATGCCTCCTTCCCAGGGGACACCTCATGATTATGTACTCACTCATACATTTTTCTTTCATTTCAACATACCACTTACTTATCAATTATCAGGGGACTAGAGCATGTCTGAGTATTAAAACCATCCACACCAATAAATTGTCTGTACGTATAAATAAACTTTAAAATAAAAAATGCAAAGTAGTAGGATTCTGTATGATTTCCAGGGTAAATGCGTATTACGCTTAAAGCTTGTGAACTTTATGATATTTGGGAGCCTAACACATGAATGCCCTGAAAGTGAGCAATTCTCAATAACCGACAATGAATGCCGCATCACCCAACTTCTCAAGTATTTCTCAGGCATCCCAGGTATTCGGATGTGGATTTTCCTCAGCTGTCAAACTCATCCAAAATGCCGCTGAAACAAAAAATGAAGCATCTACAGCGCACGCAACAAAAGAAAAAAAAAAACAGGAAAAGAAATTCACAGATGTGACACAACAAAGTATCTTGAACTACGGAACCACAGTCCTCATGAACTGTGCTGACAACAACACTGGTTGAAACCCCTCTTCCTGATATGCTATATTACTGATTACAAAAGGACATGGAGACAGACAGGTGCATGTCAGCCAATGTTAAACCAACACTTAGAGGGCTCCGCTTTACAGAACATAAAAGCAACTAACTAGTTCATTTTTGTAATCAAGATAATATAAAGTAATGATGGGCTAACAAACGACGTGTTCAATTTGCAAGCCTTGCATGTTTGTTTGCTGGTACACGGGCATGGCACACAGCAGGAAACTGCTTGCTAATGACACCGGCATTGGCTGAAAAGGCCTGCCGTTGATACTAACAGGCACGGCTATCGGAAAGTACCACTTGAGATGTCGAAGGGACTGTATTTCTGGGAAAATTATATAGAAAGGCACTGGTAGGGAAATCCCAACATGTCTGCCCATTCCACATTCACATGACAGCATTGATCCACGTCTCTTGCCTGTACGACTGCACACTTCCCATTCCAACCATTGGTCGTCCCTTTTCCTCTCACTTATGGCAAGTGACAGGCAACCCACGGTACTGAAATGTACAGGGGCCACTAAAACATATCTTCTGTTCTCCAGTGCACAAAAGAGGACTCTGATGGGGAGGGGGAAAAACCATGGTCGCTCCAGTAATGCAGGCGTCACTGAACTTGAACGACGAGACACAAACACGACCAGAGCGTACAGCCATACACACATGAAAAGCAGATACCAACCATGCACGCACGCACATAGCCAGTTGGCTGATGCACAGACTGAATGTGTTTTGGGCGAATGCCAGCTGCTTAACTTTTTTTTTTTCTAAGGCTTGGGAGAGCTGCAGAATTGAAAGCAGGAGGGGGTGGGACCTGAACCGGCCGGCCTAATATGGTTCTATCCCTAGCAACACCTCCCGATAAGGGAGCTGAGCACAGACTGTGGGATCTTGCTGTGACCAACTCGTCATCATCATCATCATAATCAGTGGCAAGGTCATCTTTATCATAATAAGGTTGGCAAAGCCCTGACGAGGAGTGAGACCTCTTGTGGCGGGATGTTTGAAGGCTCTCAGCTGTAGCTCGGATATGGCAATTCAGGGCATGAAGAGGAGACTGAATACAATGTGGGTCTCCACGTCTGGACTGTGCTTAATACATTGCTACACCTCGACTCCACCAGTAATACGATTGAAACAAGGCATATCACTTTGCAAAAAGACAGTGTACGCAGCTGTAAGCTTTACACTGACATAAGAAGCAAAGTGCCGAAATTTAGAACAGTCATCACTTGCATAACGTGGTGTATTACATGTGTATTAACTTTGTAAAAAATACTGCAATATAAGATAACAGAGAGTAACACAGATTTCCAAACATATAACAACAGCAATGTGGTGCCTGCCAAAAATCATGTTTGCATCCCATACAATGTCCACAGACTTTTCTTCTCTTGGAACTGTGAGTTGGCAATGAAACGCAGTTGGTTGGACAAGGAAGAAACTTCATTCGGAGCTGGATATTAAGGAGATGAATGGTGAAAGACGCCCAGGGAATGATTCAATGAGCACATCAGTTTCAAATCAGCTGACTGGGAGAGGCAAACTGGTGACAGAGATCATGCCGTGGCTCAAGCGAACTGAGGAAAAATGGTCTGTACTGACAGTGGGGTGCCTTGATATTTAGACAAACAGGTCCAAGTAAAGGGCAGAAGGGGAGAGACGTTGCCGTATGATGTTCAGTGTCCACTGCAGGAACGCACTGCGATAAAATATCACAACGTCACTCTTGAAACTAGATTCAGAAGAATTTGGCTCAAGAATTTCCGATAAGTATTGGAACTGCTAATCTAAATATGCGTAGGGTTATCATACGGGTGTGGCTTGGCTGCAAGTACCGTACTCTGGTGTATCAAATGATTGGGACGATATAGGGTTTCCAAGGAAACTGAATGACAAGTCATTAACATGCAATGCGATACACAGCTCAAGCTGTATACTTGAAAATGATCTGAGCATTCCGTCCAGGTTCGTATTTTGCCACAGCCAAATTTAGCTTGGCAAAATGGGCGGGGCTACTTTGGCAACAACCACGAGAGACCAAGACAGGTCGGTAAACAGGACGCTCTTGACAAGTGCACAAGCCACTGTTTTGAGATCATGCACGACCGATAACGACAAGGTCTAGGTACCTGTATAAAAGGTGGTCCTTTTTTTGGACCCAGGGTTCAAGTGGCGTGTAGGTGATTTGGGGAAAGAAGGAAAAGGCAAACACACAAATACCACCACAACCACTGCTCAGGCTTGACAGTACCGTCACGAACAGTGAACCGTTAATGCTGGTAACCAGGCAACTGCACCATACGGTTTAATATGTTTGCACTAATGGTTAGCTGCTAATGAACAGCACTGCTTAATTTGGGGGCTAAATCCCTGTGACAGAAGGGAACATGTCTTTAATCAAATGCTCAAAGTCATGTTCGCAGTGAATTGGCCAAACATGGTGTTTGCTGTTTAATAAAACATGCACCCTAAGAGTGCAACACACTCACTGATACCCCAAACCTCTTTGCTTGGACTGTGTCTGAAATGATTTCAGGCTTTCATGGAAAGAATTAAATTGATCAAGTTCCTTTAGCTGCACAGCTTCCAAGAGAAAAATTAACATTGTGACAAATTTTCCCTTTTGCACTTGTCGACGGTTTTAACATTGCTCATTTTGCTGTGTTCTGCATTATCAATTTTTGCGCGGTGACTACTTCTGACACATTAAAGCAAAATTATTATTTGAACAGCACGGTGGATGCAAAGGTTGATAAACGGAGACTGTGTTGGGGGGGGGGAATATCTGGAGCAAAATGCAAAAGCCGGGCTGTTGGACGGCCGATGAGGTGAGCGAGTGATTTAGGTATTATAGGTTTGATTACCGCAATACAGCCCGTGGGTTCTTTAATTATCAGCATGTTATCTCCCCGGACCCATACCATCGCTCCAATCACGGCGTCCCAGGCAAGCATTGCCTCCCCTCTTGACACTACTGGGAGATGAGACCCGATTAAAGAAAGAAAAAAAAAAGACTCACAGGAGAGAGAGAGAGAAAAAAAAAAAAGGAAAGGCCCCCGCAAAGAGATTTGGATCCATCCAGCGTGCTCTGGTGTCAATTGAAACTCGTCATACCATGTATCCTGGCCGTTTGTACACGAGGGCACCGCAGCCGCACGGAGAAGGAAGGGAAGAGGTGAAAATCAAATCGTTTACACTAAATCATCGAGGGGCCAAAGGCAGCCTTCCCCTCCAAGAAGCTTGCTGGGCAGAGAAACCGGCTTTTATCAGACCGCTGCCGATTGTGCTCGGATCTTATGGCTATTTTTCTGAACTCCCTGTCATCTATCGAATAAAAGGGGGGGGGGAATTCATCACTGGGGCATCGGCTGCAAGAATTCCAGTGAGACACAACAGATTGGGATTTTCCTTTGATAGAGCCGTGTTTAACATTCTGGAGACAAATTCACCCCCCCCACTCTTGTTTTGGATCTCCGAGAGAAGAAAGGTTTCGTGAGGTCACATAGTGGCAATCTTGGCAGAATATTTTCCCCTCTGGAAATCTCCCCCCCCCCCGGCATTCTCATTTGTTTCTTGGATACCCACCGAGGGGTAACCTAAATAGAGTAAGGAATCCTTACCAAGATGCACGTTCTCATTTTGTAACTAAGCAAGCGGGTTGGAAAAAAAAAAGAGAACGAAGAAAGAAACATGTTGAAAACTGCTTGCAGGAGACTCCAGAAAAGAAGATTTGAAAAAAAAAATGCCCAGGCTTACATCCCATCCCCAGTGACATTTTTCTGGGATCACAATTACGCAGGGCAATCGATGGCAGTAGAGGAAAGGGGGGAAAAAAGGTGAGAGACTAGAATGTTGTTAGTCAGACGCTGTAGGGAAATCACAGAAAAGCTTGAGCATAACATCCTACCTGGTTCCCTAGCGGTGCACCGTAAACTGTTTATCTTGCACCCTGATCGATCTGCCGGAATATGGGCACGGAAAATTGATATCTCAGCCAAGGCAAGCCGTGGCTTTCCAGAAGAAGTTTCCCAGAGAAGGAGAAGGAGTATAGACCATTTTTATTGACTTTCCGACAGGGGAAAATATTGTTGATCCATTCCAATCTCCAATCCACTTTTCTACAGGTACCTACTTTGTGCAACAACTTTTAATCATTTGATCAACAAGACGTACATTTTTGGTGTTTTTTTTTTAAATCGCTTCCTCTTTTAGAGGAGGGAACACTTCCTCCCCCGAACATTTCTGTGAATGACTTTTTTTCCTTTGAAGTTCCAGATCTCAGCCGATTCATCTCCGCATCTGTTATCATCTATTGCCATTTGCATCTTTGTCTAGGTTCAAAGACTTGGTGGATTCTCCCTCAGACAAGAATGAGCTGTCATTCTCTTTGGCGGCACATCTAAACCCTCTTCCCCCTTTACTACAAAAACCAACCCCCCCCCCCACTGAGACAATATTATCACAAGCTCTGTGGAAACAGCAACCCGCCCTGGGCACAACACAGCATCCCCCCCCCAGCATGTAGATCCATATAAAGTACATGCAAGGTTATACAATCGCTCAGTTTAATTATCCCCCGTATGCTGCACCATACTCCGGCCGACAATCGCTTCTTCTTTTCCCCCCATGGTCAAGTCTCGGCACGTTTTTTTTTTTTTTTTTTTTTTCTTCTTTTTCATCACTGCGTGGAATAAAGAAGAGAAAAAAATTCACAGTGTGCAACCTAATCTACTTTTGGCTGGGAATTTCAAAAGCTGCAAACAGACACCGCTGGAAACGAAAAGCATGTAACACACACACTAAATAAAGAAAAGGAAAGAAAAGAGGGCTCCAGTAGAGAAGAAAAAAAAATTGTCAGGGTTACTATCGGAGCTAAAGAAAGGCCCCTACTACGCCAAACAGCTGGTGGTGGGAGTTATTAAAGCACTTTTGTGAAGTGCAGGCAGGAATCGGCGGCACAGAGGCAGTAGAGTACAACGCTATTAAGTGTGTTGATTTAGGAAGCCATATTATGGCCTCAGAAAAAAAGCTGTTCTTTAATTGGCGTGGCAAACTCTCATTTTACCGGCGATCATGTTCAGGTAAACAGTGGAGGCGAAGTGGTGCATACACGACACCGTACACCCACCCCCTTTTGTATATCACAGCTTCTTGGGTAATTTAAACAGACGCCTTCGGTTATTAATCTGGGCGATTAGTAATTAAAGAAGGGCGTCAGATTGGAAAGGTTACCGTATTATACCAGCCAGGATAAAAGTTAACAAGCTGCTTTAGTTTGCTGTTCTGTTCTCCATTCCAACCACCCCACCACAAAAAAAAAATCCCCAGGGAAAGAAAAATGGCCTCAAATACCTGACAAATTCTTTGGCAGAGCTCAGGTTTAGCATGTCCCTAATTTTAGAATCTGGGTAAGAACCCGAGATTTCACAAACACACACTAGTGGAAACGATCCCAAAATTCAGGCCATGACGTGATCCTTCCCCCCCCCCAGCAAAAGAACAGCAAAGTACACAGTGCAAGTTTTATTCACCACCCCCCCAATGTTTCCACACGTCAGACTTTTTTTTTTACTCTTGAGCAATGGGGACAGACATGAACAAACTGATGGCAACCAATACATGCACCAAAACTTTTACTTGTGTATTTTACAAAAATCATCAAATAATCTCTCCTGATCATTGAACAACTGCACAATCCTAGCCAGTACAAGCTCAAAGCTCCCTCAGTTGATACCTGTCACCTTTTTGGATCTCTGGGTTGAAGCCAATTTGTCAGGACACACCTTGGCTACACAATGACAAATAGTGATGACCTTTGACCCTAGACATGCCAGCGAGTGATTGATAGAACAGCCTAGGAAGCAAGGTATTTGCCAGGAGTTGGGTTGTCTTCCTCTGGGATTTCACTCATGGTCTTTTTTCAAGCAAAAAACCAGCAACAATTACACTGTTCCTTCTGACATACAACAAGGGTAGCAAACTTCAAGAAATAAGTGATCTCTATTCCCCATGTTCCTTAGAAAGAAATTTTGAAAGTCTCTGTTAAAGAAAAGCAAGTAAAGAAAAACCAAATGGCTAACCACTGAAAATGCACATAGCCACATAACTACACAGAAACATGCACAGTGCAAATAAATCTTGGTTAAAATAACCAGCTTGTTGCTAGTATTACGTCAGCTACCATAGAAGGAAGAAAAGGAATCAAAAGCAGACTGTAATATAAACAATGCCAAAAAGAAAACAAACATACACCCTGGGGTCATCAACCAAAAAAGAAAAAAAAAATCGCAATTACATTGGGCCCGTGCTTCCACTTTATGTAAAAAAAAAAACCTAGATTTGGTTCAAAACACTCTTCCATTTGTATCACCTCTTTTATCCCTGCAAGAACTTGATCCATCCCTCCCTCAATCTTTCTTGAACCCCCCCCCAAACCTTTCCACCTTCTTTCCCGCAAGGCCCTTTCCCCCCCCCCATCTCCTCGCTTCATCACCAACTGATTTACGGTATTTTGCTTGCCAGAGGTTCCCCCATCCCCCAACGCTGCTCTCTCTTCTCTCCCCCACTCCGCCCGCCCCTTTTTCTTTTTTTTTTCCCTCCCTTCTTTTCTGACTACTGCCGAGGTAGCAGAATCCCAGGCTGTGATAGATGGTTTCCTGAGCTATGAGGCCATGCATCTTCTCCACGGCACACCACCTGTCTTCATCTCTCTGCGTCTGTCCTTCCCTCCCCCCCTTCCCTCTACCCCTCTGTCTCTATCTTCCTCTCTTCTTCATCCAATCCTGTTCCCTTCTCTGCCGCGCACACACATACACCCAAACACACACACGCACGCTCCGCACAAAGTGAAAAGGTAACCGTAGATGTACGGCATCGGATTTCTCATTACGCTCACCTCCTAGCGCTCTGCATAGATCTTGCCTGAATCAAGGCGCCGATGAGTGATATCACAGGACAAATGCTCCGTTGCCACGACACCTATCCTCCATTGCACAGTTTGATTATTTCGCTGGAGAAATGCATTATTTATCATCCCAAATCTCTTCCGTTCTTTCTTTGTTTGTTTCTAAACATGCGTGTCTCTTCAGACGGATCAGTATTCCTCTTCCCTAGCTTTGATGGCCAGCCCCGAGGGGACCATTTTATTCCATCAGTCATACATGCCATCCAGATTTATTCCCTCAATTCTTTCCCCCAAACTCTTACGAAAGTATGGATTTATGGCCCAAGTGCACTCAAGTGCAATCTGCCTGTTAATATTTCATAAAAGTTGCCTGTTTTGTCAATTGATAAAAATGGCTGGTGGGCTTATCAATTTCATACCTCTGGTAAACTATCATGAAAATGCATTTAATGACCACTCTGGGCTAACCACAACACGCACTGGGAACAGATCAGATATCACTTTGTTTCCTCTTCATTTCCCGCCCCTTATTTTCTGACAAGTGAAGGTGTGACACCTATCCCTCTGGTTTCAGCAAAACAAATCAGCCAAGTGGTCTTTCACCACCGGTGATTCAAAAATCATCATGTCTCAATCATGTTGTGTCCTGGTGGTACCCCTCCATCAGGGGTTTCCTTATCTTGGTCGAGACACAATAACTGTCAGACAAGCAAACAGACGGGATCCTCGACCTTTGACC
This sequence comes from Acanthaster planci, assembly GCF_054643075.1. Taxonomy (NCBI): domain Eukaryota; kingdom Metazoa; phylum Echinodermata; class Asteroidea; order Valvatida; family Acanthasteridae; genus Acanthaster; species Acanthaster planci. The sequence continues at coordinate 3,555,620 of NC_141785.1, read as the reverse complement.
CCAGATGATTGGCACATATATGCTGTGAATCACCATGGCAACCAAAGTGCTAGCTCCACTGCTGAGGACAACCCGACTTATCTCCCTGTACCATGAACTTCAATCGATGGCGTGGTGCCATCAAAACGTGAACCTCAAACAGGCCCTCCCACTAAATCACGATTACAGTTCGTTTAATGATTGACTTTTTTAAGGACACAGCAACTCCTCTTATCACCAAAAGTTGGGGAAAAAAAAAAGATCTGTGTACCTTCTGAATTAGTTTTTTGGGACCAGTTACGCTGATGTTGAGCCAAGTCTCATTGTACTGGATGCAGAAGTTTGCTTTGGTGTGTCTGGAAACTGCAATGGGGGATTACCGTGTAAGCAAGAGGTTTGTACACAAGGGCAGACACGTGGGCGAACCAAAATCACGACACGGCCCTGAAAGCAACTACAACTTCAACATGCACTTTCTGTGGTGTTGATGGTTGCCTCATTGTTTTTAAAGGTTGAGTTGGAGGATAATCTCCTTTCAGAAGTAGCCTTTAGTAAAGAGAAAACACAAGATTACTTGTAAGATTTAGGCTTGGCGCAGGAAACTTCCACTGTCTACTTTGAAAATCTTCCTGGGAATGACCTAATAAGAACTTACACAGTAGCATTCTTGAGCTCCTCCGACAACTATACCAACCAAAGCTAGGCTGTTCAAAGGAAAGGCAGGAAGGCAAGCTACAGATTATGCAGGCAAGCATGAAGGTACAAACACAAAACTAACAAGGATTGGAGCGTTCCAGCAACTTTTGCACACTGGACAGTAAGGCGTCCCTCCATCTTGAACATGCCTGAGTGAGTTCACCTGAGCACGAGGGCAAAGGAACCCGCAAGCGTGTCCATCAACGCGGACAGAGGGGCCATCCACCAAACACCGTCCAGCTCGAAATACCCTGGCTGCAATTGAATTTTGAATGATCCCTTTTCAATTTCACATATGTGCATGTGAACATGTTCTGCGGCGTGCCCATTAGGACGTTTCAAACTAAACGCCTTGCATCGAAGCTGTTTACAGGTTGGTAATAGCAGCTGTACAATTTCAAACACCAATTTCTATTTCTACACCCCTCCCACACACATACACACACACAAAATCACGATGAAAAAATATCTACCATCAAGCCAAGGCTGCAGAGGATTTAAGTCTCCTACCCACACGTGCCAAACACGTCAGAGGTTTCGGGAAGAGAAGGAGGGAAAAAAGTGGCTACCAAATGCGTTATTAATGATGCGCTGATCTGAAATTAACTGTCTGAGGGTATTGGCAGATGTTCTGCTGTTGCAGGTGATTGTACTTTGGCATTCTTGTACTCCACAAGAATAGGGGCAATGTCCAGAGCATGGAGTGCACAGCCAGCCTGCAAGCACTGATTAAAACAACCGCGCCAAACATTTCCGACACTACTTAGGATTCCACCTCCCCCCCCGCCCTTAATTTCTTCTGTGGTTATTCAGTTGCTTTTGTGTGGGGGTTTGATCATTTTGGTCGACATTTTTATTCCTTTGGGGGGGGGTGGGGGGAGTTTCTTTTAATACAGATACCGTAAAGTGCTACTGGTGTCTGGCAGTTGGTACACTTGAAAGGGGATATCAAAACACTCATTAGGCATTTCATTTCCCACCTCATTGCTAACCGCTTTGGTTGAGGACTGTGTCAAAACTAATCGAGTGGGTCAACCTTTCCTGCAGTTGCAGAATGGATTCTGTGATTAACTTTGACACGCTGTCGAACATACGACATTCTTTTTTGGGGGGGCGCCAAAACCTTCTTTTTACATGAGTACCTGATGACGATTGATATCACATCAGAACAGACGGTTTCTTTCCTGTTAGGGAGGAGCGAACGTCAAGTTCTGCTTAATGGGGCTTAAAAGTCACCCCGAACAAAACGCACAAATGTACCATTACACATGTAGATCTGTTTTGCCACAAAATCACGAGTAAATTGAATCACACGCCACACGTACTTCAGATACTCTGGGGTAGCACAGACTAACCATTCAAGGAGAGAATTTCGCAAGATACACCCCAATCAAAGCTGCCAGTTCTGGTTGATACGCAAATGCACAGTGGAGATGGGAGGGGCGGGGCTTGCGTCTCGTCGGCCCTCCTGCTCCCATTCTTGGGTGGTAGAGCCAGTGTGGGGCAACCACATGCTTCACCACTCTGCGTGGCCAGGATACCTGGACACCTAACACGCACCAAACCACCTGCCTGTCAATACAAGGCTGTGCAAACAGCCCATGTGACATCAACACCATGTCTACTTCAACACTTTACACCCTCCCCCCCCATTTCTTCTCTCATCCAGCGTCGAGTATTTCTTATTTTACTTTACTTCTTAAAGCCTGGAGCAAGTCTTGTCATTTCATAATTATGTTGACAGGTTGTCTTTATTCCGTTTTGGTAGGAATGGGGAGGAGGAGAAAAGGGTTCAACTTTCAAGTGTCTTCAAGGCTTGAGCTGTGTTGAGTTGCTTTAAGATGAGATGATTATTTGGTCTGGTCAGTTTTGGCGCAAATCCAACTTTTCCCCCAACTCCAAATGAGACAGATTTTTTTTTTACATACACATACAAACACGAAATTCTTCTCAGACAGTCATGTTGTGCCACCTTTATTCTGAGCCCTTTATTCTGAGACTTTCTTGTTTTCCTATGGTTTTTTTTTCTTCCAAGCGATATAAACCTCATTTCACTATTACCTACCCAACATGACGGTGCCCTCGGGCAGAAAAACTTGTCCGTGCTCGCAACATAAACAAGGCATATTGATAATGAGAGATCGCGTGGCCCAAGTCCCACGGAAAAAAATGCACCACCCCGGCCCCACCATCGAGAACACCCCCTGCACCAAATCGGTCCCGTCCCCCCCTCTCCCCTGGGGGTTCGTCACAGCCATCGAAGGAGGGGATGATTTTACACCGGGACACGGCTAATAGGAAGGGATACCCGGGCAGTGCTCCCGGACACGGAGAAATCGGCAGGCGTGCGGGGGGAAGGAACATTGACGTGGGCCAATGAGCTCCAGATCTTGGGGGCTTGGAACATGAGTTGTGTCACGGATACGCGCAGGTATCCAGAGCGGTGTGTTCTATATCTGACTCTAGGCACTTGGGCCAAGACATTCAGGAATCCTATGACACACAGGGCGGGGCCTAGCACAGATTCATCTGCTCATAACAAATTGATTTTTTTGTTTTGTTTTAAACACCTGAGCGATAAATAGTACAATTCTTTTCTCTGAGAATCAACAGGAGGTGTTAATGAATTTAACATGACATTTTGGGGCCAACTTACATGTACCGGCAACAACACTGGAACAAGCAACATCTTCTCAGGCAAATAACTCTAAATAGAAACTTGTTATAACATCCTCAAAACAGCAGTGGGGGAAAAGTTTGAGAAAGTTGCAATAAGGCATCCATTTACTTTTCAGTAACAGAAGTACCCACTTGACATTGGCATTAATTCAAGAAGTTTCTCTTCAGAAAATAAGCCAACATGTTGCCTATATCCTTGTGCTGCAATTTCAGAAGTTGACTCATGCATAGCTCTTTTACTCATATCACAGTGACATCCCTCGATGGAACTGTTTTTGAAACAGAATGCCCTTAAACCCCGGCCATGTTGCTCAAAAACGATGACAGCGCTCCAAAAACATGCACACCATCGAGCCAGCCACCCAAAACTTCTCTTGGCCATGATTTGTGTGAAGTACAGAAACACATGTGGCCAGATAGTTTTGAGGCTTTCACAAATATAAAACAGTTGCCCGTCTGACCATGGAAGTACGCTTGGTGCAGTGGATGATGTTGTGCATATTTACATGTCCACCAGGTTTGTTCCCATGGTCAGGCTCTTTTTGGGTAGCGGGGGGCCCAGGCAAAAAACAGCCCTCTTCAACTCAACCCATCACTGCCAAAAGCGTGGGAACGCTTGCAACCTTCACTCCATTGTGACAACATTCACAGCAAATTTCCCACTCACGTTGACGAGGGTGATTCTTAAGCGTTCGACTGTGAAGCAGCGAGAATTCAACATGGCTGTGGGTATTTTGCTCCTGACAAATCATGAGTATTTTAATGCCCGGGTGCAAATGAATGGATGGGATTTAGAGAGCCTTGAAAGGGTTTTCAATCTAGTAACACACACTGTGTGCACCACCATAACACTGAACCTTCAGAACTTGAGCATTTTTTTCATGCATGATAGATAAATTATTAGCCTTTTGCAGAAATGAAGAACTTCTGTAAAAACTTCTGACGGCTAATTTGTCCCCTCTCAGAAAAACATGGAAATTACATTACAGATCTTATGAAAAAATGGCCTACAAGTGTATCACATGAAGTATTAACCTTTACAAAAATGACATTTGGGTTAGAAAATTCATTTTATATGACAATTGTACGTTTAAAAAAAAATGAATGCACTTAAAAAGAGATTTCACAGCCAGCACAAATCAAATTCTATTACCCAGAATGTCATGTACATGTACATGTAATCAGCAGGCTGATAGAGTCCTTGATTCCCAGTGTATTTTACAAGGATATAAATGTCACTGGGATGGAAGACAGAGCCAGCCTCCAGGTCATCTCATCTCCCTGGGGAGGAGGTTGCCCAACCGACTTTGCCATTTAATGAATTCAGCGGGATGAGTCGCTGGCTTTTAAGTGAAGGGCAAAAACACCAGAAAGACTGGCCAGATATCCCATGCGTGTACATGTACTGGTACCTCCCCGCTGGCAAACTCAAAAAAAAAAAGGAGATTCTTGGAGTTATTCCCACACACAACCAGACCTCCCAGGAATACACAATGGACAAACCCTGTTTAAAGTGGAAAGATTGGTGTTATCAGTTGAATCAGTGTGTGGATGGGAGGGGGGAATTTTTTTTTATTCATGAGGCTTGCTTGAGTCATGCTGGTATTGGATAAACTTGACAGTTTCACAAATGTCCAAGAAAGCATTGTGACTGGCGAGCGTCATCTCTGGTGCCACCACAACAACTTTAACCACCATACATGTACATGTACCAGCAATGCCACAGAGGATGAAAACAAGTATATCAGAAGGCTACACATGTAGCTACTCTAGCTAACACAGAGATATACAGTGTACACATATAGGAGTGGTTGTTGCAGGTTGTCAATACCGACAAATGTGGACAACAAACGTAGAAGAATGTTGGCAAACTGGTTTCAGCAGAGCAATGCAACTACAAGCACCAAACAGCATGGCATGAGAATAGACCAGCTACATGTGCCATATTGGACGTTCACTGCTGAGGGAACACATTGATAGATGTATGACAGAACCATGCACTTTAGACCCACAGAGTGATACCTGCTCATTAAGTAACTTGTAGAAAACTGCATTTCACACTGGACACAACACCAAAATAAGGAAGCACTCCGAATGTATAAGAATCAGACGGTGCAATTCACAGAGACAACAGCAGCCAGCAAGTGAATTGGCTGAAGTGGGAACTGACAGAAGACCGATTTGTCCAACTCTCAAATCAAACATTTACAGCTATCCTGGCAGATACATGCACACGCACGGCAAATTTGGCCTCCCCTCGGTCAACACGGCCAACGTGTACCTTTAATTATGTCACATTTCCCCTCCCCACACCAAACAAACTCAAAACGGGGGGAAGGGGAGAACAAAAAATAAAGAAACAAAACAACCACAGAATGAAAGGATGAACGGTGATTGTTCCTGGGCCGTGAAGGGGGGAAAAAAATCCTTCCGTCAGTTCCACGTTTCACAAGTCGTCACACTTCCCCGGTGTCATTCGCCACAAATTATGCGTTTCGCATTGCCTGCAGGTGGCTTTTCCCTCGCATCCTAAAGCCCTTTGCACTTTCCTGGGCCGCAATTCCTACCTTCGCTTCTTCTACTTTCTCCCCCTCCCTTACGGACAAACCCTCTCATCCCTCCCATAGTCGTTCTTTTCTTAAAAACCCCCTTGCCTACCCTATTCATTCCCTCATCATCATGCGAGGCTCCTTCCGCTCCGTTGGCAATCAGGCCGGCAATCAGAACCATCCCAGCGTAAGCTGTCAAAACCAAGCCGTGCCCGGCTGCTCCATTGCGCGGTCACTTGCTTCTACCTATTACAGCATTCCACCGTGCGTATTACTTCAACTCAAAAAGCGATGAAGACACCCACCCCAACCACCATTTCACATTCAGTGCTCAGCAAGGTTACAGTGTGCAAGCCAGTCAGGAAGCCAGGGTTGTCATATCTAGGTCAAAACCAGGAGTCAAGAAACTAGACTATAAAATGATACCACAACTCAACTACATTACCTTTAATTTACAAAGGGCCCAAGCTACTCTACGATATTGCCTCAGTCAGGACAAGAAAACACAAAAAACCTGCCATTCAATCCAAAAACCTACATAACTTAAGTTGTTTTTTCCACTGAACCAATTCATCCACTGTGGACACCAGTCGATCGACATTTCTCTCCACTTTCAGTCACAGTTACCGATCATGACTCAACATCGGGAAGAATCTTAAACACGCAGCGACTTAATGTTCGGAGGGGGAAAAAAATGGTAAATTGCCTGTCTGTTCAGGTTACAATATTAAGATGTAATTTCAGCACATTGTCAACTTTTTTCCCAGATTTTTACACACTTGCGGCTCCAGACTCGAGAGCGTGTTCGTGAAATCTGGGAGCCAACGGGTGACAAATAAGCACTCCATCAATCCAAGATTTGTCTGTCATACTTGAGCATTTGGCTCATTCTCCGCTCTCTGTCTTTTCTTTTAGAGTGCATGAGTGTGTTTTCTCTCAATTATTTTCCCTTTTTTTGTTTCCCTCGGTGAAACGTGTGGCCCATTTCAACGGTTCTCCTTTTACTGATTAACCACAATAATGCGTGCCAGACAAGAAAAACGGTGTCAGAAGGTGGATACACTTTGCTGACACCAAAGTGCACTTGGGAGACCCATTGCTGAGGAGCCAGGCACGAGACACATTCAGATTGTCGATCAAAACCATTACAAAAAACAGCTGGAGAAAAAAACAGGAGGGAGAGACCGTAACGACAATCTCCATCTCAAAATTGGGTGTGAAGGGATGCCAAATCACAGAAAGAAATAAAGCGTGTTAAGGTAAATAAGGCCCAGGCTCCAGCCTGTGCAAGAGCATTTTAGTTTCTCAACAATTCCTCTTCTCGCCTCAAAGTCTGTGCCCCTCCCACTCTCCCATCTCCCCCCGCTTGACTAAATTCCCACCGTCTTGCTCCTAGACAGACTGCATAGTGTTGGAAACCCAGACACCCGTCTCCACAAGCAAGTCTGGATGCTTTGCTTCACTTGCAAGATGTTGAGAGGTGACAAGAAAGGGAAAAAAAATAATAATAGCTTACAGGTCGCTTAACTTTCATTTAAAATAGAGCTTAATGAGGTCAGGTACACACTGGCATGGTCTGACTGAAACTCAATGGCTGAGCTGTGTGTACGTGATCCCCAGAGCGACCATACTGTACATGAATGTGTCAATGCATGGGCCTAATGCTGCTCTTCTGTGAAGACAAAAAGTTGTGTTCGAGTGCTGATTTTTGAAGGTACCTGAGTTAGGAGACTAAAATACAAAGGGGAATCGCACTGATGTGTACTTGACAAAGGATACACAATTATATAAGATTCATATTCATCTGAGGCAGCGCCTTAAACAGCGCCTAAATCAGTCCCAAGTGCGACCAAATTTTTGCTAATGCGATCATATTTTCACCATACAGTCGCCATTTGCGACTTAAGATAGCTTAAAAACTACATTCAAAATGTACTTGAAAAATTTTGAGTACGCTTAAAAATCAAAAAGCAATGATTATGTACTCAAAATTTGTTCCGGAAAAGTAGAAATGGCAGCACAAGTCGCATCGTGAATTTAAAGCTTACCGTGTGTGCTGTACATGTACATACATGTACATACGATACTGTGCATGTGTCGCGCTCACATGCATGTGTTGGTTGGTTCCCGATCTAACCACACATTGTTGATGCACTGTGTACGGACACCAAAGCCATTTTGCAAACTGCTACATCAGCTCCATTTTTTACTGCTTTTTTGTTGCAACGTAAGTAAAAACTGAAACGGAGCTCATGCCAGAATTAAAGGGTATTGCTGTGATTTAGAGTGTCAGAAATAGCGAAATTCATGCAGCAGGGTGTCCCACGACACGCTGAAACTACAGACGTCACAACATCTGTGGCTGAACCCCTTGGCAACACCCCTGATTCTGTGGATTGGCCTCATCAACGCTCACGTGCATACATGCAAGTTGAGTGGTGTTTGTGTGCCAGGCCAGGCCGACCGGGTCATGATTCTATGGATGGACGATGTAAACACAGGGTAGTTATACTACATGTGTGTACGTACTATCATGAATATTCAGCACAAGTGATTACTAAACTTTCATAAAGGTGCTGATGCCTAGATTTTTCCCCATTAGGAGCCATTGGCTACCAATTAATTTTTTTTTCTGTTTAAAGTCTTTATGTAGGCAGAGAGCAAATAGCAGCAAGACTTCAACATTATATAAAAAAAAAACAATTTGTTTCTATTCTCTCTCGACATGTGCGTGAAACATAAATAATTCTAAATGCCACGAATGCAGGCAAACACAGCTTAGCTCGCGGCCCAGTGCAATTGGCAGTCTCTTCGACCATCTGGCTGGCAGTGTACCAAGTTGACAGAGGTATGCACACCTGAACGATAATTCCTCCGCAGCAGGAAGGTCGAGATGAGAAGGTCAAGGCCAGCCCAGCTTGCACGCACAGCTCCAGCACAGCTCTGCCACCGCCAGTCGTGTATAAAGAGCATCTTCACTGGCACAGTCTGCCAACAAACTTATTTTTCAGGGATTATGCAAACCGGTTCATCCCAAACAACCCAAGGGGGGATGGCAAGATTTGATGTCACAGTAAATCAAGTTATGGACCTCCAGTGCCTAGAGGTAAGGGGACTCTACCAACGGACGTGATAAAAATAATTATTCTGGGCTAGCACTCCAGTTTTTACGCAAGTCTTGCATCCTGCATTCTCACCGATAATAGCTGTGGGCAGAAAGGTGCAGTCATGTAACCAGGCTACTACAGCCAAATTTAAAGGGCTGAGATCATGGCAGTTTGAAGCCTAACAAAACTGCAGAGCTCCACTCACACTGGTTCATTTCATCCTTGAGGGAGGTTTGGTAAGAATCAAGGTAGCAGAACATTAAGCAACCCTTTGCCTCCACTTTTTCCAACGTCCTTGCATATTTGACGACTACCTTTACCTACTTAATTTTCTGACATATGAATGCTTGGGCACACCTTCGTTTCCAGCAAATATGATACCCCTGTCATTGCTCTCATCCAAATGAAACTTGCTGCCCTCATTTCTATTTTTCCTCCATGTCACTAAAATAAAAGTCACTAAAAATACAATATTCAAAAATTCTCTTTTCAATATCTCCCTAACCTATCAACAGAATCTGTTTGCTTGGAGCTCTTCCCTCTCTCTCTCTCTCCTCCCGCAAGGAATATGCTTTTGGGATTTGTGACAGGCACAGCGCTTGGGGAAAAAAATCCCGTTGCACAACCGACTCCTTTTCTGCTCTCTCTCTGGACACGCTCTGGGATGCAAGATCACCATGCCAACATCGTCGGCGATGTCCACCTTAACAAGCAGGTGTAAGTGAAGGGGATTAAAAAAATACACCGAGAGCGCTCGAATACTTAAGAGCGTGAGGTTTCTATTTCAAGACTTGGCAGATTTCCTCCCCCCCCCTTCTGAAAGACGGTCAAATAATAAAAAAAAAAAAAAAAAACACCCTTGCAAGATTTTTTTCCTATTTATTTTATACAGTTAAGCAAGGCTAGATTGTACAAAATTGTCAGCAGGGCAATAACTGCAGGATTTTCCACAAAGGGGATGGCGGACGGAGGTAGATGAACAGCTTAAGGCCTCTAAAGCTGAATAATTGCACAAGGTTTATTCAACAATGGTGGTGATTTGTCCGCATTAATCAGCCCGGTCACGGGGGTAATGCAGAGCAAATATGTAGCCTTCGGTCTTTCCAATATTGGACAATACCCCAGGACTGCAGTCGGGATAATAACCAGAATTCTGCAGGGAATTGTGGCATGCTCATAAATCCATTTTTTAATATATATTATGTATATCCCTGACAATTTTTGTTTTCCAATGGGAATTCCTGCAAGCTGCAAACCTTTATTCACTACCGGTTTTCCTCTGAAAAAATTCTCTGACTTTAATTTCTCATCTTCACGGGGCATGTGAATAAAAAAAGGGAGAATGCTGAGTTCTTCTTTTCAAAGAAAAATCTGATTAAAAGAAAATGAAACAGCTTTTTGTCAGCTGTTTGTCCCTGAAGATGATTTTTTGAAGAGCTCTTCTCAGACACGAGGGAAAAAAAAAACAGAAAATCTCCTGACATTCTAAATCAAAACAGATTTAGAGTAGAAACGGTAGCTTGGGAGAGATTCCTCTTGTCAAACAGATGACTTTCCTGGACAGCTCAGCAAAGGGGAAAACAGAAAAAATTATGCCCAACAGCAAGACAGAGAAACTGGGCAGGTTGTAACAAGCTCTCTCGACAGAGAAGCAAGCCCGTTTCACTACTTTGCTGCCACATTTGACCCAGATTTCTGATCACTTTTCAATCAGCCACTGGCCAGTGGTGTATTTTAAGTATGACTATTTTCTGCCCATTTAATACAAGTCTACTGTAGTCATGTGACGGTGCAATAATAATCAGCAAATGTAGAGCCAGTACTTCTGTTATTTTAATTTGGCTTTACCCTGCTACAAAAACCTTTTTACTTGATACATAGCTTTTAAAATATCTAAAAAGAAATTTTGCATAAGCAATATAGAGTTTCTCACTACAGGCAAAAATCATGCTTAACATTAACCAAAAAACTGAATAAAAATGAAATTTTATATGATTTTTTTTTAACTTCTGATTCAAGGAATTGACCACTTCCATTATTCCTAAAACCAACAGCCTACCTGATGGACGTAAACCAAATCAAACAAAACAACCCATTAACAACATAACCCATGACAACCACACACTGTGTGACTTTGAGATACTGCCATCTTTCCTGTTCAAATTACCCGTCACTTAGGCTCATCTTATCAGATCGCCAGTTGCCGCAACCATGCGGAAATGGAACGTCCACTGCGATGGTCAGTGAGTTCTCTCCGGCCGAGGCCACGCGGAGGACACTCAACTCCAGGAGGTCACTTTCCTCCAGGCCACTACTGGTGCTCGGACGAATCATCTTCCCACTTCCTCAATTCATCAATGTCATTAAGCTTTGTCAGCCCATGCGCAGAAATCAGTTTCCGTCAAGAAATAAGAATACTCACTGTTCACTACATGTATTTCCACCCTAGCATTACTACCGAAATCATTACCAACAAAATTATCATTCAGATAGCTCGGACTTCGAGTTTACTGGATTTTAAATTACACAGAAATATCATTATCACAAAACAAAGCCCTGTTGCAAATGGCGGCATATTATGAATGCACAGGTGGACACAGCGCACACAGGCAGTAACTGTGCGCGCGTCCAGCGGATGGCATGGCAGCCACCATCAGGTAAGAACCATCAGAGGTGGTCCCCCAAAGGCAACACCGAGGAAACAAGCTCGGGGAAGGAGGGTGCAGCGGCAAAGCAGTCTGACGCACAGGTCAATGACCAGCTGTTGGATTCTGCCCAAGGACTAAGTCTCCCCCCCCAAAAAAAAGGGGGAAAGGAAGAGCAAAGAAGACTGGGTGACAACACTCAGCAATGTTGTACGTGTGGGCTTTGTCATCTTGGTCATATAGCCACACAAGACACACGGGGGACAGGGATTTGAAGAAGGAACATAGAGAGATAAAAACCAACACCAGCTGCCAAATGTGTGAAACGTACGGGAAATGAAGATTGTTCCAACATATCACTTCCACAAATGGACTTGTCATGCATAATTTAAAGCAATATGCACATGTACAAGTTAAGTCTGCACTCTCTCAAAAAGTCCCCCCCCCAAAAAAAGACATACATACCCCCCCTCCCATGTGTCACACTTTCTGACATGTCTTTGAGTGTGAATTTCAGTAGTGGTCGATCAGTCACTTCTAGCAGGGTGCTAACTGAAGACAAACAAGGTGACAGAAACAATACCGGCGGAGGGAAAAATGTGAGTTGTGAGACAGAAACAGATGGCAAAGGCGCGAAAAGAGAGGGGAAAAAAATAAGGTTGACTGCAAGACACTGGAATGAACAGGACACATGCACTTAACCTACAGTCACCAGACACCTGGGTGCTTACCCTCGTCCACGTCCTTATCAACAAAGTATCCACTATCACCACAAACCAAAATCCTTGCAAAAGTCCGACCAAGGAAACCTCGTGTCAAGGTTCTATTTTTTCCCCAAACAGCAACAGTTTCTTCAACTCTTTATCAAGAATCCCCGTTGAAAGTTGAAGAAAACAAAACTTCAAGTCCAGGATGTAACATTCGGACGCCATAGCTGCAACGCATTCGGACGAACATGAACAGCTCCATGCAGTGCAGAAGGGGGGGGACAGAAACAGAGGTTATTGACTCACCGAACTCAGCATACACATACACAAGGCCAAAGAATTCCCTGCTTCACACCTGTCTCTAAACGTGGGACAGGTGTTGCAACCTAATTAACAAACACTGATGGATTTCAGGTACCGTCAGGCCCCCCCCCATTGCATTAACGGTGGCCAGACAAAAAAAAAAATTGGCTGACAAGCCGCTCCATGTGCTCCTGTTGTCTTTGGACAAATTCAAAGGATGCGACTATTTATTGCATACATGAAAAGGGAGCCCCCCTGTGGATTTGAGGAAAATGTGACAACCTTTCTTGTGACCCATCTGGGACCCTGGCTACTATGCTTAATAGCTAATGTTAGGCAAAGTTCCAGCGACACACTTCCATGGTAGAAGACCAACAGTGAATGACAGAGGCTACATGTATGTGATCTGCATGAGTATCAATCAGCATGGGACAGAGGCATGAGTGGGTTGGCTAAGAACATTTTGATGTCTCTGTTCTTATCTTCGAGTGCAAGTCTGGGGAAATTAAAAAACACTTGGTACATTCAAAACAGATGTCGAATAACAGCGTACAGCATTCCCATTAGAAAAACACGACTAAAATGAATGCAATTTTTTCATTTACTTTGTAATGAATCTTTTCCCTGGTTGAAGTGCCTTCTATTATCTACTCCCACGTATGTTTCTCATGAATGTAAAACATGTACATTCATATGAGACCTCACAAGGTAAGCAATATATGTTATTGACCTTTATAAAAATAACAACAGCCTATCGTATTAATGCCTGCGTAACCTATAATAACATCCACATGTGCCAAACTCAAGATCTACGATTGTCACGCAATCCCATTGCGACCGCTCATGCCACAGCCCATGCCCATCTTCCAACAAAGATACAAAAAAAAATTTTTACAAGAGAAAGAAAGGGAGAAAATGGTCACCATTACCGCCAGCCAGCAGGACCCGGGCAGAAATTAATCCAAACTTCGTGATTTGAGCCAGTCAAGGAATATCAGCCCTGGCAGTCGGGTAGCTGCAGGGGGGCTTCACCGCGACTGCATGCAGGAAGGATATACATGTATACACACTGAGGCCCATGGTGCTTTTGGTATGGCAGCGCTTGGTCTCTCAGGGGTTTACTTCACTTTTTTGTTTTCAGTGTTCACTCATGCAGGCCGGGATCAGGAAATTAGTCTTGGAATAATTACAGCAGATGTATCAAGTAATGCAAGGCTGTCTTCGTCTTAGATATGTTACAGTGGTTGTCTGAGCATGCCACCCACTTTTCAGGTACATGTAGATGTGTACAACATGTATTACTTAATGGGTGACAAGCTCCACAGACAATGTGCTCAAATTTGACACTGACTAGGGGTCATCCATTTTTTGTCATCTGTATGCTGGGGGGAGGGGGTGAACTGACGATAATCATCAGCCAGCCAACAATCACCCCACAACTGTTGGATGTGTGCAGAGAGTGCACAGGGCTCTGATACATCATTCATACAAGCTCGGGCAACGGTTATTTCTTAACCACTCGACAATTCTGCCCGGTGTCACACATGAAAAAAGCACACACACAAGTACCAGGCAAAATTCACAAATGTTGAAATCACAGCCACGAGTGAAACAGTCTTCGAGCTCCCCCAAAGCTCCGCTGCACCATGCGTGCAATGAGGATTGGTACCCAGACACAAGTGTACGCTTTGTACGCTTGTGAAAATGACGACAAAAATGGATGACCCCTGAAGCCGTTGATTTCATTCACTTTCTTTTCAATCTGTATCTGATATATTCAGTCGGCATGAATATGCATCTGTACAGAGGGCATGCATATCACTGGCAAGCACACGGACCAAATGTACACGTCCATGTACAGTGTTCCATGCTCTCCCGCACAAGTTCAGGACCTGATTTTTATAAGACTCCTGAACTTGCAGGGGGGGGGAGAAAGAAAGCTGATGTGAGAATTCAAATATGGGCACGCTCTACTGCAAAACGACTTTCACCATCTCACAGCACCAAGGTCATTTCCAACATCAATGAAACGCCATCTCTGATTGGCCGAAATTCAAACGAGGGTGTGTGAGATGAACACTAACGGCCCACACACTGCACAGAGAGAGAAAACAAAAGGCCCTGTCCATTTAATGTGGGCATCTGCACACCTCCATATTCCCGACCCCCTTAATGCTGCTCACATCTCGGCTACTAATTGTAGATGGATTTTCCAAGGCAATTTACCATTCACACGTTCCCCCCTCCAGAAGACGTCACTGCTGAAAACAATTTCACACTGGCCGGCCGATGCATCGGTTTCATAACCTCAATTGACTGCCTGCCACATTATTTGCTGATGGTGTGACATTTCACTTAGTGGAATGAACAATTTTTGTTTTAATTTTAATCCTTCTCACTGTGTCTCCTTAATAAACTCCATCTAACAAACAAGATAAAATTAAACCTTAAACCAAAACTCTGTGAAACAAAGTCGCACATTCAGTAAATGTGCAATCATTTCCAATGTACAATATTGTGAATTTGCTAACTATAAATGTTGATATTCTTTCGTAAAAAGGCACGCATGGATAAAAAAAGTTCGAGAGAAACTCTGAAACAATTGGTTGAAAATAAACCTGACGGTCTGCACATAGATAAAGAGTGGCTTTGGTGTTGTTCTCCCTCCACTTTGTACATGAACTTCTCCATTAATACACAAGTAACCAGACCACTATTTGTGTACCAGCATTTCCACTGCCTGTTTTTGTATTGTAAGGTTGAAAGGTACATGTTTGCAAAAGGTTTATTATACAGACAAGTGGCTACTGGAAGTGCCTCTGGATGACAGCTGAGATACAGCTTTTCGAGTTTCAGCTTGGCGTCTTCCAATTTCAGTTTTCAGTTCCCCCCCTGCCCCGCCTCCTTTTCAGCTCCATGCAGACCCCTTATCCGCCACAGACACGTCAGACTGTTTCACGTGAAGCCAAATTTCCCTTTGCTTCCACAACTCGGCATTGGCGAATGACTCTAGAGCCAAGCCCAATGACCGAAGATGAAACCTTGATTTAGAAAATTGCCTTAGCGCGCTTCAGCCGTTCAAGGTAATTGGGCCCAGGTGGATGCGCCAGCTCTGTGTCTTTTTCGACATGTATCTCCCTCTCGGTACGGCAAAAAAAAAAATATCGGAGCAGAATCCATTTAGGCAAAGACAACATTGGCAATTATGTTAGGGGCTCCAACCCCATCCTGCCGCCATTACTCATCCAGCACAGTCAACGCCAGCACACCGACATCTTAAATTGGGAACACCCAGTTCAGGAAACAGACACTAATTCTCTGGTCTTTTGTTCCAGCAGATCCGTTGCTCACGGCCACCGCCACAATTGCAATCTCTATCAAGTTCTCTCTCCCTGTAAAGCTCTCCTTTCTCTTTTCTTTTTTAAAAAGCTGTCAGGGGACAGAAGTGCACATCATATTCTCCCCCCCCCTCCCCAATAGAAAGGTTTCTAATGTACAAATGCATCAGCACAGGATTTGAAGAAGTGTTACAAAGTAAATTGGCGGCGACAAGATTGAATCAAGCAATGGTGAAGTACCAGTGGGTTAACACGATGTTTGGGCTTGCATCTTGTGACTCTCTGCTGGTAAAGTAAATCTCAGCTCGAAATTCAATTACGTGATCCAGCATCAGAGCAAACCTGTTTCCACGCAGTTTGTCCTGTGACGCAGTGCCTCCAACCTAAATTTCCATTCCCTAATCAAAACCTGCGTGTTTGAGTGTACTTCAATATTTTTCCTGTCCTCCTTTCTCCACCTCAACAACAACCCCCCCCCCCACTGTGAGAAAAACGGTCTTCTGACGTGCCCGTGCACCAGCCTCGCTTGCGCCCTGCAATTTAGCTGAAATCCTAGATGGGATGGCTTTTGGGGGTGCTGCCATGGCGATGAGCAGCTCCCCATCTTTGCTTTTCATCCATCAGAGAGGATGGAGAAGAGAGAACGAAGAGGGAGCCGGGGGGAGTCCGAGGACATCCTGTGCGCTATGTCATCAATAGCTTTACTGGAGGCGGGGGTCCCATCGTGAGCGCCGAACGAGGAGCCCACAAAAGAGAGATGATGGA
This sequence comes from Acanthaster planci, assembly GCF_054643075.1. Classification (NCBI taxonomy): domain Eukaryota; kingdom Metazoa; phylum Echinodermata; class Asteroidea; order Valvatida; family Acanthasteridae; genus Acanthaster; species Acanthaster planci. The sequence goes on along the minus strand of NC_141785.1, from coordinate 3,538,852 downwards.
AGGAAGCCACGAAGAAGATGATGCAGTAAGTTAAGAAGAAGAGAAAAAAAAAAGACGAAATACATTCTGCTATTTCTTTTGCTATCAGTCGCATCGTTGGCCATCTCTCAGTGAGACGTCTTCGTGCACTATCATTTTCAATCGCCCGTAGCTATTTCATCTGACCAACGTTCTGACCCATCATCCTCATCACTATGTGGTCCCGCATGCATTCCACAAACCGTGTACACGAGCAAGGCACAGGAGTGTAAAAAATGGAACACATACCACTGTTTACTGTCCACGCACTGTAAGGCACACCTCGCGCCCATCCTGCTCCTGCTCATTTCTTCGTGTTTTCTACTTTATGTGCGTTTAAGGCAAGGTTATAAAGATATTACATTGGTCCAAACCAGTTCTAGCATCGCTAGGTTAGGTACAACCAGTCACGGTGGAGGGAAAGAGAGTTAGAGGGGGGAAAAAATCCCTCTCTCATTCAATTCATTGTTCAGTATATTTTCATCCGCCTGTTATATTGCATGGGGTGAATAAAACAGCCCAGGATGTTTTGGTGGTTCAGCAACATCCAACAAGCGATTTGAGAAGATTAAATTACAGCTGACGTCGTCAGGAAATTCCTCGCTCAGACTGTGGGAGTGTGTATAGAAATAGGGAAGGATAATAGCGACAGAGGTTCTTCCCCCCCCCCTTTTTTTATTCTACAACAATGGCACAGGAAAATGCATCAAAGTTAACTTCTGGTCATTTCCACAAGATGGCATTTAGGTAGAATAACAGCTCCTGCCATTCAGGCTCTCACGTTACAGCAGAAAAAAAAAATAAAATGAAACCACTCCAGAGACTGATATGAATTTGGCTGCCAAAAATCTCACCGATTTTTTTTTGGTACAGGTATTTCGTCTCCTAAGTATTTTTCTCATTATTGTTTTACTTCAAAGTAAAGTGATGAGTACCAACAGAGCAGACTGATGTTACATGTATTGAAATTAAATAACCAAAATGTTACCCTGGTAACCAATAGCAAAACCGTAACAAGAATCAAAGGAAAGACTTAAGGATCAACCAGCCCGAAGCAATCATTAATGAACTGAACATTTTCCTAATAACCAATCAAATTACAATCTCCAAGCTGGACCTTGTAATTGGCCACAGCCAATCGCCCGTGAGTTCAGATTAGGAGCAATAAAACCAGTACCAATCAACCAGAATCAATACTAATAACCAGCATGTTTCACTGGTAACCAATCAAATATGCTAATCCCAAACAAGAGACCACTTAGCAAACTCCACTGCGTACCAGCCTTGACGATCGCTGCATCACCATGGGAACCAGTAACATCGCACAGGACAACAGCCACGAGAAAAGCCCTCAAACCACTTTGGCACTTGTGCATGCTTTGCACATGTACGTCACGGCTGCATGCCTGCCAAATTCCCGTCTGCCAAGCCAGCCAAGTGTCTATAACCCTTTTCTGGCAAATCTTCCGGTTGGAAAATGAGTACAAAGCACCAAATATTAACCAGCATGCAACTCTGAAGGACAAGCACTCAGCGTTCTGGCTGTGATGGGCAGATAATGTCAAATTTCACTCCAAACCATACTAATGGGGGGAAGGAACCCAGTCTGCAAAAATGCTTTCAAAATAAAACAAGAACAAGCACCCTTTCTTGAATACATGTACATGTATAATGTACATGTACGTTTAGTGATTGTGCTCATTGATTATTTAGGAACAAGCTGAGCCCTTGCTCAGTGATCTGAGCATGCTCCTTTGCCAACACAAATGTCTCATTTCTGTTGATTGCACTGTTGAAATTCCATTAATAACAAAGCTGTAACAGCACCGAGAAGCTTAACAAGTATACAAAGAAGGGCAACTTTCAATTAATTCAATAGAGGCAACATCCATGTCATGAATGTGAATTTTCAGGCCCTGCTTTTGAAGGCTGTGAGATACCCCTTTTCCACGTGACGGCAAACAAGCAGATATAATGAGATACTGATGAAATATGGTGAAGAAAAAAAAAAGAAACAAAAAAAAGACCGGGCAAAAGCACAAAAGAAAATCTGTGCAGACTCTCCTCCTTATGCGAGCCACCACAAAAAGCTTGCTGTCCACAGCAGGGCAGCCTGTAATGGGACCAATTTGTTCCTGTCCCATGCCTCCTGATTGCCAACAATAATGTGACCTTGCAGCACCCTGAAGCCCATCATTTCCACTCCCTTTTGATATGCCAAATTTCTTCTCCTGATACAGTACCAAGCATTTCGGATGGTAACTTAAGCAAGCTGCCCAGGCCTGGGAAAAGAAGGAATTTCAAAGTAAAGGTGCACCTCTTTGGTACAATACCAAACACCATGAGAGGGGAGCTGTTTTAAAAAAACATAGGATGCAGAACTTCAGGGAATACAGGGTCATCTGAGAAGGATTGCTGAAATTTGAGTCTCAGAGAGTAGAAGTGGCACAAAGTCTGCTTCTTGTGTTGCTATCAGATCTCCAGGACCAATTTACATGCTCAAGGTGACAGTTTCATGCCGAATCGTTCCCTCATTCCTGGCGCACTGCACGCCAATTACTCCATTCAAATTACGATTATCCTCGCGATACAAGACATCCTGCGATTTTCATGGACAGTGCCCATATGAAAGAAAGAGCCAAGGCCAAATTACTCGCTCCTTAAGAGATGCCGCTGCAACCATATGGGTTCCACAAGGGAAAAAAGAAATACTCCAAAAAAATAAGAAGTTGTTCTTGCAGAAACCATTTCTATTATCAATCCCTTCCCCTGTACCTTGATAACAGAATAAAAAACTGAATAAGCTCTGAAGGCTTGGCCTTCAATCACTTTCAACAATGCAAGCGAATTAGTGCATTAATTGGCGAGGCCACTTCAGTGCAATGAGAAAACTTTGGCGCATCTTTCTCAAGAACTACCTAGATCATTCTAGCAAGCACTGAATAGGTGACCACAGCTCGGATGAGCACTACACGTTTTTCCTTATCAGCTTCTTTTTTTTTTCTATTCTCCAATAGATCAGAATCTTGTTCAGATCATTGGAAGACGTGGAAGTTTTAAAAGAAGGTTTGACTGCAGTACTTTCTCGCACAACAGTTGAAAACTGTCAAGAATTTTCCCCGCAGGCAAAAAGAGACCGCCGATCCCATACACTGTTCTTGTATAACATCCACAAAGATTCATCCACAATTCAGCTCAAACATTGCGGCACATCTTCTTTTTTTTTTTAAATGTCTTAGTTATAGCCCGTGCGAACACGTGTCAAACAGATCTTTGCCCCGAAGTTAAATGGGGGAACAAAAGAAAGACGTCTTTTGTTTGCAGTAAGTCATATTTGTTCAGTTATCAGAATGGACTATGGCATTTGTGCCCACCAAGCGCAGCCCCAAAACAGCTTGACATTTTTAGCTGCCTTTAGGAACAGGATATCTGAGGGGGGAACAGTGGGAACAACTTACCATGATCTAAATCAGAAAAACATATTTCTACACATTTGACAACCTTTCATAGGGTGTGAAATTTAAACAGGAAACAAACATTTCACCTTGAATTTTTCGTATCCTGTGAAATGTGAACATCAATAAGACATGAGTGTGGGGATTTTCAACACTTCAAAGGTTTCCCCCAGATCAAGTGAACCTTCACCCACAAACCAATAGAACTAGCAGTCCCTTTCACAATGTAAATTTTATAAGCATTAATCTTTTCCACTGAATTATTTATAATTATAATTAGAAAAAATGTTGGTTTGGTTTAATGGTCTTTGTGTGCCCAGCTTTCAACTTCAACATCTTCCTATTTTGATCAAGAGTGCCAACTTCCCATTAAATAACAAAGAGAGGGAAAAATGGGGGGATGATGGCCATTGGACAGGCACTGCAGCTGACATCGCCGATTAAAAACATCCCCGGGTGCTAATGGGGCAAACGCTTGTGTTTAAGCATCTTAAAGCAAAGGAGTGATAAAGCCACTACCCCCACTGGCATGTGTGGCCGACTTTACGCAAAATCGGGCAATGTTTTAGGCTAAATGCATCATGTTATGGGAACAGATTACTGGAAAAACCCTCCATCAACATTTGAAAACCCCAAATTGTTGCGATTACAAATGTATAGGGCAGAGCACTGAATAATAAACATTACTGACATATATGTTACAAACATTCAATCGTCATGAATTACTTAACGGTATGTATATTTTCAGCATCAAACAGTTGCATATATTCTTTTAAAAGTCTACTTTTTTTACTGGTCCTATTCTATCTCAATCAGAGTACTTAAAGAAATCAGCACAGGAAGGAAAACAAAGCAACTATATACATTCAGACCAAACCCATCGATCACTTTCATAACAGCATGGCCGATTGGCATCAATTGCAGGGGTTTTCCTATCCAATTTTTCCTCCCCTCTTAAAATGAGAGCAAACGCGGTAGGAGTTTAATGGGAACTGACCATGGCAGTGGAGGGAATTAGGCCAATCACACGGCTTGATCTGGGTTAATACTATGCACCACGCCACGGCAGGACCAAGGTGCTTCAATAGTATTGGACGGTATTTTAATTAAATATCACCAACAATATTGGCCGGCCTACTTTTTTTTTTATTTATTATTCCCCATAGTCTCCATTTTTTCAGGTTTTCTGCATTCAAAGGTGTTTTGCCTGTTGAGCTTATTAACACAGAACACTCGGCAATCAATCCCTGTGGCGACAGGAAGAATTTCATATCCTCTCCTTAAAAAAAACCGAAAGACTCGGAAAATACTTTTAAAACTGAGAAAAAATTTTAACTTTACTGCAGCTTGTATTATTAGTTCTTGGATTGCTTCCTTAATTCTGTTCTGGTTAATGACAATTTTTGAATAAGCCTCTATCAAAAATCCCTTCCCTAAATTTTAACACACAGAATTCAACAATCAGATCCCCTAAACTGTTCAATATCTAACCCACTTACCCAAATAAAACCACATAAAACCGTGACCTAATTATTCCATCCCCACGTACAGTATCTTTTATTTTTTTTAAATAGTGCATTTTAACTGTACTCCTCTTCAGCATTTTCCCTTAAAAGGCCCCCCCAGCTCGCCTCCAATATAATAACTAGAATTCGATTGAATCAAGCATGCCTTTGGAGAAGAAAAACAGACTAAATCTGGGTCAATTGGAGATATGCTCGTCCTAAAAAAACGACGCCTTGTGTACACATCTTGTCATGCCTTATTAACAGTAACCTAAGTCCTACTTCTTGGCCCTTTTTGCACTATCAAGCTCAGGTTCTTCTTGTTATTGCTAAATCTGGTAATATCATCTACTTTTCACGGCCCATCAAAGCAGTAATACATTGAGGGGACCTTTTGGTGACGATCAGAGGATTTGAATCTCCCTTACGAAAACCATCCCCACTTTCATCAGAGTCCAGCATCTTTCCCGTCCACACCTGTCTTTTCCCCCCCTCCTGACAAACCCTGAGGCAATTTGTTCCCATTCTCCATGTACCATTATCCCAGATCTGCCACCTAAACTGGGTATAAATTCTCGTGACACGAACACAAATTGCCAACTGCACACCACAAAAAAAATATCTACAAAGAAACCTAACAGCAAATAACGCCACCCCTCTTCGATTTTGTAACCTCGACGCAGTTGTCAGCTCAAGCGATACATTTCTTAGCTTTTTTTTTTTTCTCTTCGAAACTGTCAGCTGTCGGGCTGAGGTTACATTGGGGGAAGAGGGAGAGAAGCAGTAAGAAAAGGGAAAAAAACGGCGAAAATTAATCATTTCCTAGTGTTTTAGAGGCACAATGACCCAGTTAAATTGCCAATCGTTCCCCGCGGAGCCAAGTGAATCAACTTTTTGTATCACTGGGAAAACGACGGAAGAAGTGCTTATGACGAGCAGGCTGTAGCGATATAAGAGCTTCCAGCCATTCTGCAATCTGCCAACACAATTTCTGCCACCCTCTCACTCCACATTCTTTTAAGCATCCCATTCTGCTCTTAATTGACCACGGGGTGGGGGACGGGGGTGGGGATGTCATTTTAATTTCCCTTCTTTCCGCCCCAGTTCACTCAATGTGGCTATTTCTGTCCTGAAATAGCAAGTTAAACTGGAAATGTGTTAATAGCGAATTACCTGAAGGAAATTGTTGTCCAATCTTTCTTGAGGTATTAGGCAAGTCCTTTTTCTGTTAATCATCCCTGATTCTTGGAAGACGGCTGCATTTCTTTCTTTCAAAATAAACACCACTCAAATATGCTCAATCTGAAAACATTAAATTAAATCGTCATCGAATACATTTTTAAGAACCAAGCCATTTGCATTGATGTCACATCGCTAACTAACAGCAGCAAAGTAACTAATGAATTTGTAGAACAGGTAATTGTTCAGGTAATTAATTGATTTAATGATCTGTGAGTCTGGTCCTTAACTCTCCAGCCCAGATCTCACGAGGATAATTCAGATAAGCCCACCAAGAATCCACCTAGATAATTTTTCCATTTGAAGGGGGCAGGAGTCACACACAGTAGCAGTGTAATCAGCCCAGATATCGAGTCAAGTCAGCATTTCTGATCAGGAAGAAAATTTGGAATACCTCGTCAAACATTTTGCTCCGACTACAACCATGATAACTGTACCTTTTAACAGCTGAATACAGGCTGCTTATTTCGTGATTAAATGCATGGGATGAATCTGTACACATCCTGCATGACAACAGATGTGTTCACTGTATTACTTTGGTTGAGAGAGAGCTTTATCAAATGCAAAATGCATTGAATGATGAATCTCACACTGCAATATCACAGAAGTTGACTTGTGATGCATGGGTTTGCAGCCAAAAACCACCAAGGACGATAAAAACAAGCACAAGTGAATGTGACCTGCAACATTTTGAGATGAGCTCAGACAGTTATTCCTTCTATGAGACCAACGTCACCGCCAAGGTCGTAGAGAGCTACAGACCGATGTCATCTAAGAGTGCATGAAGAAATCACTCAGCACTGGTGAATATATGCGTCGCATGGCGCCCGCAAAATAATCGTCATTCTTTCATGTAATACACTGCTCACTTTCGTTTTCATCCCCAAAACATGCACGCTCATAAAGAAAAGCATCCGATAATTAAACATCCTCTCAGATGCTTCATCTCTTTCCTCTCTTTTGTTCTTCTCTGGCATCCAACAAATCATCAGCACCACCCTTATTCAGCCCAATGCACCCCCCCTCCCCCGATGAAGTTATCAGAGGCCGTTATGAGCGAGCAGATCTTTCGTCGCCGACCGATAACCATTGCCAGGATGCCGCACGTATAACGCGACACCAGTGCCGTCGCCGCTCTCTGGATGCTGACAAGGAAACAGGGAGGTACAGACTTGATGATGACGGGGAGTTCGAATGAAGGCAAGAAAAATGGCGGTGGGTGGGGGGACTTTGGCTGGCCAATGCAGACATCAAGTTGACCATGATACCTGGACGTTTTGTTAGAACTTCCCCAAAATCTGTTAGGTCAAAACAGTTTCCATCAACTCAGTTGTAACTTCTGAAGAGCTTTGATTTTGGAACATGACATGATTTTGTACACAATAGCTACATGTCCTTGGCTTAGGGATCTTTTCTATCCACCAAAATCAAACAACATCCAGCTCTGGGATTTTTAAGGTTCAAATTAATTTTGTAAGGTTCAATGTCATTAAATTTAGAGCAATCAACCTTAAAGGAGATACAGGGAGGTTACAATCGTTTTTACAAATTCCTAGAAAAATATGTAAAACAAAGGCGAACTACAACCAACGCAAAACCCTATAGGCAGACAGCTTCATTAATATCTGATAAGTTCTTGTTACATATTCATTATGGACACTATATTTTAATACAGTTTTATAGGGTGTCCACATAATGTAACTGAATACACATGTTGTATTTAAAAAATTACTATATTTTAAAAATGAAAGCTGTGAATTTACACATGCAGACTTCCAAACCAACTAGTGTAATTTTTTTTTTTAATGTTCATGGGAAAGACCAGCCATCTGTAAAGATATTTTGTGGGATGACTTAAAAAAAAAGAGAGAGCTAAAGGAAAATAGACCAGCTATAATTGGGTTGTGAGCACTCTCAACGCTGTTGACTCTTTGACATCTAAAGAGAGTTCCATGGCCCGAGTCTCCACGGGTCCTGGATTATTTGTCCAAACCTCCCTTCATTCCATCCGACTATTGCCCGGGAGCAAAGCCATCTTAAAAAGGCAAACCGCAAGAAGAAAGAGAGGGGAAAAAAACCTCAATTTCACCATTATTCTCCAACAGAAAAAAAAAAGGAAGAAAAAAAAAAGTAGGCCAGCGTAAGAGCAAGGCATTCCAATGCCATCAAATACTGCCCGCAGACAAGAAATGCCACAATCCAGGTATTTGGAGCTCCAGCACATGTGTGTGCACATGTTGCGCCAGGCTGCACAAACGCAAGCAAGCTGAGGCGCTCATCAAAATAATTGGTCAAGGTGTCCAAAATCATTTCCAAAGCCATTACACAAGTACGCTCCTGTCGCCGACAATATCACTACGCAAGTTACACAACAATGCCAAGGGAGGGGGAACTTGACAACACCGGAAACGATAGGGGGGACTAGCTGCCAACACTGACACAGTGGCAAAACATGCAAGGCTGCACAGACTACTAATACTGACCAACCGTCTACAAGTAAATCACCCGCTGTCTGCTTGCACTCCCAGGTAGTGCCAACCTACCAGGCAGGCTAGTAGTTTGACATTCTGCAAACAGCCCCCCCCCCTTCCCTCTCCGTGTCCATTCCCCTGTCATCTCCCTTGCCAAAGATGCCCAGCCACGAGAGGAAAGCTGACCCAATGAAATGCTTCCTGCCTGGAAATGATACAATCACAAAACCGGCTGTTGAGGAGTGGGGGCTGAGGGATTCCAAAACCCTGTCTCTTCTATATTTCTCCCCTGGACAGCCTACAGCTGCAGAGAGGCAGAGGCAAGCCCCACAATCACACCCTTAAGCTCCCCCAACCCCTCACCACCTGTCTCTGAGAACTCAGTGTGCTGTTTAAGGGTTAGGTCTCACTAAACACCAGCGCTGAGGCAAAATAAAGGCCCCATTATTCAGTTGGAATAAGTGAATTTATGTCAGAAATTACATGCACGTGTGGTGCTATAAGAAATTGAGAATTGATTCCCACATTTTAACACAACCAACAACCTTGCCCAGTTTCACCTCTCACCGTACGTTGTACTGAAAGTTTTTCCCACAGTTTCTCCTTTTTGAACACTTTGGTGCTTAGCTATGGCAAAATACACACTTATAAATTCTGCCAGGCTGGTTGCCTCAAATCAATTTACTTCTGGAAAAAAGCACGCTAGCTAAGGAAAAAAATCTTTCGGATAAACACTGCAGTGGTCCTAAGTACTCTGGCCTCCAAGGGTTAGTCTATCTAGACTTCTTATTTTTTTTCCTCTGCATCTAAATGTCTTAGATTCAGAGGGATTTGAAGCATCTCTTAGCCACAAAGCTCTTTAATCCCAGTGCCTGTGACAAAGGGTTGTTTTTTGTTTCTGCCTATGTTGTGTTGAGCATGACTTTAAATTAAAGGGCTTTGTCACTACAAATGAAGTAATGGAGATTTCAAGCATTCCCCGTCATAAAAGTAGGACATGCTGATAGCCAGAAAAGGGGTTTTAAAAGAGGTCAGAGCAGGATATACTGATGTTATCAAGAAAAAGTTTTTAGATACTACTTCTTTAAGTCAGTAACTTTCTAATGCAACTAATTAGCTTTCAGGTTTAATCATTCATACCAGATATGTAATAGCCAAGATCAACCTAGTTATGACTTCTCAAAGTCACATCTAGTCCTTAAACTATCTCCTTTAAAGTGGCTGTGCTCTCCAATCCAGATTTTAAAACTTAAGTAATTTTGAAACCAGTCAAGTTTTCATCTGGGGAAGAGCTGCCCCTTTAAAGTCATTCCCTGCAAGTAGTCTGGTGCACCCCGGTAACGCTCATTGAAGCCTGTGTTTTGGCTGGGGCTCTGTTGCCAGGAGATACAGAAGGGAGACCTGCACAATGCAGAGAATGCTGGCATTGTTGCCCCTAGCGTGGGCTTTTCTTCAGTACCCAGAAAAGGGGGGAAAAAGCGGGCTGCCCATCCCTGATTTTGCCCTTTGATAACTTGGATTTGATCAAATGAAAGATGAAGCTGGAGATGCGGAGGTCATTTGGATGACAAAGCACAGAGTGTGCTGGTGCTTGTGTTGGCTGGGAACTATCCAGGTTGGGATACTTCACTGGGGATGAATCAAGAAGCTGGGATTGTCGGAATGCCAAGTTTGCTAAGCCACATAATGCCAGCATGTAAACAGGAATTTTAAAATGCAGTATATCACCATAAGCACTCTGGCTGGCAAGCTTACAGGGAAGACATGACTGCCAGGCATGACAGGCCTTTTCAATAGACACCACTGCGTTATCAGCAAAATAACGTTCTGGATATTAGCAACTTGGGACAATGTCTGCTCCAAGTTAAGGAATTCTTTAACCACTTGCGATGCTCCTTGCTTGCCGACTGAATCGCAAAGAAGTTGAGAATCAATATGATAGAAATGGTGAAGGAAAATATCTCGGTGTGCCGAAAGTCCCCTTGAGATCAGAATAATTCCTGATAAATGTACATGTACCATTCCTGCATGGATATCTGTCAAACATGACTGATGGATCCCACAATGTACATCAGGAATTAATTTTCCTCGATCACCGACAGAAGAGAACGAGATGGGTGACCAGCGGAGCGGAACGCCGACTTCAGTGGCTGACCGCCCATTATATGACTGACAAGGGGTTCCCCCTTCCTAAAAAAAAACATCGGGACATTTGTCATCAGGGTAGGCAATATGCAACACGGGCTCTACAGCTCATTCATCAAAGGATTAACGGTATTTTTTTTTCCCCTTTTCGGGTCCAACAGACCATGCAACTGACACTGGGCAGAAATAGGGACAGTCAGTTGAGTCCCCCCCAACAGAAATTAGACCTGGAAAAAAAAATCACTCAGTGAAAATGAAATCCTTCTTATAAGGGCTGGAATAAGATGAAACTGGCGGGAACAGTGTAAGAATTTCATAAACTTTTCCTCTCCCCCCTGTAGGGATAGAGATTTTGATTGTTTTCAAAACCGCAAGACTCCAGGATGGCCAAGTACCGAGTGGAGGGTGCCAGAACGAAAGGCAGAGTGGACAGGCACTACAAGAACTCTCCACTTTTTTCCAGGTTCGAAGCCTCCGCATCCTCAAGGACTCTGCACCATCGGAGTATTTTCTTTTTATTCAATCTGCAAAGCGAGTGAAACATTACCCCTGAATGAGTTTCAGATGGCAAAATACCACAGAACACCTCCTTCTATTAGAAAAGGACCTTTTTGTAGCCTCCTGCACATTTCCTAGAATACCAATTCTGAAAAGCCCAGGCCCCCACCCTTTAAGATTTAACTACTGCTGACAACTGCTGTAAAGAGGGATTCCATTTTTGTCCTTCAGAATGGGAGGATTTGGCCTCCCTAAAAGAGTGAGTTAAGAACACAATGACTTTGGCAACCAGGAAGCGTGCTTTCTTCCTGATTTCTTCATTTGCTCGGCCGTGTGGCTCTGATGGGAGCTGCCCATTTTGACTGTGGGGCACTGTTTACACTGGCCAATTTGCGCGGGGGGCCCGCCCCACCACCAGACCAGGACGTGAGCACGGCCAAAACAATTTCAGACTTAACCGATCACTTAAGTTACATGCACTTGACATTTTGCGTAGCAAAACAAACAACACACAACTCAATCCCCGGCTTTGATGCAAGGAAAACAGTCAGTTTTCTCCCCCACTTTCGTCCCCGCTGAACGCTAATTTTCGCCCGCCGTTTATCCGCACGCACTGTTTGATTCAACAGACAGATATACAAGGGGAGAACGGAGACCTAAAAGACCATCGCTACCGTCCTGGCTCTCCAATTTAAAATCCTGTGTAAATGCACCTGGGGGAGGTTGAAGGGGTTCCATGGTTTAGCGGTCTACCCACTCCCAGACATTTTTAGTGTAAACACATTAGGCGGCCCGTAACCGCCAACCAACGGATTTGTTCAGACAAGTAAGAAATTAAAGAAACTCCCCAGCTCCCCATCCCCAACAGCAAGTTCTTTTTTCTTTTCTTTTTTCTTTCTCTGACAGAGGCCACCAAAAAAAAACAAGAACCGGGCACACTTTTTGTCATCTTCTTAGCCGTTTTTCTGGTGCAGCAACCTTTTCGTGTGGATCTTCCCCCCTGCACATAATCCAGTTCCACACTTTAATGTATGCATATTTTGGTGACTAACCAGATTTCGCTGGCCGCTGATTTCATTACAGGACTTCCGATATGAGACAGATTACTCCTGTTTGGATAGGATGATGGAATTCCAGCAACCCCCAAATTCTCGCGACCACCACCCAATGCAGTGATACTGGGGCGAGAGGGATGACCGAAATCTATTTGCAGTCATTATAGGGAGTATCAACTTTCACATCTATTCGCCAAATTCTGATGCAGATCCCCTATGCTTTTGCAGGTATTAAAACAAAAAAAACCTGCAGAGTTTGTGGCTCTGTGTATTCTTGAAGCACGGCAGACGAAGACAATTTGGAGGTGAATGTCCAACCTCGGTGAGAAAAATGTTCATTGGTCCATCTCTTCCACCCCACGAGCCCGGTAGAAATAAATTCCCCTGGTTCCCTGTATTTATCTCCCTAATGTGTTCCGAGTGAAATATTCCACTTGTGGCGGAAGCAAAATACATTAATCAATCAGTCAGCCGGTATTGAATACCTCTTAACGTTCTACCAGCAGATATTAAATTATTTATCTTGGCACTGATGACGGATGACAAACAATTCAACCGATATAAATCACTTAATCAATTCAAATATGTCGCAGGGTGCGATGCTGAGCATCCAAAGTCCTGCAGAAGCACCAAACCACAAATTCGCCTTTCTTTCCCTTTTGTTTTTTCCTTTTCTCTGGGTTTTGCGGATTGAACCCTGTCCCCCGACAGCAGGCAATGTGCCCTCTCCACAATTGTAATACCATTGCCTTAATTTATGGTGCTGACTTACTGTCATTCAGGGGCAAGAGAGAGGCAAAAATTCCTGATAAAGATTTCAAGAGTAAGATGGACAGTATATATGTACATGTATATGTCAAGGGGTGTACCGCATCTGGTTTGAGCTGTAGCAACGTCATCTCGACTACCTCGTCACGGAACCTACCAATCCGAGAGCGCCCTCGCTTGTTCACCCATTCCCCAGCATAGGAATCCCAGCAGCCAACAGGTGATAACAAGAATCTTTTCCAATTTCACTCAGGCCAATATAAACACACTCAATCACACCATTTTGCAGCCGCTTGCTCATTTCAATTGCCTTTCTTTTCAAAGCCGTTCTTTTCCCCTTCTCATTCTCCCTTCGCTCCTTTTAAAACAAATTGCAGCGCGCAAGCCAATAATGATTCGTGGGGGGGGGGAATGGTAACCTTACTCTCCCCCCCTTCCCCGCACAGCTGAGGGTGTTTGCAGAAGAGTCACTCGACTGGCTCTGCAGCTCTGAGGCTTGTAATCTGTCATACAAGCATTTCTGGCTTTAAATCTTTCCGCGCACTTTCGTTGAAAAATAGTACCATTCAAAGTTGATTTTCGAACCAAAATAATAAAATCTTGGAGTCCACCGAGTACACAACTGTGCTTTAAAATAATGACTAAAGAACAATGCCCATTAACGAAATCACAGTTTACTTGATTCCATTGCTCTTCGAATGGGCGTTGGTGAAACGATGATTAAAGCCTTCTAAATCTACTTTCACCTTAGGAGACAGGAGGAGAGTAAGAAATTACAAACTGATTGAAACCATTTGGCAATCGAAACATGTTGGTAAAACAAGGAGGTCAGATCTCTACAACTACTTTCACATCTACTGCCACCACATGACCACTCTTCCATCACACAAGGCAATGGAAGTTAAAGATGCCGAGACAGATTTTTGTTCAAAGGCACAAATTTGAGACAACACGGCCGGTGAACTACAATGTAATTTCCAGCACGTGACTGCATGGTTACGACGCAACGAAGCAGAACAAATCTGGCACACACTACAACTTTAAGGGATTAATAGACTTGTGTGTAACGGCACATCCCCAGATTTTTTACTCTCCTCTTTCTCCCCTCCATTTCTTTTATTGGCGAGCCCACTCTCTCCCCGGAATCCAGTGATTTGGTTTGAAAAGTGCGAGGAGCAGACGAGCGTCGAATGATGAACCGCATCTCTGATTGTCACGGACGGATGGCAATTTGCAGAGGGGCCGTGTTCTCCAAAGGAATTCGTGTACACCCCTGAAATTCCCCCCCCCCTCTCTCTCTCTCTTTCTCTTTTTTTTTTTTTTTTTTTTGGTCAAATTAGAAAGCTTCACATTCAGCCGGGTTTATGATTTGCCGAGGTTAAACCACTTTTCGTGTTCAGTGTCCTGCCCTGATGCTATGTGAAATTTGAGGCGTGGGCATTTGTCCCTCCTCTCTGGGAAACAGCATGAGTTCCTGGCCGAGCTCAATCGCTGGAGTTGACAATATTGTGCCTTGCCCAAATTGACAATATTGCAGGTCTGTGCTTGGTACCTGGGTCCCCCACCAATGTCAACACCTGATTCCAATTTTGGGGGGCCTGGGTATCCATCTTCTCCCCTCCCCCCCAAAAAAACAGGCACATAAACAAACAAACTGCACAGTTGTTTATTTTGCCTATTTTCAATACAGGTACATCATCTTAAAGACTCTACATCAAACTATAGCCAGACTTACGTCATATCATACTCCCCCAGAATGTACCCTTATGGTGGCATGCAGTGCCGTCATCATTAGCAGTCCTGTGTAGTCAAATAGCCACAGCATCCAGTGTAATCCGTTGTAATCCGTAATTTACGGCATTTTGTATGACAGTTTTTTTTTTCAAGAGTAACATGAAAAAGTAAAACCTTCATTTTCTGTTTCTGTTCCATAAATGTGTCCAGAATGATCGTCTCAACAGTCAGGGGAAAATACCTACTTGCCAATAAAAAAACAGTAACGGCTTTCATTAATAGAGAACGGGTGATTTGGAACTGGTACTCTCAGTGTGAAACCATGGTACATTTAACTGTTTGCCACCAACCAGTGATACCAAGTGCGGCAGTTGCCAACAGATTTGATTGACAGGACCGGCACAGGTGGTGGTGTCATTAATTTTTGGCACTTGGAATAAACACCCAATTTAATTGCTGAAATTGCGAGTGTCCACATGACTTGTGCCACTGACTTGGAGATAAATTTAATACAGGGTATTGGTTTGACTTTCAAGCCCTTGAAAGATATTTTCTCGATTGAACGGGGCACATGTTCACACGCAGGAACACACATTACTTGCTGCTTGTTCACTGTGTGCCCAAAGCCATTGGGTATGCTTGCAAGCAAAATCCATGCTTTGCATAAATTTCCATATAAACAGGCACTTCAAAAAACCCAAGAATTGAGTAATTGTACAATTACAATGCCGTGTCTATCAACAGTGAACACGGCACTTTCAACTGATGACCCATTCTGGCCAAACAAATCTTTTCCCTGCAGTGCAAATCTGTGTGAGCAATGCTACTTTTCTGACCAACTGAAAAGGAGCCGAGAAGTTGTTCTCATGAAAAATAAATCACACTCAAATTTTCACCGATAACCCATTTTTGGGGGGGTGGGGAAAGAAAAAATTTCTCACGCAGGCAAAGAGTCCATAGTACTTGCCTTTCAAAACTGTAAGACCATTTTCCCTCCAACCTCCCACAAATCGACATGATACCCATATTCAGTTGTCCCACCGGTTACCGTTTCAAGCTACCAGATCTACACATACAATACCCAACAAGCTCATCAAGGAAACTACCAGTGATTCTCTTGGTTTCCTCCCATCACCCCCTTCCCAAGGCCTAACTGAGACCCTGGCCATCGGACAAAAGGTGCACAGTTTCTGTTTATTCTGCGCTCAAGCTGTTATTGAAGGTTTTGAGTTTGGTAGTGAATAGAAGGGCTCGGCATTCGATCCTAAATCTACTGTTACACACACTGATGTAGCTTATTTGGAGGTTTTCCCGCGAAATTAGGAATGCGATATTGGAGTTTACACGACTCATCTGCTGGCCTAGCCACCCATGAATAAACAGATTCGATACATGTAACTGTACAGGGTTATTCAGTTTTCTTGTTCCAAACAAAACTGCAATTCAAGCACTGAAACAATTTCAAACCAGGTCATGTTTTTCCCTTCCCTAAAACTTTGGACCCAATTACATGCACATCATCATTTTCACTGGTACAATACTATGAATGCTTGTTTTTCTTAATAAATACTTATTCAACCGGCGTCCAAATAATGTGTATCAAGTGCAGTTTAAGAATTCAATTAAATGCCTATGGCCGAGTTCGGGCGCCGTGTTCTTGACACGGGTTTCTTGTTCTCGCGCTCGAACGGCTGGAACAGGACTCAAGAACACTGTTTTCGGAACAGGATCACACAAGGAAAAACTCACGAGATTTTGATTTTTGAACAGCTGCAAAAAATAGAGAGATGGTTTACAAAGTTGTAGACAATAGGAAGTTTTGCAAAATCAACATTAATTATTTTTCACAACACAGAAGTGAATGCTCCTGTTTAAATAGAAAAGAATTCAGCCCAGTTGTCCAAGCATTAACTCTCGAATAGTTTACTACAATACAGACGCCGCCATGTTGCTTGTCACTAACTACCAGCGATGACCAATTTGTACGTTCCCGGCGTTCGAGCTGCAGACCAAAGAACGACAAATCAAGCTGTTCGTGAACATACGAGGACAAGCCGCCCGAACTCGGCCTATATGAATACGCGTAATTTGAACCAAAGACTGATAAATACAAATTTAAAACACAAATACAAAATTTCCTTCAGTTTTAGGCACCACTTCTTAGCTAACAACCTGTACGAACGTCAAATGCATCATTCCAAGAAAGGGAATGATTAGCCACGAGAAAAAAAAAAAAAACGAGAAAAAAAAAACAGAGATAAGCTTAAAGAGCTCAAGATCAAAATACTGATGCTTCATTTCAAGCCGCCTCTTCCACACTGGCTGTAAGTGTCGCAAAAACGAAAAACATGAAGTTGAAAACCCTGTGCAATCATATCGCTAATGGAAGAACACGCGCTGGTGGCACACACGTCCATCAGAACAGCAGGCACTGACAAATGAGCACTGAGAGAAATTAACTGGACAAACGAGAACCAGACGGGGAGAATTTGCTTAGCGGTTAACAGCCATTCACTCTAATAGACAGGTCATGTCCTAGCATATGTCTGTGTGTGCATTAATGTTATCTTTACGTCGACGCACAGAATTGGCTCGAATGCTTCAACGGACGGCGAATATATCCACACGGAGGTGTACATTCAAGGGAGATTTTAAAACCTGGGTCATGTCGGCATGAGACATCCATTTCTACATGAGACCTCAATTTCATCTCCAGATCCAAAGATTTCAGCTTCAGATCTCTGATTTAAGAGATTCCGGCTGAAGACACATCCATAGTTCTTCTCCACCCAGTATTGATTCAACACTAGAACCCTACAATATAATCCAGGACAACGGATGAAGGCACAGACAGAGGCAAATCCAAGATTTTCACTCCTGCTTCTGCTTTGCAACAATCTTCACAAAGGGATTCATGTTGCAGTGCGATTTCCACATACAGTGTACTTAAACAGACAAAAATCTAATCTTGTCCTCTCCTTTTAAATGGACGCATTCATAATCCTTGTCCTAAAAATCAGTGACCACTTCATGTGTCAAAATTTTCTAAAGAAAAGTACTGCAGGAGTCTTTCCAATAATAAGTGCATGACGTCAAGGAGAGCGTTTCCCCCATTTTTATGTTGAGATCCTGCAGCTAAGTTGACTTCCAAAAATCAATTCGCTGCCAACTGTGTTGGAAACTCAACAGCTCTCGAATTGACAGTTTGGCCAACGTAAACCAGCCTGGAGTGTTTATTCTCCCCATTACAGAAACCGGTCCCCTGCATGCAACACAGAGGAGCGGATTTTCAACTCACTGATCCTCCACAAACACACAACCCTCATGCCTTTCTCTGCGAGCCTACAATACCTTTTTCTCATCTTTGGAAACTACCCAGATGTTGTGGCCAGCCCCTGCCATAGGTAAACACTCGGGCCGCACAGATGTCGCGGCTATATTTGACTTGGAGATGATGCTCAAATGCTCCAATATTGATCCACAACGACCCTCTTGACTATAAGCTGCATACATCAGCCAATACCATTCAGAAAACACCCAGCTCAGCTTTCTTTTATTTTCTATTTCCAACCCAAATATGAAATGCACACATATACATGTATTCTTTGGAATTCAGTCTTCATTCATTTGGTACTGAATAAGTTTGACCTCCAACTATTGTTTGGTTTAATTAATGTACTTTCACACTTGACAGTGTAAGTTGGGTGGAAAGTAAACTCCATTGCTAAAAGACACCTACCAAGTAACAAGAGACACATTTCTTTTCATTGTGCCAATAGACACTCGTTCCTGACAAGAATATACTAAAAGCATACTAGCAACTGCCATGTAAATTTCGCCTTAAGTGAAGTCTGCCACTCTGTCTCACCAAGGCAGCCACCTCAAGCAAATGTTCGTGCTAAACCTTGATGGCATGTCCTGATCTAAGCAATCACCTCAAAGACCGTACATGATGAAGCTATTGGTCATTCGGTTACCCTTACAAGTATATTTCAAAGCGACATGTACATAATTTTCCAGCCACAATTTGCGCCTTCATGAGTCACGTACAATGCAGACTGCAAATTCTATTGAAGTCCTAAATCAAACGTAGTCAGCCCAAATGCACGGGCACAATGATAGCATTTTTTTATTTCATTTTTGGAGACTCATTGGAATAGAGGGCAAAAAATGTGTATCTCTGCTGTTATCCGTCAAACCTAACTACGGCTAGACCAACATACATGTACATGTACATATGCATGTACAAGGCACAGCTTTCTAAATGCAAGTCCTAGGGCAAATCCACTGCCATAAAAATGTGCATGATCCTTCTTTTAAAAGAACTGCCACCACAGATCGGTTTCGGGTGTTTATACAAGAAGTGGCCGATTACGCACCCAATCACTCATGCATTAGCCCCATCAGGAGGGAAGGGTGTTTGGAGACAGTCAGCATGTCTGGGCAGTTAAGAAGACCGAGGAAATACGAACACGGAGGTGTCAGCCGTAAGATCGAGACAGAAACAGAGGGGAGGGGGAAAGGAGAGGAGAAGGATTAAGTGGGAGGGTATACACGTCACTGTTTAAAGTGGGGACCAGAGGGAGGGGTGGGGGACTCTGTAGGGTGGGGTCTTGAGTGGGAAAAGCGATTGCACCATCATAATGGACAGGCAAGGATTAGGCTAATCCTTGGTATTTGAAGAATTAGATGCTTCACATTCTGGGCATCCAAGTATGAGTCAGGTCTCCTTTTTTAAATTTCATGTACATGTATAAACAACTACTCCAGGGGTAATATGGTAGGATTTAACTCTGGTTGTCCTAGCTGTATTCCCCAAGTGCTGGGAGTGTGATGCAGGTCCTTCTTGCCTTGAGGTGACTCACAATAGTTCTTTTGCTTTCGCAGTTGAGCATAAAATAAATATTCAAAATGGACGCAGTATCATTCATGATTCTCGACCTACTAAAACAAAGCATTAGCATTAAGAGTGGGCTTTCTCTTTCCAAGCAGCAAAGGCCATCTAAGACAGCCACCACAGATAAACATGTCTACAACTATGAGAATTTTAAATGCCCCATAAAAAATGCTGGAGCCATATTTCATTATTCTACATATTGCATTATTCTACATATTGCTTCGCCTGGCAAAACTAATTAAATTTATCTGCCCAGGCTGAGGCAGAGGAGAAAAAAAATCCACCAGAGAATGGAAACGAACCAAAAAATGAATTGGACTGCATACTCATGTCCACATAATTTTACCACTTATCAAACGGATTATGAAAAGATTTCAATCAACTGATGAAAGGAGTACATTCGACCCTATTCCAAACTATAATCCTCTGATTAATCACTGTCAAAATTAATGAAAATCTGGCTCCATGAAACCGGCATCCAGTGCCGTAATTTCGCTGCTCTGTGACGACCCTAGCAGCAGCGTCACGCACAAATGGCTCTATCCAGTCTGCAACTTTTTTTCTCACCCTTTCTAATACCTATTCGCTCAATCTGCATTTTAACTTGGGGGCGGAGCACGAAGCCCTGTTCAATGCACTTTCCAACTGAAGGCGTCCCCATGACGCTAATGAACGACTGTGTATATCGCAGCAAGATAATGAATTTGACCGACATTCTATCCCCTATGTTGCAGTCTCCCAACCTTTCTCTCAAACAGAATCAACAGGATCTTTTTTTTTGTTTTGCTTCTTTTTTTTTTCAAAGTATTTAACTGCAATATATCGACAGCCTTAGGATATTCAGGAATGTCAAGTGATAAAAGTATAGAATCCATTTGAAAACACATTTTTGTGAAGTAGTATGTCGGAGCGGTGGCATGCATGGTGCTTCTCCAAATCTACTACTTTACTTGCTACCTTCACCATGAAAACCTCCAAATCTCAGAAATGTTTTACCCAGGAAAGAAGGGAGTTTAACCTCGATACTACCCCTATCAAGCACAAAACAAAACACCAACTACATGGCCAAAAAAAGGTTTTCAGAACCCTGTCTTCTCCAACACAGACACACAAATACCTGTACAAGAGGAGGACTCATGGATAGAATGGCCTCACTTCAATTAATCAACATCATCACTGGTAGCAAAACAATTCGTGTGCATTTATTGTCTGGTATTCAATCACGTCTTTTCTTACTAGTTCTAGTTCATGAATGGCACGTCCTCCGTGTCTAATGGTGACAACCAACAATTTCTGTTTCTTTTTCTTTCTCTTCCCCTCTCCAGGTTTGCCACTCTTTCCAGAAAAACCCCAAAATACCTCAGACAGTAAACACATAAAACACTTCCTCCTAAACCGGCAAAAGAAAAGCTGTTAATGAGAAACGCAAGCGTGAGTTATTTTCCCATCCATTTAAATCCCAATCTGTCAGTGTCCGACAAGTTGCTGAAGTTGCCCACCTTTTCTTTCCCCCTTTTTTTCCCCACATGATTATTACCAAAAGAAAACATTTCCTTTGTGCATCCACTGATTGAAGTCCAAGACATATTGGCATATTTATCACTAGGTTAACAAAAGGACCAGTTGGATGGGCACGCTAGCCAAACACACAACGTTGCTCTTACAAGGATGCGAGTCCAAAGTTCGTTGGAATTCCAGCTTCGTCTTGCGGCGCCATGACCGTTTAGACAGCAGTGTCATTTTTTGCCACTGTATAAGTGATCATATTTTTATCATCCATAGAAAGAAATGGCAACCAAATCACTGACACTACTCTATCTATTCTGAAAGAAAAAAACTAGCCAGTTTGACGAACTTGAAAAATATTGTTAACCCTTGAGCAGGTGACCAGAAAGCCGCCATATTGGAATAAGCCTCAGCACCCAACTGCACCGACTGTCAACAGAAGACTGGTGCAGCGTTATGGCTAGCCTAAAGCACTGCCATCCCTAAAACGACTTCCAGAAACATGACGTTGAACTACTGGTAAATTGTGGGCACTGAGAGAGAGGTCAACATGTGTGCAAATGGGCACATTCATGAGACGCCAACTGAACTGTGGGTAGGGAGGAAAATATAGACCACAAATAGGCCAAGCTATGCCAATAATGCAGTTCATAAAATTCATGGCAATGAGAAAAAGCATGAGAGAGAGGGGAAAAGGAATCTGTCAAATGGCAATAAACAATCCGGCATTATGAGAAAGAAGTTGGTGTTGCTAATTCAAATAAACACTCTGACGCAAACAGGCTTGCGTTGATCACCCCATGGTAATGTCCCAGCATTCATCCATCTTCAGTGACCTTACCGTTAACTGCCCTTTCCACAAACACACCACATGCAACCAAAAGGCATCTCCACATTCGTAACCTTCCTCCCGTAAGGCCGGGCCAAAAACAATAAATTTTCGCCCCTAAAATTGATCATGAATTTATAGCGCCCTATTGCGTGCGTCCCTCACTCCTGTGCACCCACACACACACACACACACGGCACCCCCGTTAAAAAATTTTCATGTATACATCCTCGATGCTCACTGTGGCAGTGTGATTTACATCCCTGTCCGAATTGCCCGCACTTTTTCTTCACCCACTAATCTATCAGATTCTGGGGGATGCGGACAGCCTGGGTCGTTACCTAAATAAACATCATTATTCCAGTAAGCTGGAAAATATGAGGAGATCAGAAATACAAATGGAAAACGAAAACGGGGCCAATCATTCAACTGGACAGACAGAATTTTTTACCAAAATTTTTTTTCTGAGTTGCTACAGGGGAAATAAAAATTCAAGTCAATGATTTCAACTACATATATTCTCCATCACACTTGTAAATGGTCACCAAACTATCAACTGCTCCAACTTTTACCTTAATCAGAGAGTTACCAGTAAGATTTGGGGGGGAAAAGTAATGAGTGTGGAAGATGACAACCTGTCATGAACTACAGAAGCTCGTATTCCAAGCAAACCTCTATGGGGGGGGACCTTGTGTCAATGTTTGCCAGCAACGATCTGACGCAAAGTCGTGGGCAATCCGCCTGACACCATGATGTATTATTATTGGTCTTGGTCAAATAACACCATACCTGGACTTTGGTCGAGGTCAGTTCCAAATTTCTAGAGCTGCCAAATTATTTTAAAACTCTATTTCTCATATCAATCTGTCACCATTTTTGCGTTTGCTATGTCACTGTAAACCTTCTGCTCATCCGAAGATGTCATGAGCAGATTTTAAATCTGATTTGAGAAAATTGGACAAAACCTTCTTATGAAATATTGATAGCACTGATCCTGCACTATGGAGAGGGGCTCTGTCAGGTTTATAAGCGACAGAGTGTTCACCTTCTCATGCACTTTCAAACATTCGGGAGCTCTAAAACAAACTTCAGGGCTTCCCAGCGATTTTTCAGTGCAGGGGAGACTGGGACAGGTTTAGCTTGTGGGGGCCTGACAGTCAATCCCTGCCAGGTTGAGTAATCACCATGACCTTGGACTGCACAGACTCGCTCCTCTGTGTTTATCTGCAAGCAGACTTCTTGCTGACCTTAAAAAGACTGGAGTTCAGCTCACAGCTTGAATCTTTGCTCCAAGGCAACTGGATCAAAATCGCCTCTTGGTTTAATCCCTCCACTTTTTTTCCCATCCTACAAACCTTTTTCTCCTAAACCAACAAAACCTCACCTCCCAAACTCAGGATGACAGAGGCCATGTTTTTCAGCTAAGTCACTGATAAAAAACATCTTGTGGTTTTTATATCCCTTTCTATTTGACTCTGTGGACAATACACTCCCTCCACTAAAAGCCAATGGGTTATAGATGTCACAACCTGAGATATACCAGCTGTGTCTGCAAAGTATCAGATGCAGATTGTATTCGGCCCACCAAAGTTTTTGTGAAAACCCCAGAAGAAAAGGTTCCAGACCTTAAACATTCGCACAGTTTACAACTGGAACTAATCTTGCACTGTTCCTATGTCCTGAAACACGGCCATCCCCCAGTTTAATTTACTGGGATCCACATGAGGGGGAAAAAAACACAAGCTGGCAAACAAAAACGAAGAAGCTCTTTTCCAGAACAAAATTTCGAGAACTTTGCTGATGCAAATCCCCTGGACTTGACTATCACAACTAAATGTCTGCTTGGCTCCCAACTGGACATCATTCGTTTCTTGCAAGGGAGAAGGACTTGCAAGCACAGATCCGCCGCAAAAAAATACATCATCTCAGCCATGAACATTTTGAAATTCTCCAGAGTTCCACTGACAGGGAACACTTCTCTGTCTTTCTCTCTCTCTCTCTGCGTCCCTTCAAGCTCCAAACTGCTCCGACCACTCAGGATACTCCAGCCTGTCCACTCCAGCCCTGCAGAGCGTGCCCGATTCCTACCCTCGCCTGTTTGTTCAGATTTTTACAGCCAAATGTTCGCCTGCACCGCCTGGAACTCCACATGACCTTTCCTCTCTTTCTTTCCTTCTTTTTTTTGGGGGGGGGGTATTTACTTTTATTCCCTCACTGGAAAAGGCTGCAAGTGTCTTTTGCCTGTAACCAACTACCACCACGCCTTGAAATAATTGAAATTCAATTCGACTGAAGCATATTCTGTCTTTCTTTTTGAACCAATCTCAACGGGCTACTTCAATGTTATGACAGATTATACCGAGCTACCTGGCAATTATTTCAGAGACATGTGGTGATAATTACAGCGACAACATGAGAGCCACCACAACTTCAAGGCAGCCCACTTCTGCTGATTCCTAAAATGTGTAATGTAGCCAAGGAACGAGAAAAATCACAAAGTTTTACTTTTAAATTTAAAGTGCTCTCTTCATAAAAGGGAAAAGAGGGAGTAACCGTCACCAAACCAATGCCAAGAAACCAATTTTTACCACATCCTCCGATAATTACCTGTGTCATCGGGGAAAACAATGTAAAATATAAAACATCGAAAGAAAAGAGTTGTTTATTACACTTCAAACTTACTCGTTTTTTTGCTGTTTCAAGCCACATTATTGCCATTCCAAAGAGGAACAACACAAGAGTTAGTTTTGTTGTGTAAAATAAGTTTTTTTACTCCCTACAAGTTATACGGAGATCTAATTAAAGTATGTAAACGCTAGTCTGAGAATTAGAATTTGCTTTGTAGCAGCTTAGACTGGCTTTTGTTATCTGACCAAGTTATCTGATCAAAGTATAGACAAAGTCCAATAATCTCAGCATTCTTAGCATCCTTGCAAAGTTCTGGAAAACACAAATAGATCCCCTATGAAGTTGGAGGGGCGTAATCTTTAAAGAGACAAAAAAGTCATGTGACCCCAACCGACAGAGAAGTGAATGGTGGGCGTAGTCAACTTTAAAAACAACAACAGCCCCAACTGACAGACTTTATCCCTGTGGCATCTCCGTAGCATCCCCCCCACAATCCACAAATAGAAAGGATCCCTGATCACATTACTCAACAGGACAGAAGAGTTCTTGTAACCTTTTCAGAATGAACTCTTGCCCAACATATGTTGGGCAGTAAATTAAACTTTTATTACAGCACCCATCAAACATCAGACAGCACAAAGAGCTCCTAAAAGGTGTGATACAGGTCACTGGCATTCAGACAGCAAGGCAGTACGAAACGAAAACGAGAGATATGAGTCTTTGTGTAGCCAGTTCCCAGTAAGGAGGGTGATTATCTCATATGTACATTCACAACAGGAAGCAGTTCTCATCAATCACCCGAATAAAAAAAGCCCACAACAAACTGCTGGGGAGATGTATTTTTATGGGAACAGAACAAATGGATACCTTTATCTTCTAAGACTTTTATTTGAAAATTTTGACAATGATGGATATTTCACTCACACCAATAGCATCACCTTTTAAATATTTCGTGTTGATTCTCCAATGTTATTTGTTACATTATTTGTTCTTAGTGGTTTTTTTTTTTTTTTTACCCACACAACAATTTATCTAACCACGGGACTGAAATGTGTGACAAGTTCGACACCGGTTGAACATGGTTCTCGGCACAGCAATGCCCATTTCATGTACAAGCGAAGTCTGAAGTTCAACGTACCAGTTCGGTCTTCAAACTTATACCTGCAGTTGAAACAATACAAATTGGGTGTTTGATTTACCTACACGTAGGGTACCATCTACCCAGGCGGAATGGATGTCTGGATATTCTTTAAAGTCTGAATTACGTTAGCTCAAGATCGAGAGCAAAGCATGCATTGTCTGTAAAAGAAAAAAAACCTCAGCACATAAACTACTGTAGCCTTTGCACACACTACACTTGGCATGTATGGCGATCTTTGCCCCCTTGTAATTTCTTATTTATATATCATCCACCATTTAAGACGACTTTGGCCCGCTGCTCTCTCAAGAAAAACAAAAACGAGTGATGAAGGGATCCGCATACACAGCAGTTGGAGAGCGGCATTCATCTAAATTTAAAGCCGTCGGGAGCTATGACCAGAATGGCAGACGTACACAGTCTGTCGCTTGGCATCCAGCACATTGTGGAAACAATGGCAGGACTGACGCACCGCATGCAATACCAGAACAGAAAGGCGCTTCATACATGTACCGGTAGGAGCATGGCTTTACGTTCAGAATCTGTAACGTGTATATTATCGCCATTGTCATTAATGGCCCTCTTGCGACAAATAAAACCTGTCTGCCACTGTGGGCGGGCGGAGAATTCGAGCCAATTTGAACTGGCAATTGACAAAGACTTCTCAGAAAATTAGAGGCAGATGAGACCTTGTAGAATGAGTAGAATTATTTTCAGACAGCGTCACCAGACAGCACCAAGTAAATTACATTTATCTTTTGCACAATGCTTCTGTTACTCGCACACCGTGATGAATACATGTACATGTACCAGCATTGGTTTTAAGGGCAGAATATTCCCCAGAAATTGTGTAAACCTAGAGCTTTTTACATTAGTTTAAGTGTACAAACAAAACCAGTAATCATCAACTCTACACAGGTCCAAAATCTATTTTGTGTGACACATAACACCATCCATAAGCTCTCCCCCTTCAGAAACATACTACTGTTAAATTTGAGCATGGGACATTCAGAACAGAAAAAGAGCATTTCTTTTCTGCTCTCTCTGGTATGTGCATCTACGGAAATCCCCGGCAAATTTGGAGGCAATGTGGCCATACACCAACAGGGAATGATTTAAAAAGTGGTTTGAAGGCCAGCAAACTGTTTAGTCTCCCAACATGAAGTTTGTCTTCCGTGCATACAGCTCCACACAAACCTTGCCATACCTTCAGTTTGGCTGCATATTAGGCTCTGACGAAAAAGACACACACAAATTCAATTAGGTGGGAGACTTTTAAGTGATAACAAATCAAGATTTATCGCTCAAAATGACCCAACGGCTCATGAAACAGAAGACAACACGAACAGGCTTGACAACATCTGGGAAGACGTTCCATAAAACCTTATCAAATCCCAAACCTCGTAAAGAAATTCCAAAGTCCTCTAAACCACTCTCCCCCCCCCAACATTTTTCCCCGTCCATCTCTTGCCGACTCTTGCCAACTGTGAAAATGCATTATGAACTGGCACAGTCACATGACGAAGCCCGCTCGACTATAATAACTCACTCCCATGATTGTGTTTATCATGCCAACATAATCTAAACTCTCCGGGCTACGGCGCATCAGAGCTTAGCCGACCATCTGCACAGGTTCTTGTGAACCAGCACACAACACTGTGCCCTGGACTGTCTTTAATTAATACCGTTCCGATACCATTCATTTTGAGTCCGAAGGCAATTCTGAAACAAAAAAAAACACCCCCCCCCTTTTCAAGCCCCTCCCCCAAGAAAAAGCACAGCCAATCTAATGCATGCTGAAATGTGCACTTGCATGAGTTCCCGAGCGATAAGCTTGTGCAAAATTGCTCTACAACCGTGTGCCACGTTTTGACCTTTTCCTAGAAAATCTGGATGCAAACATGCAGGAAACATCGGGCTCGGGTCGAGATAACTCGCAACTTCTGACTACGACTGACTTCATTAGCATCGACCAGCCGGATGGAATTTCCCAATTCTTCCAAATCAACTATTCAGGCACAACATTCTACAGCAACATAGACCAGCGATGGAGCGACCTGTGACTGCAATGAGATCTAGGTCAAATGTGATGGGGCTACACATGTACTTGGCCCAAGAAAAAATTTCGAGGAGAATGTAAAGTAAAACATGAATTAAAAACAGGGTACGACTAACTGCAATGCCCATTTTTGGGTGATCCATTTTATGATGTTCATGAGGAACAATGTTGCGCAAGTTAGGCACACACTGCACATAGGCAAAGACTGACATTTTAGAGACTTTATAGCACATACAAGATGCTGTCTCAGTACATGTACATAATTCACCAGATACAACCTTGCCAAGTCAAGCGCATTAGTTCCATCAAGGCCTACTCTGGCAATCCTCTAATTGCATTCTTAACTTTTACATACCCAAACATAAAATTTATACACATCTTAAGAGAGGTACCATCCTACTGACTCCTGAAAAGAAAAAAAAATGATCTGGGCCCAATTTAATGGCGCTGCTTACCGCAGAATTCCACGCTTACGATCTCCATTCTGCGCTAACCGCACTAGTAGAAAAATTCTGCGCTAACCCTTTAAGCACAGAATCCTTAGTTACGGGATGTACGCATGCGCACAAGCCAAAATTCCTCGCTAACCCATGAAATACGTCCGCCGTAAGCACAGTATTTTCTGCTACAGTAAGCGCTGATTTTTCCCTTGCGGTAAGCAGCGCCATGAAATTGGGCCCCGGTATAAAACTGAAGCTTAAATGTAAGTCTCCCAGATCCTTCAAAATCCATCAGAATTCCCTGCCATACATGTACAACCCACAGACTAATGCAGGAGAACTGTTGACAGAACAAGTACAATGATATAATGTGGTATCCTACACTATGGTGGATTCTGGAGGATCCAGGAAGGTTACAGCCAAACTGCCAAGGATGTACATGTACATAATCCTGACCCTGCTGGAGCTTACAAGATCTTATGGCAAGCTACTAGTATTTCTACCTGATTTCATTCATTGTGAGTAGTGATTGCCATTTTGGATACCTTGTTCTGTTGCACAAAGCATTTAAAACTTAGCAACTGAAAAGCCCCGTTCTTCACTTCAAGGTACATGTAAGTTTTGAGTTGACACCTTATTTTCAAACACTTGCTACAGTCTCCAACAGCTGGATTCTGTTAAAGACAACCGCAAAAGCTAGTGAAACCCAGATAGAGGGGGATTGGGCTGGCTAGTCGGTTAACCCCAATCAATTTGTGTCAACATGGCTGACCACAACATTACCATACAACTGAACTTGAAATGGTCATGCCACTAATGGTTTCCCTCCACAAGTGTTGGATCAGCCAGTAATATTAAGAGCCACTTTGGGGAATGCCTATCAACATGATCAATGGTCAATTGGCAGAGGGGAGCTCAGCCCCACCAGGGGTTGGGAGTAATCAGGGATGACACTTTGCATCTGGTCAGACCCCACAGAGTGTGAACTTTTGATAGCCCTTCTGATGTGTCTCCCGGGATATACCATTTGCAGCCATCACATTTTATGAGGAAGACCTGATTTGTTCAAACTTAATTTCAGTTCCAGTGTGTGTTTTTGCATTAACAAACTACTTTATTTTTTCACTGTTAACAAGCAGACAGTTACAATTTTGTCTTGTTCACTTGTCACAAGATAGCAAGCTTGGATGAGGATTTCGTTGCAAGAATTGAATCTTAACAATTAAGATTCGTATAGCTTACTTTAGATCAAACAAGCAAAAATGTCCAATTTGAAAATGAGACACATTCAGACACATTTAAATCTGATCTTTTTCAACCAACGAAGTAAACTGTTCAAGTGTCGATATGCAACTTTATCTGCGACTGACCATAATAGGACACTGCACTACACACATGCACGCACGCACGCACAATGCTGCACTTTACACATATGCCAAATTTAGGTGTTTATCAGACAGGGTCGATTTTTACCCCGAATAGCAGCCCACCACATTTCCAGCCAGAAGATGAGAGAGCCCTCCCACTACAAGCTTGGCGCAACTAATTAAAAAAAAAAAAGAACCCGAGCAAATGTTCTGCCCTTTTCCTTCTCCCCCCCCCCCTCACTTGACCCCTCTTGAACCCGCTGTCGGCGATGTTTTCTCCCTGCAAATTACTTCCCCAGCAAAGCTGCGGGGAAATCAAAAAAAAAAAAAAAATCAAAGGTTTTGCACTTCCCAAGATTTTCGCCAACTCAACGTCCTTCCCTTGCAATATTGATGCTGCAGCAATACAGAGAGGGCTGAGTGGGACGGGGGATATCTCAGGGCACAACCAGAATTTCCACAACTCTTACTAAAAGAGAACATTTTCGGCATTTACATTACCTACATCGGCATCTGCACAACAAAGTGTGAGGGTACCACATCGTCTGTAACACTGTTTTTTCATACATTTTTAAGAGCAACACTCTGGAACAGCTGGGTACCTGTGCTCCAGTCGCACGATTCTAAGGTAAACTAGTTAAGGAACCAGCCTAGTGGTAGGTTAGCAAACACCGTAACCTAAAGCGTGGATCTAGAGATTGCATGCCATTGTGACAATGGTATTTCAAAGACGACAAAACTGAATGTTACATGCGACTGGTTTTGGTTTTCAAATTCTTCAGTTCACCTCTTTTTTTTTTAAATCTTTTCCCCTCAACATGATATTCTTCTCCAAAGGTGTTCCTGTAAAGAGCTCAATCTGAACCTACATTTCTGGAAGCTGAAAGGAATACAAAAGCCGATAACTGGCAGATGGCCGATTGGCATGGACAGGTGTGCATGTATCTTGTTGTGCCAGAAAGGAGTTCAATACAGGGAAGGGAAAAAAAATCAACAACACAGAGAAGGCGAATCGTACGGTCGTGCAAGACGGAACAGAAGGTGGTCGCGCTCGACACCAAAGGAGGGCTACCCATACGCATGAGCCAGTGAGAAGGAGCGCGCGTGCTGCACAATGAGCACACTTTCGGCCTGAAGTCGTCTCAAGATGTTGGCACATCGGCGCCTCCCCGGTAAGGCAATCTGCGCAAACACTTTTGAAACGCCAAATCCAGAAATCCTTCAGGTGGCGTGGGCAAACATCCTGGAGTGCGCAGTGATCGCGGCGTCAAGGGGGGTGACGACAGATGCCGCCACGCTGGGGGATCAAGGGTGATGGAGAAAGGGTTCCAGACGGGAAGAGAACGCAAGAGCATGGGAAAGAAAGTGAAAAAGAAGAAAAAAAATTCCAAGGCTTGACTCCTGATTTCTGAATAAGACGATACAGAACAAAATACAAAGTGGTTTCAGAAAAAGACGTTAAAGGTGACCACTCCTTCCCTCCCTCCCCCCCAAAAAATGAGCAATGCAAGGACAGATACACATTGAACAAGCACAGGGTGGAAGCACTGTTTACCAAGGCCTCTCAATTGAGACTAGAAGTCACCTGCGTCAAGTCAGCGCGTCATCAAGCCTGGGCTTTAGGGGCTGTCCACTACTGGCCCTTGCCAGACACACTGCACAGTACCGCAGTGTTACCCGGGCACCAGCACACCAGCAATCAGACCATGCAGACAGCTTATCCGCTCTGCTACAGTGTGTGTCAATATAAGCACCTGGTTCCACAAGATGAGATGAGCCAAGCATGTTCCAACTAAACTAATTGCATACACTGGGTCAATTTTTTTCTTTCTTTTAGTACGAGATAGCTAAATAAAGCAAGCACATGTTCTCAACAAACTTTATGAAGAAAAATCTTCAAGCTTACTGATTTCTAAAAATCGGTAGGAATTTTCCATTCAAACAAGAGCACATTAACCTATTTATCTACCTGTACATTTGCATATCTATCACACAAAACTTACTTCTAAAAAAGGGAACCAAGAAACACTCTCCACACCCTATGCATTATAATATAATGTAATTGGTAATGTAAATGTACGGTACATGTATGTACACGTAGATGACCATCTATGAATTTCCTGTAACAGGATAACAATCACTCAACAAAAAATAAAGCATTTTCTTTACATAGAGGATGTAACCTGCCAAAGATTGTTGAAATTCAGGACTGCAAAAAATCCAGACATGTAACTCAAACACCGTACATCCGAGAACCAGACACATGCTCGACACCTCAATCCATGGAACTTAACCCCAAAGAAAAACACACTCCTGGACCAAATTAACCTCCCTGTAAAACAAGAAAAACAAAGAAATTCCTGCAAGTTCAAGAAACTAAAAACAGAAAAGAAAAAAAAGTGGGGGAAAAAAAACCAACCACAAGGCCCCAGTCACCCGCTGTGGCTCCCTGTCGACAGTCCCTGGTACCCATGGCGACATAAATTGGACAGCGGGCCACAAGATGGCCGGGACTTGAAACTGATCCCTGCAAGTTTCAATGTCAAAGCCGTAAGGCTTCTATAAACCCAACCTGACCAGGGGGGGTTGGGCAATATGAAGGCAGTAGGGTCATTCGACACAGTAGGGAACCCAACCTCGAGGACAAAGAAAGCTGCAAACAATGTCTGGTGCAATATTCCGACTGACAAACATCTCGGGCAAATATGGATTCCAACCCCTGGACTCCTGATGTCCTTATCTGTAAACGCGTACAGGGTTATATAGTCATACACAACAACATGGCCACAGCAAAGTTAATGATCCCTTCAGACTATTTGATGCAATGTGAAGACAATATTCCATCCAAACAATTTCGTCATTTTGAAACCCCCGCTCGCTTTTCCTTGTCTTCAAGGATTTGTACATTCAGGGATCGTCGCCAAAGCCTGTTCCTCTACAACAAAGGGATGTTCAATGGGTCACAGGAAACCTTGAATTGAAAACTGATGTCAGTTTGCCAGTCAGTCACACTCACGTGAAGCTTTTTGACAATGTAACTGAAACCAAAACTATGTGTACCATCCCCAAAGTGGCCACACTTTTAACAGCCTTCAACCTTCAACACACCAAAAATCTCAAGCAAAAGTGAGGTCCATCCCCCAAAAGACACCTCCATGCAGAAGCATGTCAAAGGGACAAGAATGTCCAAACACCAGCCCACACTTCACCAAACAAG
The DNA here is from genome assembly GCF_054643075.1 of Acanthaster planci. NCBI lineage: Eukaryota > Metazoa > Echinodermata > Asteroidea > Valvatida > Acanthasteridae > Acanthaster > Acanthaster planci. The sequence goes on along the minus strand of NC_141785.1, from coordinate 3,505,883 downwards.
GCGGCAACAGCAGCCGGTGGCTTCTACCGCCAACTTTGTAACTGCCAACTCAACCCAGTCACTTTCTGAGGGTCAAACATTCTGTTGGCAAACATGTTTGCTTTAGCTCATTGCACAACTTGGGAGTTGCCGGAATAACAGCACCTTGTGCAGCCTCACCTTCAAAACAAGGCAGCGTTATGCGCTTCATTGTTGCCCTTACTGTCCCGACAACTTTCGGAGGCATTTTTCACCCTGAATTTGAAGAACAGCCAAAAAGGAGCCTAGTGATTATTGACCAGCACATGAACATGTACTGCCAATCGAATTATTACTCTCCTTAGCCATGAACACAATCCACCTTGAGCAGAAGCACCCCCTCATTGGTTGAAAAGAGCAATTTGATGGGGAATATTCCTTTTTTGGCAGTGACGCGACCGCAATGTGTGCATTTCAGTAATTTTTGAACCAGCAAAGTGCAGTTCCCACCGAAACAACTTCCATTACTAGGAAAATTACACCCTCTGTTGGTCCCACTCGGGGCAGATAACAACTTCCTTGTACACATGCATATACCTTGGTCTACAGTTTCACACTCACTGTAAAACCAGAGTTCTCAAACAAGTCAAGTTGCAATCAAGGTTCTAGAACATCTCTTTTCCTATGTCAAACACCTACACTGACTATCGAAAAGCTCCAGGAAAAACCAACCTGCTTTCAACCATACTGAATGCAACCAAGTATCTTAGGGAAACCTTGCACTTCTTACAGAATTACGAAATAACAGATTCCCACAGAAACTGAGTAAAGATGGAAAATTGTTCAATAACTGCCTGTGTGGGTAGAACCCACAGACTCCATTGTGCTTTCAAACATCTAGGCCGATTTCCAATACTCAACTTTGGCTCTGTCTCAGGCTTCACCTGTTTTTTACTACCTGACTTTGAAGCTGTAAGCGCAGTAATCAGTCTAATAGTGCCACAAAACATCAAATAAGATGCAAGAAAGCCAGAAATTACAGTAATCCAATTTAATTTAAACACTTCAGGCCCACAATCGGTGATTGGTTTTGGGAACAAAGCCTATGACGGAGCCCAAGTCGAATATTGGAAAAGGGCCCAAACATACACATCATGTACGAACCCATCAGAGGCACGGTACCTGCCTGTCTATCAACTGCCAGAGTTAAAAAAAGAATCCCTTCTCAATCAAAATCAAAACTACACTGACTCAACATACGAAGGCCAGTTGTTACACAACTTTACTCCAATCTTATGCAATTCACTCCTGAAATTTTCTTTTTCTTTCTCCATCTTCTTATTTTTGGCGAGTGCAAATGTCAGCATCCGTGCCAATCATTGCATGCATCAATTTCAACTGGCCACACGTTAATGCTCCATAATAGCAAAGTTAATTTTTACCTGGCTAGGGGGTCACTGCGGGTAAAAGGGGGGGAGAGCGACAGGACACACACACACAAAAAGAAATTAAAAAAACAGCTGAGAGAGTGCGGTGAGGCATCCTGGGTATCAGCAATCACTGAAAATGTCAGGGGCAACCGCTTCTCGTCGTGACTGATTCCCTTTTTTTTTTATTCAATTTTGAAATTACCACGAGAAGACCAGTCTCAGACCTGATATGATGTTTATTTTTTGTGTAACGAGCCACCAACTCACCCGGCGAATCAGATTTTAATCATCTACAGCTGGATAGAGGTGACCCAATTTTTTTTTTTTTTTTAATTCTTTCGCCCCTGTTAGAGAGGTGACTTTCTGGAATTTCAATTGCTTGCAAATAACATCCTGGGGCAGCTAATTTTTTCATTGTTTCAGTCAACTGGACTCCTCCAATGGCAAGTACGGGAATGGCAAGTATTGAGAGCCAACATCATTCAGGCCACCAGTGACTGTGCTTAGCAGGTGCATCAACTAAGCCATGTTATCAGCAACGATACCAGCCATGTAAAACTGGCTCCCAGTTTTTCACAATCCTCTTCAAGACTTAAGTTTTCAAATCATAAACTGCATTTTGCTGCTTAGCATTACGAGCTGCATGTACAAAAGCAAAAATATTCACGCTTAAAACTCTGCGTACGATCTTTCTAAATTTTCAAGCAGCGACATCAGTTCGCTTGACCCAGCAAAACGCTCAAAATAAAAAAAAAAACAGGAAATCATTGTCCCATAAAGACAACCACTGTTTTTCCTGTACACACACGCCCCTAAAGCAAACAAACCTATTCCACTGTTTTTCCACAAATGTCAGGGTGAGCAAGTATAATACTTACCCACCAGTCTGTAATGGCCTTGACCTAAAGCAACGTATTCCTTTCACATTTCTTACACCCCACTTAATTTTTTCTCCTCCTGGCCAGAAAATTGACTTTCTGATATCCCTTTTAGTAGACACTGCATGTATGAACATGTGCGTGAACATGTACACCTATGAGTCTGCACAGACTACGGTCACGGTCAATTGCCGGCAGTCAGCAAGTGACATGCCTCTCAGATAATTTGATTTTTTGCCCCCCCCCCATGCTGCTGTAGTTTCCACACGGAGATGAAGCAACTCCTAACGAGCAAAATGGACAGAAAAGTAAAATGCACCACATTGTATGTACTCAACTGTGCGTGTTCCGTTCCAACAACATGAGTCCAAGAATGAAGAGGCTGATCTTGAATTGCATGAATTAACCACAACTCGCCTGCGTCTAGAAAAAATCTTAACTCCTCATTTTTCTAATAATTCACTGATTCCAACCTACACAGTGCACAGCAAAACCACTTTTACACAAATGGAACTACATAGTATTTCCTAACTTTGTCAGATATCAAACTAAACAACATTTTTAAAACCCGCATTTTAGTAAATGCAAGCAATAATGGGAAAAGTCCATGAAGGTGTTGAAACCCGTTCGAACTGTGACGTTGCTCGACACTGTCTCACCGATGTCAAAAAGGGAGGTACCATAAAAGAAAATAAATAAACCTACAAATCATCTTATCACAATGCTTTCAACCAAAAAAAAGGTTGCCGCCGCCACACCCGAAGATGAAGGTTATCCTCAAGAACTTAAAAACTGTCAAAATTCCACCCAACATTGCCCCCTACCCCTATCCTGAGCAACTGAACGGGTGCGCAAACATTTGGATATGTTGTCTTCCTATTCACTCTGTGCACTCATCCATTCAATGCCATGCTGCAGTAATTGCTGTTTGCCAAACGGAATGGGTACATAATTAAAGATACATTAACACAGTAAACATGGTGCCCCAGGCTGTATTACCTGGGCCAACAGCGGACAGCCAAAATGTAGTGTTTGTCTTTCTTTTGGCCAAATCTCCAAGTTTCATAATAGAGCGGGGCAAACGCAGAATAAACACAATTAGGAGACAGGATTTTGTTTTCAAAGTATCTTGAGTTTGAAGATGTCTAAATGGCATCCTGCCAAATAAATAAGTATAAAAAAAATCAGTTGGTACCATGTTTGCATTCTGTACAAAAGATGGCAAGAAAAAAAACAGGAATAGCTCATTAATCACCATCACGAAGAGAGTTCATGCTTTCAAACATGTTTTTGGCAAGTTTTGGGGATTTGAGTGTTTTGGGGTTTTTTTAACCTCAGTTTTAGCTTTTTTCTTTTGTTGTCTTTTCTTCTTTTTTTTTCTGCTATTTATTGACCATTAAATTTTTGAACGGTCCACATTTTATTTTTTATCCTTGAGAGCATTTTGGCAAAGAAGGAGTGAAAGAGAAAGCATTCGTCTCCGTTTAGTTCACTGATCTGCTGCATCTCTAATGCCCACCACAGTCGCTCAACTGCTCAAGGTTGCCGCAAGTCAATTCCTCCAACAAGACCGAATTTGACACTCTAACGGCATTTCAAGAGTGAGAGAGACAGAGACAGAGAGAGAAAGGGGGGAAAAAAAGAAGAAAAAAAGCTTCCCAGCTCCGGTTGGAGAAGCACGGTACATGAACGGATGGAGAGCGCACAACAATATCCAGTCAGATCAGCGAGGCCTGCATGCGAGGCGAGAGCAGTAAACGCTCATATGCCGTAACTCTGATCAATGTTAAACACTCCCTGGGGAAGACTGAGAACCATTCTCTGCTCGGCTGGAAATAATTCCAATTCTTTCTTCGTTTTTTTTTTTTTTCTCCACGATTTAATTCCCACGTTGCATGTCCGTCTTCCTCTCCAGCATCATCTGTGAGAGCCAGTGCTTTTGTCCAGGGGAACAAATGGAGTCAACAGACAAATACACCTGATACAATAGCAAAAACCCACTGGGGAAATGGAGGCTCAATGCCTGACTATTTGCAGCAGAAGGGCTTACAATGGTGAGGTACATATACATGTATATACGTAGACGCATGTTGAAATCTGCATTTACACCTTGTCACCAGCGTATTTCTGTAATGGTGTGCACGTCACTCCATGTCATGCCTGGATTAACATCAGCACGCAATGCTCTCGGTGTGAATTTAAAATGGACGCTCTCCAAACTTCCCACACAAGAGATATCATACGGTAGGTTCAAACTTCACATGTCACAGCTCAGCAAGCTTTGAATGTATATCTGACCTCCATTTCTGGCCAGGCAGAATATGAACGATCCAAATTGGCTAAGCAAAGCCTCCTGCACAGCGGTTTCTAAATGCACACAATCTGCTCCCCCCCCATTAACAATTCTATGACAGAAAGGTCCACCAACACTCCTCCAAGGGGGCAGATCCCAGGGAAATGGTGTGGGAGTAATGCATGTAGCAATGCCCAAGGTCATGGTACATGTAAATTTTTAAAAAATGATACAAAAGAAAAATTATTCTTCCAAGGTGAATCTGCAAGGTCCATACATGTATTCATGAGGGTCCTTCAGTACACAGTGTGGTAGCCATCTTTGATTTCTTGTAATGCATGCAAGGCGATGTGGGCCACCTGCAAAATGTACATGCTAAGCAAATACATGTAGCTGTAGGGAACCGTTCAAGAACAATAGCCATCATCGGGATTTTGGTTGGTAACCTACTTTGTTGAGGCAAGTCTTTTCTGCACCAAAGTGACTTTCTGACCTTTCAATATGGGTTCCAAATTATAAGGATCTTCATGACCAGCATTGTTAACCTTACAGCCAGTCTTTGTAAGGAGCAAGAGAACAAGGCAGATATGGCAGGCGGCCAAATCGCATCACATTCCATCAACAAACTGCTGTCTAGACCCTAAAACTGCAAATAGCAGCCCAAACTCACTTCAGGGAACAAGACCAATCTAATGGCCTGATATCTGAAATATCTGAAAGTTACAAGTTCTTCCAACCAACAGACTGGTGCCTACCATCTGGTGGCCAAATGGCTGACAAACCCCAACCACACAGACAAAAGCAAGACCGCGATGGCGAGTCAAATTATAGCCATGTACATGTACATATAGGTTGATCAAGTCACACTATGCTGTGGTTCCTAAACTCTTAACTTACCAGTACAGCACCTGCACTGTTCAAAACACAGCCAGGTACACTGTACTTCACTGTTAAAGATCCAGTATAAACTACAAGGTGTCTACATTTACCAGACTGAATTACTGAAAACCACACACTTCCTGATTGCTCGACAGCCCCAACCTCCTCAACTAAGCTACAGCTGTCCATCAAAACTCTAGCACAAAAGAACTCCAGCGAGTAAAGTCTTCAATTCACATTCCACATGTAATGAATAGCAAGACAGCCTTGCAAGGGGGGGACCCATTGCTTAAACGATTTGGTTGTTTTATTTCCAAAGAATACCAGTGCAGGTTCCTTTTTTATATGCCAGGGACAGTAGGTGTAGCTTGGTGCACATCCAATATAGGGCGAGAAGTGCAGACACCATGCATAATTTGTTGGACACAGAGTGGTTCTCCCAGTTTGGATAGGTGGTTACCACCTCAGTCTCAGGCACAGGGTCGAATGCGGAGTACCAGTGACATGATGTCACACGTATAACCAGGCATCCTTTTCTTTCTATGCACACCTCTCTGGCACCAGCTTGACCCTCTGACACTTGTTCCCAGATCAAATAAACAAGAGCTGAAACCACACCAAAGCAGACGTCACATGACAAAGACACAGCTCCCCCACAGCAAATTAGGTTTTACAAAAAGAAACACAAACTAATGCTGACGTCGTCCCGTTTGGTTTATTTTCCTTTCTTCCCACAAGAACTCTGGTTCCCAAGGCTGTCCATTTCCCATGCTGATTTAGAAAGGCAGTTTTAACTGGCCTGATATCACACAAGGTTAGGGCATCCACCCTTTCACACTTTTTTAATCCAGAAATGGCCCTGACGATAAAATGCAGTAACAACGAACTCAAACAAACGGCAACCATTTCTGAAATTTGCAATTCGTCAAATTTGTCACTTTTCCACTTTTCCTGAAAACCAAATAAAAACACAAACTACAACACTCACAATTTGTTCAATACCATGGCACTATCAAGTTCAACGTTTGCAGGAATCGGTATTCTGGTCGATATCTCACCATTTCATTTGCACATATTATAAACAACACTCCAACAGAGACAAAAGCATGCAGATAACAAAAATAAAAACCCACGAAGTCAGTGAATTTGAACCCCAAAAATTCTAAAAATGTTTCCCAAGCACCCTTTGTTTATTCAGTTCCTCTGGCCAGCTCAAAGACGTGAAATCTTTCCCCTCTTCCAACATCTACAACCATCAAGATATAATCCCTCCCAACTCACTCTCCAAACAGTCTCTCCATTTTTATGTCCAGAGCTCTCCAGAACACTGATGGAAAGCTCTCCAGACTTATCCGGTCACTCTGCCATTAAAAAAAAAATCCCAGATATCGGTTGGCACAGGAATGTCCATTAAATAAAAAGCCACCTTCAGACATTTCCTAGCAAATCACCCTTCCCTTATTTGTAGAACAGTTATTCTCCGGCCAGCTGTTTTAAGTGTAAAATATGGCAGCTGAACTATTTCACAAGTACACACCACTCAACATGTTATTCTAGGAGAGACAAAAAAAATGGTTGGCTTGGTATGGCATTCACACAGCTCAAAACAGGTCTTGTTAACTTAAAACAAGATCTGCATGTTTAGGCTTTCTCTCTTTTTTTTATCCACGATGGTGACTCTTTACGACCCACACAAATGCTCTTTGTGGAGAGGTTCCCATCATTACGCCAGTCGTAATTGGCTTTCTACAGGACTTCCCAAACACAGCTTTGTGAAAGACCTTGCACGACCAGCGCTGACTCAATGACGCAAGCAGCCAGGAACCATGCTCTACTTGTGCCAATTGTACCCACTTGGAGTCTTTTGTTTGCTGGTGTGACTGCGTTTTTCCTCTTTCGTGGATCAGGGAAGGGGGGTGAGATACTGCATACAGTCTATAAACCAATACTAAGTGGATAAATAAACTTTTCCTTGATTGATTTTGGATCCGCAATGCCCTTTGGTGAGCAATAACAAGTTTCAATCTCAAACAATAATTAATTTATTTTTTTTTTTACAAAATCAATTCAACCAGGAGTAATCATGGTAAGCTTCATCCTGAAGCATGGGTCAAAATTTCCTTCGGACAATGCAACACTATTACACAATGGACCACACAAAGCTGCATCATTGTGCTAAATACTTTGATTCATTTCAATTCCTCTTTGCTTTGCTCAAAGGATACAAACTCCCTATCGTTAAGGTCTGTCTCTCAGCATCAACATCAAACTGCATGTTATAGGATTTTTTCACAGGTGATGCGAATACAAACTGTTCACAAAACACTCGCTGGTTTTGCAAGAAACCGGTACAAAAACAAAACGGTAACAAAAATCCAGCCCCCCAAAAGAATGAGATGACACACCTGAAGTCACGTGAATATAAAACATCCCATGACCCCTCTCCCTGCCTGGAGCAATCACATCCTATTTTTGGTAACGATTCACGATATTATTGATTTGCATCAACGCACAAAGAAAAGTGGAAAAAGCTTGAACAAAAGTCACATAACAGCTGAACCATTGCTACGCAAATAAGCAGATTTGCGGGGCTAGTCGATAACTTTTCACTCAGTGGAAAACCGTTTCACACTGAGGGCACGCCGTTAAGTAGAAACTTCAAAATCAATATGACTGAACCACAGGATATGACATTTTGCCAGAGTTTTCATCTGCCGGGGGGGGGGTTGGGGAATGCAAACATTTTTTGGAGTTTTCAACTGCTACCTCCAAATTAAAGCCATGTGTGACATGAACTGTTTTCAACTGCCTGAGGGTTTCATTAATAAGGTTTTTTTTTCACTCATACTAAGTATGCCCCAAGAGGAGCAAAAAATCTGACAAAAATCTGTAAATTTGACAGTCATTTGCCCTTCCCAACATTGTAACAGCGACATTTCCCCAACTCAAAGAAAAAAAAACCTGGGTTATCTTTCTTGCATTCACAGAATCCAAAAAATGTTGACTGTTTTAAGCCCATTAAACCAGAGAGGCTGATGTTTGTACACATATGTACTCTGGAAGCCCTTGGTTCACATCCACCTAGGGTACCACATGGATTTTTTTTTAACTCGCACTTGATGTTAAGGTCAAATATTATGGAGTTGTCCATCAAAAAAAACTTTGGCGGGTAGCCTGATTTTCTTTTTAATACTGCAATGCTTGCTGATACAATGTTGGGAAGAAACAATTTCAGCAGTTCCACAGTTTCTGCAATACGCCTCCCCCCCCAAAAAAAAATTCCTGTCAGGAGAGAAGAGATGCACCCAAAAAGGGGACTTACCTTGCCAAACTGTTGGAAGTAGTTCTTAAGATCCTCAGGTGTTGTTGATGCGGCCAGTCCACCCACAAATATCTTCTTTGTCCTTGTCACCGGCTGCAGATGGACAGAGAGAAAAAAAATTGATCACTTGTGGGCCAAACGTATTCAAACACAATCACTTTTTCACGACAAAAACTGCAAAAACGATTACGGCTGTCTCCAATTCGTTCTTGTTTCGATTTTATTCACAAACATTGACTGGTGCATGTACAGTTGTCCATTTCTCATCACTTTGGGTCTGTATCCATCTTCGGCTGTGGCATTCAACTAACTGTAAGCTCCCGACAAGTCTGATTCCAGTACAATCTGGGTTAAGCCTTAACAAGACTGTTCATTTATTGAGGCCACGCTATGAGTGAATGCAAAATTGAGGCACATTTGACGTCACAAACGTCTGCGACGAATTTCGCTTCAGTTGAAAGTATTACACTGTTGCTAACTTACAGCACGAACACGTGTGCACTTGCACACTGAGTATGACGTGGTCTAATCCTTACGTATGAACAATATGATACAAAGGTGAAGATGGGAGGTCTTTTACTTGGTTGGAGCATCAAGAGACAAGAAACAGATACCCAAATCAAAGGTAAGGCGACAGTTGAACACAATGCCAACCTCTTTGTCCCTTTAAAAATAGTAATCAGGAGCGGTCAAAGAGACATGAAAAGGACTGCACGTTTTTTGAAGACCTGCATGTAAGCATGGAGCTATGATGTAAGCTAGTGTTGCCACAATCAAACCAAATGCTGTGAAGCAGCATTCGACCGGGAAACAATGTCTTGAACGAATGCTGCTCCCGATTCCACTTTGATCGTGGTCTGAGCATTTCCAGTGACGCCAAGCCATCCGGACCAGCCTTCTGCAGAGAATTAATGGCGGTTGTTCCGAGGGGAGCCATTAGTAACGTGACTAATACAGTATGCGTCCCTTGCACTATGCCCAAAGTTAATGTTCGCGACGGGTCATTACTGTACTTCCCTCCAACACATATCATGTTGGCATCATTGGAACGGTAAGCATCGGGTCATGGATCATTCAGTCGCGTCAATTATTCAAGTGACGCAGGGCTGTGGATGGTACTTTTTCCCCCTCTTACCAACAGTGCAACCATCCATTACACTTTGGAGTTAAATGATGCACAGAGTGTCAAGCTATGGAGAACTGGTTACTTGATGGTATGTTGCCATTTGAAAGATACGCTCAATATTCGTCTGTCCTTCATACACAGTATTACCTAAGAAATCTATGGAGCCCTCAGAAGGCCATTTTCAGAGTTTCTCATTTTTTAAAAGGTAAACGCAATTTTTAAAAAAATTCAGTCAAATACATGAATTGTGTAAACAACTACATGTACATGAAAGCATGTTTGGATCCATAGACATGTGTCCAGGCACTGACATAATACTGAAGTTCAGAAAAGGAACAATATCACTGATACAAACACGTATTACAGTATGGCAATGATATATATAGTATATATTCATATACTAGGATACAATTCACAAATGTTCATATCCTGAAAGACACAAACGATCCCCACAACAGAAGACTAAAACAAAAATTAGGTCTAACAACATACATCTTTCAGATTTATTTTTTCATATGTAGGCTGGCAGGTGATGTTGACCATGAATTTTGCCAGAACCGAGAAGTCACTGGAAGTTAGATGAGGGTACAAGAGCTATCACAAACAAAAACAAGAAGCTTTCTGGAACAAAAAAAAGGAACGGAATTCCACAGGCCCTGCACTAGAAGCTTTCTGGAACAAAAAAAAGGAACAGAATTCCACAGGCCTTGCACTCTCTTGAAGTGATTTATTTTTCTACTCTTAAAAATTTAGAAACAAATCGACGGATCAAAATGTAGCCTGCACTATGGAAAAAAGACAAACAGGTCAAAGCAACAGAGGGAGAATCCTTGCTTGAGATAGGGAGAAGAGGTTGAGAAGGATTTCAGTTAAGGGAATGCATGGGGGGGGACCCAGTACAAAGATGATGAGAAATAACGAGAAACTAGATGATTCTTAAGGTGTAAGGGGAGGGTGGAAATAGATGTAATCGGCAGATAGACTGCCAAAGGAAACCAGATAAACCAACTTAATGGCACACGAGAAAGACAAAAAAAATCAGGATGCAAAACTCTCGGGTGATGCGGAAGGAAGAAACAAGGCCTACAGAGCGCACGGCGGTGATGGCACAACATGTCAGATGCTAGGTCGACGATTAGGAAAAAAAAAAAAAAAGCAGGACAGATGAGAAAGGGGAAGAGGATGAAGACTGATGAGAAGGTATCCAGAGCCACGGAGGAGGATGCGGGAGGATAGAGGGGCAAGAGCAGCCGAGGGGGGGGGAAAAAGAGAGGCAAAGATGAAAGACTAGCTTCTGCAGAGGACGGGGAAGGGTCAGGACAACAGAGAGAGCTTAAAGAGAAAAAAAGTCGCTGGAAAGAGAAGAACGGGTTGGTGATAACAGACGGGATGCGGGCTTGATGATAACGATTTCATGACAGGGCCGGATTGGAAGCACAGTGGTGGGGGGGGAGGTTAAAAAGAAAGGCCACAGTCGTTAAAATCTTCGTCCGTCAGCTTGTGAGATGCTTTCCCCTAATGGGGCAAAACCACTTCCTGACCCCTGATTGGTGTTTGCCAAAGGAATTTGTCCACTGGTGAATCCATTACGCTCGATGGACACCCATTAACAGTGTTGATGTGGAGAGAAAATGCCACTGGTTTACAGGTCACCCAAGTGCAGGTTGCTGATAACAAATCCTGGGAGTTTGGCTGGACGAATGCTGGACATCAGCCCTCATCCTTATAAATGCTCTGTGACCTCTGTCCCTTCCCCAAAATATCAAATCACTGATGTCAGCCAGCATAGGCAAGAAACAACAGACGAAATAAAACACTGCTTCTCACTGCCCGGTACTGCAACAAACCTTATTCATGGGGAAGCCCTTTTTTTTTATTGTGTTCCAGGAATACTAAATAGGGTGGTGCCAGACTTCCAAAATGCCTGCTGTGCATGTACAATATTATGTGACCCATCTGCAGCGGGTTACCAGCTAAAATGTAGACTTGTGAAGACTGTGACTGGTTGTCTGCAAGGGCTCAATGATATTGTGTGGAATGTTTCAATCTAAGTACTGGTACATGTACACGTAGCTCTCGGCAGTCTGTCTTCCATACAAGTTACTCCCATTGCATCCTGATGAACACAGGAGTGCAGTGTAATGAAAGAGAAAACTTTCACAGTTCCTGTTGATTTCCCACTGCAAAGTCAGGTTTCAGGATCTGACAGGCAAAACAAGCTACCAGTACCCAGACTTTGCACCGGTCCCACCTAGCTTTTTTTTTTTTTATTCAATCTACATGTAGCTACCGGATGTACAGCAAAAGCTGTGGAATGCCTACAAATCCATGTACAAAAGGATGCTGTTGTGCAAGTTCTCTTCCAGGACATGGAAGCAAAATCTAAAGTGTAACAGAAATGACCACTTCATTTACTGGACAGCCAACTGAGATAAGCAACATTACAGCAACAGCAATTAAATTTGTATGCTTAAGATCTTTGTGCAGGGTCCCCAGTTTTTTCTTATTTTTTCCCCTGGCCAAGGTGACCTGGCCATGGTTGTTATCTTAAGAGATGGTGTTTGGCCGTTGTGCATCGATCACGCAGAGAGCAAGCCGGGCGGAAGGCCAATTTCATCTGGACGAGGCAGCGTCGTTATCGTGTCATTTAATTAAACAGCTATTACACCCCCCTGCCCGACCTTGGGTCCTTTTTTCAATGCATCCAGGCCACCTACGCATATAACAGCTCGTCCTGTGGCAGCAGCAGTGTTGCCGTCCCTCGCTAGCTTGGAAAATTATGATTACATAAATTATTAGCTCTAGATGGGTTTCGTTTTTATTACCAAGGTTGCACTGGTATCGCCAGGTAATTACTGTGTAAACTGCTGGTGCGAGTTACAATCGAGTGGTGGGGCATGCGTCCGAGTGTTAGTGTGAGCCAGGTCAGAGCGAGGACATTTAAAATTACAAGCTTGTAAATCATTCAATGCACTTCAGGGAGCGTAACTGTGATGACAGGAGCCTGTGTTACAAAAGCCCAGTGTTGGTCAGTATTCTGATGAAAATTTTAATCAGGAGGCAAAGCTCCAGAATGGACAAAGACACAGGGAAAAAATTATTCAAAACAAAACCAACATTGTAAATTGCTGGTTTTTTTTCAGTAAATCAAAAACAAACGAATGATCAAGTTCATTATTGAGGGTTTGCGTGGCTGCCATGTTCCATGGGGTATGCACAAAAGAGGTTTCCCGGTAGAACTAAAGAACTGCCATGCAAAGCCTCCATAGCCCTTTGAATGTTTGCCTTTATGACCCCCCCCCAAAAAAAAATTTGTTAATTAGCATTTTTCATACATTCAATTTTGAACATACCGGTATGGTGTGTTTTCGTCCCATTCAAGTACTCAAACAGAAGAGAAATGGGTTAAAAAGTGACTTGATTTTTACATGTGTCAAGTTCATTTTCCAGGCAATTCCCTGCCTCTTCACACCAGATGATTAAAAAAGTGCCATTTTACTCAAAATGCTCTCTCCTCAATTTCCTGGGACAGGCAACAGCACTGGCAGTGTACAATTTGGTGTCAAGCCATGGTTATTAATCAGACATTCAATGTCCCTTGACACTAGAATAGATGATGGTCCAATGGGTTTCCAGAACAGCGGAGGATTTCCAAGGATTCAGGCAACTTGCTAGCAAAACTAGAAAGGGAAGCTTGGGTATATCTGTTGGAGATGAACACAGTCACAAGGAAACCCATGAAGTAGGGACTGGAATAACTTCAACATTGAAGGGAGCCCTCTACTGAGGAGAGGGAAACCTTTGATGTACAGTAATGCCGCATGCGACAGAAGTCCACGTCAACACGGTGTCAATTTCCTTGATGTCATGCCTGATGCAAGGGTTCCCTCCTTCTCTTAGGTATAAACTTCAAACTGGTGGGTGCATGTAATCCATGATAAACTGCCACCCTTGCTTAATCCCAGGCAAAAACCATGAACCCAGACCAGTGCAGCAAATTGGGTAACCAAGAAACTGGCATAATGTAGAGCTTTCAATGCCACAAAGTGACCCCACAGTGAGCCAAGTGAGGGAATGTTTGCGTAACAGGCCTACATGCACAGTACATGGGGTATATGCATCCATCTGTCCATTGTCAGCATCTGAATGTGTAATCATTACTTTATTATTTTGATATATACAGCGCTAGTGAATATTGTTAACAGAAATGGCACTTAAGTAATGAAATAAATGTTAAATGTTGAACATTTCAAACATTCTCAACACATTATTAATTACTTCATTTTAGTAGTGTGGAATTTTCCAATGGAGGAAGGAAACTGTACACAGTGCATTACTCAACATGTTCAAGAACAACATATAAGGAACTGAACAGACCCAGCTACCGGTTCTTGTATGCTCACACCCAAGCTACATGTATGCTATTTTGGTAAACCTCAACTGAAACCTTTTTTTCATGTTTTGTTTTATTCCCCCCTCCGGATAATTTCCTGTTGGCGCAACTGAAGCCCAGATGAACTGCTGGATCTCATCAGACCGGCTGTCACCCCTGGATACAGACAGAGGTCATTGACACCGGCCCGATTAGATTCTGGGAATAGAACAAGAGATATCTGAGCTGGCCGGACCCCAAGAGACCATCGCAGGGCACCAGGTGGAGGAGACAAGAAACTGAAACCCAGTGAGGAACAAGGAACCGAAACCTAAGCAGGAGGCTAGGGGTGCTATTTACACTTTTTTGAGCAACAAATTCCTTTAAATATGTACATCAAGCCCGCCCTATCTTTGGTCTTGAGTGAGAGTACTTAGTCTAGGTCTTCCTGTGTCCTCAGAGTGGTGGAGTACTAGGACAAAGTATAGCCTTTGCAAACCTCAAGCGCCTAGGAACATGTAATACGTAAAAAAATCCCAGGTCCTCAGAGTTTTTCAAAATCACAAATATCAAAGACTTAACTTCAATACAGAATAAAGCTCTGATAATCTGAGTCCTCGGAACTGAGTGAGTAAGATAAACAAATGACTGAGTTTCTGATGCAAAAACTGCCACCTAGAAAACTGGGTCCCAGGAGTCACGCCGGTTCTCATGGTTCTCGAAGGCCAGGATCCTTCCCTCAAAGAAGCAGAGGAGATGAGCGTGCACGACTGACACTACGTAGTTCATGAATACTACATTCAACGTACACACGGGACTGCGAAAGCTCCAATGCCTGTGCACCAAGTGCTCGGGCTGACTGGGACTAGGGATAAAATACGCAATATTGACATAGCGTATGCAGTATGTATAAGCAATCACACCACATAAAGTATGGGCATGTAGCTAATAACGGGGACACGCTACGAGCCTGCCAGATAACAGATCAAATTCTCCGATCTGGGCAATCTGTGGGGACAGGAAGTGTTAGACCACCGTGTGAAGTGTGCGTCAGGCATCCATGATGTGACGCGCTTAAAATGGTTAGGCATAACCCTATCCATCAACAGTTTGCCTACAAATCGCACCCTTCCCACAAATATGAAAAAATGCATGTACCGTGTTCCCTAACATAGCTAGTTTTTTGGGCCCCATCACAGGTGGGAGGCCGATTGTGTTTCACCCATGATCCCTACCATGCGACAATGCATTCACCAAAATGTGACAACTATTTACAAGTCAAGACATGCTCCGGCTATGTGTAAAGTTTCAGACAAGTCAAATGAACTGTTAAATGTCACCGTGAATAATTCACATTTTCCCCAAGATCCAAAGCCAACGCCTGAGTAACACTACAGGCCCTACTAGTATTCTATGTGTATGTTGAAAACTTTGACATACATTTACATGTGAATTAAAATATAAACAATTTGAACCGACAATAAAGCAGCACTGTTGTTAGGACAGAATAACAGCTTTGTATCACCGAGGTAGTCTCAAGAAAACCTTTTGTGCATTTGTTGTAACTAAATGAAAATAACAAAAACTGCCTCTGAGACACCATGGAGACACCGGCAATACACAACCTCTATCAACAAGAAATATTCACTGTTACACGAACAAAAACTAGGCAATCCTGACATAGTCAAACTCAAGACCAATGTTAGGTTCAGATTTCTCTGACAGCAATAAGCAAAACTGACACAAGAAAGTATTCAAGGGTGATTTAGTTCAATCAGATGTGGATGCATCAATCAGTTTGAGGCATTCTCGGATGAGACCCAACCATGGATGGTAGAGTATCACTCCTTCACAACAGCATGCAGGAATGCTTTTCTTTCTTTTTTGAAACCAATGAAACACAAATGCTTCGATGCGCGAAACAACATTCCCCTCAATTAAATTACAAGTGGCGACAGCGGCCCATTCCCACCATCTGTTCATTTCAATCCACTCCACAAACTGGCATCTCGCAAGTCAAATCCTGCCCACACCAAAATACCAAAATATGACATTGGCACTCCAAATCTATTCCACCATGCCCGTGCATGCAAGCTTAGGATTAGTGCAAAGCTGGTCAGCTCTGCCACATGCTTGGTTCTTCAGCCTTTTCTCTTTTCAACATAAGCCCCTCTTGGGAAAGTGTCAGAAAAGTGCTGTATCATTTTGCGAAGCAAGACTTCAGCTCCCTTCTGAGGGAAACCACCTATGGATGCAAACCAAAGTCGCCCGAGGCCTCTGCACTGCTGAACGGTACAAGTGTGAAGTGCCTCACTTGACAGGGCACCAGACAACAAAGAGCTGCCAACAATAACAGGGGCCAGTTAAGGAAACTTTTGTGGTGATTATGGGATTAACACCTTCCCTGGTTTTCCAATCAATAATACTACAAATCATGCCAACACAACATGAGCAGACAGTCTTGGTAACCATGGCCTGCAAAGGAACACTAAATTTTCAAAGCTCTCCATCTCTCTGTGGACAGATCAACTAAAGTTCAGCATTCCTTTGGGCTTTTTCACATCATCCAAAACCCCTGGATTTCCGAACTGGACTTCTTTTTTTGGGGGGGGGCTTTGCAATATGATCACGTTTTAATCTGGAGATGAGTTGGAGATGGAGATGGAGTTGTGTGACAAAATGTACCATTTTTCATTCACTTTCAGTCTTCTGAAGTGTTAAATACAGGGACATTCATTTCGACATGTACATACAATGTACACGTATGAACAGTTACAAAGGAAAAACCAGGCCAACCTGGCGTGCATATGGGATAAAAAGCTGCAAGACGAAAAGATGAAGAAAAACTGGATCTTGCTCAGGAGCACACAGTATAAAGTAAAACTGCCCCACAGGAATCAACTCTATTACAGACCCCCCCCCAAAAAAAAATCAAGCAAGACAAAAGGAGAGAACGTGAATATAAATCACTAACAAAAATAAATCTCTCCGGTACTGAGTGCAAGACGCCACAGACAGTGCAGTGACGGCAGTGAATTGCAACAGCCACGTGTGACTCTAAAATGAAAAAAAAAAGAAACATTCATGACAGTTGACACATCCTCAGAGAATGCACAGAGATCATCAGGCCAGATTAGGAATTCCAAGCCCAGTCTATCCTAGCACGATCAATTTTACAGTTGTGGCTTAGCCACTTTTTTTTTTTTTTAATTCCTCCCCCAAACCACACGAGGGAGGAAACACACATCACAGACTGCACTAGCTGGTGCACAGCGTACACTGTACATCTGTACACGCTGAACGTGGGTACGTGGATGATTAGAGGGAGTGTTTGTAATCATATTCACGGTGGATAAATATGTGTGATCCTTCATTACAAGGGGCCGATTTCCCCCCCTGGGATTTCTAAAGGTCGGAACTCCCTGGAAGCTACGAACTGACGGTGCGCTTTGAAAGAAGTGAGAAAACAAAATAAAGGATAGGGGGAACTTCTGATAGTCTGCAGTTCCCAGCGAAGACATACGAAGGCGGAGGGCAGGCTTTTGAAAAAAAAAAACAACAAAAAACGCAGGACTGAGCAATTTCATTGGGATGACCCTTGCAACCAACCAACACTTCTTGCCCCAACCATGCCCCAACCAATCTCCAATGATTTCCGTCTGCTCGACTGCAGATCAGCACAAGGTCCTGGAGGGCCACAGAGCATTACTTTCAATTACGTCCTGGTGCTGAGCGTTTCTTGGAGCAAAAAAAGGGAAGGGGGGGTGACTGGAAGGATAAAGGGTGGATAAGAGCACTGTGGGCCGGCACAATGTGCGCGCACCGCGTGGACGACCCGCATAAGATGGATTTCGCTTCGGTGAGAACAGGGGAATAGTAATGAGTGGAACATACGATAATTGCGCTAAAACGTTTTGCAGAGGGAAAGGGAGAAAGAAAAAAATACAACAACCATCCACAGTGTAACTGCCGAATTAATGAATGAGGAATGAGGAGTGACAGGCAAGGCTTCACCCCTTCATGACTGATGACCACACCGCAGACAAACTGCACATTAAACAGCCCCAGAGGGCAACAGCAAATGACCAGTTACTCCATCCAACGCCACCGTCCGACAAGCTAGACTTGTTTTTTCAATCATGGGGATATTTATATACCGGTATCTCCATGGCAGGGCTGACATTTGGCGTGGTATTTTCAAGTTCATCCATCCGGCCAAATCATATTAATGCCAGGGTAGAGGGCTGTGAATCCACGACGGCAAACGGGGAAAGTACATGCGTAACATGCATAACGACATCGGGATCATTAAACGGATATGCTACAGATTTTGGCACAAATCCGGGCAACCTTCAACACAATTCCACTTCCACTCTGCTCAACATGCATGTGTGCTGTCATGGCTGCAGCGTGCAAATTCCCGACGTGGTATGCCACTGCTGCTTTAAATCCTGAAGGACATCAAATTTTGTGTGGGCCAATACAATGTCTGCGGTTGAAAGAGATTCCATGCACGACATTTGGAGTACCCCAGGATTGAAATACATGTACAGGAACTGCCAAGGTTCACAGCAAACTGGATCACTTCATGTGTAGTGTGGGCCCCTGCCTTCTGATATTTGCATCAAAGTTATTAATGGCATTCCACCACGCTATCCATCTTCCGGGGAACCTTGCATCATTTTTCATGTTATATTCAAAACAAACACAATATACTTCCAACCGCATCCATCTTCTCTTCTCCATGGTTCATGTTTACACCCAAAAAAGGCTTCTAAAATTATGATGCCAAGTGAAAAGAGCATGACCTCCAGTAGTCTGTAAAAGTTGAAGCCATAAAAAAAGAAACCCTCCAATATACAGTACCATTATCAACTTTCAATGTTTTATGCACGCACAATCTGTACATATCCAATATTCAAAAATTGAAACCGTTTCACATGCAAAGTACCAGAATTTGCTTCCAAGCAATTAATTCCCACCTCACAAAACCCGCACACACAAAATCGAAAAGTGACAAAACAACGTGTCCAACAACCCTTTAAAAGCAGCTCATGTATATTCATGAAGTCCAATTCCCTGCTGACCCAGTGCCCTGGAATAGCCAGGCCGATGAGTCACCCTTTTTCCTTGCGCAAGGGCGAAACTGAAACGTGGATTATGTGTTAGTGTAATTGAATAGGCACATAGGCTAGGTAAGCACAGCCAACACTACAACTCACACGCACATACCGGGTACATGCACATGCTCTTCCAGGTTTGTGTTTGGGAGTGTTCTGATTAAATCCCACAAACTGAACAGTCGATTCCTACAACCTCAGAGAGGAATGTCTTGTAATCATGCACAGCACAATGACACACCGTGCAATTCAATGTGTAATGGCACATGTTCGCCATACAATTACATGACAGGGGCAGCATTGAGTACCTATCTGTGACTCTGCAAATCTGGCAGACCCTCACACCAGAGGCAGTCTAAGTGGAACACTTACAAACATTCTATCTGAATTGTGTCACTGTTTTCTTCTTAATATATTGGTTAGCTTTTAACTCAATTCAAATGACAAGGCTTACATTAGAAATCAAGTCCAAATTCTTTTTTAAAAAATTCAGATATGTAAACCTTAGTCGTGGAGGGAAGAATTGCCGACAACACTAACACAGTAACAGACTGAAAAATACAAACGTCAGGCACTGCACCTTGTAAACGACACCGGCTAGAGTTTCGGTTACGTTGGCATTAATTTAAACCTGAAACTGATCTAGCCTGGTAAGTAAACGCAGATAAATCGCTAAACTGCTTCCTGGCATGGGCCCCCTGAACAGTCACTAGAGCTGGCGAGTTGTTATCACACGATCCCTGCAATGTGTATCAAAAGATAGACCGATGCTTGCACCTGGGTCGACCAACCAAAAAAAATAGAATCTAGTTAACTAACGGATGAGGGCATTTGTACTGGTCATCTAAATTACCTCGCGCAGAATTCTGAAGCGCCTGTATTACACATCTGGGAGATGCTGTAGCAACGAGTTGCTGCAAAGATTTATATTTCAATAACAGAAGATGGATCGGTAGGGAAATCTTTTTTTTTTTTAAAATCAATACAATTAAGTGCGAATACTCCTAGGGGCTTAACGTTACTGGACGGATTCCTACTATGCTACTGGGCACAGAGTGACCACAGCGTGTGGTCAATTTGAACCACTGGTAAACCGAGACATTGAACATACGCATCTGTAGCTGAACTAATGGTGCCGGTCCCTCAGCAATGCTGTCCGGTCACACCTTCAAAGCACCTGCAAGCTTTATTCATCAAGACAGAGTATGCCTGAATTTGTTGTTCGCTTCATCCCTTGCTGTCCGTCCGAACTGCGCAATGGACAGGTGTACACTCAAGGGGGCTTCGGACTAAGATGGGGTCAGGCCAGGAGATTTCATTAACGGGATTGCCTTAAAAATGCTGAAAACGCCAGTGAAGAAGGGAGAAAAAACAATGAAGAGACAACTGGCCCCGAAGGGCAGCAGTAATTCAAAGTTGAGTGACCCGCAGGCGGTTTTGGCCTTTTCTTTTTCATTTCTTTTTAAAGATGGAATCTGTCCTTTGCGGTCAGTTGGCATGGGCAAGCGAGCCGAGTGCAAAAGAAAAAAAAAAAACAAGAGGAGAGAAAGACGGAATGGGAGGAAATAACCTGCCAGAGAAGATGAAGGGGGACAGGGCAGGCATGGCTAAGGCTTGATTCGTGTGGACAGCGGTGTGCAATTATTGGGTCTTGGTCATCCGTTGCTACGGGAAACGGTTGGCTCGCGTAGTATTTGCAAAGAGAGTGACCTACGCCTGGACATTTATAGATTGCTGGGAAGGACAGGTGAGGGGCAGCGCGAAGGTGTTAGGAGCTTGAAGAAAAATCGGGGTGAAAATTTGGGCAAGTCCTGTTCCACAGACAAACTTTTTGGCCTCAATGTGCGTGTCTTGAATGCCTGTGACAACTTTGCTCCAGAAGATCACACCAACAAAGAAAAATCCACATTCGAAGCTTTGAAATTCTGAACCTAAATTTTGGACTAAAACAGCCTACATAAACACAAAGAACTTACTAAAACAGCTTGCAACGTGCGCAAAAACAAAACGTGAAGCAATTCATTGACATCTAATGTAAAACTGAACGTCTGAAGTAATAACTTAAACCTGTGATGCAGTGAAACTTGCCAGGTACCAGTATAACCTGTCTAACTTCACATAAAACACATACAGTACACACTAAAGTACTTCTTTGAGTTTACATTTTAAAATGTAGGTCAAGTATGTTGAGGCAGCATGAAACAGCAGTCATAAGCTATACCACTATTTAACATCAAGTGTTAGCAGGAGTGCCATGGCAAAATTGCCTTCATCCACAAACATTCAACAGCCACCAAAAAGACTAAATATAGGATAAACTAGTTTTTTTCCCCCGCGCTACAGCTTTTTGGAATACTGCAGTGCTATCACTATGCCTCAGAGCAGTAAATTCAATCTCGTCCAGTTCTTGCATTGCATCAATAAAAAAAAAGAGAGAGAAAAGAGAGAATGCTCGGGAGGGAAGGTCCCACATGCAGCTTTGGATCAACCAGACATTCTTCTCCAATTTGAAGTTTTTCACCTGTGCCCCCCAAATCTCCCGCCGCGGGTGAGCTCCGGCTCAGCCGCACCATTCTATTTTCTTGATCCATCGCCTCTCTCTCCAGTTCTTTCCTCCCCCCCTTGAAACATGCATGTGACATTTCCACACGTATTGGATGATGCATTGGCCTCAAACCAGTCCTGCAGATTCCCTCTTCTTAGTCTTGTCCCCTTTTTCTCTTGGTGAATAGATCCAAGTCCACGGGGAACGAACTGTGACAGAAGCTTTTTCCCTTTCTCGTTCTCTCTCTCTTTATCAAGCCCCAGTATTCCAGATTCACGCAAAAGGGTTAAAAACTCTGACTTCAACAAAAATGAATGGTGTTTACCGAGAGAAAGGGAAGGTGCTTTCTCAATTAAAAGCATACATCACTTCCACGCAATCCACTTCAGTACTTCATTTGAAAGAGAGAGTCGACACAACTTTCATATTTCAGGGTTTGCTGCATGAATTAAACTGTCCCCAACGAATCAAAGTACCTGTACTATACATGAAATTTTGACGAATCATAATAGGAATTAAACTTGGTCTGGAACTAGTTTGAAAGATGCAATTTTATACCACTGTTAGCTTTTCCTTTTATTCACTTCCCAGGGGAAAACTCAGTCAGAGTTGCAGGAAAAAAATTACATTTCATGTTTAAAGATATCACTTTTTCGTTTTTTTTACATTTTTTTTTCTTAATTTCATGGCCGACATGGACTCCATACATGACTACATGGAGGCCAAGAGTTCATGTAATGAAATTACCGTACCAGTCCCTTAATGTATTTAAAAGCAGTTTATGTGCACCGGTAAACGTTCAAATTTCATATGCTTCAAGATTTCAAAATAAATTGTAACTTTAAAAGAGAAAAGAAATTCAGAGTAGCATACCAATACGTAAATGTTTTTCCCATGAAAAACAATAAAAAAAATATAGAAGATCATTCAAAAAACATGCATATTAGTAATTCCTTGGGCTGTTTGGCAAAAAAAAAATACAACACTATATATACATGTACATGTACACTACACATCCCTGCTCACGACAAAATACAGAAATTTTGAATTTCTGTATCTTGTATTTGAAGCTGTCATTAGAAGTTTCTCACTGCTGAATCATAATTTTTATGCGCCTGAAACTATGACGCAGCACGGCACAGCCACTATCCCATTCCCCGTTAGGTTCGTTGTTGAAGGCAACAGTCGTTAATTTATTGTAATTCACGCTCACTGAAGGACGGGTTCTTCAGGCAGAGTGGGGGAGGCAGACCAGTTACTTGAGCAGTTAACAGATTATCCATCGTTGAACAAGGAACAGTGAACATTAATATAAGGCACAGTGAACTGAAGGGGGGGTCACTGCTAAGTTGACAAATTGAAGGAGCAGTCAGGCAGGTCGACATCAATCACTGATGTCAAAGGTCAGAGGGCAAACTAAAGCTACTCGTAGGTTGCCGATCAAAGTTGGGCTTGTGCTCAAAATCTTCACAGATAATACAAGGCAATACTCTTGCAAAGCAGTTTTTTCTTTTCTTCCTCCGTATCAACCGCGTGTAAAAGGCCAAGTACAGCGAACTGTTTTCACTGAAACCAATCTGGATATCTCGAGTCCCTGTTCCGACGTCTTGATCAGCCCCCCTCGAGTGAAGGATCCACCAGCTTCTAGTAGGCATGACGTTAATATAACTAACTAAAAGGCTATTTAGGTGAATACCGACAGGCCTGTACATGGTGTATCAAGAATGCACGCCTCTCACACAACACGCTGATATGAACCTGACAAATTTCAACAGCAAGGTACACGGAAATGAAATCTATATCCATTTGTGCTTAAGCAGCCAGACCACAATGATCAACAGTGCACTAAATGTTTCCTCATTTCTCACCAATCGCAAGATATCAAATCTGCAAACACAAAACTTAGTTAGGAAAAATTATCAGAAGCAAAAATGGCAATAATAAATTCCCATTTCAATTGACCCCATTTTTACCGACCTGGAGCAACAAATGACCACCATTTTTCTAAAGCTGGTTTTTGACAATGTGAACAGCTTTAAGACATACGTGATACACATGTACACGTAGTCAATCTACTGCAGTTTGCTGATCAATTCCTTCATTTTTGCAAGCTCCAACTTAATCTTGGGGGAAAGGGGGTTTTGGTTACGGGAACGGTTAAGTAAAACCATGGGTGAAAAATGACACCGGGGCTTGAGGTGACATTTTCCAATCTTGTTAAAAGCCTGACCCAACACTGACAAACCTAGAGGAAACAGAAATCCTGAGCGCCGTGAAGTTCTCGGTGATCACGCTACATTGGGACAGATGCTTGGCCGGTTTCAGAAACAACTGAGCAGAGCGGGGAAATCAAAGACAGGGAAAAGGGAGGGAGGGGGGAAACAAGGAGAGGACAAATTTACATTTATCCACTGGAAGGCTCAAGGTCTCTGTCCCGGTTTTTAATCCCGTCCCATGATTCCTGTATCGCAGGCCATGTGCATTCTTTTCGCTTCTGCTGATCCATTCCTGCGCGCTCGTTCCTTCGCTAGCTCGCTCGATTCCAGAGTGTGATTCAACTGGGTCATGGCGTAAAAATTTTTTTCAGCGTATTCTTGGGATGGGCTAGTGGGGGGGTCGCTCCACTGACCTAGATTAAATAAGCGTGGACAGCACAGCGCAGGGGGACGTGTGCGTACTGGACATAATGGGGCCCCACTGAGAAGGGGAAAAAAAGGGAGAAAAAATCTGGTCTGATCGTCAAGATTAACTGCCACTGAATTCACTGCTACATGAGCAAAGCTTTTAAAAAACTAAGAATGATGACAATTTTCTAAAAAAAACTGCACATTCTTATTAATATTTAACCCTTAGAAGTTTTTGCCCTCAGGTGACATTAGTCATAGTCATGCAGGGATGGTCATATGCCTGGCTTTCAGTGAATTTTTCTCTGCAATTAAGGGTACCATTTTTCAAGTGGCCATATTTCACAGGGCAACAAAGGCTAATATTCAAGGAAATTCTGTGATCACTAAGATTAGGAAAACATTATTCATTGCATGGCAGATCATTCTAACCATTACTGGATACATGCATTGGGAGGGGGGAAGTATGTGTATATTTCTTGCTATCGGGGAGTTGTAAGACGGGGGCGTGTACCTTACATGCATATGTCCCCCTTTAAAGCCATCACTCAAAATGCCAAACTGAGCCAAGCGAGCAAAGCCCTGGAAACACACCGCTCCCGCAAAAGTCACGCAACCCCGGACACACGAACCCCCGAGTTTGAACAGCCCGTGCGGCCATTGTGCAAACAACAAAGACCAACACGCGGCCCACGGTTGTTGTACGAGGGGGCTGCTGAGTGCAGGCCAGTCAGCCAGGCCAGCTCAAGCTTGCGCAGTTACTGGGAGGGGAAAAAAAAAAAGGCACGTCCATACCTTGGTAATAATAATATTACTCTCTATAAATGGGCCCCAGGAGATCAACATTTTCAACCTTTTTATCTTCTCAGAGGTTGGGGGGAATAAGAGTTGACTTCAGCCCAAGGTACAATGTATGCGGCAGCAATGCTAACTATAGAATGCAGGGTGAACAACGTCCAGTTTTGGGGTGTGCATGTGTTATTCCCTGTTACAGTCAAGAAGCAAAGAATTTCCACTCAAAGTGCATTGTGACGATGAATATCGTGGTGGGAGTCCCAAGTACAAGGAGGCCCACTGAACAAATTGGTCTTGCATGTCGTGACAGAATGGCATACTTACATTGTTGTGCCACCTGTCAGACTCCATGGGATGAACAAAAATTGCCCCACAGTATATTTCCTGTCACTCAGCTGCATTTACTACGTCAGCGCTAATCACACTACAGCAATATCATGATGAGAATGATTTCAGCACTGAAAATCACTGAGCCCTTAAAAGCCATGGCAAACATCACATTTAAATAACTACCATAAAATATTAATGACGTTGACAGCGATATCGCTGCATTTACAAAGCGCAAAATATGAAATTACTTCCATACGGTTTTTATTTCAAAAGAAACAATACTTTCTAGCACAGATGAAAAACGAGACAAGAACAGGGATGTATGTAGATTTATGAGTGGACAAACGACGGACAAAGTGGACAAGTACCTGCTTCTACACTATTACACCAAATTCAACTTTTTATTTAGGTTTCAAGCAAGGTGTCACGGGGCCCACACGGCAACAAGACTAACCGCCCACACTAAACGTACCCTCCCTCAAGGACCATGCCTGAATGTAAAACTGAAACTGTACATGTGCGTTCCACTTCCCCTTCTGCTTTGCACTCCACCAACAAACAAATGGCCATGGCACTTTGTTAAATAAGATGTAGAACCTCGGTCACATAGGAAGCCAGCCACCAAAAAAAACAAAAAAAAAAAATGTTGGAACTTGGAAGAGCTCTGGATCACACCTCTACGGTTGTCATGCAACCTGATAAAAGCCGCAGGAACTCGGTTTCGGGCAGCTGACAGACAAACATTCTCCCTGTCCACCATCCTATGGTAACTATCAATATGATATACATGTACATATTTTTTTCTCTCCTTATCAGCAGAGCAGAGTAGGCAGACTGCTGATACCGATAGCAGCATGGGACAGGTTTACCTGTACTTTACATGGATCAATGTCCAAGAACCTCTCAATTGGAAACTGTTCTCTCTCTCTCTTTTTTTTTTACATTATTTCTCCCCCCCCCCATCAAAATCAATTGTAACTTTGTCGCCGATGCGTCACACATCGCCACCTCAACAATTAATAGCTTATTATTTCCCAACGATAGTATTGACAGTGCACCATCTGCTTAGCCCATCCTTGTTTGTACAACTGCTCTCTGCCAATGTGTATAAGTTTCCAACTTTTTTTGCATCTATCACGGAATAATTAATTAGCACGGAGCTGCCAATGCAGCCACGGGCCTCAACTACTGACACAATTTTCCCTCACGAGTTTATGTTATGTAGCAACTTCCCGACTTGCATTGCTAGCTGACAAAGACAAGCTGGACAATGCGGAACTAGAGAGATTACTTGCAGGCTGTTTGTGGTCACAGTCCACGCTGAAGGTTAACCCTCGTCCTCCCAGACCCCTACCGCTCAAAGAAAAGCCGCCCGATCTTCTTGAAGGATTTCAGAGGACAGTAGAGCCCAGCTACCATCACTTCACACATACATGGACATGCAGCTTCTGCCCCTTCAAAACATGTGTACAAAATGTACACATGTACACAAATGCCATTGTGTTTTTGCAAGATGGTAGCTTTTAGATGATTCAGACAAGTTTAAAACAAAACTGTTAGGAAATTAAAGTCAACCCAGTATTACAGAAACTGCCCGTCATTTCAGGTCATTTTTGTTCAGATGTAATTTATAGTTATAATAGGAAGGACATTCCTTATTTTTGTTTAAATGTGACCATCGATTCAGGGGGGAGGGGAGTGCTTTATTTTATTTCCTGCTTCTAACACTACCACTGACATGTTGATCTACATCGCTCTCCAATCAGATTCATCGTCAGTAATGACTATTGAAACAAAAGCTGCAGCACACTGACAATCAGACACACGGCACGGCCGAGGAATGAGGAAGCATCAGGGAGGAAACAGCCTGACTTGCAACAGCTGCGTTTGACAATGGGCAGCCAGGCCTTGGTTAAGGCACCTTTATCCAACAAAAAAAAAATTGTTTCCAAAGGACAAAATGGGATAATTAACATCACAACACATAATAAAAACATGTCCTAATAAACTGGGGGGGGGGCCATTTACCTCGGACAATGACAGGCCGGCTTAATGGCACTAGCAACAAACACAATACAGGTGTTTGGATGAAAAGCACTCCTTCTGTCCACTACCATTCATTTCCTGGTTCTCAGGGATTGTACGATTCTCTGGCCAATGCAACAGCCGGGCCGGCTGGCCTGCCAACCAGGGTGTTCAAGGCAAAGAAGCGAGGCGAATAACACAGGCGGTCAAGTGGGGGTTCTCAGGCCAGTAATGTGTACACTGGTGCTGAGAGGAAAACAAAGCTGATGGATCCAGGACTGTGTGGATGGACGAGCAAATTTACAAAGTATTGAAAACCACAGTGGTAGGGTATAACAGTGGTGTTGCCATTCTATTGCTGTTTATCACACTGGGGATGGCAAAAATGGAACACTGACCAAAAGGGAGTCACAATTGACTAACATTGACTTTTGGTATATCCAATCACAAAGTCGCACATAACGCAAATGAAGTGCCCCACTGTGATCAACATGGCTTTCTGAAAAAAACAACAAAAATGACTTAAAATGTACACGTGGTAGCAGCACTCAACATATTTTAATACAAACCTTCAGAATGCACATTTGTGTCTCAGTTAACCTTATTTTCCGCACTTGTTTCACTATTTCAAAGGGTAGTTAACGCATGTTTTTGGTATATTGCTAATTAGTATTTCCATATGCATGGGCAAAACTGCGGTGTCATCCCAGGAAGAAGTCTTGTTCACACAAGAGTCCTGCACAGTATATTTTGCTGGACTCGGTTTTCTCTTCTTTCCTGATTTAATGTTATTTATGTGCAAAGCAAGAAGCACGCATCGACCCCTTTCTCTTAAAAGTTTTCAGTAAGTAAATTTGGGGTTCACAATTTGAACAGAAAAGCCTATAAACTGAACTAAGTCTTAAATTCCTAGATGACTTCATAGCGACAGTGCCCTCAGTTATCCAGTATGCTTAATTTCAATTGTTAAAAAAAAACACTTTTCAGTGCATTTAACCAAATAGAAATGTAAAAGAGTTTTCATACATTGAAGAAAAATGCAACATTAAATAAAAATTGTTTCTAAAAAACTTTTGTTGCAGCTTTCCTTTAAATTCTCCAGACTTTTTTCCCATCGGGTGGCAAAGGAGTATTTCTTTTTACATAAACTTCTTACTTTTTCTTTTTCTTTCTGCTTTATTTTAGAAAGACCAGCTTTGCGCGTACTTAACACATTTTTTCTCAGGAAAGTCAAGAACTTGAACGATAACGTGACAATAATTCTGTAACCTTATCTCGCTCTTTCTGTGAATATTTTGAGTCACCGAACAGCAATCCCATCTGTGACAGGATAACTTATGAACAAAGGCTAAATTCTTGACAGTCTGGGCCCCACTACACGGACCTTCTCCCCTTTGTGAGATTGTGGAATGATTGTTTGGATCCTGCAAGCAAACAGGAAATGTGCCTTTGGATTGGTGGCAAAGATTCCTTACCCACAGCTTGAGTCAACAAACACAGGACACTGTTTTAGGGGCACACCAATAAAGTTTACTGTACTTTGCACCTCAAAAACGATTTCATAAAAAACCCAGACTATCCCACTGTGAAATGGCTAAACAAACTCCTCAAAAACCGACCAAAAATACATTAGTCATTGGAAAAAAACCAGGAGACCACCAACGTTTGAAGTTCCTCCTGGCTACCCGCTTCTTTTGCTGGCAGATTTTTTTTTTCCTTTTATTATGGCGCAGCATAGAAACCCACATGATAGGACAAGGCTGGGAGCTGATAACTGGAGATAGCATTATCAACAAACACACCTTAATCTGATAAACTCTGGGTGATATGCTTGTGTTGCAGAGTTGTCTTTTGATTTCGTGGGGGGAAAACATAAAAGGAGAGGAAAAAATTGGGGGGGGGGCATTTTTCCCCTGATGGTGTCCTAACAAAACAGCTGCTCTTGTCACTTCCTTGACCATTGTTCAGGCTTGAGGGATTTCTTAGCATGAAAGTGCATTTAAAGAGAATCGTCAAGTCAGGTGATTTTTAATGTCAGCGTTCAATTTACACAGATGTGCGCGGAAACGCATGCACCTTCAAAGTCTCTAAACATTCTGGTGTACACAAACTGCTAATAGAAAAACCCAGATTCAAAAATGCACACGCCTCCACAGACATGGTGCACTTCCAGAAATGCCTGTTGTGTTACATCAGGTGAAAAACCTCTCTCTGGTGTGACATATTCAGGCAAAATTGATTATAATTGAAATGAAACTGCTCAGTTGGGTGTTTCAGACATACATGAACACAGCTGCTTTGACGGAAACTGTTACATTCACAGACCTTACACGTAGACAAATTTATTGGATGCTGTGTCACTCTATGTTTTTGCAGAAATCTCTCTCAAGAGCATTTCACTGAAGACTGGTGAAAAATGCACACGGACCACATGTCTAACTTCATTCTCAGTTTTTTCTGTCTCCACAGCCATCCCACTTAACCTTGTGCGAAAAGTTGGGAGGGATTTTGCATTACTTTGGCCCAACACTCCATTTACAATGGTCTCTATACCTATTTGCTTTTCCTGTCATTAACTGCACAATGCCAGCCTTTTATACACCTCACACCCTTCACATCACAACTCGGTGTGAAAACAGGACAAACAGACCAGTCCAACAAGACTCTCTGCTCTGCCCAGCAGCAGCCTCCAATGCTAAAAGCAGTCCAAGGAGAACATGGACGCGTATTTTTAAAAAAGGTCAGAAAATCCAGACATCAATCCTCCCCCCCCAAAAAAAATGCTACCTCTTCCATTGGCCTTTCGGCTTTACGTTTTGAATTTGCAAAGATGTTAACACAAAGCTTGTAAGAATGTGATGGCGGCCTATTAAATCAACCCTCTCCCCTTTTCCTTTCATCCAACTCTCAGGATCCATTGCCAGCCATGTTCAAATAGAGTCCCTTTCTTTTCGTTTCCGAGGGTGGGAACATTTGCTGCTCTGTTGTTTGGGATTGTTTGCACAAAGTCTTTCCCGGATTTGGGGAGAAAGGTGCATGGCTGCTACGGTATGCTACCCACGTATACGCGTCACCCTTGGGCTGAGTAGGGAAAAAAAAAGTCAGCCGCAATGTTCACG
This sequence comes from Acanthaster planci, assembly GCF_054643075.1. Classification (NCBI taxonomy): domain Eukaryota; kingdom Metazoa; phylum Echinodermata; class Asteroidea; order Valvatida; family Acanthasteridae; genus Acanthaster; species Acanthaster planci. The sequence continues at coordinate 3,475,067 of NC_141785.1, read as the reverse complement.
GCGGACGCAGCAACGATGCGGTTCTTTTTAAAACTGGTCCAGTCAGGAGCTTTTCAGGGAAATATGAATTTATGTCCGTTTCAAAATCGAACAAACTACCTCTCTCCCTCTCTACTCTTAAAAGCAGACAAGAAAAAGAACAGGATACGACTGCGGTTACTACACAAGCCATGATACTGTGTCACCTTCATCAAAGTCTGTAGGTCGACCTCTATTTATGCCCTGCCACCCACAAAATTCAAGGATTCATTGCACTGTGCATGTACATGTTGAGCACAGTGCAAAGTAAAGGAAGGTGTGTGAAGGTCCATTCAGTGTCTGCTTGTACTTTTCACAGTAAGTAAAATGCCTACATGAGTACATGTACAAGTGCCCGGTGCACGAGGCTGGCACTGTGGTATTGTGCTGTTGTGTACATGTACTATGATGATTCTGTACATGTCCTGTGTATTGTGGGCACTTCTGCACAGCAACACCACCAACTGTGTGTTGCACCGGGGACGGCGACTTGTGCTGGGGCTTGGACAAACAGGGCGGTTTGTTTGTGTTTGCGAGTCGGATTGTGCCAAAATGAAAAGGAGAGGCCTCCACAATCACGATGACAATGATGACGATGACTGCGGCGGTTGTCAGCGACGATGATACCGGGGTGAATTCATTGACCGTGTTATTGGGTAATTCACGGAGAGAGATAGAGAGAGAGAGAAAGCGGCCCCCCCGATATCATACCACTCTGGTCTCGGAAGCACAGGCAGGCAGGCTTTACTGCAAATCTAAATTGTACCTCAGACTTTCAGGTCACAGATTTGACAACTTGTCATCTGGCGGACTACAGAAAAGCCACAAGTGCCACCTTATGATTGTGAGGACTTCAAAAGAATCCGGTTCAGTACAACTCACTGGGAATCCTTGACATTTTTAAGCCATCAATGGTCCATTCTGATCACCCTTGTCACTCAGGGTGCTACACACACGTGCATTTAACACAGAGCTCAGGTTGCTCTTTCTAAAGCAAATAGACAAATCGTTACTACAAAATTCATGATAAGACTTTTGTGGGGTCCACTCACATTTACTCTTTTCAGGTACCACTTGTATGGACATAAAACTACCAGAGCGCATAGCAAGATTTTAATCAAATATACATCAACGTATGTTCACTGCATTTTAGATTTTTACATCCAAACAATGCTGGCAGGCGCACCTGCTTCAGAGTACATGTACGTCTTGCCTTGCTTTTTCTTAACAACTTACAGCCACTTTTGGCAAAATAAGGATGTGAACTAAAAACAAAATTACGCGTCCAGTGCCCTCAGTGAATGCACAGGCCCTCAAGGAGGCCAGCTCATGCAAGTGTATGCCATCAACTGTTACTGGAATGTGGCCGCCTGTGCAATTGTCAATTTGGTCTTCGTTTGATTTCTCAATGTGGCCAAATCTAATAATGCAGCAAAGAACGGTGTCGGGGCTGGGAATCAGCACGGCAAAGGAATCATAAAAAGGATGACCACTTAAAGAAGAAAAAAGAAACGCAGAACGTAAAGGAAAGAAAACTTGAAATGTTAATGAACTTAGCACATGGGGTTTCCACTTCCAGTACTTGTATTTGAGATTGAAGAGAAAGAGAGAGAGAACAGTGGACAATGGGATGGACAAAAATTGCCACGGTCAGTCAATCAGGCAAACCCAGCTGGCTCTTTCACAGCAATTGAATAAGGACCTACATATTCAACAGCAAGACCCTGGTTCCCAAGCCTGGAGGTGTAATAGTCAAACATCATTTAGTCTTACACACCTCCCCGAAAATCACATACAGAGAGAACTGGGTACCAGACAGCACACTACTTGATTCAATTCACACTAACACAAGTACACCCATCAAGGTTGCTGTGTTCCTGCCAACAACAACAAAAAAAAATTATACAAAAGAATCTAAGGTTCGGCCATGAGCTAATGGCGGGTCACGTTCACATTGAACATTTTGGAGATTCAACTCCCCCCCCCCGGTTTCATCTAGGATTTCCAAAAACAGCCCTGTCCTTCAGTGATACAGCTCAAAAGTACCCGTCCTTCACCAAGCCACGGAAACAGTAGTCTGGATCCCACACATATGCAAAAGCGATACTGTGGGCTGCTCGACAGGTATCTGTCTAATGCAATGGTATCCGCAGTGCTGCACATAAACACATAAAGTAGTTACAGGCACCAGACAAGTTGGGCATTGTGGGGATATTGACATGTGGAGTACACATTAACTGTGCCAGCAAGGGCGCACTCATGCAAACGACTCGGCACGGATCAGCACTGCCACCTGGTTGGTCGGTCATGCAGTTTACGAAATACAAGGTAGTTTTGTGTGTTTATGCTCACACAGATACGGTTTAGTCACTTCGAGTATACATGAATTTCTACCCAAAATCCCCCTGTCGTTTTTACAAGCCATTTTGTGGAAATCTACCTGTCACGTTTTTACTGTCCATTTCGCAAAAGACGGGTGGACAGGTTACTAGATGAGACCCTGAGTCAGGGTCCCTGACTCCCCCCTTCCCACTTATAATTATAAAGAGGGAACATATTGTTTTCACGAGGAAGCAATTCTCTCGAGGGCCGTTTTCCAATACTCAACTTTGTCTCCGTCTCAGGCTTCATTCCCGAAACCAATCCCCGATTGTGGGCCTGAAGCGTTTAAATCAAATTGGATTACTGTAAATTTTTGTTCTCTTGCATCTTATTTGATGTTCTGTGGCACTCTCAGACTAATTAGTGCGCTTACAGCTTCAAAGGCACGTAGTAAAAAAAACAATTGAAGCCTGTGACAGAGCCAAGTTGAGTATTGGAAAACAGACGAGTAGTTTAATTCTTGAGTCTATTCTTTAATTCTTTGGACTCTTTAATCTGTTCATTCACTGGGAGATGCATGTGCAGCAACACCAAGTGTTTCAAGTCAAAAGTGTATGCACATTACTTCTTCAATAACGACACCAACCCCGGACTGGACTTTGTAGCATACAAACACATCCCACACTGAAATTGTGAAAAACATTGGCGGTAACACCAAATGAAATGTCCACATCATTATGTCCCTGAATGTGATGCACAGCATTCAGCTGCTAGCAACGCTTCCCAACAGTTTACAGCCAACATGAATACCGTCAGTGTGTACCACTGCTAAAACGTACTCGTAGTCTCGCACAATATATTGAAAGTCCACATACAGCAGCCTTGTCAGCAACAACAAAAAGGCCTACTGATTTTTATCTTTTTGGTTTCTCAACTACATGATGTATGGTTTTGTGACCTTTCAAAAAGGTATCTGACCCCAAACCACTTCTCTTTTTATTAAAACCACCAAATTTGGAGGAGCAAGTCCAGTCTACATGATGGTAACCATCAGAATAGAATCATGAACATTAGCCCTGCATGCACTCAGCTATTCTTAGAATCTCTGGCCTGGTGGATTTATTACCCGTGGAATGTCACCTTTTTTAATTTCACGAAATCCCAGTGGGAGCTGGCCACTTTCTTGAGAGTCCCCCCCCCAAAAAAAACACAAAGATGGCGTGTGAACTCTTGCGAGACGCCACCCTATAGTGTGCGTGCTTTGTGACTGATCCTCGCACCAGAGTGCGAGATTTGGCTCCTCCATAAAATGCAATTCTGTCAAGCCATTAAAACTGGTGGCCGCATGGAAAGAAGAAAAAAGTGCCCACAGAGTCACGGGTAGAAAACAAAAAAAGCCATATGGTATGCTGTGCACGGCAAACCACCTCTGCCCAACTGAAATGTTGAAGTTTTGTTTCCCTACCCATCCCCCCGCCTTTTATTTTCTTGGTTTATTGCTTTATTTATACTGAATACTGAGAAAATACCCAACTCGGGGCCATGGTTTTTCAACGAGCCCTAGCAGCTGGTGGGGTTTTAATATAAACACCCAGACCCGTCGGCTTCCCAGTGAACGTGACTGCTGAGCCAGAGCATGGCTATAGTGAAAAGACGGGTGGGTGGGGGGAGGAAGGAATTCGCTCCAGTCCATCGATGGGAAAATGAGAGTAAAATACTGAGAATGAAGCACCTGGTCCTTTGTGAGACAGTGGCTGCCCACATTAAAAAACAAAAAATGGGGGTGGATCTTTCAAATTTCAAGCACCGAAATGCGTCGACCTTTAGAATGACTTCCAACACAGGCGAAGCGTCAATATTACAATTATGAACGACTGACATACGTATATAAATAAACAATACTTAATAGACAAAATTATGTGTAACTCACTGTTCCATTGCACGGTTCACTGTTATCATCTATCTGGACATTGTAAAAAAAAATAATAACAAAAAAATAATAAATAATAATACCAATAAACAAATTGTGCTCTGTGGAAATGTACTCTACGACCACTTTTGTTATGATTCAGTTTGAACTTTAGTGTGGACATTATTATCAAATTATGATTTCTCTCCTTTTCATTATATTACCAGTGTCCAAGTTCAAAGCCATGAAATGTTGTCACTATAATGGCAAAACCATGAAGAACGCAGGGCATTTAACTCAAACCTACCACTAGTAAATTCACAGCAACATTTCAGTTGTTGTGGGGGATCCCGGAACAACCTCAGGCCTGTTTTTTTGGCTGGGCGAGGACATGTTGGAGCTTGAAAATTCACGATTTGTTAACAAATACCTCCGTGAACAGTTTGATTGGGTTCCATTACCGAGCTATTTTGGTTGATGTGTTCCCCTGTATCAAGTCACATCGTGAGAACGTACCGAGGGCATTAGGGCTGCCAAATTTAGCACATGGGAGCCAGTGTTTAGAAGCGCCCAGCAAGGTAGGAACTCAAGAAAGATACACATGTGACTGGTCACACAGAATGTACTTGCAATCGTGCAGAAATGCATATTGCAGTCAGGACACTTGACACCATGCATCCATGTATACCAAGTACGCATCAGAGAACAAATGGACTAAACAAATGCGTTTGTATGTACGTACATCTGCTCATATCCTCTTTTCAAAAATAATAAACTTCCGTTCACCAACTCCTATGGAGACATGGCATTGTGAAGTCTGACAGAAAAATGGCCGGCTTTGGGCAAATGGACAACACAGGCTGTCTTTCTTTTTTTATGCCACTTTTTTCTTCTAACAAAATAAAAGAATTCCCCTCTACTTTTGCATACAAATAGGTTTAAACAAATCTGGACTACTCTTAAATTTTAATAAAATATTCACAAAAATATAGCAATGTGGTTAAACTAACTTCCTGAATATCTTTGAATTCTTTCTGCAACTTAAAAAGCATTCAGGAATCAACAAAGTTGACCGTAACCTTTAAAAAGAAAGCTCTGAAAAACATGACATTAAAAAAAAGACATAAAGACAAAAAATAATGCTCCGTGCCAAACACGAGCAAAGAATTTCACTCCGAGTGCAAACATATATACAAGACAACTTCTTTGCAGTGCCTTGTACATGTACCTTGGTTTCGTTACAGTACATGCAAGCGTTCTAAGATAGATATCCCAGCATTCAGGGGAGGGAGAAGCCGGTACTCAGCAGCTGCATGTGTACATACATGTACATGTATACCGGTATGCACCAGAAATGCCTCCAACTTTACATTCGTGATCCCGTACATCCAACTCAGGGGGAAAAGCCGGCCTAGCTTTGTTATCACAAGACTTGACCTCATCTGTCTAATTGACCCAGTTGACCTCAGAATAAGGGCAAACCTTTCCATGGAGGGAAGGGGGTGAGAGGAGGGGAGCCCCAGGGAACAATCTCTAATTGGCTTATTTGCCCTTATTAGGACAAGGGCCTTGTTACTTGGGGATGCAGTGAAAAGGGGGAAGAGGTCTTTTTCTCCTCTTACAAATAACACAGTGACACGGTGACCAAGAAAAGCACCATATCAATTCACAGGGGAATCTACTTTTGGACTGGAAGTTTTGAAACTATTCTCTAATGCCCCGTTTGGAAACCAATGATTCACTTAGCATGTGCCCTTCTGTTAGAAGGTCAATGTGGCTTTGGAAAGTTTTCAGACTATCTAATTACTTGCTTCTATGAAAATTAACCCCTTGTCTGTTAATCATGAGAAAAAATGTTCTAAATGAAAACAACTGTACTTGAAATCAGATCCTATAACGGGAGTTATACAGTTTTTTCCTTGTACATTCTCAGTGCATTGGAACGAGCAAACTCAGCTGATGCAGTCCATTGAGAGCCTCGTGGATATGGACATGTATCCGTGGACGGAAAAGGTTCAAGTAATGCAGTTCCTATTTATTTCCATTGTAAGACATTTCTTTCCCAGTAAATCAAAAGGAGGTCTAGAAATTACCAACACATGTATAATTACAACGTTAGACAGGATTTTCATATTTTTTGTTCATTAATTTCATTACTTTTTGTGCAACTTCAACTTCCTATTTTTATCCAGAATTAGAAATCTTCTTTTATTTGGCAGGCAAATTGTTTGCCTCAGTTTATCAAAACAAAAATTTATTCAAGAATTTCTGAGGCAAAAAATAATAATTTTCTCACAGTGACACTAAAAGACTAAATCCCCGAGACAAAACTGGACCAGTGAGGGGGAATCCTATCCTTTCGATCAGCGCTATAATTGAATCACTGGTTGATAATCACATGTATTCTACACAAAGCACCGTGCACAGCACGCTCAATTCGCAATTATTTCTGACCTTTGCAGTGAAAAAAAAAATAAAAAATCTAGCCTGCTGAGCAGATGTGGATTGCACCGAATTAACCGGTTGTCCACCTCGGACGCTTGCAGATTAAAATATAACCTCTGCTTCAGCACGGGGGCACGAATGCCTTTCATCCTCCAAACTTAAAAGGGCAATTTTTTTTTTTTTTTCAAATGCTGCCCTATGTTGTCCTTAGAAAATCTACCATCCTCATCCCAGATTCTCTTGATTTATTCAAGGAGAAGCAAAAGAGAAAGTGAACGGGGTGGGGAGAAGGTTAAAAAAAAAAAGACAGTTGGGGTTTTAGGAGGAGCAAAACAACGATGCTGTCCCTTATTACCGCATGCTCACTCCACAGGAATGCTTGGGGTCAAGTGAAAAATGCACGAGCAGGCTTTGAATAGCCTTGCTTCTTGGCTGGCATGCAGCGGCATGACGACCGCTGCTCCATGGGCCATGCACTGCCATGGGGCAAAAAAAAAAAAAAAGGACGAGGAGAGAGGTGGGGATGGATGGAAGGGTTGGAGGAGTTAGGAACAAAATTTCAAGAAACAAAAATATATTTTTGAGTGAGCGCCGGTCACACATAATGTACTCAGTTGTGGAATCATTTGTTATTGAAGGGCAGATTGAGCCTGAAGGATCAGGTTAGATCACTGGCTGTACACTTTTGACTCTTGAATTGTTATTTGCAGTGAGTGCATATACTGTACATGTACAGTGCATGTACAAGTACACACGTACAAGATACCCTTTCCCATTTTGCACCCTACACACTGAGTATATTGGTCACCCTTGCTGAAGATGTTGGCAGAAACATGTTTCTTTACTTGGCCCCATGCTCACAAAACTGATCAAATGTACCAGCTGGGAGATTTAAATAGATCGCTGTTCAGGTTTAAATTGTATTTGTTTGTTACTTTCTCCAGTGTCTCTAAAATTATCTTGACAGAGGTCGAACATCTTTGAATCAATATTCTTCTCAAATATCCAAATGCAACCCGGGGTAATAAGGTAAGTACTGAATCCTACGTCAAATAAACACATTTGGCAATTTTGACTAGAATTTCAGTATGGCAAACAAATTTGATGGTACAGGCCACTTGACTGAGAAGTGGGGCTGAGTCCATTTGAATAATTCACTTTTCGAATATTCCACCTTCAATTCAATCGAATATCCGAATATTCAGTCATACCGACTGACAGATTATTGATGAACAGACCATATACAAAATCAGTTGCAATAACACACAAAGTTGTACATTATAATCAATATAATAGCTTCTCACATCTAAGAGTATCTCCAGCCACGATTTAGCAAGATTTGAAAGACAAACAAGCCCAGTTAAAAATTTCTATTCCTCTTAAATTGTTTAATGAATAATTTACTTTTCAAATCGTTGAAAGATTTCGGTCGCTTTTCATTTAAATCTGCTTGAAACAAGACTCCACAATACAATTGTTCTCATTTAAACAAAAGAAAATGTTCCCTTCCTTTTCATTAATTTAGCATTCGAATATTCAAACTCAGAAATTAACATTCAATAATCGATTGAAGATTTGGTTATTCGGACATTCTGTGAAGACAGTATTTCTTTCCATCAAAATGATGGAATGAGAGCAAGATTTTGGCCATTGTAAATGTTTTGATGCTCTTCAAAATTAATCAAATTGCAGAAGTTCAAAACAGTTGATGACGCACTGAAGGAAGGTCAGACGCAAAGTACTCTTTCAAAAAAAATGGACGATTCATCAAAAAATTTCTAATTGAAGGAAGAAAGAGTCCAGCAATGCCTTTTGACAACAACAGGTCCAAATACATTTTGTTTATAATGTAAATACACAATCAAAGTTGCCAGCCGAGCCACCACATAAAATTTGTTGTTTTGGTTCTCTTATCAGATGACCAAAACCAAAATATGTATAAATGTCTAGGACTCTCATTAGTAGGTAAATGACAAAACGTATTCCGTGCTTCTTTCTTCTTTCTTTCTTTATTTTTGCCAACCAATCAAATTACACGCATCTGTCACAGGTTCGAGGGGGTAAAAAAAGAAAAGAAAAAATGCATCACACCCACAGCAGCTGTGTCACATGCATTGAATTTACTCTAGCAACGATTGTCAAGGCAACCGTCGCCCCGGCAACTTGCAGGTATGGCATGTCATTGGGTCAGCAGCGACTCCAGTAATTAAGGGGCAACCGGTGAGGGGCTCACCTTGGGGCTTTGTACATGGGCTTTGCCAGCAAAGGTCTCTTTCTTTTTTTTTTTTCTATTTTGAAGAGGGCGGGGATGGGCGAAAGAGTTTGCGTGACATCTTATCAGTGGCTGATCGACTTCAGGAATGCCACATAAACTGGCAATAAAACACTGAATCAACAAACACTAGATATTTCACCACAGAGACAGTTCTCAAAGCAGCGCAGAGTGGACTGGGAAGGTGGGAGTATTCCCCCCCCCATTTTTGCTGTATTGCAGAACTTTGACAGCTGGTATGAGAGGAATGCCATTTCCACAGCATGACATCACAAAGGCTATTTAAGGATTTCTCAGTGTTAGACGTTGCAACTGATCCAAACGAACATGGGGTTGGATTTGAAAAAGCAGCCAAGAGACTCTCCTCCCCCCAACTAAAAAATTGTCATCTTTTCAAGAGTGGCAGAAAATCCCTATAGTATTACATGATGACGCAATCATGCAAGGACGCGACAGTGATGTGGCTTTATGAATTTAGCCTATGCTCTCGGAAATTCTGCCAGCATTATTGATTACCGACTGAACCAAAACAATTGGATGTATATGTACATCGCATAACAGCTGTGAAGTTTCTTTGTCATTTTTCAAAGCCCCCTTCAGCAATGCCAACACACATGATGCCTTGATAATTTCTATTCAGCATGTTATCAAAATTACTCCAGTAGCACACAAAGGAACCAACATCCACGAAATCCCTACATCTAGTTTGGGCCATTTTGGGGTATCTTTGCGCAGGAATCAAGATAACAAGAGTTTAACAGAATTTTTCCCGCCTCCCTGAAGAACGTGTATTTTCCAATCACCCAGTCTGCTTTTTGGCCTCTCTTAATAGCTTGAGGTAAGTCGCAGCCAACAATATAACAAGAGAGAATGCAGGCAAATCAAATCTGACTTGCTTCTCAAAGATCTTGGTTCTCAATGTGGATCGCCAAGTTCCAATTGCAACTACTTGGAGGGACTCAGCAGAGCTCTGAGAGGCCATTGAAGATTTAGTGTCAATTTGTTCATTGCGCCATCCAAACATTCTCCCTTCAGGATTTTGCTGGGCACCCTGCTTGGTGTTTGGCTGCTATCATTTATTATTTTTCATCATGAATGGGACCGTAGGACCAATGGCATATAGGACCCCATGTGACGTAGGACCAGTGGGACTTAAGACCAGTAAGACCCATGGCGACTACAGAGACTATAGAGACGTCCCCTCCCAAAACGCCCCCTCCCAAAACTACAGGTAAATGTACATGTACTTGTCATATGTTATATTTTACTTGGCAACAAATCTATTTGCTGGCTTTCTCATTAGTGTCTCTGAAATGGCTAAAATAAGAGTACAAGAAAACAAACAAAAAGAAAACAACGATGCTCTACCCGCAAAAACATGTTTCATTTTCGAAGTCCAAGAGGTTAGACAATTGGCTCCAGAGCAGCTCTGTAATAACACGTCTTTCATCAGAAGAAAATATTCCACCGCCTTGTGTGATCTTGCCTCTCAACACAGACAATGCTGCCCATTGTTCTGGTCTGGTGACCGCAAACTGACAGGCACAGTGAATAATGCAAAAAAAAGTGGGCACCAATATACACAAGGCAGCCAGGCTATTATTACAGATCATGGCGGCCAGGCCGGTGCTTGATGTTCAGTCTGCTGGAAGCACAGACTGGCTCCACTGTGGTGTGTTCCGCCAGTGTAACCAGTTCAATTACACCTCCTGATTGTGCTTCTGGTGCCCTTATGTGGTTTTTTATAGGGTAGGCTGCCCGTCTCAGTTTACATGTACATTATTTGCATACACCCCCACTGGATGGCAACATATACAATGTACGGTTTGTTTTTTTAGTTAGTTATCAACTTCGAACAGTCAAATTACAAAGGAAACAAAGATTACCACATTCAGAATACGCCTACACATATGACGAATGAAATGTACATTAAAAAATCTGCACCAGTTTAAACAATACAATGTATGTAGGTTTATTGAAGACCACGAAAAAAATGCTCAAAATTTACACAGTTTCTTGTGTAAGAAAACAAAAGAGAAAACGACAAAATGAAGGCTGCCATGTCAAAAATGTGAGGTGCTGCATGTTCCTTCTAACGAGCGGTACTTCTTGGCTGACGCCCAAGGAAAAGTGGTGGTTGGCACTGCATGTGTGCATGCGCGCACCGGTACAAGAAATGTCTTTTCCCCCGTTGCCCATTATGCCGGTACATGTGCTTTAAAGTCACTAACTACATGTCCATGTACGTTCGGTACATGTAGGACCTACACAGAGCATATACACAAAGTGCTCTATAGTTCCAAGCATTCCTTCAATAGCAACCTGAGAGAGACACCTGTCATTTCAATGCCCCGCATGAATGTTCAGATTATGTACATGTGCATGTACTGAGCCTAGTATAGTCATCCATTTTGTGGACCGGTACATAGGCAAACTTACGGAAAATACTATTTATCCTCGCAATGTGAGCACTTTTCAGCTGGATTTTGTTGGTCTCCTTGACTGTTATTTGTTTCGCAGAAGCCCTAACCCAAATATAACTGTTTCTGAAAGCGGGGGGGGCAGGAATCCTGTGTGGACCAGGATTAGTCCACATGAGGTTCCATGACCTGCATTACTGTGGCAAGGTTGAGACACCCAGCTTTGTCCATGTTGAAAATAGGCAACGGTCATGCACACTCTATGCCATGAAAACCAGTGCACATGTACATACATCACTTGTACATGTACACTAGTGTGTCCAAATACTTGTACTCTGGTGACCGAGTTGATACATGTACCTTCTGCTATCAAAGCACTGGGAAAACATACTTGAAATTCATCCTTGGCTCTTTATTAATACTTCCAAATGGAAATATGAGAGATGCTGGAACTTCTGAAGCTGTACAATCTGTGCCTACCAGGACAACTTCTTGCAAGGGATAGCTTTGGACTGCGGCTTCTGTGACAACCAAGTCCATCGATGGAACAGCAAAGAGGCATTGCCCAGGCTACTGTCTGGTGCTTGCTCGCGTCCTTAATGCGTAATCTGGAGGGGAAGCCTTCGTCATATTAATTTGATCCGAGATGATCCATCATACGTAAACGCCTGGCACTGGCTGAGCTGCTCATGCTGATAAAGTGCAAACTGCGTTTCTGAAAAAGGCATTCAAATGTATTGTGGGCCCACTGATCCTAAGAAGGGTGTTTATGGGACTCTCCAAAGCACAGTACGAGAAACATGACATTTGTGTACCATTCTGCATTCGAATTTTCACTAGCAAATTAATCAGTGCCTCACAGATGTTCCAGTTAATTCTTAACGAATAAAGACTAAGCCCCTTCCCAATCCTCAATGTAAAAAAGTACAAATTGATGAATTATACTACTCGAAGTAGATCTATCGAAACTACCGACAGGGAAATTGACAGAGCTGTTTCTTGTAATGCGCACTGCACACTACTTTGTTGCAGGGCCTGGAAGAAAAATAAAGTACCTATCTCACAAGGAAGTTTTTTAGGGGTGTGCAAACCAATTCCCAGACAAAGAGATGGCCTCTCACTAAAGATAGCAGATTATCCTTATCCCAAAGCATTCCATCGGGTAAACTCTTAAGATGTCGCATACATGCCTTGCCAAATTTCTGACATGATTACTGACGAGTGGACATTTTTCAGGGAATAAATTCCTCCCCTCTCTTGACTTGGATATCTTTTGCTCGTCGGAATCAAGTTTGAATTGCTACTACACTTGTCTCATCATCTCGCAGCTAAAGGCCAACAATAACGTAGCTTAGGAGGCACAAGCTTCCCCCGGCTGTTATTGCTCTTCCTGGGTCATTTCCCCGTCTCCAGCTACATTTGAGTCGTCCGGCTCCTTTCTTGCGTTTCAAGATTTGCAACATCTGTGAAAGTTTAGGCCAGACCTTGGACGCCTTGATTAGCATCCCATACACACAGTGCCAAGCTGCGAATTCTCCTCTCTGATGATGATTCTCTGGATGACATCATCGTCTATCAATGCAGCACCAAAAGGACAGTGACCCTGCCAATGGGCAGCCAAGCATGGGCTAACAAATGAACATCGCCAGGGCTGATGTATGGGCTGCTGGCCAGTTCCCCTGCTACTTTCCCGGGGTCCCACCGAGGATGTGGGCTAATATACAGCCACATATGCACATACATTACCGGGAGGTACACATGTCGTTTGGCTAATAGTCTTAATAGGCTGCGGCTGAGGAAGAGTGCAGGTTGGGTTCAAGCAATTGGAACATTTCAGCCGGCCAGAGCGGCTACTTAGGGACAGGAAAAAATAAGGCTGCAGTTTGGGGACAGATTTGAGAGTCCTAAAACCAATGGTTGAACAAGAACAGCATACTGGGCAATTGCCAAGTCATCACCACAATACAAACGCATGGCAGCCAAAATATACAAGTATTGTTGGAATTCTAGTTGTTATATTTACTTGAATTTTATTTCTACCTGTTACTGCATTTTGATAAGAAAGGAAAACAAAAGACCCACCAAGGAAATTGATTTTTAAAAAAAATGAAAACGTGCAAAATAAACAAGCAAAAAAAAGATATTACGGTCAGTCTTTTATGGTTGATCCATTGGGATTTATCTGCTCTATGAGCACAAAAAGGTTTCTGTTCAGAAAGAACAAACTGGTTCTTGTCAAAGAACAATTCATAATATACTTGATGGCAGTCCCATGGTTTGTTTTTTTTTTTTTTACCCAACCACGGATTTCACGGAAAATTATGCAAATTTCTGCCAGAGGAAAAGGACCCAAGATATGTATCAAATCAATGCACAATTTACTACTGGAGGTCATTTACCAGAATCCCTGTGCAATGTACGTTTTCAAGGTTTTTTTTACAAAGTGACTGAGCCTCCACACTTCCACACTTAACCTCCCCATCAGTGCAACGCCAAATAATTTATCGAGTCCAGATTTGAGTTTTTCTCAGGTTTCCAGGTTGTCATTAGGGAGCGTGTTGCATTACACCACAGACTTAGCAGAGGAAGACTCAAAGCTACATCATGATTACCTGCATTTGCAATTCCGACACTTTCATTTCTAGGATGAAAAGCCAGACGCGCTTTCTTTCTGATTTTTTTTTTTTTCCTGTCTGGGAGAAAAATCATCTCGAAGAGGATTCCATAATCTATGACTTGCAGCTGTTGGGTAAATGAACTTTTGAAGGGCTTCTATTTTCACATAAAGAGGTCATTGGTTTCGTACCAATTCATGCATTAAACCTCCGATGGTGAGTGTCATATTTTTCCTATCACACGACCAGCCCTTTCATATTTTCGAATGTGATGGGATTTGAAGTGCTAATCAGATTCATTCACGGTGTTAATGCAGGGGTCGATCCTGAGGGACCAAACAAAGCGCATGATTACAGTAACGCATGGTACTGGGTCTTCCTGTCGCCCCAAAGTTTATCGCACAAGCCCTGAACCTACTCCAAAAACCTACTTCAAAGAGAATCAATTCACAGAGTTTGAACTTTTAATGCATGGGCGCTACTTTACAGGGAATGAAAATGCCTTTATGTAACTTACTGACAAGACAATGCTTTCATATTTTTAAGCAAAAACAGCAAAGCATGACAAACAGTACTCAAAAAAATCCCACACTTGGCCCAGGAGATAAAGCAAGGAACCAACTCAAGTATGAAAACCGACACAAAGCAAAATCCACCTCTGACAAGTTTCCTTCAAAGAACAACATTTTCAACTGCAGCCCTCCCTCCCCATTTGTTGCTACTCCCTCTGATTCTGGGCAATGCGCATTTGGCCTTTACTTTCTATTCAATCATACGACTCTCTCCTCCCACCACAAATGACTTGCACCTGACCGAAAGAACGCTCAGATACCATACATAAAAAGCTTAGGGCGACAGAGTTTCTTTGGACGCAGCCAGCGAAGACTCCAGTGTAAACAAGGGGATGATGTCATGGCCACTGACCAATCAACAATGCCCGTACATGTGTATCATCTCCGAGATAAATGGCAAGGAAGCTCCACTTGGGAGCCTGGCTGTTAACGATTCACACCAATCGTAGAGTATCACTTCAAACTTGTACGTGTTCATTCAGAATTGTAACATCCTGGTGATCACGCCAGTAGCAGAAAAGCTGAAAGGTTTCGCATTTCTATTCCCCACAAAGACTCTCGAATAGCCTATCAACAAAAATACTTTGGAACAGACAACTACGGTCAGGGGAAAACTATTTTTAATTTGCGTGGGACTGTCACTATCGTACAAGCAACTGCTTTCATTTTGAACAGTGTACTAATCTGGTGTCGAAATCAGACACACTTTAAATACTGCATTCTTTCAAGAAAATAAAAAAAACAGTTTTCTGTACACATGTACAAGTATAAAGTTTACTTTCACATACTTTTTAATACATGTTTATAAACCACAAGGGTTGTATTCATAGATTTTATTCAGTTAAAAATGAAATTTCCTCGAGTCAACATGATTTACATTGTAAACCAATAACTTTTGGGGGAAAGAAAATGAGAATGTGTCTTACCTTGGGTGGTGACCTTTTAGGAAAAGCAACCTTGGGGTCAATCTGAAGCAGCAACAAGGAGGGAAAAACAAAACAAAACAAAAAACAAAAGCATGAGATTAGATAAATAAATCAACCAGCCGGTTTTCACCCAGCAACAATACCTTGGGCGCCAAAGAGAAGGAAATGTCACATCCAATGAAAAACAGAGCCGATGGGAAAAAACCATTCAGTCCCAATACCTCGACCTTGTTTGACCAGGCCCAGTTCCCATGCAGACAGACAGTGTCTGCCCCTATAGAAATACTATGATTACAAGCACTGGCCACCATTCACTTGGGGGGCATGGAAGTACACTCTTTGATCAAACAGTTCAAATCAAATCCTAGAAGCCGGCAAGTGTGCACACATGTCTGTGCGCGGATAGAACAACAGAAGGCTTCAAATTTACTGTTTGTGACACAAACTATGTGCGACTTGAAAAACTAGATTGTGTACAACTGTATGAAAAACCATATGTACATGTACATTGTATATATATACCGGGATCAAGTGGTTTAACTATTGGATGGCCCATTGAAATATCATCTTTCTTTTTAGAAGACATGGCTACCATCCGAAAATAAAGCTGTTATTATTTAAATTATTATAACATCCACCGGTGTACTTCTTAATTCACCCTTTTCCATTTTTTACCTCGACTTCGTATTCACTTCTGGTGGAAAATGCTCCTATTTGCGTACGATGCATGCCGTCACTGTCATAACAATTACCCACCATGTCATATGCGACACTCAGGGTAGGGGACATTCCGAGGGAACAGCAGAGTGCAAAACCAATTTTCGAGATGTCACCCAACGGTGCCGAGGTAATTCATAGCTGGACATTCCTCATGCCGTTGAAAGTGGGTGCCTTCAACTCGGGCCCATGGATCCATGTGTGGAATGGCGTGGAGCATGGAATGGAGGCATTATGTGCTCAGCATAAAGGGACGGTTGCCTTCAGGGGGAGTTTCGGACAGCCCGTGCCAGGACATGGGCGGGCAGTTCGAGGATGCAAGGATGGTATAAATGCCTCCAAAAAGATTTTAAAAAACCCTGATCAAATTTACAACAAAACTGGCTGTGGCGAGTCAACGACCTTCCCACGGCAAAACACGGTGGCAATTTCACGACTGGAATAGTCTGATTCCTCCAGCCTGGTGATTGCTATTCTGTTACAAGTCCACAGCACCAGTAAGGTGACCATACAATTAAGAGTGTGAGTGTGCATATATATGCAAATACCATTTTTATAGCTGTCGGCACTACCGATTAATCAATCTATTTGAAGCCTCGAAGTGATTATTCTAGCTCACTTCCTTTATACCAGTCTGTTCATCACATAAAAGAATCATCACACCTTTAAACGTGATCCTTTGTACATGAACAAGTACAAAGTATGGGGAAAAAAAACAAACTTTTTGTAACCATATGTTTGGTCAAGAATTTATGATTGTGTCTGAATCGACGACATGTACCGTAAGCTGTGGCTGGTTCAGGTACATACGGGCACAGGTAGTAACACAACAGAGAGGAGCTGCAGTTCCTAGCCAAAGGCTAGCACGCAACTGCCACAACCACTTTTGGGTGTTGCCTTTGTCTGACTTCAAGCAACTGGCCAGGCCGAAAAAAAAAAAATCAGTCTGGCAACACAGACGGTACGGTTAGTGGGTACTGCCACCATGTTGGTGTTAAGCAGTTATTGTTTGCATATGGCTGGCACGTAACGATCACGTCCATGTACATTTTTACCACGTGGGTATTTGCACAAATGCATCGTAGTAACTACATGCAAGTTCCTTCGTCTTGGTCATCTTCCAGTTGGGTAAAACGGCACAGGAGATTTTACCGAGGATCCTTTAAAATGTCTTTTTTCCTTACAGCTCTGTTTATTCATATTCATGCAGGAAATACTCGCAGACACCCCAACAAAGTGCCCAATAGCAGAGGTCAGGTTCCTGAAACTCAAGTACGTGTACGAGCTTGGTGCTATGTCTCTCCACCAATGTTTATGAATGACATTAAGTTGTAATCCATTTACTTCAAACAGCTACGGGAGTTCCCAGTTTCATATGCTGCTTGTCATTGTTTCCCGGTAATTTAGAAACGACTTTACTCTTTCAGTTTTGATTATCACTTATAAAAAAGTGGAAACAAAAATCAACACATTTACAATGTCTGTGAAGTTGAATGGAAGTTATTCACATGTGGGTGGTGTTGTATATTTTCACAGAAGCAACCTGGGACCCAATATCATTTCTTGTCACGCAGTCCTATGCTATAATGTTTCACATTCATGGATTATTACTATACTGAGACCTGTGCTGAATTTTATTTCTCAACATCAAGTACGTATATGTGCACTGTTTGCTTAAATGCACATGTGTAAACTGCAGCACCTTTCAATGTTTTCTTTTCATTATCATTATTATTATTGTTATTGGCAATGTTTTATTTAACGTTGATCAATTATTGTTTCCTCATGTCATTTATTCCCTGTCTGCAAATTTGTTCCCTGTCTGGGAATTTAATTACAACCCCATTGATGTCTTCTTCGATCAGCCGACAAGAAAGACCTTGACAGCCAAGAACGTGCTGCACTGTTCACACCAAGTTCCATCACGACTCTTTAACAAAAATACGGGGTGACGTTCTTCCGCTACACACGGTAACTGCACTATGGGTAGAATTATCTCCAATTTCTCACAACTGGAGATCCCACAGTTCTTTGAAATGACAAGTGATGTATTCCATTCAAATTTGTATGGACTGTGCCAACAACTAAGTTGAAGGGAGAATACAGACGAAATGCAACGTGTGCCCCATTTCAATGTCTCTCATTCACAACGAGTAAAGTCCACTGTGAAACAGTGGAACAAAGCATTTGGCTGCAAACTGTAACACATTTGGAACTCGATTTCTTGAGAATATGAAGCAATTTCAAAAGTCTGGAACAGTACCAATTTGGAACTCTCCTGCAAACTTCGGTTACAATGCCTCAAACAACTGGGGTATTTGGTGGGAGCCATCCAGAGTCAACGAATCCACTGCTGTGCAGTAACCAACCTTGTGCAAATTCTTGCAAAAATCTGAAATCTTATGCAAAATCTGAATCCTTTCCAATCCTCCCCCAAACTAATCGTGCTATTTTGAAGACGTGTACTAACTACATGTTGTTGGGGTTCCTGCCATATCATCGTCTGAATGATAATCCACACAAAAACAACAATTCTCTGAGAAAAAAAAGCATGACTATCCACTCAGACCAGTGAATTTTCTTCATATCAAATGTAGTTCCTAATGTGTTCAGATTTAATTGTCTGTATCATGATGACACGGCATGTGGTTTAAAACGAGACATTCTTGGCTATGGTGACTATTCTAATTATTTCCAAAATAAACATTTTCATGGTTGCCCTCCCGCATCCATGATTATAGGAATTCATTTTCGGACGTAAAATGTTATTCCTAATAACAGGACAATATAAAAAAAGATTTCATGTACATAAATGTATAAATGGGATAAAAATCTACGTTGTTTTTACTTTCTTTTCCATCTTTTCTTTTTTCTTCCCTCTTATTTTAAATTCTGAAATACAACACAGCTTACATATTTTTTTTCAAGGTCACTGTAATCAATAGCAACAATGACAAACAATTCTCCTGACAGTCCAACCCCATCCGCTCTACACACCGCTAATGGGATCTATGGGCTGGACTCTCGGTGTACATGTTAACTTGCATCAAGCCCTGCATCTTTGCACCCATTATCCACACCGATAAAAGATCTGCCCAGGTCGGGCACACTGCGGCCATTCTCTCCTCCCATTCACAACCCACTGAAAAACCCCTGGCCTCAACTGGCAATTCTAATTTGTCGCCGAATTACCGTGCCAAACACAGCAATACTGGCCCTGCCAAAATTAACAAATCTTTAAAGGAACAGTCCCAACTCGGATATCCAAGCATGCAGGTGAACAGAACAAGCCAACGCCAATTCCTCCTTTAAAAAGCCCCTTCAACCACACCCAATGGTTATTCCCGTCCCAGTCCAGCGAGCACGTGAAGAACAGGACAATGGGGTGTTGGTACAGGGTGACCCCCATGCTCTGCAGTTTCACTTCAAAGTCCTTCGATGTGCATACAATGCAACCGGGTACAAATAAACCATGGGAAAACACCCACCACCGACAAATGTACATGTACGTCATTGGCAAGGGGGGGGGACCATTGAGACAACACAGTAACATTCGGGTGGGTATTGTTGTGTTCTCTGCCGTGTCTGGAAATACGGTGACATGCATACACGTAGTTCAGACCAGACAGTCTTTGACTGGATCTGATAAAGGCATGGGTGTTTGTCAGAGAAACGGAAAGGGAGGACAACGGCACAATGAGGAGAGGGCTGGAGGAGAGACAAGTGGGTGCTTTGCAGCCGTGATGGGCGAGAGACAGGGGTGTGAAGAATAAAGAGGGCCGGGCCAGGGAAATTTGAGGGCCGGGCCAAGGATTTCTTCCAACAGAAATTGCCAACAAGGGAGGGGAAAATAAATACAAAAGAGGCGACCCACTGAACTTGGAAGGAAATATTCAAAACTTACACAATTCTGGGATGTGTTTGGGGCATTTGAAATAATATGCTGATTGTTGCTTTTTTCGTACCAACTACATGTACACATTGAGAAAAGGAAAAACTTGGACAATCTGACCAGAATATCAAGTTTGACACTGTCAAAGAAGGTTTGGTTTCCTGAGAGCACAACACGGTGCACAGGTCAGAGTTTGAGTGGACAATTCAGAATCTGTGTGGACTCAATGTACTGAAAGCTGGACAGAACTGCAGGAGATTACGGTGCCCCAAACTGGTCAAACGTCTAACAGGATTTATCTTTTAACAAAATAACAAACAAAATTTTTAGGAGACACCTAGATGCTTCTTCAGCCAGAGCTATGGCAGGCATGGCACAAAGTCCACCCACGAGGCAAGGCTGGATAAGAATGGACTACTTGGATTGTGGGTCTGTTTACACTGCAATTTGGGAGCATATCAAGCTCCTATAGTTTCATGGTAATGTGTGTCCAACCAGGTGCACACTTTTTAAGTAGGGCAGGTTTTGACCAAAATGGTGGCCAGAGAGTTAACAGGAACAAGTTATCCAAATGCAAAAACGTTCAAAGCCTACCTTTTTACTGTCTACTTCGTGGCGCTCTGTTTTAAGCACTTTCTCTACGCACTTGGGATCCCCAAAAGTCACGAATCCAAAGCCCCTGGAGAGGCAAACAAAAACATGTGAATCACACCAGTTGTCGAAACCCATTGCCCTGCTGTGCCTAACTAGACACTAAATCCTGCCCCTCCCCCCCCGACACAACACTGAGATTTGACAGACAAATGGCACACTACATGTACTATTTATAACAACCAACATGAACATTACAAACTTACACACAATAATGTGCAATAAGGGTTTAACGGGCAATTCAGTTACTTCACCATGATTTCATGTCACATTAACGACAATCTACTACGCGGTGAATTCCATCAACCCAAATCCCTAGGTATTCTTATATTATAGGGATCTGTCCCCCCCTCCCCAAAAGAAGAAAAAGTGAAACACTGTGTATAAACCAGGCTTACATGACCGTGCAATAAGTAAACAGAGTCCATTTCACTTATGGAATTGCACTTGACTACAATGAGATACATGTGCCTATCTGATGCTGACTGTAACTCCTTGCGGCAGCAGCACCAACTCTGACCAGGGTTCAACCAATGGCCAATTCAGGGAAGAGTCCCAGTGATTTCAAGCTTTTGACATAGCATGCAATGCATCGTGTACCAAGGCCAAATGATTTGGTTCGTCAGTGAAAAGTGCAAGTTCGAAGCTAATGCACCAGGCCTATGCCAATTATTTGGATATTTGGTGATCCAATTAATCAAGGAAATTTTCAAAAGGTGCCGATTCAACCATGTCTCCAAGTTTTACGAGTAAACTTCATGGCAAATAAATACATATGGCCAAAAATAACTTTTCCTTCAAGTGTTTCCCCTTTTTAACTTTTCATAAAGCATGTATAAAAAGTCTTCTGTTTTTGTGGGAATTTGGTACATGCATCCAAATATTTAATATTTTATCGAACGGCAAGTTGAATAGTCAAATAATTCAATTATTCAAATCATCTCACCCTCAAAATTCACTCCATGGAATTCACTTCATTTGTAGGCTTTTACTGAGGTTTACATCCTTAACTTATTTCTCCATCCCACCAATCCCCTAGAAATTTGGAGTCCATTCCAAACCGACTCATGACTTCCCAAGAGAGTCAAAGTCGATTTCAAAATGTTGGAGTCATCACCGAAGCCTAATGTCAATTCAGGGGCACTCAGGTTCATGCACAGGCAATGCCATTTGGGCTTAAGATGCAATCGCCAACCCATCAGAGCGCAGGAAATCCATGTGGTACACTTTGAATAAATCAAAGTAGAGTTGGTAACCACTTCAACATTGTGAAGCGTTAATTAACGACAGCAGCCACTAAACACCAGGCTCAGGCATGGCCAAAAATGTACCTGTCGGTACAAATTACATTGTCTGTCCTTGAAAAAATCCTGCACAGTGTACCACAGTGGCCCAATCTGACATTGGGTGTTCCAAACCATCAAAATTGAGAAGAAAAACATAATCAGCTCACAGACAAACCAAGGAGTCTTTATATACACTGATGCATCCCTTTGGATAAAACCATATTAGTATGTAATATACATGTAGGGAATGGTTACTGATATCAAAACAGCAAGCGTAATCGGTACATAATACTTTTACACCTGACCCGCATCCCAAAAAACACCTCAGGGATTCTGTTTTGCGAGATAAAGAAGGAGACAAACACTCAGAGATACGGATGTCACTTGGAGATTATATTTTTCTCCCTCTGTTTTTTTTTTTTTATGTTTCCTCACCGTGACTTTTTTGAGTTAGGATCCCGCATGATAACGCACTCCTTGATCTCTCCATACTTGCGAAAGTATTCCCTTAGGCTGTCTGGAAGATTCAAAGACAAAAAACAAGCAGGATTCACGTTACTCTGGGTCAAACAAGTTTACAGTTAACATCATAAACAAACCCACATGAGAATTACACAGCAGAGAGAATGGTAGAAAGTACTAAGACAAAACCAGGATTTTGTGAGAGAATTTCTCTGTATTTGTAAAGGAAAGTATTCAGGTAGATGTACGTTTGTAACATTTAGTGGAAAATACCATTGACATGAGAGATGACACAAGACACTGAACAAAAATTATACATTAAATCGTTTATCACAGTTCTGTGATTCAGTCTTACTAGCGAGGCTTAAAACCAAATCAACTAATCCTATATTTATATCTGGCTTGAACCTTCCACTTTCTAATTAAATCGTGAAATTGATGCATTCATATTATTTTTTATTGCCAGGATTAGCCTCGCGACAATGGTCGACGTCTGCCCAAAGGGCTTGGAGGGTATTATACACCAGATGGCACTACGGTAGACCCTGGCGCCAACATCCATCCACCAAGTCCATAGGAATCAACCCAGCAAAGAAAAAAATGTATTAAGTCATGTATTCTTAGGGTTCTTATTTCTTCCCTTTTTTTTCCTTTTTTTTTTCTTTTCCTCAACCTCGATGAAAAGGGCGAACGACCATGACACGTTTGCTGCTTGTTTGATGTGTACGGCCACATCAACTGAAATTCATCCCTTTAAAGGTACAGTCCATCATTTGCAGTTATCCGAAGAGTAAATAAAACGATTATTGTTGACAAGCGCACTTGGTTTAGAGATGGTTATGGGACTAAACTGCCCGTGAAATTGTTGCCTTTGGTGTGCTTTCATTTTCAGGAAAACAAGACCACTTCCAATGATGCGTCTAAAGAATTCCTTTTTGGAAAATTGTCATTAAAAACGAGGGCAAGTACTGGCAACAAACACACACACACATGGTTACTATAATTTGTCGGTTCAGTGTGCAATATCGCGCAGCTGCACTTGAACAAACTTGAGAATGTGGTCTCAGATGCTGCATTCAGGCAAAATTTATTCAAAACATGACTCAGCAACTTTTCATCTGAAATCAAATCCTGGAAAATAGTTTTTCTCGGACTGTATGGTGGTATTTGCTAGGCTGAAACTTCACTGGGATCATTAGGCCACTTAAAAAAGAAATTGTTTCGCATCAGTTGTATTTGAAACAAGTGAGGAGGGAGGATTTTTTTTTTTTTTTTTGGTATGCATGCTGATCTGGACTCCCGCAAGAACAAAAGTGCCATGTTCACTTCAGACTGACAGACTCGTGCACTGAAGTGCACATGACATTGTGTGTATGTACTCAGGTCACATGTTGTGCGTGCAAGAGGTTGTGTGGGCACTGAGGGAACTACCGGTATGGGGGACAGCTAAGGACATCGGAAAAGACAACTTTTAAAGAACAACAAATCATGCGACAAGGCGTTTTGAGGCAGGCGCTGATGCTAAACTAATTAGTTTTTTATGTGGCCTTATTAGGCACCATTCTTCATATTTTTGTCGCCTCAAAAGGAAAATATTGCACACATGACGGACTGTACCTTTAAAATAACAGTTGTGGACTCGTGAGGACAGGGAATTGTGGAGAAGATTGTGACACAAAGGAGCTTCAATTTTGGCAAACTGATCCCTCCGTCTACATGAATGTATCTCAATATGAAATCTGTAAGCCACCCTTCTCTTTGCCTTCTCTTTGCAGTCACTTGTACCCCCCGTGTGTTCTTTCAATTACGATTTGCCTGGAAAGGGAAGACCTTATGAATTACTTATGAAGCCAAACTGCGAGTGTCTCACCGGTTCTTCTTTTTTTTCTCTCTCTGTCTTCTCTTTTTTTTCTCTACAAATAACCTCAATGGGATTATGCAAACCCGAGCTGGAAGAGCAACTGTCATAAATCAGGCTGCGCGACGGCTGAAATGTTCTTCAGCTAGCATGTCTCTAGGACCAAAAACCAGGCAAGTGCTTCAGAATGACGCCTTACTTGTAAATCAGTTTACTGCATTACACACCTTCTGTAAAAATGCCGTATAATTTACTGACTTACTTAATGCATGGTGTACAAACACGAACAGCCAACATGAATTTTATCTCTCTGAAAAATGTGAAAGACTACCTGCAGACCTCTTTTTGTTTTTAACGCTCTATATAAATAATGTAGACATGTGGTAACGAATCTACGACTAGCTCCTTGTTAATGAGGCTTTCTATATGTGTTCCATCTTTTCAGGTCAATTTTTTCTTATTAACAGATAATTTATTCAATTACTCCAAAGTTTAAACTGGCCTTGCAGCTTTGGTAGAAATTTACGATTTGGGGTTTTTTCCATACTGAAGGTGTGACAACATCTAGCAAATAAAATGCAAATTCATCTTCAAGGAATTTCTTCAAGTGACCTTTGATACTTCCCGCCTTGCTCAAATATCAGAAAACTGGCAGCAAGGAGGACTTGCTACGTGATCTCACAAGCCCAAATGACACTGTTCGAACAGTGCTTATGCGCAAGCAGATGCACTCAATAGTCTCAGCTACACATGTCAATGTGCACTGCCCTTTGCTAACAACGCAGGTGCACACTTGGGGCCAGTGCACAGCCCCACTGGCAATGCAACGCCTTGCTATCCAAGGACCAAGGGACAAACAAAAGGGGATCAAGGCCATGATAATGCTGTTTTTTAAGCCAGGTAGTCATGTGTGTGCTTAGACATGTGGGTGCAAACACTGGGGAAGAAACAGCAATGTGCAGTGCATGGCCCCTACCAGATTGACCATGGACATTAATACACCAGTTTAACCATGAAGGTTGAAGTGCAAATTTGACAAGGGGGAAACTAAACGGAGCCAAGGCGACCGATGGCGTGTAAAGGAATAAAAAATGTGGAGAAAGGAGGTCACCTTCGATAGTAACTTCAATATGTCTCATGGCTTTGTGTCGGACTGGCTTGACATGAATACGTAACTCACAACTTGTAATGTGTTGGTATAGGACTTCCTCCCATAAAGCCATTGCAGTAATTAAAATCAGTGACCTGAATGATATGTCTGCTGGCACACGTAACCGTGCAGGAGTTTTTCCCCTCGTCAG
Source organism: Acanthaster planci (assembly GCF_054643075.1). Classification (NCBI taxonomy): domain Eukaryota; kingdom Metazoa; phylum Echinodermata; class Asteroidea; order Valvatida; family Acanthasteridae; genus Acanthaster; species Acanthaster planci. The sequence goes on along the minus strand of NC_141785.1, from coordinate 3,449,401 downwards.
TGTCTCTCAGGTTTTTTTTTTTCCGATCAAGGTTGTGCATGCATCGATATACGGCGGAGCCAAGTGGCCGGTATTGTGAGAAGAATTGCAATATCGTGCCCAACCGCCTGGCCTGGCCAGAGTCGCCTCGGGCTAAGGCAGGGAGAAATGTAGGACAGCCGTGGGCGCCGGCACAGCCTGCACCTTGCGCCAGTAGGGCTGGCACCTTGTCCTATCCTGCTTGACATTCAAACGTGTTACAGGCATCCTTGTCATGTAAATGCAGAAACCATCTCACTCTTTCTACATGAGCGTGGATTGTGGATGTGCGTGTCCGCACTCCTCTTGTCAAATGCCATCAGTCCCCAACCTAAATCCTTGCGTGCAACAGCATAGCAATATTCATTCCGCTTCATATTTGCCATCTTTGTGTCAGAACAACTTCACAGATGAAACACCGCGTGAAACACCGATGATCACAGCAAAGTCCTCCAGGACAGTCTGCAGTTTCCTCTCATGTGGACATTCCATTTGTGGGCGAACGTGTTCTCGGTCATCCGAATATGTGTATAAATGTCTCGTCGATTTGTCGGTTTGTTATCTCCCACAAAAGATCAAATGAAGTAGTCAGGGCAATTCAATTCACACGTACATGTCCAGTATTTTGGGCTCCACTTGTGTTGACAATCCTCGTGCCTCCTGATGGCTGCATGGACATGCTGACCACAACGGTCACATTTTGTTGTTAAGTTTACATTTTCAGTTGTCCAGCATGCATGTAAACTTTGAACTTACATGTTCAATCTATAAATCCTCTGGCACTGGCAGCTGACCTATGACCTTTCCCTATATTTAGGGGTTCACGTTCATCTCATGTTTTGTGGCTGAATTAACATGATTAATGTGGTTACTGAATCGATTTACTTCATGGCAAAATAACAACTGTAACAAAAATATCTAGAGGACACAGATGTTTCTTCATAACATGTGGAAAACTACAATATCTGGAAATGTGGAAAAAAAACTCACCTGTCTCTGTCTGCCAACTCAGCCCTCCTATAAACATTTTCCTGTCAGACAAAAAAATACACCAAAGAGAAATTGAGGTGTAAACACTGTAAAGGAACCTCTTCATGTATATCCAAGGTCGACAGAAAAATATCACACGAGAAAAAAAAACTGGCGAGGCAATATAACAACGCTGGCTGACCCGTACAATCATGTACAACACGCACATAAGAACCTGTCCATGGGATTTGCGTGATGAAAGATCCCGTTCCATTGTGCTGCTCACACACGAGGAAGGATGCAGTACATGCCCTGCATGCACCGCAGCACAGCTGATCGCCCCACTAGACATCGCGAGCATTTTCCCCCACCGAATTGAAGCCCCGAAAACACCCCTCTCCGGGCACTCTTACTCACCCAGGATCGTTGGCCACCTCCGTCCCGTGTACGGTGGAATTCTGGTTGTTTCCTGCGTCCATATTTTTTTGGTGTTTTTAAATTATATCTTAAAATCTACGCTACTAAAAACTGAACTAACAGGTAATGTTGATGACTACAGTATAGTGAAATGTGTGTGGTAATACACACGCGCTGGCTATGCTATAGCTGCGGATAATACACGACGGTACGGTGTGGTAAATGTCCGTGTGTGCGGTTTTACGCTAGGCCACTATAGTAATAATACACACACAACCTGTACACCGCGCCAATATCACAACTCTACACGTGGGGCAATGGGCCCATGCACATACGACATACACCACGCGCGCTATGTGCACAACGGCATGGCCCAGCATGGGTGGCGCTATAACCGCTTTGTCAACACCAACCTGAATGAATGACCAGTGACTGACAGCCGTATCGGCGATTTGATTGGCCGTCCCTTCCCCTCCAGTCCTAGCCGGTCACTCAGCGGTCACTGCCGTGACCCCCCGATGACGTATGCCAGTGTTGATATTAAATTATGCATATCGGACACACCTTTATTTTTTGTTCGTGTTATCCTGTTCTTAAAATACATTTCCTCTTGAAGCGTTGTTAGGTAATTGTTTGGTTTTTTTATACTGCCAGAGTCAGTCACGTCACCCCAGTGGTATTGTTTGATCAGTGATTTTTTTCCCTGCCTGTGGTTTATCGGTTAAACTTTGCATAGCTCAATTATGTCAAAGATGTACTACCCTTTTTTCTTTTGGGTTAAGTAATTGGTATGTCTTTCGTGAACGTTTTGACGTTTCTAATAGCATTGTCATTGTGCGCTTTTCCACAATTATACTACATAATTTAATTCAAGGGCTGATCCGCGGGCGCAATGGCGTCCGAACCCCCCCCCCAAAAAAGAGGAATCGTCCTTGATTATATTTATGTCAAAACTACCAGGAATCTTTCCTTTCCAGGTCATCAATACAGATCAAATCGAATAAATACTTGTTTCAGCTTGTTTTATCGTTGGGTTTGATGATTCTTTACAATACTAACAATATATTTTCCGGTAAACTATAAAGAAAAGCCCCCCGAATAATTGTTGTTTTAGGGGCCTTAACAAACATAAATAGCTGCCGAATGGGATATTCCCTGCCTTTTTCGGGCAAAGTTTGTAGTTTTGTGTTTGTTTCAGATTGCTTTGATTCGATCCCTTAACTGGAACCTTTAACTCGGATGGATCAATCCGCGTTTATAAGGACAACTAATTTTAGTGAATAAATTAATAATGAAAACCTATGCATTAGCGAGCAAAATTCAACTACCACCCCCCCCGGAAAAGAGGAAAAACCAGTAGATCCGGAAGCGCTATGTAGACCTACTGGCCTTCCAATTATTTTAAGTTTTTAAGAGGGCAAATTAATGACTTTACTAATACTTCGTGTTTTGTTTTTTCCTCGACCTGGCTAATTGTACCACCAGAAATGCAGGAACCAAATCTTCCACACTGTTTTCAAGTTCCGTTCTTCACAGGACTCAATCGGTCAATTCATTAGCCATCGATTGGATTAACCTCGGGTCTTTGAACACAGTTCAGATTATTGATCGGTCAATGGGAAAACCAGTCTGCAAATCACACTTCCCTTGTTGACAATCGAACCCATAGCCTTTTGCTTAATAGCACAAATAGGACCAAGATAAGATTTTCCTCCCTCCGTACGTCATGTAACTGTGCGTTGTGTTTCCAGAGTAATGTTAATTCCACTTTCGTTACCGTCATGTACATGTACTATACCCAAATGCGATGTTAACAGATTATTGTCGCGGCGACGCGACGCCCTCTCACCTACTGCCATCAACGTTTTATTTTGTCATCCTCGAATACATCCCTTTCTGATAACTTTCATCAACTTTCTTTGTAAATCAATCTTTAAATGGACTTTGTGAACTTTCTTCCCTTCCGCAAACCGATGTAGGCTTTCCCCTTGACACTGGTTGGTGTGGGGAATCTATCTGTTCGTGTGACGTGTCAGGCATAACGCCTGTAGGCCTGTATTATTTCGCAAGGTAAAAAGAAACGTCTCTTGGCGCAAGCTTACTTGTTGCCAACAGGAACGCCAAGGATGGTCTTCGAACGGCAGCGAACATCTCGTTCAACTGGACCTCGATACATGCCATCTTTCCTGAGGCCCACATGAACATAACCGAAAATTGTGGATCAATCCAGCTGGATATCTCCAACAATTAAAGCGAACAAGTTGCTCCATTGCAAAGTTCATCTCCGAAATGGAGCATGGCCGACGCACCTATGGTTGCAATTACGAGAACGCTTCGGGGGCAACGTCCAGCCAGGACCCAGGCGAGGGGGCAAAGACCTGCCATCCACCCGGGGAACCATCCCTGGCTGATCCGCCGGCGAGAACATTAATGATTCCTGCCGATGAAGGAGGGTCAAAATTAATCAGGAATGACGTCTGCTGAACCGTTGACAGCTTAGTCATAGCGGTTCGAATTGGCGTTATTGCACTCCTAGTACGCATGAACTATTGTTAAAATCGTGCACCGGCTTACCCAACGAAAACACTGTCTCCACGGTATACGGGCAGATTGAGATTGGCGTGTCATTTTTCAATTCCCCGTGAAATTTTTTAACATATCCGGCTAAGTATACTGTTGAGATACTGGAAGTGTTGCTGGAGTCACGTCGTCTATCTCCAAATTGACGAGTATTTCACAAGAACCCAGTGTATCAGATATTGCAGAGGTGCACGACAATTGCCGAAGGCTAGGCACGACGATCGAGCATGCTTAAGTTTAATTAAACCCGTCCAAACTGTGCCATATTTACGCTATTTCATTCGTGAATTCTTGATTCAAATCTTGTATTATGCTATGAAACATCAGTCGCCCTTACCTTTATAGTAACCACACTTGAGAGATGTTTTCGAAGTCCCTCTTCAACTTAGTGGGGTATGTCTGGTCGACAAACCCGCCCCAGTATGACGGCGCCTCCATCGCATATTTACAATCGACACAAGAAAGACTTGGATTGTAAAAACATTAACCAGAGAATGGGAAGTACAATTTTCTACATTGGACCAATTATCCGCCCGAATCACTAAACCACGTGAAACAAACCTAACTGGGTGTTGACGTTACACCAGCTAAGATGACTCGAGAAGAAAGTCTGTTTTACGCGTTTTGCCTTGTATAGACCGCAAAGACAGCGCCATCATATAGGTCCTCGGTAAGGTCATCGGGAAGAAACGAGGACACTGTCTGAGCATGCTCGAAAACCTATCTGCAATTCCTGAAACTGTGTAGGTTCTCACCTCCACCGGTACGATGGAACTTAAGTAAACTCGTTTCACCCAGTTTAAGTTACCACCACTTCTAGCGGTTGTGAGGCACGGGGCAACGAAGATCGCTTAAGGTCAGAGTTGGAAATCAGAGAGCTGTGTCTTTAATTACCACTGAACCGAGGGAGCTAAGAAAAACACACAGGGGCATGAAATGAACATGCATGTAGACACCACTGCAGAGCCAGTGTGACTAGCAAATCCTTTAAGGGCGGTCAAACCGACAGTCATTTCCAAGTGCAAACAAAACATCCACGTCTTTATTATACGCCACCCTGCCGACCCGACGGCTGCAACGGGTCGGTCCCCCTAGTCTTAAATATTCAAGCCATAGACATGCAACCACCATAAATAAGAAAGGGGAGAGTAAGGAATTGACTGAGTCCCCTCCCCGTCCCCATCTCTTGTCCTCTGTTTTTTTCTCTCCCCTCTTCTTCTTTTTTTCCGCCTCGCGAAACCCCAAGAGGACAAGAAAAATATTCATCCGGCTCTCCCGGGCCGCCCCGGAGGACAGTGAGCGGCGCTCTGGCCCCAGGCTGGCCGAGTCGCAGTGGCGACGAAATCGGAAAAGGGTTTTCGTCGGTATGGGTCTAGGCTACTTGCTGATGGTCGGGGAGGGGAGACAGAGATCAAGCTCGTTTGGAGTTTTGTCGCCATGGTCAGCCAACTCGGGCCAAACATGTTACACGTATATATTCTCACTTCGAAGAGGACAGAATGCACGTCAATGTAATAACATTGTGAACCTTTGCGAACCTCAAGAAAACGAGACGCGAATGAACGATCTTGACGATCCCGTCTGGGAACGGAGCCTGTTTCCAGAAATCCTCGGTCTAAGAATTTCCCCCAAGTAATCCTTAACCTGTATCAATACCCTGTATGGTACTTTTTTTAGTTTTGTCATAAAGCTGGTTACTGAACAGCACAAGGCTATTTTATTAAGTGTTTTCGTGGTGATGCGGGTTCTGTGGGTGGGGCTGTACCAGGGTCAGACTGTCTTATTCCGATCAACACGAAAACCGGCACCTACTTTAAACGAAGCCATTCACCTCATCCATGAAACCCACCTTCAGGGGTTGTAATTACTGTCACTAACACCGTCAATGTGGATACATGTTATTACCAATACTAATCAAAGAAGGTATCGTTTTGTAATTACTATAGGACAGATAATCAAACAATCGTCATGGCTTTCCTCGAAGTGAACGCATGTATCGCCAATGCCACTTCCTAGCGCCGTTGACATTGACACCATTAGAAGCCGCATGGGCCCACTTCGAACGATCCGTTTTCGTCCAACCTGACCAGGCCTACTTAATGACGAGAATAGCCCTATGGTGACGACAGCGACGGTAACAAAAGGCAATGCTACAAGTGAAAGCCAAGATGATGGCTAAGATAACGAAAGGGCAAAATGACGGCGACGAAGGCATAGTGTGATGATGAAAATCATGTTGATGATGGGAATGGTTCAGTTTGGTGGTTGGCTGCGAGTAGCGCTATACTGCTGCTGCAGCTCCTAATAACGATAAATCACGATGGCAAGGACGACAAACGACGATGACAATCACGACGGCAAACGTTCCATATCACAGTGCACGTGGAAGGGGTTGCCCCAATACAATCAGACATTTTTTAAAGAAGCACCCAAGATCATTGACACATCGCCACCTCGTCTGCCAGGCGAGACGCAATAGAGACGGAGGCCGGATAGGAGAGGACACCATAGTGACGCTGACCACTCTATGTCCGTCATCTTAACGATCAGCCACATCCATTTACCACACCGATCAACAGTCGAGTCCAGTGCCGGTGAGGAGACGAAAGGGGGGGGGGGAATAAAGCGAGCTTTGCAGCGATGATGACACCACGATTCATCTTCATTACAGGAACGTTTTCAGCAGGATTAAACTTAAAGGGGCATGCATGCACGAACCGTGCAACCCTAAGTCGAAATCAGATTTGGCTCGCTTCAAGTGTGCATGCAGAAATTGAGTGGGGTTGAACAGTTCCCTTCTATTTAACACCCACCTATTTGTTTTCTCTCTGTTTTCTTCACCATGAATATTCTCCGAGTTCCGGGTGTGCACATGTCGTTTGAATTGTTGTCGGACAATTTTAAGACATTTCCACAATACCAGCTCCCAAAACACATTTCCGATAAAAATTCTAACTGAAGTCAAAAGTTATCTCCTAAAACGTCGCCTCCTAATATCTCCAGCCTTACCTTGGGACTGATAACACAAGTGGGAGATCATCAATGTTTGAAGGGTGATAAAATCAAGTGCATCCATCCAGATGTTCCTCAGGAGAACTGAAACAATGCAAGGCAAAAACTGTTGCTTGGCCAGTAAACAATTGCATGAAACTCTTTCGAGTAGTCTGTAAACATGTTTATACGCTAAACGTGTTTAAACTTGGATGCTTGGCGTTCAGTCATTGGACATTGGTGTTTAGCAATTGGACACAAAATGTTCAGCAGCTAAACATGTTTCAAAGTGATAGCAAGATCAAACCTTATTCATTGGGAAGCCATTTTCGATCTTGTTCCCTCTATCATATTCACTGTAGTTTGTTAAATGGGGTAGTGCCAGACTGCTTTGGGATCGAAGCCTCACTTTCACTTTTGGTGTTAAACGTGGCTGAAAACTTTAGATACATGTACAATAAGTCACAATTTTGAATCTCAAATTAACTTTCATTTCTTTGCTGTTATTTCTTCTCTCACGTTCCCAAAAAGAAAAGTAACCGCACTTTCGATGTAAGTTGGCTGACATACGAATACAGTCCATTGCTCAGCCCAGTTTCAGAGTGTAGTGGGCGAGTTGTCTGCGTTGACATTAAGCTTAGCCTCGACCCAGAAAACGGAGTTCTGCAACAACTAGTGCGGAAAGAGAAAAGGTTTAGCAGCCCAGATGACCCACGTCAGTACAAGGAGAACCGCAGAGACATTTTATTTAATTGTCGTTGAATGCATAATTTAACGACACTTTGTGGCACAAGGGAACGCGTTTGATAATTTTTCGTTTTGTTCAAATTGTCAGCTGATGATTAGGTTAATGATTTGAAACGTCAAATGACAGTTCAGAGTTAATTAGACTCAAATTCTGTTTGGCATCGCGAGTAGCTCCCAACAATGTGTAAAACGTAGATTTGAGGAATGTTGGTCTAAAATAGAACGTCACGCCCACGTGACCGTAAGAACTTCGCTTACACTATCCCAGTTGCGATGCGCAAAGTGAATGGACAAACCGCTAGCCTCGCGTTCAAAATGACGTAGGTCTTAATGGTTGATAAGACATACATAGTTAAGGGGCATTCTCAGCGTACAGCGAAGTCGAGTGAATTATCTCGAAATTATCAACTGAAAGCAAAGTACAACGACACTGCCTGATGAACGCATGGGCATGCATTAAAGATTCTTCTCCCAAAATTAAATTGATGACCTAGATGCGGGGGAGCAGAGTTTACTGGCCACTGTGAAACAGATGGGCAGTGTAAATGTAACAGGCATCGCCCGGGCTGATTAGGAGGGATTGCCGGCTGGTAGCTTCGCCAAACCTTTGGCACGAATTTGTCGTCCGCGGACTTTGATTCTGCAATTTTAAGAGTTGTCCGCTGACTGATGATGAACTGTAGGCCTGCCTAAACACACCGCGGGCCTCTTTTCCCCCACTCAGAAACGATTTTGTTCCTACCAGACACTCAAGAAATGGAGAGGCCCCGCAAACTAATTAGCTGGCAGGGGTCGAGGGAATTTATCAACGCGTAACTGCTGTTCGATGGGGTGTTCAGAATTCCTGTGGCAAATACTGTGCGATTTTTAAATGCATATTTCAAGGATTTGGTCAATTTATCAAATTACAAAGGGTGGTGATATACAGCACGTGTGTGCGACTGTTGAGGGACGCATCGACAGATGATTTGCGAGACTGCAACTGTGTACAACCAAAAAGCTGCCTTCGACCGAGTCGAACTGGGTCATCATGTAAAACATGACGGATATGCGCTTTGAGTTTTGCAGCGTGGGCGTTTCACAATAGTGCGCCTCCAAGAGTCTGCAACGCTTTGGCCAATCACAATCCGCGAAAACTGTAGACCCAATGGAAATGGTCGACAAATTTCGCGCGTAGTGATTGGCCAACGCGTTGCAAACTCTTGGAGACGCACTATTGTGAATCGCCCGTATAATGTTTTGCGTGTTAGAGCATCCCAAAGAAAACGCACAATTTCTCCTGAATAACTCTTCGGTGAAACTTGTTTTAATTGACTGGCGTTTATGGCAGCGACGGGTCAAATAATGGAACAGATTTTGTTTCCAGTCTATGAGAACAAGATTTTATGAAAGTATATTAATTTAAAAATGAATGACTACCGGTTGTTAAATTTCTTTCTCTTGTTGTTGTTTTTGTTTATCATTTTTTTTGGTCTTTTTTTTTAGTTTCTCTTTTTTAATGAAATAAAAAGCGGTTGAAGATAGCAATTGTAACAAAATTGGGATTGGGTATGGTACACGTCTCGTAACCCATTTTTCCCCTCAGGACTGAAAGTGGAGAACTTATTGGGATGAATTTATGGACAGTATTAAGTAATTTATGAATCGGAATGGTCACTTAGAAAGAGATGAGATTCTATTAATAAATGTGATAAATTCATCCACGTCACGCCTGCCTTGTCGCATAATCCCCTGCCCCACTGATGGGTGAATGATCATCCTTCCCAAAATGTGTCAAATTAGAAGAGAAATCCACAGAGGGTGTTTTCTCCTCTACTCTCTGCTTTTCGTTTCCGTGACCAACATTCCCGGCACAGTTTTGCATCGTGCCGTGGAGATCGGAATACATTTCCCTCTCTGTGGTTCCCCACGCACACCCTTCTCTGTGCCCATTACCCCCATTAATCAACGAACACTTACAGCTCTACTTCAACCGAGATCCGATTTCTCGTGCTTTTCTCCTCCTCGAGCGATGCAGAGGATCAGCGCGCTCACCACTGGCCCTTCCCCGCACCGTCAACCGGTCACATATACATATATACAAGGCCTGCCTTAATTGGGTTACCGTGTTAGCGTGGAACGCCGAACCATTTATCACTTTAGATGAGGTGGGACGTGGAAGATACGGATTCATCCCAAGGTGTTCGAGAACAAGATGTTCTCATGGACATGACGAGTGCGTTGTTCAGCACAGGGAAAGATACCATGCAAATTTCAATCAGTAAACTCTACCGAGACAAGGAAGAAACAACGTGAGATGTGAACTTGGATTTTCGTGACTCTCTCTGTCTTCATTGTTACACTGCACGGCCTGTTGAACAACTGTGGACATTTCATGAAAGTTCTTTCAGTGACGAGGTGTAATTGGACGTATACTCTGACTAGTTGTGATAATCAGATCACTGGGTAAATAGTTTTGAGCTAATTTTCAAACGTGTTGATGAAACGCGTACAAGGAAAACATGTCCAATCAGCGCTCATCGCCACAATTCTGTGACGCATGTATAGTGATTGTTTCATAACGTACAGCTAAAACGGCTTTTCTCCAAAAGGTGATTGTCCTAATAAAAAAAACCCTGAATCACAGGTGTCCTCTGTAATGCTTCAATGGAATGTACAGAGTACCTGTTGTCAAAATGAAGCTTTCTGTCTTTATTTCTCCCCACTGACTCTCTGGGGTAGGTTTAATTATACTGAAGACTGCAACGACTCACAATGGAAGAAAGAAAAACTATGTACAGGTTAATTCCAAAATATACTTTAATTAATAATGATTAAACTCTTCAAAAATAACATACCATTATAACAACGACCAAATTGGAGGGCGTATTCCTCAATGAGTTGATTATACTGATGCGTAATTTAAATAAATCTATCAACCTTCTTCCACTCTGAGATAATCATTATAAATGCTGCTGCACTTTTGGAAAATAGATTTTCAAATATTTACAAATGTGCAATAAACATGCAACATAGGTTACAAATATTTGATTAGTGAAACCAAACTTGTAGAATTCAACAAAATCATAAAATCTACAACCAATCTTTGCAAAGTCTTTGGTGGTGACAGAGTTACTAACTATGGTCCTTCTGAACTATTCATAAGATGAATTTGAATGTGACTGTAAATGTGAAATCATAAAACAAATGCTAGGAAATTCAACAAGGTTGAATTATGTTTGGCATGAATATTTATAGTGACATCACAAATTTGTATTCACAGGTGCATCTGCACAAAGTACGAACCAAAAGCCATGATGAGCTCCAAATGATGGATGGGCAGTGATGAGAGGTCCTCCTCCCAAGGGATAAACTGCTTCAAGGAGATTTTTTCCAGTCACAGCCCAAGTGTTACTTTTTGATGAACAAGAAACACCATTCATCGTTTGAAAGCAATGTATACTTTGTGACTTCAAGGGTGAAATAGTGCACAGACCCACTTGTGTTGGGCTCCAAGCCACAATACCGTGTGTTTTGTGCAACTACTTGTTACAACTTGACAAGTGTTATGGGTGGGTACAGATCAATCATGGGGCAAAGAAGTTCAAGGTGTAATGGATATTTACCTGAGTCCCAAGCAAAATGAAACAAGATGTTTAACCCCAACCTGACTTGAGCTCTCACTCCATCGAAACCCTCAATGTACAGATCCAAATGTGTGATTTAGACAAAAAACACCAGCGTCGTCTCACGAACAAATGTCAGACAATGTTTCACCAACATTAGATGTCAAACATAAATTTGTGCCTCTTTAAAGTGATCCAAGGAATAGTAAAATGCACAGTTGTGCCTGGACGAAATGTTCATCACATGTACTTACATGCATCAAATGAGGCCTGTGAATTGTTTTGTTGGATTAAAGAAGTAACGTAATTAAGGTAAATGTTTGTTAGGCACTCTACGAGCAGTGATTTAATTGAAAGCTATATATATAACACAAGTTCCTTTTTTTGGTATTTATCTATTTCATGGTTGAAAGGTCACTTTACTAGTCAAGAAATAGTTGTAGAAGTAAATAGACGAGCAACCACAAATGACTTATCATCAAAACAGCTTACTGTTTGTCAATCAGAGTTAAAAAAAAAATAAATAAATAAATAAATGAAAATATCCTCTGTGAACTGTATGGACACCGTTTAAGATATGACAGGAAACCATGAGCACGGACAAAGAGTACACAATGAATGACCGTGGTGATACCTAGAACATGGCATAAACCTGAACAAGAATGGTTATTCAAGGGGTAAGTTTCCTTTACCACAGGCAGCCATTATGTATCACAATGTCAGAAAGCTTTGGGGGGAAATTGATAAAAAAATGAATGAATTTAAAGCCAAACAACAATGCATTTGGGAAAACTATTTTTCACATTTTGTTCGCACGAACTGTGTGCATTCAGTTGTAATGCAAACATGCATGGTTGGGCAGTTTTTGTGGCCCACCACGATGTCACAGTGAGGGCACCCTGGGGGCGGCTCCAGGATTTGCCAAAGGGGAGGGCACAAACTCAAATGTTAGGGCCACGGCTGTAAAATCAGGGAGCTTGGGTAACTGGAAACAGAACTGTTTCTTTGTTTTTTTTGTCACATTTTTGTCACATTTATGAGGCTGAGTTCCTCCCTCTATTTTCTTCCCCTCTTCCTCCTTTTCTTCACTTCTTTATTGTTCGGTGAAAAGAGGGTAAGGCTGCGCCCCCTTGGATCCGCCCCTGGTACCCTTGTTGCTATTCGTAACTAGCACACTAGGCCAAAGAACTTGTGTCTCCACCAGGTGGTGCCCGTCAGTGAAGGGAGGGTGCTTAAAGTTTCTATATGGCAACACCACCCTACTGGGCTGACACACTGCTTGCGTTGAAAGGATGCGCACATAGGTTCTGGAGCATGCTTGACCAACTTCCGTTTAACTACAGACTTTGTGTGAGCCCTGGGTGACCACTTAAAACAGTCAACCCAGACAGTGATGGAGCTCAACGCTGCCACAGCAGAAAATGTCTATAAGAAAAAAGGGTCACACAGCGTAGGCTTGTGGTAAAAATGTTCAAGCCCTCTGCCAATCAACAGACCCGGTCACTTAAAGTTTGACAATGTTACTAATGCTGATGATCAGTGGAGTTATCTACCAAGCACATCATCTCAAGGTCGAGAGTAAACTCAAAATTCTGGCAGTAGGCATTGTAAAATGAATATGCGAGTAAAGACCAGAAAGAGATGCTGCCCGAGGTAGACTTGCACAATGAGACTCCATGAGAATTCCACTTACCATTTCAGTGTTGGACCAACTGAGTTGTGCATGACAGACCGAGTAAAAACTACACAGTTTTTGTCTGTTGTTAGAGAAACTGGCTTTGGAAGCAGAACCTATGGAATATCATTTCCAAACATGCGACCATATGTATTGATTTGAGTTAAAACCATTACACAAATTTTCATTGTAACTGGATTTGAACCCCAAACCTGTGGAATGTCATTCCAGCATTCAACCAAGTGATTTGTACGGGCATGGGTTTAAACTAATGAGGAATTTCTTCACTGGAACTAGGTTGGAACCAGGTTCTGAACTGTGACGAACTCAGCCAGAACCGGATTGGAGTCCAAAAACCACTATTCCACAGACACTGACATCGCTGAGTTAACAACACTGCCAGAATCCCGCTTAAAGGTTGGCTGTCATCAGTAGTCAAAGACAAACTCGTCTGGGTGGTAGAGCCTGTAGACGTACGTACCAATCAGGACGCAGAGCTGGACCAGCCGGGACACGCCTACCTTCTGCACCAGGCCCTTGGTGGCCACCTCCATGATGGGCCCGCTGGCCGTGTAGGAGAGGGGCTTGGTGGACACCTCTATGTTGTAGACCACAAGCTGGGTGTAGACAAAGATCAGGGCCAGCTTGACCATGCAGGGGGAGTGCCAGGCAGAAGGGGGCATCTCATCACTGGAATCATCATAGTCATCTGACTGTGTGAGTGCGAAACAAACGGGAAGAAGATAAGTGGCCCCCCAAAAAACTGGACCAATATGTTGTCAGCCAAGCATAAGGAATCGATTAATAGCAGACAATTAAGAAACTATTGCCCAGGCCGATACACATAAAGGGGGAATCAAGCAAAGTTTGATGGGGACTCTCAAATATTCCCACAATTACTTCAGTCCTCATAATAGCGGTTACAAACTATGGGTGTGACGCCGCAACCATACACAAAGTGTGCACGTAATACAAAATAATGTTGGATGAGTGATGAAGACCAGTGATGCTTGATGATTGAAGGTGGAGTTAGACTCTGTTCCAGTCTTACTGTTTCCGAGTGCTTCTCTCATGCAAACCGTGGAAAAGGTCTCAACGGTGGGAAAAGGTATACAGAGTGAGCTACATGTATGTATTGGCAAATTTGACTGTAAATCGAAACTAAGTCGCAGTGAACATTTCCTGAAAGTGGTGATAGGAAGCCTTGATACCAATGGATATTTTGTGGTTGTGTTCATTCCAGAATGATGTGTACATATGTGCACGTCATAATGCAGACATGGATCCGGGGAGGAAGAGGGATTTAGGGGTCAAACCCCCCTGCTCTGAGACCCCCCCCCAAAAAAAAAGGGGGGATGGAGAAAAGAATGAAAATAACTGTATGTTCAGCATTATCTCGGCTTGTCCACAAAAATGAGAAATTAAAAAATCTCCGGCCTGAACCCCCCCCCAAAACATTTCTGAATCTGCCCCTGTAATGGGCATTCTGTCATATGCTAAATATTGTCCCAGGAATCCAGAGACGGGGAGGAGTTGAAATTCACAATTGTCTGCAAGAGGTAGTTGGTCGAGGAAGAGAGGGGCACTTTTCTAACGGTTCGCATCAATGTTTCTATCAAGGTCCTATCTGGTTGTACAGTGACATGTATGTTACTTTTAAACCTTTGGGCAATAACTCAACAATATGATAGATAAATATATTCCTTGAGCAAATTGTATCCTGCTAGGAAGGTGTGATGATGCACAGGATGGGGTTCATCTGTTTAGTACATACTGTCACCTACACACTTATAACCAGATGCTTGTTGTTGGAGTGGTCACATGCGTACTGTTGAAAGTGGTCATCAACCCCACTGCATTACTGCAATAAAAACATTTCCAGCTGACATGTACTTTCACTCACAAACTGACAAATAAATCCGTATAACTTCATGGTTTCCAACATAACATGGTCTGTGGTATGCAGGGACTGAATTAAATATTGGCATATGCATATCCCATTTAGACTGCAGCTTCAACAAACTTTTGCTAAATCCATTTCCTTTTCCTCAGGAAAATATATGTTTGTTCCAGTTAAGATGATTCAGGAATGAAGAAAAGAGTGCGTTCTGTTGTTTTTTTTTCCTGGCTCGTATGAATCTTCTGGACAGTTAACTGATGTAGGATCTGGTTAAAGTAGTTTCTGCTCTCTTCTTTCAAATTTCCTTTATCTGAAAACACACCTGTTTAATTTACTTTGACATAAAAATTGTGGATACAATATAATTTGTGTAGAACACCAGTCCAAAAACCAAAAGAATACACTGCACATCGCAGTGAAACAAAATGACATGAAAGAAAACAATCTAAACCTAGACAAACGCAACAAAAATGAACTGAAATAAACCAACAAGAAATGCAGCAAAATGAAATGGAATGAACCAAAGCGAAACAAGATGAAACAAAGTGAAAACAAATTTAACCTCACCTTGCCCAGGCCATTAACCTGATCTACTGATGAGCAAAAAAAAAAACCAATTTGATATTTCTACTTGAATTTACTACAAATGATTTCACATGGACTACAAAACACCACTTTTGTGTATTTGCAGGGCACCAGCATATCCTTACATTGTCTATTTGTTTTTCAAATGTCTGTGGTTGGCACAGTGTATACAGGCCTTCCGAAGAAGCAAAAGCTTTGCCTCAAGACACAAACTGGACAACTGAATAAGCCATTCCCAACGGTATCCAAACAACTCACTTAGTGTTTAAACTTAGGATACTATTTCTCAAATTGGTTTGGATAGCATTGATGATGTTATCATTCTGCTGCATTTTTTTCTCTTGGTTGTATTCCTGGAGAAAAAAAATGAACGTAAAACTTCACAAGCATTCGCTGGTGAATTTAGCATTATCCTCGGAAACAGATGTGGCATTTTATTGATGAATCATCAACACAGGTGTACATTGACTCTCGACAATTATCTTTGGGAATAAAAGCTCAAAAAAAGAAGAAAATGACAAACTAAAAGCACAACCGAAACAAAAATTTGAAAGGAGTAGAGGCAGATATATGGCGATAGAATTTGAAATACGTGTAGCAGTTTAGCATACACTCTGTGTGTTCCTTGCATGTGGTATTTCTTGACGAAATAAGTTTAGGCTGAAGACTCGAAAAGTCAGATTTTGAAGAAAAAGGTGTTAATTAAAATTTGTTGAAATATGTTGAAAATGAAAACTTTCTGGAGAGCTGGAAAAACAGCCAAAGAGATTTCATAAGAAATAACTCAGCCAGTTTACTCACTTAATGAGCGCCATCTTATTTGTGAAAGAGAGGTGTCACAGTGATTGTGTGACAGTGACAATACACTGGGCGCTTGCTGTCAAAACACTGTAATTACGAGGGGCAAATGTTCATGAAGATGGACAGTTTGGTATCCTCTTGGTTCAAAGGAGCCTCCAAAGATGGGCAAACGACTTGGTCAAAAGAAACTTCCAACTTTGGATATTTCAATCACTCAAAAGAAATGTCCAAAGTTGGGCATTAGAATCTTCCAAACTGGACATCTGATTTGGAAAAAAAAATCTCAAGGTTTGACATTTGACATAGTAAAAGGAAACTTCCAAAGTTAGACATATGACTTGGTCAAAAGAAACTTGCGAACTTGGACATTTCACTTAGTCAACAGAAACTTCCAAAGTTGGACATCTGATTTGGTCAAAAGGAACTTCCATTATGGTCCAACATTGATAATAATGAACAGTGGTGAAAAACAAAGAGAAAAAAAAACCACCCCCCCAAAACAACAGACATCCTGTCTTCTTTAGTCAACAAAAGCGTTTCATCAACGCTTGAATTACCACACCAGGTCAAGCAGTCTGGTGGGACTTCCTAGCCCCTTCCTTTTTCGGCTGGATAACTGTGAATCTGTAAACAAGATGACTGAACAAGTCTACTCCCAAGTACATGTATGTTTATCAAAGCCCCCAGCTTCACCATGTGTACATTTGCCACACTGTGTATGATGGTATAAAAGCCTCCCTTGTTGTCGCGGAATTCCTCTGTCAAATCTCTACAGGACCAATGGGTCAACCACCTCCTGTAGTGCAATGGTTATTCAACAAATGATTGGATAAAAAAATAAAAACCTTTCATGAAAATCAGTTAAGAAAAAAATTATACTTGTTCAACCGTATGTGGACATAAGTTCACTGAACTAGAGTGACTCTAGTGTGCTGTCAAAAGGTTACCGCAAAAGACATCTAAATCACATTACTTTGGCGGAAACTCAATTGCCAGCGAACATGACCATTAGGTTCTCTTAAATTATTGGTAGTGGCAATGCATTATCACGAGTCTTTGTGTCTATCAATGGTTGGAAATTTGTCTGTCTGCTGATATCCCCCCCCTCCGATTTCTTCATAAATCTTAGAAGTGGGAATGGCCGCACGGATTGCGGAATGAGCTGGAGTGAAGTTAAACAGCGATTAGTGTCGGTGAACACGAATCGATGGAGGTATCTCTTTACAGCTTGACGATGACAATATACCAAGCCGCGAGAAGTGAAACTACTCCTCTGAGTGCCTGTACCAAAATGAGTGGCACTGAAAAACATTTCAGCTTCCCCAGTGTCAGTCTTTTGAAACTGTAGGTTAGTGACCGACTGACCGACCGCTGGCTGGGAAAAGGTGGCACGAATCAAGTCAATAATGCAAGTTCCAATATGAATTTTACGATAACAATGCTGGTAAGACGAAACACACAATATATTATCTGTTGCCAGCTGTTGTTTCAATTTACTGAAACCAGTCAAGTCCAGAATTTTCCAGCACCCCTTCCCAACAGATATTATCTACATATATTTCTACTGTATATCCTTTATTTGCTACAATGACGATAATTGTGAGGATAATTTTTTTATTACCGTACTCCAGGGACATACAATGCTACATATCATAAGTCTTGATCGTCACAAGTATCAATATTGATGGGTCCATCTCAAGTCTATGGAGACTGCATGTTGCTGATACAAATGCTAGTCCCACGTTGCAGTCTGGGCAGCACCAGACTAGGCTTACAACAACCTGGTCCATCCCAACAAATGCCATGATGCTCCACTTGCTGAGATAACCAAGAGTAGTGGTGACTTGGCCCGAGGGAGAGGCCACCATTTTCTTCGCCCGTTCACTGATACAGACCTAATTCTCTCACACCAAATTCTTGAAGCCCTGGCAAGAAGCACAAGAAGCATGCTTCCTACTGTAACATTTGGGGCATCATCATTCCACGGACTGGCTTCCGCCCACAGGTGCAGAAAAGTCCATTGCACGGAACCAAACTGACTTTGAGGTCCCTCAACTTGTTTGCTCAAGTGGGGAGGGGGGTTGTTGGGACTTGTTTCACTGATGGTAGAAACAGCCTTGTTTTGTTGTCTCTTGCGGAATATACAGTCATTTGCAAAAGTTTAAGACCACCTTGAATTTTATTGGTATTTCTGTCACTGGGCCTGCATTATATTGTCTCATTGAATAATTACTTAACATGTTTCTACAGTGGTGCATAACATCAGTGTGGTGCTACATACCCATTGGAATGAAATTTTTAGCAAAGGCAGATCTTGTATGACACTTTGTCTGTAAGGTAGCATGGGTAAAAAAAAAGCCAGTCTAAGTAATCAAAAATAAGGGAGGACACACAAAATATTAGACTTTTACATTTCAAATCAAGGAAATGCAGTCAAATAGCTGTTTAACCAAGATACGAAGGTAACACACTGAAAATATACCTAAGTTACCATGATTGATTGGTTTAAGCTTGGTTTTTCTGCAGGTTAATGCATTTTTGTATAGGGGGTCCTAAACTTTTGCAAATGACGGTACAGTTTTGATACACTCTGGCCCGTCGGTGTTTCATCTTCATTTCCTTGATCGACACTTAGCATTTTAGCAGCATATTCCTCCTGCTCCTACTTTGAAGTTATTCCCAAGCAAGTACTTGCACTCAGTTTGGGCCAATAGACAGACTCGTTTTTCCGGGCTTAATTACTTTCATACAATGCCTGAATAAATACCTGTCATCCGATAAGTGCATTATCAAATGATTATTCATCCTAATGCACAGCATGGCAGCACCTCAAAAACAGAAGTTCTATTCAGCAGTAAAAAGAATGTTCCATTCGTAGGTCACGAGAAATGCCTACACTCATAGGTGATGCAAGGGAGTTTACAGGTGGTGTTGGGGGTTCTTTGGCAATTATTTATGCAGTGCAGGGGTGAATTAAGTCAAGGTTTATTGAGGTACTGCCTACAAAAAAATGAAATGCGTCAAACTGTGAGTGTTGCTACCCACACAGGGATTGTACAGACTTGAGCAAATCTGGGCACAGAGACAGAATTTCAAACTTCCTGGGGAACTTTTGCCATGGAACTGTCCTTAATCCTCCAAACCTCTCACAGTGCAGGAAACTGATGGTACCTAGGCCATGTTTCCACGGGTACTTTTTTTGGTCAAACTTGCTGAGACAATGGTTGCTTTTGCCATTTTACGTCTAGTGCTGACATCATAGGAAGTTTTCCTCTTGGTTGCTTTATTAATTATCAGGACACTTTTTCCCGAGACGGAAAGACCAGTGTGGACAACGTGAGCCAGTAAAAGCATGAGAAAGTGGCCAAGTAGAGCATACTACTAAGAGTGCACCATTTCGAGATAATGAGGATGGTAATGTTGTGTCTAAGGATGAAAATAAAATTCCGAAAGGTCACGAAAAGCGCCCTCATAACTCACTGCATTGCCAGCTCAGTTGTTTTTCCTACGCTCTCAGTAAAATTTTCCTGTGTTAAAAGCCCAAGTGCAGACACTGGTCACATTTGACCATTTTTTATTTGACCATCGTCTTGGTAAAACCCACCGAAAATATGTCCAGTGCAAATACGGCTAATCTCTGGTGCTTAAACTTGCAAGGAGCAGAAGGTCATCTACCTCATTCAATCCTACAAAATCCTTCAAAACCTTCTGGAGGCTTCTGAGGGATCTGGGAGGGCTGGGGTTGACGACGATCTCATGAAATGCCCGATCAGACATAATAGGGCTTATCACGTTGAACTTCAAAGCCTGGGGTGGGACTCAATTTGTTCCTCAAGTTAACTGGACGAGGCAATGGTGTTTTTGTTGTTAGCAGAAGTGGAGGGGAGAGAGGGAGAACAGGGTGGGAGTATAATCAACTGCCCTGGGGGAAGGGTGAAAGCTACAGGTTTCACATCCGATAAGGAAATCCCACTAATGCAGTTAGTTTTGCTATTGGAGGATGGGCCAAGAACAACACCTGTAGAATTCATTGTGTAACTTCCTCCCCGTTGTTTGGCAGTGCTCCTCAACAAGACTCTCTGTCTTGTGGGGGTCTTTGGTACAACATCCTTCCTGGGTCTCTGTGTAAGATGGTGAAGTGGGGGTTTCCTTTCCAAGTGGGTCACTGACTGACGAAAAGCAGACGTTTGAGTTTGGCCAGCCAAAAGGGAATGTTAAAGACTTGGAGAATGTTAAAGACCAGTGTTGTAGTTGAGACCATCACATGACCATCACAAGACCAGACACAAGACCATGGACAAGATCGGTCAGAAGTAACAGGGTGAACAATAACAAAGGAATGCTTTTGTTACAGTTCAATTGAATAGCTTGTGACTTCAATTCAGACTCGATGTCTTGTGTTGGTTTTGTACTGGTCTTGTGCAGTACATGCAATACCCATTCCGTAATATATTTTGCTCTATGGACCTTTGCCATGAAATATGCAAATTGGACGGGCGCATGTGCACTACTACCACTGGTTGGCAAGCACAGACGTCAACACTGTCGGCAGTGTAGGCGAGCTGCTAGTAACCATAACCTGGAGCGTGGAAGGTCAATCAAATCCACATTACAGTCTTTGCCCCATACTTGAGCACTCTCTTCTCGAAGCTAAGTGAAGTTTTCAGTGTCCTGAGGTTGGAAAGTAACAAAGTCCTTGTCTTTAAGTTTGGAACTCATGTCAAACTGTACTAGAACAGAAACAGCTATAGCGGCGCGCGCATGGAGATTTGTATTGTTACATCATAGATTTAAGCAACTTTGCCAACCAGTGGTAGTAATGCACATGCACCTGCCTTATTTGCATATTTCATGGGGGGCCAAAACGTTTGCCCCTTTTTAAATCAGGGATAACAATTTCTGAAAATTTGAAGATTCCTGTGTCACTGAAAAATCCTAGAAAATAATGAAATGATAATTTCATCATTTTGTAAAAAATGAACCAATCTTTTGAATTTTGTTCTTCAAACATTTGTCAGTCCTTGATAACGGTATACAGCCCCCAAAGCACATCACTTGTTTGGAGACAACATGGTGCATGTTTATGCAGTCGTGGCTGGAGAGCACTCTACACGTGCAAAGACCAAAATGGACATCACACAGGCTACTGAAATGACAAAGGGAGAGTTTCTCTCCCGTTTCTGTAGTCAAACTCAGTTAAAGGACTGCGGAAGCAAAACAGTTTTGGCACATTGTGTACAGTGTTGATGAATGGTTGTGCAAAAGTCCTGGAGGGCTATCCATGAGGGGCCTTTATTTTGTTGGTTCCCAACTCCCCAATACAAAAATCTATACTGACAGAGAAGAGTGTTTGGTCAGCCAAGCGACTGAACAAACATCTAACTGAGGCTTCATCAGCTCCTTGCCATTGTGGATGTAATGGACAGTGCGTCGAAAACTGCAACATTACTACAAGTAGTTTTTATGAGGAGAAACCAAAGGGACTCCCAGTTGACAGAGATAGGGCTCAATCCATCCAACATGCCATTGTCTCACCGACTGACTCAGCCGATGCCAGAATCATGAACGACCATAGAAAGGGATGCCAATTTGGGTCTTGTCCACAGCCTGAAAATATGGCCGGGACAGATCCTAAAACACCCTGAGAATGCCTAAAACTAGCAACATTTGAAATGCAAAAGCCTTTGCCTGAAAACTAGCACCCCTTGCATGGAGGAGAAACAGATTAACTATAGGACAGACTGACAAGCAACTAGTGACCAACTGACCACCTGAGGGTCTGGTAGCCTGACTTATGTGACAAAGCTCACTTGCAAGCTCCCTCTACAACTCTAGTTGTACAGTACAGAACAACAGTAAAACCATAAAACGAGGAAATGTTCCCAAACGGACTGGAGATTGCAGTGATCGCACAAGTGACTGAATGATTTGGGTGAAAGGGTAACCTTCCCACACCCTGCCAGATCAGCCATGGGTTTGGATGATGTTTGCAAGAATGAAGAGCATGTAGGCAGGATCAACTGCTACTTCTTTGCATGGAGCTTCATGCCACTTGTAGTTGAAGTACAAACTGCCGAGTTGCCAATTTTTGAGGGTCCATGGAGACTCTTGAAGAAATGTATCAACTGACTGAAAAATTAGATTGAAATAAGACAAGGGCAATTTACATATGCCCGACAGACAGGAAACAGAAATGAGTTGTCTCATATCTAATAAAAATTGCTTGACCACCATGAAATAGATGGAATTTCAGGCTACTCATGATGAAAGACAGCACTAAGGGAAAGGTTTGCGGTAGCACCATGCGAAGGACTGAGCACGCAGTCCGAAATGTTGAGTAAACTCCTGGTTCTTTTCAGAACCACACATACTCATAAGAGATATAGTCCTTCGTATGGTGCTACCACAAACCTTTCCACTTATTGCCATGAAATAAACTAGAAATGATAACAATGAATCGTGTTTTACCCCGAGTAGAGTGAAAAAGGGGTAGGGTTAGTTTAACAAAAATAGCAGCGGGGAAACGAATCTTTTTCTTGAGCAGCTGATCATCTTCGTCGACAGGAAGTCAGAGTGAAGAAGAGAAATGAGTGTTTAAAGTCAGACCCCAAAGGTCAGTTGCCGGCCAACAGTGTTTGCAGAAGCCGGCTGGTTTCATCGCTGAATGTGTTGGGGTGACATACTCCAACTCCCAAAGTTCTCTCTCCCTGGGTCGTGCTATGTGCTCTGCTGAGCACATAGCTCCGCCTATTTGCCCGGGTGATTTATGGGTTTGTTTAAAGCCCTAAGTGCAGACATGCACATGCTTTTATTGCCAAATATGTGTATCGATTCATGAGTTGAGGGGGATGGAATATCACAGACGGAAAAAAGAAGACTAGGGGATGCTTGGAAGGAAGCAAAGGGAATGTATTTTGGGCAAGTGATGAAAACGGAATAGCTGGAGAAACACAAATTGATTTATGGACAGTACACTCTGGGAAAGCCGGAGAGGATGGAATACACACTTAAAGATGGAATGGACCATTTGTCATTTGTGCCTATTCTTCACTTGAAAGCAACCCAATTGCTCAAAATCTTGAAACGGGTTAATTAATAACTAGCCTAATACAGATTTAGCGCTGTGGATATCACATTAGGAGAGAACACGCAAATTACCCTGGGTTGCAACAACTCGATTCACAAGTCTGCAAGTCATGTTTAGAACTGCGGCTATCCAACTACAAATTAAATTGCAGGGTGTATGTGTCTGTAAATTACTCCAATAGGAGCCAAAACTTGCCCAGATGGATGCACACCTCAGGTTAAGAATGGGTGTGTAATGCATTCGCTCAAATGCACTGGAATTTCCAAAGACGACTTGACACACCTTCAGAAATATCCCTCTTGAATCACTTTCTTCAATAAATGACAGCGAAAACCATTCACTGCAACTAAACCAACTCTCGAGAAGACAAGAACAGTGTGGTAACAGCGGCTGAAGAACTCAGCCCGAAACAAAGTTACGGTACATGCTGTGGCCGCTGGTGCACGTGAAGATTCTTTCAACTGAACCCGTTTCAATAGAAACAGTAACATATACGGATAATTAAGCTTCCTCTAGCATATGCTTGCTTAACTTCAATTTGTTCGGCTCAGAACTAAAAAGATTAATATGGCAATTGGATGAATTTTGACATAGACTCTTAGGGCCTTATTCTGAATTGGAAAGAACTATTTACTTGAATCAGAACGTGATCCAAATTATTTTATTTATGCATTTTGAAGGCCAATATGCTTAAACTTCCCCAAATTCTCTTGCCTGATCTCAGGTTTTAGCAAAATGTTACATTTGGCACTTTTTGATGCAATTTTCAATAAGGATCTTATAGTATCCGCCCCATGTGAAGAAAAAGCAAAAGAAAGACAGATGCGAAGGCCATACATTAAGGAACAAATTTGTTAAGGGTACTCAGCGTGCTCCGCGTCAAACGCGCCATTGATCTCCATTATAAACGCGTGCTTATGTGGTGAGTGCCAAAACAGGTCCTCCCGTGTTGCGCTAGGAGCAGATAGTACTGACAAGACATTTCGCCCCTCCCCTTCCCAATATGATAACCCTTTCAGCCAGTAATTGAGGAGTCCAGACTGACTGTCTTTGGATTGGGTAATTGTTGTATCACAGACCTCTCCCTATGGATGTTACCCCTTAATGATATTGGGTATGACCATGTGGGACCATACTGGGCATGGAATTACATGTACCCCAAAAATGAGAATGAGATTATCTGCATAATGCCCAATGCACACATTAGCGTATGTGCTGTGTATCCAGGATTTCACATGTACATATTTGTTATACCAATACTAGACTTGATTGGGTTTTTTGTTGACAGACTTGAGCTTAGAAAAGGTGTGGGGAGTAGTAATCACTCTGGCCGTGTAATCTTCAGGACAAATATTTGGTTGGGGAATGAAAAGTGGGATTGTTACCATAATCGCTACATTGCAATCAAAAATCAGTTATTCTGTATTCAAAGGGTCGTGGTTTGGGCTTACAGTTGTACATGTAACTCTGCAGTGGAATGTAGTGATGTCTGACACCACTGTGCATGGTACCTACTGATCAGTGGAGATTGAGAGATATTGACAGACATTTGAAGTTCCACGCAACCATATTATATGCCTGGGGTCAACACTTTCCTCCATGCCTGCGAACATGTAAAGCAAAACAGTCTTCACTGTGTGGACCTCTTTGGTTCATGGGTCCACACAGGGCATGACTCACAAGGTTTGCACACATTCATGTGTCCCACTAGCTAGGTGCTGCATTAACGGTGAAGAACATTCTGTGTTAACCTCTGTCAGCTGTGTAAATCAATCATTAGGGACTCATAAGAGCCAATGAGAACCAACGTGTGCACTGTGCCCTGTTGCATAGTACCAGTGCATATGACCAATTTTCATCTGAATATGCACAAACCCATATGCATCTCTGTAGGTTTGCATCTGAGTGTGGGCACACAACAGTACCGGTGATCACAAGTCCAAAACCTCTCTCAGTTCTAACAAAAGGCCATAGAAACCAATCTGTGTACTTGTGCACAGCATTCAGTACATATGACCAATTTTCATCAGAATGTACACAATCCTGTTGAATGCTCTTTACAGGAATACATCAGAAAGTGGGCACACTGAAGTAACAGTGATCTAGTATCATTACTTTCTCTTTTACCCTTGAGAGAGCATTATTCTGAGAGTCCATGTCAAACAATGGATAAATCAAACAAGATGTTTTCTGAAACATGGTCTTGTGATAGACCAATATAATAATTATCCACACTTGTTGCACAGTGTACATGTACACTACACTCTAGTACAACAATAAAACCATATCTTTGTTGATGATTTCTTATTATTTCCAAACACTCTGACCTCCAAGTCTGACAATCTACAGTGTACGGAATGTTAAACTTGAAAAACTAGAGGGAACCAGGCCGAGAAAATTAGTAAGTGGAGGTTTATGTTGGACTGGAACCAATGCTATGCAAACAAAGAGACAATGGAAATTTCCAATGGTAAGGGTGACGAAACATACAAAACCTTGCCAATGAACATGCATGCTTGTACACAAGTGCTTCTGAGAAAAGAGACAGTACTGATCATAGTGATCAGTGTACTGTAGATCTAATGATTTGACAGGTCGGTTATGTTACATTAAAAAATGTCATTTTCCTGGTACGATGCCTCCATAAGGGACTCAACGGGACAAGTCCTCTCCTTCTTTGGGCCAAGAATCTTGGACAGATGCCTGATCATCCCAGCGACTTACGGAAAAGGGGAGGATGATGATATCAACTTGATGTATACCTCTCGTCGTAAACAAACCGTCAGTCAGACTCATAATATTTACGCTTTTGCAAGGGCCCCAGGAATGCTGCAGTCAAGGAAAATACACAGCCAGGGGGAAGGCGCACCGCCGCTGTATATTTTCATGCCCTTTTCAGTGACGGGCGCCAGTTGGTGCGCGCCACTAAAAGGGAAACATAGGCTGGTGATTAATATTCCATCAGGACCCACTTTGTTGACATTATTAATAACGGCCTTTAATGAACAATTCGGTGAAGACCTTTTGGGGAGGAAGCAGAGCCCTTTTTTTGTGCACTTTATGAAAGATGGGCTGGCATTGAGGTATTACCATTGAGCTTTATGGAAAATGGGAAAGGCATTTGAACAATGCAGTAATATTGATGATGGTTCATTTTAACACATATCTACAATTAGACGAATCCAGGAACATTTGTTTATCTCAACCGTCAACATAGGATTGTGCTTTTTATGGTGCTACGGTAATAAGCAGTACCCACATAAAAGTTCGAGCATACATGGTTGAAATCAAAATAAATGCCACAGACAAAAACTTTGGTAATGTTTCTCAGAGTGAAGGTTTATTTTTATTTAAGCTATGTCTCATAGGATGATGACAGTTGTCCTGGTGCATCATAATTATGTCAGTTGACAACATTGATGTGCAAACACAGTTTGAATAAAAAAGAAGATTTGATTTTTTGTTCACTTTATTAAGTTTAATAAAAGGTCTTATGGTCGCAACAACATGTAAAATGCACAGAGAGCCATATGTGTAGTAAAAGTATCGTCTAAGCTCCGCTGGAAAACAACTCACTTATGTCCCTGAGCGAGGCAATTTGCAGCAATATTTCTCTGGATAGCTGTGTTGACCGGTTTCAAAGCTCCAAACATGAAATCACATCAGTAGTGGTCACTGAGATGTTAGTTTTAAATTGGAACTCTTGTAACAAAGGAGAGACTACATACACATACTTGTACTATGATGGCATAGGAGTTAAGTTAAAAATTACCACTGTGTTTTCAAAATGAGGTTTTTCCCAAGAACCCTTGAGAGTAGACGTTCACCCTCATTAGGCCAGTATTTCAAACCACAACATGGCTGCATTTAGTTGATAGACCCTGAGTGAGTTTGGTGATCTAGAGATGAGACAAGTCACATTTTTACCAGTGGTTCAAAGGTCACTAGTTCAAGTTCCGCCTTAAAAAAGTAAGGTGAAACACTGCAATAATCTATTGACCACTGGAGCAGTTAATTCTCGTTGGTCTTTTTTTCTTCTGACTGAACTTGACCAGTGGTCTATACTTCTGTGTTATTTTCACGCAGCTCATCACCAGCAACAAACTTACAATGCTTATTCTTTATACTTGGGTGTTGGTCTTGAGAAAAAATTCTGGTCAAGCAAAATGTTTGAGCTACAAACCCTTGTTCCACCAGATTTGTTTGCAAAAAAATTTGAGCAGAACTCTCAAAAGAGCCTGAGATTACTAAATCATTTCACTGAAGGACAAACAATAAATGTTACACTGTATATATAATTCATAT
Organism: Acanthaster planci; assembly: GCF_054643075.1. Lineage (NCBI taxonomy): Eukaryota > Metazoa > Echinodermata > Asteroidea > Valvatida > Acanthasteridae > Acanthaster > Acanthaster planci. Next base: position 3,421,721 of record NC_141785.1, on the reverse strand, counting down.
ATAATTTTAGGATTGACTGATTAATTTACAGTGCAATGTGTCAAGGCAAACACCATTTCCTGTGCATGACAAGTTGGGTATCTTTGGCATATCCCCACTGAAAGTACATGAACATAAACTGACAGCTAATGCAGTCATCACTTCTTAATGACCTTTAAGTGGTTGGAAAACAAGTCCGATGGGAACTTTGGGGACAAGGATGCAAGGTATTTACAGCCAATTAATAAATATTTCATAGACAGTCCGTACCCCTGCTCTGGACCGTCGAGCATTACATAAATGTCCCATCATGCTCCATACATTCCGCTCTGGGAATGGGGGGGGGATCAATGCCCTATTGATTTTCATTCGTGCCGTTCCCAGCCAGATCTTTCTGTGACTTGCGTGAGAGTCTGTGCACAATGAACGGGGTGTTAACAGGTAAACTACGGGCATCAATTATTGATGAGAATTGATCGGGACCGATATTGGTGTAAGTGAGGATACTGGGTTGGAGGGGGATCATTCTAAGTGGTAACAGAGAAAGAGTGGCCTTGGTCACTCGGAGGTTGGGACAAAATCGGTGTAAATATTTTTGTTTGGAAGGGGGGTGACGTACAGCAATTTGACGTGGTACTTTTAAAGAGAATAAGTAATTTTATCCAGTAAAGTTTTGATTTAAAAGAAGTACATGTATGAATAAAAGATTTAGGGGAAAGACAGCATAACTGCTTATCGTTTTTTATTATTTGGTTTCTTTTATTCATTTAATCTCTGGTGTCCATTTTCTTTTAGTTGTGCACTGAAATATTCAATTTACAAGGGAAAATTAGGCTAGCCGTCAATAAAACACTATGCGACACTCAGAGGTCGCATTTCCATGCAACTTCCAATAGGGCTCAATTAATGTGCTTTACACTGAGAATCAGCCACATAGGATAAAATTCAGGTTGGTATCTTCTGGGCTAAGCAAAGGTTCTCAAGCTTAGAAGCTTCATGAAATTGGCTCTCTGACAGTCAGTCACCTTGGAGTTACTGTGAACACAACATAAGTATGTAGATGTATTGTACAGCAGCTCCTGAATGTAAGGTTGAGAAGGGGACACTGTTCAATTCCGTGCATTCTCTGAGCTCATCTGGGGGTGATGAGCGTAGTGTGTAGTATTTTAATCTGTGAGACTGCCGGTGTGGTAAGTATACGTGAGGCTCAATAATTGACTAATAATGCTAAGGAGCTTACAGTATTACATGGGTGCTTAATCGGGTCTTTGCAGGCTTTTATTGGGATGTAAGGCCACAATATCTGGGCAGGGAAATCCTGGATTTCAAACTTCATAGAATAATACCATACTGCAATGATCAAATCTGCATTGACTGTGAACAGACGCTACAATGAATGTTTGAATGCACGTTACAAATAGAAGACTTTTTGTTGCATCATGATTTCAATGCAAATTGGGAGGGGAGGTCAGAGAAAGGTAACACAGCAGTGTGGTATTCGAGTCCATCACAAGTCCATCACAAGTCATTCGGATGAGCTGTGACAAAAGCATTCTTTTGTCACTGTTCACCTCGTTACTTATGACTGGCCTTGTGGAGGGACTTGTAACTGGAATTATGAAGGGACTTGTGAAGGGACTTGTGAAGGACTTGAATACAACACCGGGTAATACCCATTTGAAACAGTACAAAATCCACTGGAGACTATCACAGACACACAATTTGTAATGCATACAAACTGATGCAGGCGACAAGAGTCACATACAGTTTCTCTTTTCATTTTCACCGCGCAAGATTTCGTTAAAGATCTGTAACTCATAAGCAGCATTGGTGATCTGCAACAAATTCCATCAGGTTGGGTTGCATTCACCTCTTGTACTTAAACGAAGAAAAAAAATCCTCCCCCCCCCAAAAAAAAATAGTGGTATCTCAGTCTGGCTAGGCAGAGGTCTGAGAAGCCCAATTTCTCCATGCTGTTTATATCAGCTCAAGCTCTGACACTGGTGATATACAGGTTTTGAAAGAGTAAATAAGACCACGCTACTAGACACATTCCTAGACAGAGTGGAGCTACAATGTGTGAGTCAACACTGTGAATGTCTGGCCAGATAAACAAGTGCACATTGTACAAGTTTCAAGGCAAATCTGTACCACTGGAGACAGATCAATAAGGCTTAAGGGCTTTCTGTCAAAGAGGGAGCACTTTACATGGAAAAGGCGAGGGGAATGCCAGCATACATCCAATCCAACTCAGTCAAATCAGTGTGCATGACCGATGGCAAGTCCCAAAAACAATACATGTACTACACTTGCTTCACAGACATTATGAATCCACTAGCACGATGTATACAACGCATGTTCTCATGCATAGCTACCAGTAGCGATCAATATCTGTGGCAAGCCCGGTGGCATAATGAGGGGGAGGGGTGGGGCATAGCTTCCCTCCTCCTTTAAGCCGATGCTGCGTGCCATCCAACGCAGAAGTTCCAGAACAAAAATACAGGAGAGCTATGTATTCAACTGAAAATTTTGCTCCACTCGCTGAGCAACAATCCCTATAAAAATGCCGGTAGGGTTCCTTTGTTTTTCCTTTTGTACAGTACTGCAATACCACACAGCCAATATCTCTTCTATTCAGTATTGATGTAGAGTGTGAGGCGTGCATCCAGCATTACGTCCAAACCTTCTGTTAGAACATTAGGAATTAAAACAGCGTATTTTGCATAATGTATTGAAAGGACATGTGTGAACCCTACAAATATGTATAATTGTTGGTTGTCTATCAAAAGCATAGATCAAGGCCTAATTTTTAAATTTCATAACGAAATCTTAAAGTTTAATGAGCCAGTTGAGTATTCCAACAGTGCATGCCCAGAATAAAGTGTGTCTGACGTCATTTGGACGTGTGTTCAAGGTCTGCCTGATCAGCTTGACCATTCACGGACCAGCGCACGTGCTTTATTCCCGAAAGACCTTGCTTTTTTGAAATACCAAACTGCCTCCTTAAAAGGAGGTTGATTCTTTCAATGTGTTCTGCCATGGACCCAGTACAAAAGTATGCCATCAGTGGTAACATTGCGTACACTGACAGAAAGTTTTGTGCCTTTTTCACTCTGCGTTTTGATACATTTGTCATGGCGTCATCACCATGCACTTCTGACAGTTCGCAAGGGGTACCAACTAACACTAGGAGGCACTGTTCCTGCCGGCCTCCTTGCAAGTAACATTTACGCAACAGCAAGGAAATGAGAGAGTCAAATCCTCAACAACATTCTCTTTCAATATCACCCGAACCTGACTCTCAGAAGAAGCTGTAATGTCATGGCTCAAATCCCTTACCTGCTCTGTGATGCGTCTGGCGACCAGGGAGGCAACGTGAATGACGCTCAGGACGCGAATGGCCACCAGGAGTAGAAAAGATGCAGAAAAGAGGTTACGCAAGAATGAAAAGGCCAGGGTCACACGAGCTGAATGGGAAAACCAAGTAAAAAAAAAGAGTAAAATCAGAATGAGGAAATAACAAATCTGTATTAATGGCATTTTCAACTTTTTCTTTTTTTTCCATGTGAAGCTTAAATTTAAGGCACCAGCACCAAAAAAAATCAGCCATTCTTATGTCTTGAAGGTTGGGATTTTTGCAAATTGTGAAGGACACATTGTAAAATATTCCCAGCATACACAGCTGTCTAAACATCTGCATTACGCAAATCAAGCTGTTTTTGTGGACATGCAAAATGAAGTGTGTTATCAAATACAGGCGATGGAAGGCCTTTTCATAAATGTCATCATGCTTTGCCGTTTTGCTTTCGGCAAGGCATACTATTCACACTGATTTGCAGAGATGTCAATCATGATATTTTTATTCGTTACATGACAGAGCCTGTCAAAGCTGGTCAAAACCAGGCCTGAATTTGACCCCTTCACAGGAGCAGAGCCCATGTTTAAGCCTAAAAGTGCTTGGGGGGTGGAATCCGCCCCCCTCAATATTTTTCTGATACGGCCCGCAGTGCATTTTTGGGGGGAGTTGAGCCTTTAGGAGTTTTCAGAGTAACTCTTTTGGGACATTTTGACACCATTTTTGCAAAAAATTAACATACCATTCTCGTGTAGCACACATTTTTCCGCGACGGGTTAGCCAAAAATACTTTTTCCACTGTGATGCTTAATGCACGCCTACTGGCACACATTTAGCCATGAACTTCAAATGACCATAACAACAAAACCATATGTCTGATTGAGTTCAAACTTCACCTTTGTACATATAGGGTCTCTACATGCATGCCAATGTTTAAAAAAAAAAATAGGCATTGCACAGATGAGTTCTAGGGGGAGGGGCCAGAATTCCCCCTCCCTTCCCCACTGTGAGACGGGCCAAAATAACCCAGCTCTTTTAGGGTTAAGCTGTGTTGGATTGTTGTTGGTGGGATAACGGGAGTTGCCAAAATCTGAAGTTCAACATGAATCTGACGTAACGTTCACTTAAGTCAAGGCCTGTGGACTGTTTGTGCATATTAAGGTAGTGTAGTAAATGACAGAAACTTTGGAGTTGATAGACTAAACAAGAATTAAAAAAAAAATCCCACATTTTCACATGGGTTACTTCAAGAAGGGGATGGGCAAGGACATAACAGGGAACATTGTTGATATAACGACACTCACTTTCACTTGTGTCTCAGTGAAGAAAAGCCTCAAATTAATTCTTTGTGCAGATTTTATCAACAGAATGTTGATGTTTTGCATAATTCACACCCATGTTTCTTCTTCCATTTGTCTAGTGCACTAAAAAAAAGGAGACTTGGAGCAACATGCACCCCAAACTTTGAAATACTCTGAGATGAAGTATCGTGGCGGAGGGCCGGGCACTTTTCCTTCCGGCAATTCAACAATTTGTTTTGTTTTTGGGTTGGTACAGCACGCTGCTCCCACATCCACTTCCCTTTAAGACCAATGCGATCCAGCCACCCATGCCCACCAACTCTGTAGCTGTGTTTTTTTTTTGTTTCTCCGCTGCATCCCAGAGGCCAAGTATTGATTCCTCAAGATAACAAACACAACGACCAGCACAGTATCTCTTAATCAAGTCTAATTACAGAACCCCCCCTCCCTCTATGTGTCCCCCTCCAACATCTTTTCCTTCTCTTACTGATGTTAGTTTTAGTGATTGTATCTCGTCGCTCATCCGAGAGCATTGATTTGAAGTTCCCTGTCGTCCATGCACCCCTCTAAATAAATTCCCGGGGGAAGTTTACAAACTCGAGGTGGGGGGAGGGGAGGAAATTTCTTTTCTTGTCTTTTTTTTTTTGAAGGGGGGGGGTTACTTACCAAAACCCATTGTTGCCATCGACAGTAGCAGCTGCAGAAATGACTTCTCATCAGAGCTGGCACTGAAACATCAATAGGGAATTTCCTTTTAACACGTCTGGGGAATTCGATTTGGTTTGGGGATGGTTTTAAGTTCATTAACACAGTTTTTTGTCGTTCTTTTTTTCCGTGCGGGGGAGGGGGAAATCTTCAGTTCCAACATTTGAAAATGACAATGTTTCAGCTACGTATACATATGTAGGATACTGCATCTGAGGTCAAGTCAGGAAAAAAAAAAAAAGACCCCTTTTTTTCTTAAAAGCTAGTGAGTAGTTTAATAAGGAGATTGGGTATTGAGTTCTCCATTTCATACGTAAGTAATTGGCCTAAGGCATGTGCAAACATATGAAAATCCCCTGAACACCACACTTAATCAAGTAGTGATTCCTTCAAAGTACAGTGCAATTCTGGAGAGAAAACTTTAACAGGGAAATTTGGGAAAGAATAAGTGTTTGCACGATAAGGGAAAATATCGTCTCATTCTCAGAGGACCAGATGGACTGAATTCCCTTACTAGTACATGTACTGGTATGTGGTACAAATGTGGTTTTTGTATATTTTTCCTTTTTCTTCCATATTCCATACTACCTCAAGGCAAAGCCTGCACAGGTCTTCTACAAGGTTCAACCATAAAATAGGGAAAAGACTCTTCTCCAATTCTTTTTTTTCTCTCCGGACAAGATGCCAGCACATTACTTGAACACTTAAAAATCTAATTGCAGCTGGAAAAGTAACTCTCTCTCTTTTTTGTTCGTCTCCAAACACAGCAGAGCTTGACTAAATTACAAACAAGCCTTAATTTGATATCTAATCATTTTGTGCTTTTGTTGAAAATTTTCCTGACTTTCAAATTTACACATCTTCTAATGTCACAACAAAGCCCTCGTATCTCCCTTCCAAAAAATGTGAAAAGAGTCCGATCACGTCTCTGATAATTGCTTAGTCCCGCAAAGACCACTTATCAATGTGCTTTCTCCTTAATCAATTTAGACATCCTTCATTAGGTAAGTCACTCGTGTATTAGTAATCTCTGCTCTTGGGGAAGAAGGAAATAAATGCCACCACAACTGGAAAAAAAGAAGAAAAAAAAAGAGATGGAATAACAAGAAATCCACAGTGGCACAATGTCATGGGTTACGTGCTCGCCAAAAACTTACACTTGATTCACCTTTACAAATAACACAACTGCATTTGGGTTGAATTGAGGATAAATACATTTATTGGTTTTTTCAATGACTTGATGATTTTCAATGGAGAATTTCACTAGGGTATTGCTGAGAGTGCCTATAAGGTTTTCATATTATACGGAGGTGCAATTTCATTTGTGGGTTCTTTGTAGTTTAGTGGGCAATTGTGTGTCAGTGGATTTCTACTCACTGGAGAGTGCGGTGGTTACTTGTCCCAAGGGGCGAAAATGCAATTAACTTGTGGAATTGCTTTATAAAGGTATTTTTGTCCCTTTAATAGCATATTCTGAGCAAAAATAACTGAAGTAAGATGAATTCCTATAGCAATGTGGAAAAAGGTGATTTTCTGGCATGTTTCTGCAGTGCCTTTTTCAACAGACAAGGAGATTGAAGGGGATTTAGTTCAAGCTTTTCCACAAACCTTTGGATTAGTCCTGACTGTGGAATGTAATTTCACCGCTAAACTAAGAAAATGATTGCATATGTAGAAACATTGGGAAATTTTTGATCCCATTTAAATATGACACAACAACAATGCCAGTACATTTTCTTTCGTTAGTATTTTCACATTCGCACAACAAATTAATCAGCGGTGAAAATTAAAAGAAAGTTTGGCCCAGCTTTTATGAAAGGGGAAAAATCTACAGGTCTATTCCTTTCGACAGAAAAGGATTTGCTACTTTAGGATTGGTTGCAAATGTAAACTAAACTCTTTTCTTTTCGTTTCTTTGAAAGTGCTAAAAGATTTCACAGTTTTCACAACTGAAGTAAAACGAGCCATTTTTAATTTCGCCGTCGTGAATTTAAAATAAATCAGTCATTTATGTTCATTCACTATGCATGATAGGATGAGCGCCAAATATATTACTGCATAAAACAAGAAAAGAACCACAAAAGGTACAAAGAGAGGAATATTACAAAGAGCGATAAATTTACGAGGGGGAAAAAGTTTTTTATAAGAGCACGTGCCCTGAGGATTTCTCTAATTATGAGAAGTCTAAAGGGCTGAGGGACTTTGATGAAGCTGTGTGCATGAAGGGTATGACGGGGGATCTGGGGATCTGATCATCAGCAGTTAGCCCCAGGGTGGGATCAAGGCTTGACAGGTGCTGACTTCTCTAGCTGATGGACTTTTTCCCCCCTTTGCGGGAATGTACGCATTTCTTACCGGTGTGATTCCGCTGACATTTCTGCTTTTGCTTTTTTTTACCCCGGTGAAGATGGGGAAAATTTGGCATTCTGCTTCCAGTTACTTTGGGTGTGCTTTCATTTACTTTTGTTCTTTCTAAATATGGTTCATCTCGGTATACTGTAATCCTTAAACTTATGGGACTGAATAGGAGAGGGGGGAGTGAATCAAAACAAAATATCTGTTAAACTGTAGGTTTCATCCACTGTTTGTTTTACGCAGAACTATGGTTGAATACAGAGGAAAAACAACGTAGGAGTGATTCACAATAACAGTGCCACACAAAATACAAATCACAGAAAGGTAAATTTTGCAGCACACTGTCAAAATTGGCAAATTTGTTTCTGACCAATACAATCCAAGTAAGAATGTGTGCATGCATGTGCCGGTATAAAGAGTACACATACACATAAATGTAACTGGATCACTGGCGCTTTACATCTACTGAAGTGATTATAGACATTATGGGCAAAGGTTGTATAGCGCCAAAGGCGCAAGGTGGATAACTCTGCCTGAAAGGTGTAATCACCACGGGTGCCGTTTGAGCAAGCGATACGCCTGCGCGGTTTACGGTAATGCTTGGGCGCAGGCTCACCAGGTGCACGTGCCTGCCGCGGCACCTGCGCCTTTGCATTAATGCGCACTGCGCAGGCGTATCACTTGCAGAAATGGCGCCCATGCGATTACAACGTTTTATGTGTATTCGCGGTGAAGATCTTTGGTTATGGGCGACCAAAATGTCCTGGGGACAAGTTTTTGTCCCACAACTCCTTCCAGACTTTCCTACCAACAGAAAGTGCCCCCTTAATGCAGTGACAGGCCTGGGCACATGTGCGTGTACGTGTACTTATCAGACTTCCAAATGCATTTCTGAATTTAATTTAACCGCGCCAAAAATTCCATGTGATTTCTACAAAACCCTAGGGGGGGTTAAGAATAGCTACTGTAGGATACCGCATTCGTCAACGAAGAATAGGCGCTATCTTACGCATGCAAGATATTGACTTTTATGTTGATAAATGACCTCTTCAAAACAAATGCTTGACGGGACACTCTACGTAACTTGTTCCAAGTAAGCTTGGAACGAAAGACGGATTGGTTTCAGAATAAGGCTTTTGATAATGGGTTAGAACAGAGTTCCAGTCCTGTTGCATAGCCTGTGTGTCTACAAACTCAAGTTCCCAATCACTGAAAGGTAGGTACTTACTCAATGTGGCCATTAGAATGGATTTTTTTTCCTTCTGTACACCTTGTACAAAGGTTTATGAGGGCCTGATGAGGCAAATGACTTTAATTAATAATTTCAGCTCTGCTTTACAGGCGAAGGGGTGATGTACAAAGACAGCTAAGCCTACACAGTTTAAGAGGAAATTGAAAAAAACTCATGATCTTATCTGGCCTACTGCCTCAGGAAACTTTCACTGTATATATGATGAAAAAAAAAAGCAATTAAAACAAGTCTGGGCTTCAAATTAAGATGTTATTCATAGACAGTTTTCCTCGTCACAAATTTCGCACTAGAGAGAAAAAAGGAAGTGGCTTCTTTAAAAAGTAATACTAATAAGAAAGTGAAACTGAAACTTATCCATCTCCTGACCTTTAGGGCTGACATTTTCAGCAAAATATGTATGAAAGATATCCGATCAGATTTTTGGTAAGATATACCAAGTCCGATCACAATCAGATTACAGTAATTGAGACGCTGCGCTAATGAGCTTTGGAACTCTAGACGCAGGAGAATGATGCAATCCATACCTGTGCATTTTCTTACATTATTTTTTTTTTTCTTCCCTCCTGAAACGTCCTTTCACTAATTACCACTCACGCTACACGGTTCTAATGTTATGGTGTTAGCCTGCCTCGGCAATTGAGTTTACAATGTGGCGGATAATTTGAACAAATTTGTATAGGACCAGCAACTCCAATCTGCCCGTTGAATAGGTAGTAATTCAGTTACCAATGCTGGCTAAAAGAATGGCAAAGGATGGGCAAACAGCTAAACCACAAAGCATGGTATTGTATAGCTTTTGTGTGATATGTTAGTATGCACACACACGTGTGAATTCCAGCCAAAGTGCACTTTGCGTTTGGGAACAAGTTCCAGGCTGATACTTTTCTGCTATAAGCGAGCATTAGCGGAATTTTCCATGCTGAAATGAAATTCAGTCACCTGATGCCAATCCGTGTAGGATGTTCGAAAGACACAAATTCCTCATGAATATTGCCACTGCAAAACATACAAATTCAAGACTGTAATGCCTATTAAGGATAAATGTACGTAGGGGATGGACCTTTGATATTAAGCTCTGTTCAATCGTATGTGGTTGACGTCAACCACATGGCACTCTGAGCTGAGACAAAGTGCAGTTCATTTTACATTGCCCTGGTGGCCAAGTATAACAAATTCCGAAAACCCAACTTTTCTGAAAGAAAATACCACAGCTTTCTAAGTATATTTGGAGTCTTTCTTTGGCTGAGGTGGATTGACAGAGAAGTGATGGATATGGAAAGTTTCCACAAGTGTGGAAGAGGTGGACGAGGAGCTAGTGAGTTCTTCAAATCAAGGAGACCTGCAATTTTCAAAAGACTTTAGCGGCACTGTTCACTGCAGAATCTACCTGTCATGTCTGTGCGTATGAAAGCACACACGATGGCGGTCCACCTTCAACGGTTTGTGTTTTGTAATGTTGTAACGAGGGATGCAACAGTGCAGGAAGGGCAAAATTCATGTGTTCAGAAATAAGACGGATCAAAGTTGTAATTGAATTAAAACTCTCACCTGAAAAATTCATTCAAAAAAAATCATGATCAAACCATGTTCAGACAGGAAGACGGGTCAATATCTGTGCATGAGCGTAGCCCTGTCTTATTTTACAGGGAGAATAATGCATCCATAAAGCACTGAGCTCGTATGAGGTTATCATTACTCTGGAATCCGGCCATGTCCTAGCTACCACCGTTTCCCAGGTTACAGCCTTAATGAATTGAGGCATTAGTGAGATGCGACGTCTCGATAACGTATATACAGACGCTCTCTTACTTGATCCACTCCTCGGGCACCTTCATGGGATGAGCCATCATGTTGGATTCCTGCTGCATGGCCCACAGGATGGAGAACATGGCCAGCGTGGCTATCCCGCAGTCTGATATGATGCCTGTTCAAGAGGGACAATGGGAAGAACTGGGCCATGAGGTGGCTGTTCAATATCACTTACTCCTTTGGTGTGGTTCATGGATTTTTGGACTCAACACCTGAAGGACGTATGGCACCAGAGACAAAACCCAAGGGTGTCATGCATCTTAGAGGGGGCGGGGAGAGGAATGCCCATCCCAAATTCTTGCATTGAGGAACGGTTGTGTTTATTTCACATGGGTTAAAAGTTGATTTATTTCCAAACGGAATTAGACATACATGCATTCATGACTTCATTCATGGCACATTCTGCAAGAAAAATATACAAGCTTCCTTCTAATTACAGTGAGCTTTCCTGCCTGACAAGGGGAATATGAGTTTTTACAAATGGACGCAAGTTCATATTACAATAGCAAAATTAAAAGCCTGAAAAGGGGTTGGGAATACGTTGGAAAACATTATAAATAATTTCTTTTGGGCAACATTGGCAATATTTCACACTAAGCGTTTTTAGTTTAATTATTTGAACCATATTTAGAAAAAGTTTATTTTTGGAGAGAAAAAAATCTTATCAAAGCTTTTTATCAACTTCATCACTTCAGTCTTGATTTACAGTATTTTACAGTTTCTTGTTGAGCCTGTTTGGGCATTGTGACTGGATCCCATAAAATGAGTCTTATGGCAATTGTTCAGTTATCCTATTCCAACTTACATTAGGAAGACCAAACCAAGGTCCTTGTTTTGATGTTTATTGGCATCCTGATTAACATAGTACACTGTATGTGTGTCAAAATATGTTAACAGTTCCTTCTGGTTCTACTGTGCAAAATCCTTTAAAGGCCTGTGACTCAAAAGTGGGCCTGATGACTTGTGATTCATGTTCCTGGGTTGGATCACATTGGTTGATTGCAAACCCCAAATCTTTCCAGATTTGTCAAAATTCATCAGGAGATGTGGGAGAATTTTGCAGGAAGTCCAGTGACTATCACTTTCAGCACAGATTGATATGCCTTACATGTTGATGCGGGGAGAATGAGCCATTTGATTCCTACAGATTTTCAGGATTCAAGAAGGTTCCAGACAATAGAGCCTCAGGAGTATACAAATACAGCATGGTTTTGAGGGGAAATAGTGGGAATTGCTGGTCCCAAGGTGTAGGTCAGCTTGACTACATGTACCTCCAGACACAAAGTGGAAGGAGGTAGTCAAACTGACTCACACCGAGGGACCAGTAATTCCCACTATTTTCCCGAAATAAACCATGCTGTATTTGTTTTACTACACTTCATAAATATTCAAACAGAAATCTCACGTTAATTGTACTCACAGACGCCATTGTTGTTTCTGAGCTGCTAAATTTCCATGTGATGATAGTGGGGTGCAGATGTGCACAGAAACAGGGCTTCAATAGTCTGGTGCTGACATACGTTTTTGGTCTTTATTGTAATAGTTATTAGGATACAACTCCAGACTGGTTCCGTAAAGATTACATGACACAGACCACATATTTACGCGGCGGGTTCCAGAGATGTTTTTTTATGCTACCAGAAAAAACTACGGCACGGCAGCGAGGTGGATACTCACCGCTATGACGTCACCTGGTTGCGTATCATTTCTACTTCCCAGACGCGAGGTGGATTCGGCCAATGACGCGCTCCGATTTGCTCATGAATATTTATGAGGTGTAGTATAGGGGTATCCTATCGCATCTAGCAATGATACACATTAATCTGCTAACTCAAATTTCTAAGTCCTACACCAATAACCCATATTGGGGGCAGCAGACAACATGGATGGAACCCATCCAGTGAAAATGAGCATGTCAAATGAATTACATGGTGAGCAGACATTGGCCCACATGCAACTCTGAATAAAAAGGATCAAAACATTTATGACAAGCAATATCTGGCACTATATTTAGGCAAAAATTGTCCAATCACGGGCAAAATGTAAGTGACTTATTTTTTTTTTGGCAGTGAGGTTTAATTCAACCCCTCCCACCTAAATGGCGAATGTGTGTGGGGGAGGGGGGGTTTCTGCAATACACAAGCACTGATACATGTTATACAATGTCCATTTGGAAGGTTTGACTTTTACCGAGAGAGGACCACTCAGCACAAACCATCAAGTGCTCTCCTACAATACACTGCAACCTTCATGCACACTGTTTACAAGTACGTATGCCCGCTTTAGTGATGACAAAGAGAGAACAAAGTATAACGGGCACGTCAGTGACAATGTATATGTTTGCTGACGTACATGCGCTAGCCCTTCAAGGAATTTACGGTTAAGTGCACAGATTCAAATAACGACTGGTTAGGCATGTCCAACATCATTTGTGTGCATCCCACACACTGGAATTCTCATGAGTGGTTACACAATGCCATCTACTCTTTCAGCATGTAGCGCATTCCCAACTAAAATCAAACGTGCCGCATGGCTAGCCAACCAAAAAGAAGTGTGAAAGCCAGCAAGTTACCCTAGCTGAATTCACCATTGAAACCAGTATCCAAATCCATTACATTTGTCAAGGTTCCAAAGGGGGGCTTTCAGTTTAAAGCTGACAATCTATGTGAATCAATCATTCCTGAAAATAGCTTTAACGAGACTTGATAGAGAAATGCACTTGTCAAGAGTAATAATATCAAAGTATACTGTTCAATTGGGCTTATCTTGAAAAGCCACGCCAGACTCAGCGTATCTAAATGGCACTGCATCTTGCACCATCGTTAAGATTAGGGTTACAAAATAACTGGGGATTTCAGCTGACAGGCCACTCCCAAATTTGTCTCGACAGGGCCCAGGTTCAAACGCCTCTGTAAAAATGTCTAATTGTGTTCAAACTTACCCTCTTCTTTCATTAATGTTAGCAGCAGCAACACAACAGATACGACTACAAGAGCAGCAAGTATCCTGACCCAAAGAAAAGCAGAGCGGGTGACAATGTGAATCATCAAACTGAACATGTTTCTGGTCACACAATGCCAAAGGATGTGAAATAGCAACAATCACCTCAGCAGGATCTACTGACGAGAATAATAAATCAGATCAAATTATGAAAAATGTACATACACTACTAGAAATGTTTCAAAATACAATGAATACATTGCGTACACACACACATGCCTAGTGTGGACATTGATTTGCTCTCCTGCGGTTAAGGAAACTCAGGGAAAATGCTCACTACGATAACTGTTTTAAGCTAGATATTTAACTATAATTTCCTGGACTGTTCCTCTTCATTTCACTACCGATGACCCTGACCCCAAAATGCCTCTGAAGCTGTTTCTCAGAGAGGGGAAAACACTGTGAGGACATGTGTGAGTCCACATGTCTTCTTACCCTACATTATGTGGACCTCTTTTGTATGTCACCCAGGGTTTGCCCCTAACTATTTTCTCACTTGCCAGCCAAACCAGCAGTGAAGGCTTTTAATTTGTCTGCCAGCATTTTCACACGTACACGCATATACATGTATGTAGGCCCGGCAAAATGTACATACAATGTACCTACATGTATTGTACATGCTAGTTCTCTACTGTGTCGAGTACCTGTAGCGCGCGAACCAAACACGAAATCACAACCGCAACATTTCTAGTGTCACAACTACCAATGACCAATCAGAAAAACCAGTATTGCATATTCATACTATAGCACCCGTAATGCATACATGTACACACACACTCACGTCATACGCGTGGGATGCATATTCATGAACTTACATACATGTATCTCTGCGATGAAGTGCATGAAAGCACGTGCTGATTATTAATGTGACCTTCATTGGTAGAGTACATTATTAGTGTTGGGTATCACAGCCTTCAAGAGCTTGTGACAAATAATTGTGCTGGCATTTCTGAAACCAAGCGTGATTTGCTTACTATTGCAAATCACTTGACCTCTCAGGTTACTTGGCTTGCAAGGACTACCCACATCCATTGTGAAAATGCCATCACTTCATAACGGAGAAAGCAAGCCTCTCAAATCCAGCAATGCTTCGGTTCTTCACTGAATAATCTCTGGAGGACACTGCAAGGTGCAAAGTCTGTTGACTAGTCTTCCCGGCATTGCTCCTGGTTGACTAAATTTCCAAAAGCGTATGCCGTGTCTGGCACCACTTTGAGGGGACAATGTCTTTTTGTTTGGAAACTGGCGACTGAGTTGGTTTGCACAAAAAAATTGTCCCAGTAACAAATTTGTCCCCACAATAACCATCATTCAGCAATGCGTGAAGTGCCCACAAGTGAGGCTCAAACATGCATATGTGCATACAAAAGCAAACGTTCCCCTCAGAGACAGCCTGGCATTCCCTGTAGGACTGTGACTGACGGGTACCTGGATATCTTCAGTCCCAGAATCTCTGCTATCCTAATACCTGAGACTCAACTGTTACAGGCGAAACCTCTCGACTCTGATACTTTTTTTACATGCTTCTCTGAATGAGATGTACCACTTCAAGGGGACTTTTAGTACTGGCATTTACAAAAACGTGTGGAGAGAGCACTCCATGGCAGTGTAGTACAGAGAAATTTTCCAACCAAATCATGTAATAAAAAAAAGCTTGACTTATCAGTCTAAGAGTCACACTTTCATCGGTGTCCAACTGTTTGAAACAAAGCAGTCCCTACCTAGGCTGCCCCTAGTGGGCGTGCAAAGCGAGTGTTTCCAATTACGAGACACGGAGCTCAATGGAAAGTTCTACGCTGTTTCAACTGGATGCCTTCAAATAAATTACCTGGTGTCAAGAACCATTTTTCAGTGTAACACTTACCACCTGACAGCTGGTGTGCTTGAAGATAAAAGAGCATAACCGATGATGACAGAGAGTAAATAGCTTATCCCAGCTGCACCAAGTATCAAAGACTGGTAGGAAGGAAATGAACAATAATGTTTAACAAATCTATCTCATATTCTTCAACATTATCACTTTAAAGGAGCCACAAAAGGGCCATTGTTCACAGGATGCTATCAAAGGTGCTTTCACACTGTTTACACCCTTGGGCAGTCAGGTGGGAAGTCGGGCATGCATTCTTTAGTTGACTCCACGTCCTTTGATATCCCAATTTATTTTCTGCTAGGGCTTGAAATAAAAGTGCGTTTCAGTCCCACCCTGGACCCAAACTCAGCTAGCCTCATGGCTCTTCTAAATACCAAGTTATGCACTCATGATTAGCACCTTGTGTCAGCACTGTTACGTACAGTTGCAAAAGGTGCATTGACATATGCCTGTTATTCTTTCCTAAACTCCTAGCACCATACAGCTGTATGTTCTGCTATTAAACGAACTGGGTGACAGTATTTTTCTGACTTGAATACATGAAGTAAAGCTTTGTTTACGTGTTAAACTTGCCACCTTAGTTGCAGCAAACGGAGCACATTTTCAACTTTTTGGATCTTAATATTCATGAGCCAAGGCATGATGCCACTCAAGGCAGAACAGGAGGGTCTCCGGATAGCTTTTGTGTACGAAATATGTATCACAACTTTTCTACATTTTCTTGAAGTAGGTTCCGTTTCATACTTGGTTTTCACATTAAACACCATGTCTGGACAATAGTAATGGCCAATATTTTTTCAAAGATTATTGGTGGGTGATTTCGAAGGACCGATATTTGTACTGTTTTAATGCTCTTTCTGACAAGGAGTGCCTTTTATGACAACACAAATATAGCATCCCCATGCATACCTGTACATTGATAAAAGTATTTTCTAAGAATTACGTGTAACATCTCCTTTTCACTTCCTGAATAAGTATTTAGATCTTGTTTCATTTTGTAACACATGGTAGTAAGCATGAAAATAAACTGAGCTGAATATCCAATGCGTGTTAACTTTAAGCAGAGATTCTTCACTTACAGCAACAGGGCCCTCAAACTGGGCCCTGACTGCATGTTTGCAACGGTTTTATGAAGACTACTAAGCTTTTATTTGCAGAGAATCCATCAATTTCATAAGCACAGCAAAAGAGGAAAAAGCGACCTTCCTCAGTGATGTTACAATATAAATTTGCAAGTCCCCATGAATGAGCAACTGTTTGTAAACAACATGAAATGCTATTTTAAAAGCAGCATGATTACCTGCAGCGATACATCAGCAGTGGTGCAAAAAACATCTTTGTATGAACTGTGAAGGCCGGCTCAAACTTCAGGCAACACAAAAGCAAAACGAATTTGACACCACGACAACTTAGCGGGAAAATTTTGCTCGGGTTGAAAAGTTTTCAACTTTTATGCATTCGCTTTGCGATTATTTGATCTGACGTCACAAATACGCGCCAAGTATGAACCAGAGCAAGGACACTGGACCCTGTTCATCAAGGTTTTCCCTCCTGCTTCTGAAATTTCCTTCCTCATTTCCGATTACTTTAGCAATGCAATCAATTGAGAATGGCATTGAGGGAGAAACATTCATTTTGGGCTATGCCAAATATCCAAATATTTGATCGATTCTTGAATCTTCAAATGTTATTTTTTGAATTTGAATATTTAAATGCAAAATTCACGAAAAGGAAGGGACAATTTTTTGTTTTACATGAGAAAAATTGCACTTTGAAGGCTTGTTGCAAGCAGTTTCAAATAAAAAGTGTCAGAAATCCTACAATTTAAAAAGTAAAATATTCTTTACACGACTTAAAAGGAGTAGAAATTTTCAACAGGGCAAGAAGTCTTGTTCATCTCTTAAATTTTGCTAAATCATAACTGAAGATACTCCTAGATGTGAGAAGCTATTATATTGATTAGAATGTAAAATTGTGTGTGTTATTGCAACTGATTTTGTATGGTTTGTTCATCAACAATCTGCCACTCGGTGCGACTGAACATTCGGATATTCGATCAAATTGAAGGTCGAATATTTGAAAAGTGAATTATATGAATTGACTCAGCCCTACATGCATTTCTGTAAAGCTTGTCATTGCTGAATGCTGACCACACGCACCTTCATGAGGAGTGGCTGTTCCTCAATCTGCTCGGCCATGCGACTGCTGGTCCTGACTGACACCCGGACCAACTCCACGGCCTCAATAGTCAGGAAGACTGGCTCTGACAGCCAGATTAGCTTATCGTAGACCCACAGGAACAGGTAGGGTACTACAGTGATGGGCAAGGCTAGTATGATGCAGAACAGTGCTGTTTGAAAGAACGGTATGAGCGACACCTGCATGTGTATGAAGAATATTGTTAGAAATTGACAAGCCTCCATTTTTTCTTTCTTTGAATGTCAGTCTTTCAAAGTAATTTAATTTAGAGATTCTCAATGACACTAAAATGTAATACGTTCAAGTTAAAATAAAAGCACACAATGTTTGTAAATTATATTTAGAATCATTCCACTAACTTATGGTGTTTTTTTGGTTTATCACTGCAGGAGAATCAGAGAGACAAGATCTTTTATTTCAGGAAACTGCAATTCACCACATTAATTTGTCTTGGAAAACACACAAGTCCACAGACCACTGTCTATTCCTTATTGGATGGAAATGCATGTACATGTCTGGAGTCAATCAATGTGTTAAAACCATCAAAAAGTAAAAACCTTAAATCTTTAGAAGGAAATCAGTCTTTCAGTGATTGCTCACAGCGACAATGCAGCGATCCATTTTTCTGGAAGCAACAATTGCACCTGGATGACTCATTCCATCATAAAGTCAGCTATTTCATTAATTATTTATTTACCAGTATGTATCAATATGATGTGTTTTGGCAAGTAAACATGGTAAAGTGGTGAGCCGTGGGGGAAAAAATTAGGCCTAATGTTTAGGACCGTATAGTAGCCAGGTCCCTTCTGGTAATTTCACCAACTGTTACCAAGTGTGCTTGGTTTTTCAGTAGGTGGCAAAATACATGTGAGGGCATGAAGGGGCCTGGAGACTCTACTGTAATGGATGTTAATTCTTTCACTTTTGTGTGGACCCTACACTTACAACATAAGCCTTATGCTTATTGTTAATAGTAATGTGTAATTGTGTATGGGTGATTTTGCATAATGGTAGTAAGGCATTGTGGGAAGGAAAAAAGGGCAATGATTGCTCCTTTTTCCTTTCTGCAGACATGACAGACTGCATTCTTAAGAACGTCGGTCACTTTGGCACCTTGCCAACTTGGCACGTCTACCAACTTGACACCTCGTCAACTTGGCACCACGTCAGCGCCTAGCCAACTCGGCACCTTACCAACTCAGCACCTCAAATGTTGCCTCTAGTCTGCGTTGTCCAACTCGGCACTTGACCAACTCGGCACTCGAACCGAAGCAATTGGTTTTTATTCCATACATGTGCTTAGTTAATTTTGGTTGATTTAGAGATTGGGTAATCCCCATGGATTATGGTAACCCAATTAAAACAACAAAGAAATTCATAAAGAAACATAAAGAAAAAGATTGAAGGAAACCCATTTTTGAAATTTAAGTCCGATTCTATTTTAAAAAGAGAAAAATAACCCTTGCTTTATCTTGGCAACTCTATGAAAGCTCGTTATCGAAGTTGCCCCTGTGTCTCCAGCCCCCCTGGCAGACCCAACCTGACCAACAAGCCGAGTGGCTACTGGGCCCAACTGAATACTCATATTGCTCTGCAAATACACGGCCCAGCCCACTGTGCATGCAACGCTGGCAACTGGTCACAGCTTACGGGCAGGCAGGGTGATCCATGCCGGCTGGGTCCAGCCGGTTATACTAACTGGGAGAGCTAAGACAGTGGTGGACTAGGCACCCTCTCGAAAAAAAAAAAAGACTGAGGCCAAGCCCTTTTTGAGAAACGAGCTATTTTAGAAACTTTTCTTGAACTTTTCTTGTCTAAAGATTTGGAGGTGTAGATTCCATTAATATAAAAACAAAATCTCCAAACAATGGGTTGGTTGGTTGGTTAGTGCAATGTTCCTGTACCTCATTCGCTTAGTCTTACTCTATCTACCGCGTACCGCATACAGTACGTTCCGTCCGTGTAGGTGCCGAGTTTGAGAGGTACCGTGTTGGCAAGGTGAATGCCGAGCTGGCAAGGTGCCGAGTTGGTGGGTGCCGAGTTGACCAGGTGCCGAGTTCGCAGGTGCCAAGTTGGCAAGGTGCCGAAGTGACCGGTTACCCATTTCTAATTCATATCATACCCACTGCTTGTGCAACTTCCAACACAGCCAACATCATGAACATGGGCATGTCGAAAAGAGTTGACATTTCAAAATGAAAAACGAATCCGATAATTTGATATAATTTCTTCTATCTTTAGAAATGACTTAATATTGTCAGTTTTTCAAACTTACCAATACACTTGGCAAAGCAGCGCCAATTAGTGTGTGTAACATCATCATCAAGGACAATCTAAGCACAACCTCCGGCCCGCAAAATGACCCAAAGAGGGGCATCGTTATCAGCCAAAGTAATGGCACAATTGATAAACATTCCATAGGGAAACACATAATGACTACTTATTACTTATTTGTCGATATTAAAGAAAATGTTAGGTCTTTATAAGTGCTTTAATCTTAACCCCTAGCAAAGTGGTTACTAATCGTGGAAACACACTGGCACTGCAGCGCACGCAGACGACGGGTTCGAATTTCGCAGCAAGCAAATAGTCCGTTTCTCTAATAGTAACACGCCAACTTTCACGTTATGACTATAACTTACATGTGGCGGGTACCAGACTTCAGGACTACGCGTTTTTTCCCCAGCATGCATTACAGTCGGAAAATGGCAGCGCTTCCGGTGATGTTACGTACGATGCAGCGTTAGCGCTCATAAATTGTTTAATTTCTTGAATTTTGTGTATTTTCATACTGTGGCTCACTTTTACAAGCGGTAACAAGCATGGAAGGCATTAACTGGCGAAATATTAGAGGGATCGTAACCTCTTGTGGGGTGGAAACGTTTATGAAAGCAGTGGAAATTTGGCTGTTGAAACCGCACGTCGTTAACCGTAGACTTTCAGGAGCAGTCGTTATGTGCAGAACGCACACGACGTGTAAGAACAGTGCAGCGACGACGTTACGGCAGCTTATCAAACAGTTTTCAACCACAAGCTGCGAATTGAGAGACAGTTTCCTTACTGAGAGTATTGCAACATTTACGGAAGACCACTTGCATGACCTTGATTTGTCACATGGTAAAATTGGGGGTAGGCCTAAAAATGGAAACCTTCCAGAAAATGAGCGCATCAACAGAGTATTTGAACTGGACGAGCAGAGTCACGATGTTGCAACTACTAGTCCACAGCTGTCAGATGAAACATACAGTTCAGCAGTTGAGCTGTATGTGAGGAAGCTTATACCGCGAATCACCGGACATACCAGACATGGAAATACTGAAGAATCCTTGAATGAAATAATAATGATCGGTAATTAATAGCCTGACCGCCTTTTTAAACATTTGGACAGGGTCGGACTATTGACCGACAATATCTGAATGTTTAAAAAGGCAATTTGTAGAGTCTAAGTTACTGTAACTTGGACATGTTGGACTACATGTAGATAGGCTGTCGGCCCTACTTATCACAGTATTGAGCCAGTACTAGCCATATGGGGCAGCGCAGACATCCGGGGTTAAACAAAAATACGGGTAGCAACCACACCGCGGCCGGTGAAAACAACTGCAATGAGCATGCGCAGATCAAAGAAAAGATTGCATAACTGGATCCTCGGACTAGCTGGTGCGTGCGTACATTGCCAAGGTCCCTGTTTGCACCGGCGTAGTAGGCCTACCTGTCATTTTGTGAGAATACCGGATGTCCGTGCTGCCCCGTAGGCAGATCAATTTTTCACCAATTTAGTTGTATGAAATTTCATTCAGTTGGTTATGTGTTCAGTCTGAACATGTCATAAATTTTGTTATTCTTGAGTTTTTTGAGTGGAGATGATGAAAATATAGTGTGTCGTGTGTACATGTATTCAAACAGTGGAGGCGCACATCACAACTCGAGTCCCTGTATTTGGAGACCCTTAATTTGGAGACAAAAGCAGTCTCCTGAAAGAGAAACTGTCTCCAAGGCGACAAGTTTTCCCAAGTGGGCTTAGGTAAAAAAATATCCACATGCTACTGTCAATTTTTCTCCCATATTTTCCATTCATATAATTTAGTTACGTTGTTTTTCTGAACTTTGTGCCATGTGACTTGATTAACTTTATCATAAAGAATTGATTTTCAAAAAAATTGTTTGAATGAAGTCTTTTCTCCACCCTTTATGTGCCATTGCAGACTCCTGCTTGTAATGGTGGGATCTCCATGCCCACTTGGAAAAAAATTGTCCCCATTGTCTCTTTCTAGGGACTGGTTTTGTCCATAAAGGGACTTCGAAAAACAAGAACTGTCTCCGATGCGCCTTTATTGTCAACAGTGGATAGGTTAGAAAAATGGAGAAAGAGTTCAGTATTCAGCCCATTCTTGGAATTTTGTGAACATCAACATGTTTTGAAAAACATACCTGAAACGACTTTTCCTCGGCTTCAGTTTTACCCAAGCTGAATAGGATGGAGTTTGCCAACAGTGGTGGTGAGTACTGTCGTGGAGGTGATGATTTCTATTAAATGTTTCATATTCTTCCAGATCATGTTGAGTGTGAAGCCACATTCATTCTTCTACAAAGAGAAATTGACAACTGGAATGCACTTCAAACGGTTTACAGACTGAGCTTCTCTTCAAAAGCATCAAGGTAATGTAACTTATTCAACAGGAAAGGTTCTTCAGTTTAAAAAGTCATTTGCTGCACATTCCAATATTGAATAGTTGTTACTTTTTGCTTCAAGAGCAAGTGAAATTTATAAGTGTGCAGACATTTCGTATGAGTTATGAATTTGTAAGTAAGAAAGGACAGGACAATTAACACAAGAGACGTAAACACTGGTAAAGGCAAAGAACTGCTAACAAAGTGCAGCAATTGGAAAAAAAATCTTTCCAAATGGCATGAACATCTGCACAACTGTGAAACTCCTTTTGACATATCCATCCTCTCCTCAGGATCAGTCTCCATATTTCAGAGAACTACAAAGAGCCGCAGTCCCCATCCCTAGCTGTCACATGTCCAACGGTAGCCTGGCTGCAAGACTGCTTACTGCCCAAGATAGCCAAGTGGGCATCCAAAGTCAGTGCCGATGCCCCAGTGAAGAGTTCCCAGGTCCTCGTATCCATGGAGAAATACAGCGCTCTGTACGGGAAACTGAAGAAAAAATACGGAGCAAAATTTGTCAAGGTGTGGAAAAAGATTTTTGTCTCTACAGCCCCTTCAAAATCAGACAGGATATACAGAATATAGGGAAATAACCAAATCTCTCTGAATAAAAGAAATTGAACTGATGGCAATAAAAACTAAAATCAAGAAAAGTGTGGATGAAATGTAGTGAAAAGTAATTGCAATTTTGTGATATGTGATTGTAACTTGTATATCTCTACTCTGGGTTACACAGAACCTCGTAGAATCGTTGTAAAAATGGGTATATCTGTGTATTAAGATAATTCTCAACAGTGTTCATTAAATAGAAATCAGTGGTGCAAAATTGAGTTTAGCACTCTGAATCACAGATTCAAATCTAGCAGAGGTTGCACAATCTTTTTGTGAAAACTGTATAAAATAACTGCAGAAGTATTTGAAAAAAAAAGAATTCCAAGTCCTTGATGTCAAGACACCAATGCATTTCTATAAGGTAATAACATGCAATATAGCTTTGAACTTGCAACAAATTCTACTCAGAAATGCTTCCATAATGTCGTATACAAGGATTTGATGAAAAATTGGTCGTAGTATTATGATGATTATTATTTTAAATCAGATTTGGCCAGAGAACACCGATCCCCTGAAGTTTGTGTATGAGGATGTTGCCATAGCAACCTACCTGATTGTTCTGTGGGAGCAAGAGCGGGTCGAGAAGGGGTTGAAGAGTCCCCAGTCCTTTGTTGACTTGGGCTGTGGCAACGGACTGCTGGTGCACATACTCAATGGTGAAGGGGTAAGTTGTGGTATGTTGAAGGACGACTCTACGAAGCAGAATTAGAGTAAAAAAGATTGGAACATGTTTTTGGAGAATCAGAATGTACTTTTTTTTTTAATTTAACCTTTTTTAATCTACTGTTATTGAAAATGCAGTGTTTTTTGAAATTTCCGAATTTGTGTGAAATTCATTTGTGCTGAAAAAGATTTCAGTCCATACATAGTATTTCATTTGTGGAAATGAATTCCAAATTTGAAAAGCGCTCTTTCTTTGTTAACATTAGATTTAAAAACCCATTTGATTTGTTAAAACTGACGTCTGTTTCTCCAAAAACCATATTTCAAGCTATTTGACTTAATTCTGCTGGGTACTAATCCTTGCACATACATGCAGGTATAGACTAATATGCGAACAGTTTTAATGTCCGACTCAAATTATCACAATGAGTTGCAAGTCACCAGGGCAACATTTGATTTGAAGGCCTTTGAAAAGAATCTGACACAATGGAAAATCCCCAGGATTCTCCAACATTTTTCACCACATAATATCAAAATGAAAAAGCTGTGATTGCTTAAACTAAAATAACAATTTCAAAATGGTCTGAAGATTTCATTTTGTGTGGAACCCGGTTATATATGATAAAGTTACGTTTTATTTCACGACTATTTTTTTAGTATCCTGGAAAGGGCATCGATTTGAGAAGAAGGAAGATTTGGGACCTATATGGACCAGAGACCCATCTGGAAGAGTGTTCTATAACTCCATCTGATACTTTCCTTTTCCCGGATTGTGATTGGCTGATTGGCAACCATTCAGATGAGCTGACACCATGGATACCGGTTATGGCAGCAAGGTGTTACTTGGAGTGTTTTCTCTTGGGTTGGATTATTTGGGTCTGGTGAGGCTGAATGTGGTTGGGATGCTTGTTTGGGATTGGGTTGGGCTGAGTTGGATCAGGTTGGATTTGATTGGATTGGGTTAGAGTATATAAGATTCGATTGGATTTTTTCGGGATGGGTTGGATTGGGTTTGATTCGGTACGTAGGATTGATTTGGTTGGGTTAGATTGGGCTAGGTTAGTCTGGATTGGGTTTGACTTGGTTGGATTTGGTTTGGTTTGGTTTGATTGGGTTGTATTGGGTTGTGTTGGGTTGTATTGGGTTAGGTTAGGTTGGAATTAGGTTAATTGAATTGTGTTTTATTTTGTTGCATTTGGCTAGGTTGATTTACTTTGGGTTTGTTAGGTTGCACAGGGGTTGATTGACTGATTTTGGGTTTTGCGCAGGATGTATTGGGTTTAGATTGACTTACTGATCAAAATTCTAGCTTGGCTTCAATTGGATTACATTGATTTGCACTGAATCAGGTTGACATGCAGTAAATTGGATTACTTGTGTTCACACTGGGTTTGGATGGGTTAAAGCGGGCATTGAATGGAGAAGGCTTGGTCAGGTTCAGATTGAGTTCTTGTATGCCAGGCTGGCTTGAGTGTGAAAAGAAGGAACAACCCGGGAACAACCCGGAACATCCCATAGCAACCCGGTTTCACCGGATAGCTATCATTCTTGCAGCCACCCCTGTAGCAGTGTATTCTGAGCTTATATGCAAGTGACCAACTCCATATTCACAGGTCGTCCTACTCAACCAGATACTTTGTCCTTCCCTGCTGCTTCCACGACTTTGACATGAAGTACATGAGGACCGACCAGACCAAGACCCAGTACCGTGCCTACCTGGACTTTGTTGAGGAAGTTGGGCAGGTGTGTGGCTTCCAAGTGCAAGAGGACACAATGAGAATCCCATCCACCAAAAGGGTGAGACTGATTTCTGCCATTTTGCTGTAGTTTTTTTGGCCATCAGTGAGACTATCTCTTGATACTATCATATCTAGCAGGCAGATGTTATCCAGTAAGTTAATATGTTTAAAAAAATAAATGTACTTACGGCAATGGCCAATAAAATGAAACATATACACATAGTAAAAAAACAAACTCTTCAATGTTTTCGAAGCGGGCACAATTATGTGATGTGACATCTGTTTCTTCAGTAAGTTGGTATGTTGGACTTCATCATTCTGAGCCCTGTGTCATTTGTTTTCTGTGCTACAAAAGCCTATTTCCATGAAATCAACTTTAAGAAGGCCTTACGCACACGTTTGTGTGTACATCAAATACATCTCAGGTGCTGCAGCATCACATCAATATGACTTTATGGAAATTAAATGTACACCACCCATACAACCCTGTACAGTTGAACCCCAATAATAAGGGGACCGTTGAAACAATATCCGTCTTATAGCAAGATAAATGTTAGGTCCAAAGTGTTATTTTCTTTCTATTACAAATAATACAAGGTCTCTGTAACAACAAGAAAATTTTTACAGTCCCAAAGACCTTGTTATAAAGGTGTTGGACTGTATTGCATCACTTTCATTTAGGAGAACCTGATAGAAACTTTGTTTCCTTTGGGCTTTTTATTTTTTAACTGTATTTATTGTGTGTGTGTTTAATTTAATCTGTAAATTTTGATTCCTGA
Organism: Acanthaster planci; assembly: GCF_054643075.1. Taxonomy (NCBI): domain Eukaryota; kingdom Metazoa; phylum Echinodermata; class Asteroidea; order Valvatida; family Acanthasteridae; genus Acanthaster; species Acanthaster planci. Next base: position 3,395,429 of record NC_141785.1, on the reverse strand, counting down.
AAAATAAAGTAAATGTACAAATATCAATACGTCAACCTTGGACAGAGAGATCACCATTATGCACTTTAAAGTAGATTATTGAATGGTATTTTAAATGCCAGTTTTATCACTTGTTTAGATATGCCAAATTGGAAGTCACAGAACCTATCCACGGGAGCAGTCAGAAGACATTCGTCAGCTGATCACAAAATACATTACAAGCCGACGCGCACACAGAACTGCAACCGTCCATGATAAAGAAGTGGAGCTGGCTCAGGAGGGCACCTCATTAACATCTGAAAGAAACGTCAGTGGCACCAGTGCCTCACCTTCTCAAGGACAAAGTGCCGGCTTAAGGTGCGGTAACCAGACTCACTGTCCAGAGTCTGACAGCAGAAGCAGCGAGGCCTCGTTGGTTCAGTGGGCCCCTCGTTTTCAGCCCCGCAAGAGAACTGAGCCGGTCCGGAACTGTGCCAAAGTGGACTATAACTTGAGGCAAAGGATCGTCAATGAGGTGGCACGTGCCATACTGACAGAGGCAGGCTCGGACGTTTCTGACAGTGCGAGAGACAGGAAAGAGAGGAAATTATGGAGGAAAGGAGGTACTTGACTTAACTGTGTTACACTAGACTCTAAGGGTTCGGGCTGCCTGATTTTTCATCCATTTCATCTTATTCCTATCTCATTTGTATTTCTTCTGATGAGTTATCTTTGCCTTTAAAAACCAACATGTGGAAAAAATGAAGTCACGCGGAAAAACCGTCTTAAATGAAGTTCTTCAATTATTTTGAAAACTACTTTTCTGTGACAACTGCTTGTCTTTCTGTCAGGCTCCTTGACGTTTGCTGAGATTGCGAAACTCTTTGACAGTGACACCCTGAAAAACCTGAAGAGTGAATGCGGAGGCTTGAAGACTCTCCTCAAAAACTCCCACCAAGTTTTCCAAGGTAAAAGAAATGCGCCACTGTGATGCCTTAGTGTTTGTAAGGATGGGAAGTGCGTTTTAACTCTTGAGCTTCACCCTCTAAAAGACTATCAGTTGCTTACAAATCACTAACCTCAGTGCCTGAATTAACCCCTTCGTGCCCGATGACGGTAAGAGCCGCCGTAAAAATTGAGATCCTCAGCCCACTTTTCAGCTATTATTCTCGGCCCACGCTCGAGCGAACACAGTGAAAGAAGGCATACCCTGGCTCTTGTATGTATGGTGATTGGCCTTTGTGTGTTGCCAAGAAATGAAAAGGCCGAATTTGCATCATAATCACCAGCTTCACAATAGTCCCACTTTGAAAAGAGGCAACGGGAATGTGGAAGCGTGAATAGAGCCGCATGCTACCGAACAATGAGCCTTTTCACTGTGTAATTCAAAGCGTGCAGAGCACGCAGGGCCACAAACCGAGAATTTACGGTTTGGTAGGTGGCCTTCATGGCCAAGCGAGGCTGGAATTCTCGGAGTCGGCTTTCGGAAAAAAGTTCCCGTCGTCAAGGGGTTAACCCCTTCACGCTGGGATTCTTTTGACCGTGACTGCTCGGCTGTGGTATGCCCAGTATGCAAAGCCCTGTCCAGCAGCAGGCCACAATGATCCGGCAGCTGCCTGGTGAATAGACTGTATGTGTGGTATGCACTAATCCTCACACAAAGCCGCAGCTGTCAATGGTTCCGGACGCAAAGGGGTTCAAAGAATTGGTTTCTGTTTACACTTCACATACAAGTACATTATGTCTAAATTATTTACCGTGAAGCAATTGTTTTAATTGTTACTGTTTGAACGATGCAGTGTCCAACACCAGTGTTGAGATTAGAGACTGGTCGGCAAGTGCCCCAGCACAGCAGACCCATTCCAAGAAGCAAAAAGGGAAGAACTCTCGGAAGGAGGACGCTTTCAAGACAAGACTGTGCTGGTTTCACACCTGCCACCCCGATGGCTGCCCTCGCTTGGCCAGCCAGTGCCAGTTTGCCCATGGAAACGATGAACTGAGGAAATTGGCAGTGTGTACTCAGCCACACGCCATCCATGTGTAGTACCATTCACAATTCCCTATTTGCAGCTGCTTCGATATAGGAACATTTTCCCATGAAGCCATGGTTACTTTTTTGCACTGCATAAAACAGAAGTGAAACATCTTAATTATTTGCCATCGGAAGTGTGCTGTCCAGTGTTGTATTCGAGGCTATCATAAGTTCCTGTAAGTCCATCACAAGTCATCACAGGTCATCGAGGCTTAAGCCAATTGACAAGCTATTGAAATGAGCTGTGACAAAAGCATTCTTTTGTCATTTTGCACCCTGTTACTTATGACTGGCCTTGTGGAGGGACTTGTGACTGGCCTTATGAAGGGACTTGTGAAAGGACTTGTGATGGACTGGAATACAACACTGGAGCTGTCAGTAGCCACTCAATTGGCAGCTACCATCTTGGACCTTTTTTTTCTCGGTCTCTTCCAGACACTCCTCAACAACAATTTTGGTCATTTGGTCGAGAGTGAGGTTGAGGAATTGCACAGTCAGAAATACTTTTGCCAAAAGTCTTGGGGGCCACAAAATATTGGGGGGGGGGAGAAATTCCTCAGAAAGCAAAAATCCCCCCTCCCCACCCCACCCCCAAAAATGACAAAGCCCATCCCCCACACAGACACCTCCGTTGGTCAAATATTCGATGTGGTAGGAGCATCGTAACAACTCGTCTTCGGTTGCAATGAAGCGAGTGCACCTTTTTTTTTCTAAAGTTTTACACTCAAAATTAGCTAATTCCAATAGAAATTGCAGACTGTAAAAAGACAAGTCATTATTAATGATTTCTTAATTTACCTATAATGTGTACAACCTCAAGACTTTCCCTGGACACAGTGTGCAGCACTCCAAGTGACCCAGTATGTGATTAAGTGTGAATGCTTGAGGGTCATATTAGCACCAATCTCTGGGTTCTTATAGTTTTCTAAAGTATTGGAAGTATTAGTTGTGAGTTATGCTACAAGAATTGTTTGCGTCATAGAAAGTCAGTGACACACAACCGCTTCCAACCATTACAAGATCAGTAATAACAAGATTCTGGATATGATAATGTATAGTGTAAAATCTTGGCACTTGCGTGCAGATTTCTACAGGCTTGAACGTCATTTACTCGGCGAGGATGAGAGTTCACTTGATATGAGCATTTTCACCAGCCTGGTGGAAACCTCCAGTATACAAGCACAACATGGTTTGAGGGTGGCTAGCTGATATTAGCTTGTCAGGTATTGGAAGTTGTCAAACTACTTTGAAGCCAAACCTAGTTTAACACCTAATACCTTAGGTAATATCGAGCATCTAGCCGAATTTAAACAATGATATTTGTTGTACTATACCTCATACATGTGGCATCACTGAGCATTTGAAATTGTTTGACACTTACTTGAGCCACAATCCTTTCACGTGTAGCTAGCTAGGGTCTATATTCATGTTTTGGCACTTCCCAGAGGGACAGTCCCAATAATGCTTCACGAAGCGCACTTGCCCCAGGTTAGTTACTCAGCAGTCTACTATGTTTGTGTGTATTTGACCCCTTGTGGATCATAAATATGTATGAGATATGGTTATTGTCATCTGATTATAGCAAAAAAGTTCGGTTTTGCTCCTCAGCATGACATGGCTGAAATCACTTTGCGTTTTCATATTGACTCGGTTGAAAGTTTTCAGTTTCTCTGTCAAGTTAGGAGGTAGATAACTTCAGGCCTGTACATGTTTTCTAGAATTGTCTTTGTATAATTCACATTAACTAATATAGTGCACTTTCGGTTTATATTAACTGTAGTCAATAATCAAACTGTGTACTGTACGTACATGGACATGTTGTTAATTTTCGAAATATATCAACTTCTGATTTGTTTATTACAGATTTTAAGAATGATGCTTTGATGAGACCACAGAAGTATGCAGTTGTCTCCACATCAAGAGCAAAGTAAAGCCAAGAATTTTTGGGAATAATTCCTTGCTCTTCAAATCAACAAAGAAAATCCACGGGCTTGTGGGTTGTTAGCTTTCTTGTTTCAAAAAGATATTTCTGCCATATTATTATTTTGACATTTCTTTTGTTGGTTTCCTTTGGTAGGTTAGCGTTCTTTGACATCCATACAGAGTACTTGCAGTGCACCAGTCAAATAAAATAAAAGTTTACAAAGACTACATTCTTGTTTGATATAGTCCCTGATTTGGCGTCATACTTTTGACATACTCAAGAGATTTGCTCATTGCTTCAAAGACCTCCATTTAGTAATAAAAACTGTTCAAAATTACACTCACATAAGCTATTGCTAATTTCCCTTCTTGAAGTATGTGAATGTATGGCCGCCTAGTGGTTGTCAGGTTAATCTAAAAAATGAGTAGACCTATACAATCGCAGGTTCAAATCCCAGCTGGGGGAGTCATGCTGGCGATTTGTAATTTTATTTTTACTCCAAAGTCCTAATGTCATAACATTTTAAATCAAATTCAAAGTTCAACTGCAGGATGTGGGACTAAGTCTGATTTCTGTCTTGCGATATGAATTCATGGTTACAATGTTAGCATGAAATGAGACGGAAACACCGAACACGTTAAGTTTCCATGATAGCAAAAACAAAAAGAAGCAAATCAGTACTTGTTCACAGTCATATATCCTCTGCTCAGAATTAAGGATTTCAAAGCAATAGTTTAAAAAATTGATCAATTTTGAAGGTGTGCTTCTGATCAATCTTGGCCCAACTATTTGCATTGTTTTAAAGTTGATAGCCTTGTAACCAGAGTTGCTGACACGAGTCGTTATTTTTGTGACGTGACTTGTAAATACCAGCTTTGACTTGTGACTTGACTTGGACTTACAAAAAATGACTTGTGACTTGACTTGGACTTGCAAAAAATGACTTGTTACCAACCCAAGTCAGACGTTACTTGACCATCCCCATATATTTTTAATTAAGCTATTCAGTTAACGTCTTACGTGCATAAAAAATGGACTTCGGCTTGGGCACCGGCTTCTACTTAGCCCAGCTGCAGCTGTAGATCAGGGCAGCATGCATATCATGCTGCTACGTTGCGTTGATGCATGACCAGGATAAACAGCGCCCTCAATATCGTTTCATCTCAACACTTCCACCCTGCAAAGTACATTTGTTAAATTAAAAAGAGTTCCAATATAGGACAAAGTATGTGATAAACTGCAAGAATGGTAATTACAACACAAGTGAAAAGGGGGAGTTACCTAGGCATTGTCAAAATAATTGGAAAAAAGGTTTTCAGCTGTCCAAAACTCATCTCGTAACTTCGCAAGTTGACGCCTGGTTCCTTTTGCTTATTACAGCTGGACAAAATGATGTGCAGCTTGGATTAAGTGACTTGTGGTTAGACCAAATGACTTGACTTGCCCTGTGACCAAATGACTTGTGACTGGACCTAATGACTTGTGACTTGGACTTGCAAAAAATGACTTGCTGCCACCTCTGACTGGGACAGACATGCCTGTAGATTAATCTTGGAGAACATCCATTCACTGGGGAAGAACTTCCCACTCGGCCAGCTAAGCATTTCAAACAGTATTGATACACTTGCCTGATATTTTGCACTGGGATGAGTAACAACCCTCAAATTTGCCTAATTTCCCATCAAGCCAGCTGAACGGTCAGGAAATATTTTGCCTAACTGTCTTTTAAGCCAGTGGATGGTCATCAAAATATTTGCCTAACTTTGTACCAAGCTAACGATTGGACACTATTTGCCTAACCATCTATCTTCCTAGACATCTAACAGTAAACTTACTCGTTTCTCTAAGCAGCCATGGTCGAGAATCATTTGCCTAACTCCACTGACCCAGCTGCAGAGGTTATAAGAAATTGCCAAATCTTCCACTGACCCAGCTACACCGTAAAGAGATATATGTGATTTGCCAGTTACATTTTGATATGTAATTGCACTTGCAGTCAAGAGCAGCTTACCGTTGTTATTTTACAAATTTACCCAAAACAGCACTGTAGCAAGAAATTGGGGTGAAAAAAGGATCACTTTTTTAAACATGTTCTAAACCTCCCTCTTTGGAGTCTTGTTGGCTAGTTAGGTCCATGTCAATTTTGTCAACTCTTTTCACAACGTCGAGCTGGCTCATAGTATGGCTGCTCATACAGTGAACTTTTTCAAGATTGTTGAACTGGCTTGACGGGCAGGCCATTTCACACCGACCCTTTATGTCCTCCATGAAAAACATTGGGTAAATGTTTCAGGACCGTTAATGTACTGGTTCGGTAAGGCAAATTGTTTCAGAACCGTTTGTTCCACAGTGGAAAATATTAGACAAATTGTTTTGTGACTATGAGGTGGCTCATTGTCAAGTTAGGCTAAAAGTTGCTGATTACATGTATTCTGAGTATTGATGGATCAGTGGAAAAGTGGCATTAAAACTTCTTAGTAATTGTTAGTGAAAAGTTAGGCAACCTGTTTATGACTGCCAGCTAAGAAACCCAGACGAAACATATTATCACTTTGTTTAAATTATTTTCTTGTTCTTTTTACCTCACACTGTCACGACTTGATGATTCCAACGGCCGAAAAAAATGAGTTAGGGTCTCTCGAAATGAAGTCACGCTTACAGTCAAACAAAGTTACATTTTCTAAAACAAAATCGTAGGATTGGCGCAAAGTCCTAAGCGTGGTACATTTACTGTGCGGGTTGTGTAGCAAGGTGGGTCGTATTTTTAATTTTGAAGATGTATTTTGCTTTGAATTAAAAACCACACTTACTACTGCGAAGTATTTCGAAGTTCTCCTCCAGAGACAAAACATTTAAGCTCTTCTACCTCTTGTAAGAGTGAATAGCTATTCAACCTTCTCAGGACCGCCAGCCCTATTGAAAAAAATGGAGTAGACCAAAATTCAAGATGGCTGCGCCCACCAATGGACCGATGGAGCACGTGGGATCACAGAAAATGACCCAAACCCAAAGAAAAGCAGTGATTTTTAACATCAAAGAACACGAAAAACTCTTTCTCGAAAGCAGGGAGCATTCTAACTCCTTGGTGGAATTATTGGAAATTGTTCAGGTGAGATATATAGGCTGAAATTTAATCCTACGGGAGTGTGTGTGTTCGATCACGCCATCCATCATTGAATTAAACGTATATCCCTCTATTTCCGACATAGGCGGCGGTGTAAACATACATGCGTTCCAAACCATTGCTACTTTGGGAAATTCTTACCAACATTTGCATTTGAAAACATTCATATGGGAAAGAGTTCCATACACGCACAGTACTAATTTTCCCTTAAAATATTTTAACAGCCATCAGAAAGTAATAGCCCTAACATGTTCCAAAAAGTGAAATTTAGCTGAGAACATTCTGAAGCATATTTTGTTACAGACTTAGAAAACACATAGGTTTTTGGTGTTCATTACCAGATAACCTTCAGCACCCTGTTCCTTCAATAAGGAAACAAAGTCTACTTTCTCAAACTAACTAACATTTTGACCCTTATTAAGGAACCATTACTAAATCCTGATAGGCCCAGTTTAGGTAAATTTTGACGGAGTTCATTACCATTAGCACCCTGTTCCTATAAGGAAACGAAGTCCACATTTTCAAGCTAACCGACATTCAGACCTTGAGGATCCATTCCTTAATCCTAGTAGCTCTAGTTTAGGTAAATTTTGACAATATTTAAGCAAGAAAACCAGAATTTTTTACCCAACTTTGGCAAAAGATGACCGCATCACACCATTTTGTTTCACGTCTTGTTACCCGACTCAGCCATTGTGGATATACTAAATTTCATAAAAGAAACATTTATGGTTCCAGGTCAAGGAACCAGACTACAAGCGCTGATTCGTCTTTGTTCACAGCTCTTCGTCACATCATTTACACTGCCGTTTTACCCCATAATATCCCTAAAAAACCAAAAGCCCTGTTCTCTTTTTTTCTGATATGAAAAAGGACATCACCAACAACTTGTTTAGATATGTTTTTTGAAAAAGTAGAATTTGTACATAGGAACAGGGTGCTAAAGGTTATGAACACCGGGTTTTTTGAGACAAGTCTCATAGGTTTGTATACGGGGACATCAAGTGTTGTCCATATATGGATCTCTTTCCTTTTTATTGTACATGTTATACTTATAGGAACAGGATACTAAGTAAAGGAACACGTGAATATCAGCCCTAGTTCTTGTCAGTTTGAACATGGAAAAATCACCTGTACAGCAAACTTGGACTACAGTCTTACAGATCTCGCATCTCAGTTAAAAAAAGCTCTCGTTATACCTCCATGCACATGCAGAGTTTCCTTTGTGGTAGAGTATGAAAACGGAAATCCAAAATCATAAAACAAATGAAACTTTCCACTTTGGTTTTCAACAACAGTCCGATGACAAGACAGTTGCAACTGCAGCAGTCAAAAGTCTCCACAAGATATTCTCCCGGTTGCTTAGTAAAGATGCGCTGACCTCTGACACGCCGAGGACGAAGTCCATGAAGGGAAACAGGGAGACGAGAGAGGCTACTGTGAACCCGGAGGAGCAGTACAAGGCCTGGCTGCAGGCCAGGTACCATGACTGTCTCAGGTGCTTGGCGCGGGTGATTGACACCTTCACAGATGCGCCTGCACTTCAGGTAGGCTCATTTGTCTCTGAAGCAGGTAACAGTCCAGTCTGTACTGTCATCTAGTTGCAAAGGCAAACGGGGGTGGGAGGGGCAAAGGAGGCCATGCCCCCCAACAGTGCAGCCAAGTTTTTAAGCAGTGAGGGAAAAGCACGAGGGGGGGGGTGTTTTGTTCCCCCTCCATTCAAAAGCGTGTTAAAAAACCCCAAAGTTAGCCTCCTCAGTGGGGTTCCTAAGGCATCTTCTGTATGTTTGTTACACAACTCGTTCATCCACCCCTGTACTTTGGGGCAGGGCTGAGTTGTTTGATCAAGGTTTTCATATTTCAGGCAGGCTTCACACTCTGATACGAGAACAGGCATAAATAAATCGACCCACAGTCGCCAAAATGACGTCACCCTCTGCATAAGGCCACAGGAATATTTTCTTTTACAGTCGCAAGTTCAACAACAGCGAGTGAAAACAGAATTTGCTATTTTTTTCCCCAGACTGTTAGATTTTCATTCTTTGGTCCACAGTCCATACATTGTCAGGATCGCTGATCTTCTCTCCACTGACCATTTCATAAATTAGAAGAGAGATTGCCCATAATAAGCTATTGTTGGATTCTGCACAGAAGGCTGCAAGGCAAAATGAGCCCATGTCTACAGTCTTTAGTTCAACTAGAGTACTCTTTTCAAAGATTTACTTTGAATCGAGGAAATTTTAGCATTTTTATAATAGGTTTTTACCCTTAGCCTGACCTATAATCATAACACTGTGTTGTCAAAAACCTTGCCAAAAATTTCACAAGCTGACTCGAGTAGGACTCGAATCTTTGCTGCTCACTAGTGCGGATGGCAACCACCGAGCTTAATGGGGTTTGCTGGCCAGTTTGAGTCAGATGCAGCAGTCGGCACTGCAAAATGCTCCTCTAAAGGTTGTGTCCAAAAGCTTGTAAGCATTCAGCACTGTTTAGTTTCCTTTCCTCTGCTTTTATTTGGCAGGAAATAACCCTGTGCAGCCTCATGAAGCTTCTCCAAACTGAGTCCAACCACCCTCTAAGGAAAAAGGACTTGGATGGATACACATTCCCCATCAGTGTGTTGGCGGTAAGTTTGAACCAGCAACTGTAATAATGGTTTCTTAGTCAGTACCCGTAGTTTTGATGATGGGTGATTTCAATTGTGGGCTGAGCCGGGAATCAAACCCAGGCCATAGAGGTGGAAATGCCCACCTGACTCCTTGATGCCAAAGCAGTCCCCAGAATCCTTTAATCACTGCCTTCCTTGTTAGCACTTGAAAGTGAGCCACTTGATATAAATATGATGTCCTATGGCATCACTTCTCTGTTCTCAGAATTAGGAAATAACACTCAACCACTGCAACTTCTCCTTAGTTAAACTGGTTATTCAAACTTACTTTATAATTTGGTGACTTTTCCACAAGTGGCTCTGTTTTCTGCCCAAAGGAAGATGTATGTAATTTGTTTTAATTGACATTCTGCTTCTGAATTTTGTTATCATTTCATGTAAAATTTTTTTGTCCTTTCCTCCCAAGCATGTTGTTCCCAAGCTTCTCTCTAAGGACACAGACATGAAGGACTTGATTGGCCGGTTCCAGGAATATCTGGAGTATGATGACATCAGGTTCTACGCCCTGAGCCAGGTCAGACAATACCTGGGCCAAATTGTCAAGAAAGACGACAAACAGGTGAGGTCCCAGGCCCAATTTCACGGTGCTGCTTTATACTGTAAAGCAGAGTTTTTTGCTAACCATAGCCCCAAAATTTCCTTTTTGGGAAGCGTATTTCACGGCGAACATGTCACCATTGCTGTGCTTGGCACATGAATTACATGAGTGTGCATAGAGATTCCCATTCTTACGTCACTAAGTAAGCAAACTATACCTCCGAGGTCAGTGTGTCCTGTGCTATACTTTAATACTGCTGACAGTCTCCATGAAATTTGCAGAGCCTCTGTTGCTGTAAAGTTGTGTGCTTAGCAGTGCCGTTAAATTGGGCCCTCGACATCAGAGGGTGGACATCTAGTGCTTTCAGTGTGGAAGAGTGTGGAAGGAGACCTCTGAACCAAATTAAAAGTTTGCAGTGTGTATTTATATGTAGGGCCCCATTGTTCTATCAGTGTGAGTGCGCGATCACGTTGCATTGGCGGCCAGTTGACCAAGTATGAAATCTCTGACTTCACTTCCCCTTTTTGAAACAATCTTCCACGAGTACAAATTGGAAAGAAAAAGTTATCAGCCGATGGCAGAATTATTGGCAAATCGTGGAACAACATTGACTGATAGGGCAAAGATTAAGCGATTGTGCAGATTGACTGACCAAGCCCATCAGCTTTTTTGGCTGATGTAAATTGTCATATTTCTGCTATAATTCTATAAATGCCAGCTTCCAGACAGCTGACTTCATTTTGTACATTTCCGGTTTATGCTCAGGACCTGACTGTACTCTGCAACAACACATTTGCCCTGCTAGAGCATGTTACCATGCCGACAGCGGGGGAGGACATTGGCAATTTCATGTGCAGAGCTCCAGGGGAAGATGAGGAAGTCAAAGTGACGTCTCTTAAGGTACCTTCACCCTGACTTCCTTGTGAGATGCTCTCCCATATCTATCCAATTCCAACCAATGGCGTAACCTCTATACTTGAACGGAATTAGTCGAAGATGCCAAATAAAGTTTATTACCAGCTTAGATCTGCAGTTTAGAATGTGATGTAATCATGCCAAGATGATGATGGATTTTGGCCAGTTTGGGGGAACATTGATATGTGATGGAGTTGGGTGTTTGGATGTAACTGATGTATTCTGAAAAGCTCAGGTTGGAAATAATTTGATGATACGTGAAACAAGAGCTTAAAACCATGAAACACTGGTTTAAAATTGGATTGAATATGTGACAGTTTGCTAGGAAATGATTAATTTTTAAAAGTAATTTGAGATTGGTCAAAACTTGACTTGAAAGACTTCGGAAGCTTTTGTTTACTAACTGAATAGGCTTTCCTGGCGACTTGGCAACCTAACTCTTCACCAAGAAAGGAATTTTTGGCTCCCCTGCATTTAGTCCAGCAACTTGTTAAATTGAATCGGTTTCCTTTGAACTTTTGACTTTTGAAAAAACACAAGAGATAGACGCACACGTTCCCCCTGAGTAGTGTAGTACTTGGAAATCATCCGACATGTGAAAAATGTACAAATCGTTTGACACTGAAGGTGTATTTTTGACCAGAACCACCGGAGACATTTCAGTGAATCCTGGCTGGTCTTCCTCAGTCTTACCTTACCCCCAGCCATCTACAAGAAGGCGCTGGTCATTCTCCATGAGGTGGTCATGCCTCACATGTCAAACCCACTCTTGCTGACCGACTTTCTGACCATTTCCTATAACATCGGTAAGAAAGCTTCAATTTCATTCTACAGTTACCTAACTTTTCAAATAAATCCAGGGGACCAGTATCAACTTCTTTCCGTTTCTTTCTTAAGGCCGCCACCTCTCCTTTTTCCCTGTTACTTTTTTTGTTTCCCGCTGGTTTGTTAATAATTTTAGGCTCAAAGATTGATGGTGCTTTATGTGTGCATTGGCAATGACTTTGTTTTATTCACACTGATTATAATGTGTGTCATTGTTTCTTATATGTGTTTCCAGGAGGTGCCATTAGCCTACTAGCTCTCAATGGCTTGTTTATTCTCATCACCAAACACAACTTGTGAGTCTCAGTCACATTGGAAAATACAGTCATTTGCAAAAGTTTAGGACCACTCGCACAAAACTGCATGAACCCGCAGAAAAAAAACAAATTCTGCAAATTTATCATAGCAACTTATGTTTATTGTCAACGTGTAACCTTAGTCTCTCGGTTGATGAGTATTTGACTACATTTCTTCTATGATTTAAAATGTTAACAGTCTAATATGCCCTCCTCCATTTCTGATGACTTAAAGTGGCTTCTTTTTACCCATACTGCATTGCAGTTAAAATGTCATACAAAACCCGCCTTTGCAAAATATTTCATTCGAATGGGCTGGTATCACAACTCTGATGTTATAGACCACTGTAAAAACATTTTATGTGATCATTCAGTGAGACAATAAAATGAAGGCCCAGTGACAGAAATACTAACAAAATTCCAGGTGGTCTTGAACTTTTGCAAATGACTGTATGCTATGTGAATGTACACCGTTGACTTTGGAGGAATGCATGTAATGTTGCCTGGACTTTTACTTCCGTCAGAGGAATGGATTTCGTGGGTGTCATGGAAATGTCTGTAAAACCATACTGAGTGGGCTATTTATGACTTCACAGAGGCATGCTAGAGATCAAGAAAACTGGAAACATTATTTGTGTGTATCAAATTGGAACTCTTCATCACATAGGTTTATAACTTGCTCCTACACCCACATGATCACCATATCATTTTCAGTTAAAAGCAAAATACTTGTTGAAACATTTGGTTTTGTAAGATCGCAATGCTCATGTTTGACATTTGAGAGAAATTCCCATTTTTTAAAGTTTTAAGAACAAAGTACTTGTAAGTTTGTTTCATCCAAAAGAATTTGTACTTTTGATTTTCTTATGCTGAACGAGTGGTATTTTCAAATTTCTGAATTTGACCAGAGAGTATCCAGAGTTTTACAAGAAGCTGTATGCATTGTTTGAGCCAGGTATCTTTCACGTCAAGTACAGAGCACGCTTCTTCCACTTGGCGGATCTCTTCCTCAGCTCAACGTAAGACAGTTTTAGTTAACTTCACTTGAAAAAAAAATTGTCTTGCTCTGTTTTCTGTATGAGTTGGCAAAAGGATCATTTATCATTCTGTTTTTCATCAAAATCCTCCTTTTTTGTGAATAGGTAAAATGAAAAACTATTTAAAACAAACAAGAAAACAAAAACCTGCTACAGACTTCTTACCGATTGGAGTAAACCTAAAATGGGAAATGTTTGAGGCCTCAGACTGTTGCTTTGATCCGAACATTATCTCTTTTTTGAGAAGAATACTTCTTTTTTATCCTGATTTATGAGGATTGAAATATGGGTCCTTTCTATCTTTTTAGTTAGATGTGAGAATTCCTCAGAAGTTTCATGGTTGAATTAAAACTTAAAGCAGATCAATCTTGACATTTTGAAAAATAAACAAACTTCTAACTAGAATTTCATAAAATTAAAGAACTAATTCAGTATAACATTTTAGCTGTTTCCATTTTAATTTCACAGTCATGTTTATTTACATGCTTTTTGTGTATTTTTTTTTTACAAACTTGGTCAAACTTTGCCAAGCCACTCTCTCTTCCAGCTCTGACAGAAGAAACATGCCTTTTTTTTTAAACAAACTCATCTGTTTGACATCAGGTACTTGCCAGCTTATCTAGTGGCTGCCTTTGCCAAGCGACTCTCCCGTCTAGCTCTGACAGCACCCCCTCCAGCCCTGATGCTGGTCATCCCGTTCGTCGGCAACCTGCTGCATCGGCACCCCAGCTGTCAGGTGATGGTGCACCGACCCGACGGTCCATCCGGTGAGTGCCTCTCGGTACTTGTTATGTCTTGGTTACTTGTTCAGGGTCCCCAATGCAGAAACAAACTCACACACACTAGTGTGTATTTGCCTGCAACTGGGGACCCCTATTGTTCCTCTTTTGTTTGTACTCTAACTTTATTAGAAGACCGCCCATATGTTTTGTACACAGTCGTCAATCGGGGACCCTCTGTCAGTCGGGGACCTTATTATCCTCTATTGCTCAGGGTCCCCAATTGCATGCAGAAACAAACTCACATAGCCCAGAATGAGCAGAAATTTCCACACAAAATGATGCAACTGGGGAAATGGGAGAACAAGCATGTGGTTGGAAATCATGACATTGAAATTGTGTGATCCATGACTTGTGGGTAAGGTAGACATACTGCATACTCACTCTATCAAGACCAGTTGACACACTTAATCTCTATTTTATGATAGAACTTTCTTGTCAATCTTATGATCTTTCCACAATAGTGTGACACTTTGCTAATGATTTGTAGCTTCGCTTAAGTGATGCATTATACCTGAACTATCGCAATGTAGCCCAAAACCACATTTTTTGTGATTACTCACTACAACATAATGGGCAGCACTGTTGAAATATTTAAATAGAGTATTTGTTTTTAAAAAACATTGCAAGAATTAGCCTAATGTAAGTTTCTGACTTTCAAAATAATGTAGTCAATCTGAATGTGCAATTATGGCTTTTTCTTCAAATCTGTAGTCTTTGAAAGTTTGCTTTGTGGAATGACTACGTGAGCACGTTTCCGTATTTTCTACAGAACTGGCAGATGACCCTTATATAATGGATGAGACAGACCCTGCCAAATGCCGTGCCATGGAAAGTTCACTATGGGAGATACAAACTCTCAAATCCCACTACCACCCAGGGGTGGCCACAGCAGCTGCATGGATCGACAGGCCCCTCCCTAAGGAAGAGTGGGACATCTCAGAACACCTGGAGTTGTCTACTGCAGAGGTGGGCTAGACCATTCTGTTTGAGGGTTGATTATGGGCACAGAGATCAGGAGAAAACAAATTCCTTGAAGAGAGTGGACCTCTGTGGTACAAATGTTTGTCTGGCTGAGATTGCTGTGATTAACTCTATTATAATTATCACAAGCATTACCCATGAAATTGCTGCCCATGATTGATTTTCTCATGAATATTCATCCTTCTTTTCTATATAGATGATTGGCTCAGTGACGAATAAGAAGATGAAGGCAGCTCCTGTTGAGTTTGAACCTCCTAAGGGACTATTCGGGGACAAAGAGGATACCTTTGCCAAGCTTTGGGCTTGTGACTGAAAAGTCATTCTCTTCATTCATCATTTGCCTTCAACCTTAAACTATCCGAAGTCTTTCAAACCCATCAATGAATCTTACGAGATTTTGATGGTTTAAAGACAATGGACTGCATTCTTGTGCATGGGCAGAGATTTCTTGTCACAAGTGGGAGGGGGGAGGATTTCTGGAAGCTCAGCACGGCCTCCATCCCAGGTGAGATCATGATGCTGGTAAGTGCCAAGTCTGGAGGTGCAGGCTAAGTGGGTGGGCTTAGTCAGTGACTTGAAAAGTCGGGGGGGGGGATTATATTCGTAATTCCCCCCAGGTCACCCTCATCTCCCTTCAGGGTCTCCGCCCATGTTCTTGTGTCCGCCATCTTGAATTAAAAGTGAGGCAACGTTAACTTTTTCAAAACCTGTGATTAAAAATAGCCGGAACAGACTAAACGTTTATTATAAATTATCGCCACTTTACACTCAGAATGATTATAATTTGTGATAAAGTAACAATAACAGAACAAAATTACATTGAATATGATAGATTCAGGGAACACAATTGAAAATGGTTTCCCCGTGAATAAGGTCCAGTCGTTATTGCTTTCCAAAGGGGCTTAAAGATGAAAGTCGAATTTGTGTTTGTGTTTTAAGGGGCCAGTCAAATTAGCAAGGTTTCTTTAATGGCCGTAAAGTTCTTCAGTGTTTCACCTCCCCAAAACATGTTACAGTTTTGACTATGTATACAGGCATTAGTTTGAATGGACTAATAGAGTACTTTATGTTCTTTACAAAGTTGTATTTCCTTTATAATGTTGAAAAATGGACAGATCAACCCTTTACCTGTCAGTTTTGACTTGAAAATGAACATTGCTCTTCATTTCAAAACAGAAATCATTCTTTGGTCTCAATCCAGTTTCTTACTGAAGAATAGGTCATGGAGTGCATAATACATGGGAAAATGTAAAACCTTCAATTCTTCTGATGTGACAATTACTTAAACAGCCTCCTTTTTACCGTGTTTTGTGCCTAAATGAATTCTTTGCCAATCGCTCCAATGGCCCAGATTTCGTTTAAACTTGAGACCTACTAAACACTTCTCAGTTCTCATGATTTTGTTGTCTAGTGTTCTTCATCCCTTGATGAAATAACCTGACTGGTCATTGATGGTGAATATATAGGGCCAAATTCCAAAGTGCTGCTCGGACACATTTTTTGGCTTACTGCATCTGTGCACGTTTCACATTGGTCTTTTTTCAAGTCACTGATTTGTTAGGTCCCTAGTTTACCATTGAAACCAATTGAAAATTTGCAAAACATATCTTTGTATAAAGTGCAATGGAATACATCTGTGGTAGAACTTTCAGTTGCATTGAGGTCGGAGGGTGTCAGGTCAAGAAACTAAACTTGAAGTCTGGAATAAAAGCCGAGCTGAGATTTGGAAAGCCCTCATAGACTCAAGCAGTAAGTGCAACAAGGAGCACCGATCAAAGGCAGAATTTCTGTAAATATTTTTATAAGCACATCTCTTCTGTAAAATGCTCTAAAGGGTTTATTGTCCTTAAGGTGAAAGTGAAAGCATAAGGGAATCACTTTTGGCAAAAGTGAATGTCACAACCAAAAGGCAGTGCAGACTTTGTCAAGATGTTGCTTTCCCAAGAAGTGTTGACTTGCTCAAAGATCACACCGCAATTTCTCTGCTATGCTTAGGACGGGGCATCTGGTAACTGTTGGGGAATTCTGTAGAATTGAATCCTTTGCACTGTTAATGTCTGGCCTGTCTTGGACATTTGTATGTGACCCACCACTAAACATAGCCTTGATTACAGTTTCTTATTTTTGTCTATATTATTTGACTTTTTGAAAGATAATCTACAGCTTTCTTTACTGTGTGTTGGGAATTGCTAATTAATCCTGAAATATCGGGTGGCGAACAAGGAAGTTTCAAATAAAGTGTAGAAATTGAGAAGCCAACTCAGCCTTTTTGAAGTCTTTTGAATCAACGGTTTAACCTTGGGACTGAGGAGACTACCAGAGAGAAGGTCACTTCAAGAGCAGGAAATTTCAGGTTAAGATTTTCTGCAAAACTGTGTTCCGTAGTATCCTGGCAAAAAGTGACCAGGCATCCTAATGTGTTTTCTGTCTGGTTATTATTTTTCATTAAAACTGGATTGACTAAGGGAAATTTAAAGCCAACCCATATCAACATTTATTTGAAATCCTGATGAGTCTACAGGAAACAATCAAAACGTTTTGTACTTTTCTTCATTTTGGTATGTGTGCATGTATCTGTTGTAAACTTCAACTTCTGGAAAAGTTTGATATACTTGTACATGAATTCGAATTTTTCCTTTGGGAGATTAGATAATGCATGGCATGAAAAAAAGCCAAACGAAATGCTTGGAAACAGATTTTTCTAAATGAAAAGCGAATAATTTTGTCCTTTTCTGAAAGTCGTGATTTCCTTGTTTCTACATGTACTGATGCCCAAATGTAACACTTAGGATGCTCTAATTTTGTCGAAAGAGGGCGCTTCTTCCAACTGCCTTTATTATTATTTATTATCAGGCAGATACTCGATACGCTAGACTCTGG
This sequence comes from Acanthaster planci, assembly GCF_054643075.1. Lineage (NCBI taxonomy): Eukaryota > Metazoa > Echinodermata > Asteroidea > Valvatida > Acanthasteridae > Acanthaster > Acanthaster planci. The sequence goes on along the minus strand of NC_141785.1, from coordinate 3,377,469 downwards.
GTACCATACACCAATAAATAACTTGGTTTGGGGCATGTGGTGAAAGTGTGCTGGAGTGAGTGGGCGTGAATATCCAAAGTTTCTCGCCAGAATGGTTGTAAAAGAGACAGTAAAGGGGCTGACTGAGTGCCTAGAAACAATTGACAAGTACAAAGGAAACGACTCTCTGTTTGTGTTGTTTTGTGGGGACAAAGATGCTTCAGGAAACAGTTGGTGTCCAGATTGTGTGGACGGTACGTAAAGTTAACGTTACAAATTGTCAATGCACGAAACTGTAAACGTTATTGCCCTGGCTACTTTTGATTGTGGATTTGCTCTTATGTGTAGATTAACCCTAAAACAGAGCTAAATCCTCCAATTTCAATATAATTTTACACACAGCCCAGGGAGTCGGGGTTAACTGATATGTTAGGCCTTCTTGTAATTTGGGTGCAGTCTGTAGATCTGCAAGTTACCTCCAGAACTGTGGGGTCCGACTTCAGCTCCGCTTCCACGCAGGGGTATAGGTATCTGCACGTTCATGTAGCTTTTTTTCGGTTGACTCTGTTAAATTAGAAATTGGGGGAAAGAGTTTCATATCCGAACATTACTTGACACCCTGGTATTAACCCTATGAAACTAATCTGAAAAATTCTGAGAGTGTTGGAAGTAAATGCTTCAATATCGTCCTTGCTAAATGTTGTGTTTTTATAATGTTCTGATGGCTAGTAATAAACATTCGCAAGGGCAAGGGGGAAAGATTTCCATATACGGACGCCACTTAACACCCTATGCACAAACCCTATGGGACTGGTCTGAAAAATTGTGTTTTCTTAGTAAACAACTTGTTTTTTTCCCTCCTAACTTGATCTTTTCTGGACAGTTTTTGCTTTCTGATTGCTAATAGGTCACAGTAGGGAATAATTGCTGCCGTTGGTTTTTGGAACTCTCCCCACCAAGGAAAAATTATTGATGTCCGTATATGGAACTCTTTCCGGAACCCTAATTAATCATGGACTTGACTTCCTCTGTCTGAGAGAATCATCCAGAGACACATATCAATTGTGCAATAGGTAGCTTGGTATTCGCATACCCTGTATATCTTTATGGAGCCTGAAAGTAAAAGGTCATGCAGCAAGCTTCCGGAACCCTTGCGCGGGCTTCCAGTGAGGATTTTACATTGGGCCGTCCTATCACGTTCGATAATTTTTGGAAAAAATGATTCCTTACTGAAACCACCCCATGAAACACTCATGTTGGAATTTTACCTTTGTCTTCCTCAAGTAATGTTTTGGAAAAGTCACATGGAGATGGGTAACAACTCATTTTATTAAAGACCTTTCACGTCCGGCGATATCGTACCTAGGTCACCTTGTTCATGCACGTTTGTTTTCACTCGCTTTCTTGAAAACGAGATTGTACAACCTTGCAAAGATTTACCTGCACTGGATGGGTTCCAGATTTTGTTGAGCTGACATCATGCAGTTGTTGTCAGCAAAGGTTAGATAACATATCAGAATCTTTCGTAAAAGTAGAATATTGCTTTCTGTTTATTACCTTATAAATTATCAAAATGTGCGAAATATTTTGATCTGTTTTTATTTTGGTTTTTAACCACAGACTACCATAAAATTTCAAACCGTAAAGTATTCATCTGTGTACGAGACTGCCATATTGCACTGTTCTTAATGTATTTTAGATTTTCGGAAATGATGGGTCAATTCACAAAATTCTGGTGATGAATTCATGGTATTCCTTTGGTATGACAGAGCAGTTAAGTGTTCTGAAAATCAGATTACATTTTACAGGCATCGTTTAAAAATGAATTCCAGACTGTGTCACTCAAAATGTCAAACGGATTTGGAACTTTTATTTTCATCTAAATATCTAAACTTGTAAACGTCCCATCCTTAGCTGTGATCTAGAAAGAAAAGGCAGATCAAACTGACCATGGTGACTAGCATTGGGGTTGCACTGATCCAGTTATCAACTGTCAATCAAAACTTCCCCATCACACGTTTACTTCCTTGTTAAAATGAAACTCATTTTTCCCTTCTCAGGTTTTGTTTATGAATAGGGGATCAAGAAAAAAAGGCAGTCTTTGTACGCGACATTGAAAAAAATGATGTTCCCTTACATTATGTAGAAAGAAAAAGGGCGTTTCTTTCCATGGGTCTTTGGACTAAGCCAAACACAATATGGTTTAGCGTTGTCATTGACTTTTCCTACTAACATTTTGTCTTTTTCAGCTGAACCTGTCGTGACATCGGGCCTTGCCTCAGTTCCAGATGATGGAGTATTTATCTACTGCTCTGTTGGAGACCGAGCTTTGTGAGTACTGATTTCAAACCGGTATTTCCATCAAGGAACAAAATTCAACAGTCTCGCGGCAGCTTCACTCTTACTGGAAGTTTAGAGCATCACTGATTTGTTTTGGGAAACAAAAGTAAACACAGAATAATTCCATATCGGACCATAGTAGTTTGTGAGTGTCATGAACATCAGGTTTACCCTACTTTTTAAATGCTTTCCCCCAGTTACTGAACCTCTGTCCTTGCTGAAATCCCCCTTAAATTAGCAGGCACCCCTTTTTAAGTCTGGTGCTTATGAAACCCCAAATTTATGTCTGTCTTCCCTCTCCATCTTGCAGCTGGAAGGACCAACAGAACGGATTCCGGACTCATGACAAATTGAAACTGTCTGCCGTGCCAACTCTGCTGAAATATGGAACGGTGGGTGATCAGAACTCACTTACTGGCATAGGAAACGAGAAATTCCTAACTATGCATCCCCATCCCCGCAAAGAAAGACGATCTTTGTGGTCGGTTCAAATAATGTGATGTCACTGTTTGTTTTGGAATGTAGATGCAGTTACACTTTTCCCACAAGTATAGAAGGCTTGCCATGCACAGCAAAGCTAGAAGGGACCCTAGGAGTCATTCACACGGCACTTTGAAACACACAGCATTGGGACCTCATTCAGTCTAGAAACATTGCCTTCAGTATGTAGTATGTGTGACTGGCTTTAACACAGAAATGTTCACACTTTGCACAGGTGCTAGGTCAAAGGGGAGTTGAATAATTCAAATAATTGAACATTTGACCTTCCATTCGGTTGAATATTCAAATGTAATAAAATGCCCACAAAAGCACAAACAAAATGTGCATGATTTCACCAAAAGTTAAAACACAAAAACTTGAAGGAAAAGTTGTTTCATACAAGTGCCCAAGTAGAGTAAAGCTTTGCAACACTGAAAAGTTCAAAAAATTTCTTGCCAAGGACTTTCTTGTGAAGATCTTTCAGTTTCCATGGATTAAACTTGTGTTCTAAAGTGCACCAGTGTGGTTCACTGCTGTGTCAGGCATCAGAAATTTATTCAGGTGTTGTAGGTACATACCGTAACTCCCCCGGATGCTCCAAATCTCTCAAGAAATTTTTGAAAGATTTGGTAGAATTTAGGACAGAAAAAAAGAAATGGATACACCATTGAAAAGTTTGCCATCGGCACCTTGCACTCTGAAATATTTTGGATGATTCAGTTTAGGTCTCTGTAATTTTTATGCTGTTAAAGCGAGTCGAAGTTCTGACACTTTTAACAAAGAAGTGTAATCACTTTTCTTTCTCTCTAGTCCAAACGGCTGGTTGAAGAAGACTGTAAGAAGTCAGACCTGGTGAAGATGTTGTTTGAGGATGAAGATTGATTAGACGGCCCTCTATTTGAATACACCAAGGAGTCATTGCATGTATCACGCTGTACAGAACTTGAGCATGCTCATTATGCGGTTCAGATACATTCGTCATTGCCAAGCATATAATGATGACATATTGATTCAGCATCATGGATGTCTTTAAATAATTGGAGCAGAAAGAATATTATCTACTCTACAGGTCACTACCATACAAAACAAATTCTCTTCAGAGACACAAGTGTTTGAAGACAACAGAAGTGATAGAAAAAGGACAAAATTGCTCTTAAAACTACTACTTCTTTCAGCGACCAAAGCAAGTCCCATCAGAAGCCTAGACACAATTATTATTTGATTTTATCTTAGGATTCTTATATCAGCATTCATGTCAAGGTACAGATGTCTTTTTGAAGATCCTGTCTTCCATATTATTTCTATTTTAAACCCAAAACATTAAAGCAACCAAGCACAAAATTAAATCAGTTTTCCTTGAGGTGGGTTTGATACCTGGAGATCTGAAACTCTCAACCCCCTATAGGGCAGGTACCCGACTAATTTGTTTGAATTTGCAACCCAGAACCTTACTAGATTTTGACTGAACTGTTCTGAAGGGAGAACAATTTTTGTTAAACAGTCACAAGGAAAAACAAGATAATAAAAGTGAGAGAAGTAAACAGAGAAATTTGTGTCCAAAAATTGCTTTGCTTCGAGTCTGGTTGCTCCTGATTTCCCGCGGTAACTCAAGGGGGGGGGTTACTCTGTTGGGAATCATATCAAGAAAAAGCTTTACTTCCAATTTTGTCAGGTTTGAAAAAGAGACCAGAAGGGTTTCCAAAAAAGTGTATCTGGTTCCATTGAAACCCAAAGAAGTACACCCCGATCTCCATCCACGCTTTCCTTCAATTCAAATGTATTAATAATGCTACTGAACTTTTGCAATAGGGTAATTCCAGAATTAGGGGTCCATTTTCTATGTGTTCCTTTTACATTTGACATGATTTTATAAGTTCAGAACACTTTTCTAATTTCCAATAGTGCTAAATTGATGCAATTCATCTGCAAAACAAAGAGTAATAGTTTGAAATGAATTCCGGTGATATTTCCACCTCAAATAACAACGGTCAGATGTAATAGGGACACAAAAATGTCACACTTTTGGACCCCTAATTTCTGGAATTACCCAATACCAGGAATCTGAGTTACTTAACTTTTATGACATTTTGATTTTTTCTTCTCCGAAAGTTGTGAAGTGAGTCTGCAACAAAGAGGCTATAAATTCAGCAGTAATGTTGGGTGCAATCAGTCAAAAAGCAAGGTCCCTCAATTGTATAGTGCTACCAGTCAATCCTGTACAACATCTTGGGCTTCACTTCCCGCTTTTGGAACAATCTGCCACGACTGCAAATTGGAAAAGATTACTGAATTTGCGGCAAATCTTCTAAGATCAACATACACAAAGACTGAGCAATCTGGCAGATTGACCGATTGTGCCCAAAGGTGTCCAGAAAATTGGCATAACAATAAAAATTGTACATATGCACATATACATGATATGTGATTTCTGCCCTCGTAGAAGCTTCAGCCTAATCACATATCGAAGATACCTCAACAAAATGTACACAACAAAGATGGCCTCTCTGAATGTCTTAATTTTGATGGGGTTATTGATATGAACTTGCAGCTATTCATGGTTCAGGCTGTGATGGACTACGCTTGGTGTCTGCAAAACTCTCACTCTCGTGTGAAGATTCTGTGGATGCAGAATGGTGCAGTTTCAGAAGATTTTTTATCACACAAAATTGGTCGGCTGTGGTCCTGTGCCACTGGTTTGTGTATAGTACAAGGTATGATTTAGCTGCTTAAGCACAAAATTTGCTTAAGCAGGAAAAAACTTTGCTTAATAAACAAAGGTTACCAGTTGAAACTCTATCTGAATGTCATGCTAACCCCAAAACAGGTAAATACAATCCCCAAACAATATACATGTACATCACATGGAATTTTGGCCAGTTAACTGATTTATTAAGCGATGTTTTTTCGCGCTTAAGCAAATTTTGTGCTTAAGCAGCTCTAGGAAATTGACCCCTGGTGGTGTGTGCTTGCATGAATACCACCATGAACAGGTGAATAATGAAATACTCTGGTCGACCATTATTATTGGAAGTATGGTAAAGGATCATGGTGTGGACTGACAGATAAGAAAAGTTCTAAAAGCTACACAATGACGGAAGGTACTATGACTAAGTTTGGAAAAATAGGCCTAAATTGTGTCCAAAAAAGCCAGATTTGATTAGCACTTGAGGTCTGTGTCACAGCACTTGATTGGTCGAAAACAATACTCGAAACCAAATTAACCACTGAACCAAATAATTCAAATTTACATTAGAATGTACCTCTCTCAGTGCAGATTGAGAAATATTTTAGATACCAGTAGATAAATGTAATATTACCCTGTAATTATTAAATTAATACTATGGTTCTTACACATGAAAATGACCTGTTTGCTTTGTGCACATTCAAATGGAATTATTTGTTTACACCCTGTGCCACATATTGTAAACTAGTTCATGCACATGCTGTCTCACATCAAAACTCCCCACAGTGGTCACAAAGCAGGCTTTTATCAGTGTAAAGTAGACAGTCACTCACGCCCAGGCTCTGCCTATTAGGCCAACTGCCTATGCAGTCAAATGGAAGTGGTCAAACGGCCTGTGCTAACTAATTGAATTTTGAGCGCTTATTAGTTCATCCGCTGTGAATGTGAATACGCCATACAGCATGCCTCCACTTGAAGAACTTCAATGATTTTGGACAAGCAATTTGCCCAAACCAATAAAATGTTGATAAAAAGGACTTTTACAAGGTGCCTACTGCCGCTGTTGAATGCAATCAATGCAGGTCTACATGGCTCATCATAATTAGACGTCTGCAGCGTTTAGATTGTAGATGTAGCTAGGTGTGAATTACAAGTAATTGGTGGTTTCAAATTAATCAGTGTGATCAAAAATGGTGTAGTCTTAAAGCAGCTGTTGGTCTGAATGTAGCTGGTCTTCATAACATAACTGGTGGTTTCAAAGTGGCCGATGGTCAAAAAATGGCTAGTGCTTGACATGAGTGGTTGGTGGTTTCAAAGTAGTGGTCGAAAAGCAGCCGATGGTTGAAAAGTGGCCAGTGGTTTAGCCCTTAAAGAGCCAGGGGTGGGGACGGAATCCACCCCCCTCATCATTTTTTCGATATCTCGGCAGTGCATTGTTTTCAGGAGATGAATGTTCAGGAGCTTTAGAGTAACTCTTTGCAGTCATTTTGACATCAGTTTTGTGAAAATGGAACCTACCATTCTTGTACAGTGCCAATTTTTCTGAGACAGGTAGGCAAAAACTGTATACTTTTTCTTCTGTGGTACTCAATGCATGCAGACTGGCACTTGTTTAGCCTTGAACTTCAGATGATTGTAACAACAAAACCATGTGTCTGATTGACTTCAAACTTCACATTTGTAATAATAAGGAGTGTCTTTACATGTCTATTAAGTTTTAAAGAAATTGAGTACGGCACAGCAGAGTTCTTGGGGGAGGGGCAGAATCTGCCCCAACCTGGCTGTGAGAGGGGGGCCAAAATAACCAGGCTCTTTTACGGTTAAAGGTAGCCAGAGGTTGAAATGTGGCTAGTGGTGGTCACTAAGCAGCTGGTGACTTTTAAGTAGCTTGTGGTCAAAACAAAGCTGAAGGTTACAAGTTGCTTTAAAAATAGCCGTAAGTTTGAAAGTAGTTAGTGGTCAAAAGTAGTTGTGGTCTGAAAGAAGCTGTGGTTTAAAAGTAGCAAGTGGTTGAAAAATAGCTGGTTTTTAAGAACTGCTGGTGGTCACGGTCAAAAAGTAACCAGTGATTTAAAAGTACTTGTGGTCTGGCATTTGTGAAATTCCCACAAGGATATGACTCTGGATTAGCTGGTTGGCATCCATAGTAACCTCCATACAGATAAAAAGTATCTTACCCGGCAAAGGGGGTGTCTTGAGTTTTGGCAGTGTCTGAATGTTCACCCCACCCAGGCACGGTGCTTCCCCTTCCTGGCATGTACTGGGGCTGGGACTTATCCACTGTCCCGATCTATCCTGACCCACGTAGCACTTGCAGGCAAGGGATGTTCCTAGGATACACAAGAGGAAAGTTTATCAGCATTCAGTATGATGTACATGTAAGATGTACATGTAGAGTCAATGTGGCAGATCTCAGAGCAGCCAAACCCCAGGCAACACATCCCATGGTACCTTGCTCAATCAAAATCCTACGGTGGAAGTCAAGTCATTTCAAAGCCAGTGCAGCTACAGGCTCATGGCCAGCAAAGCCTATGTAGATTGTAGCCTAACCTTCAAAAAAAGGCAAAACTATTTGAAATGTGTTTGGTCACAGAGTACACAATTTAGACATAAAATCTTTCAAAGCACTAGGTTACACCCCCTTCAACTCCAAATTTCATCCCTCCCCAAATGTAAACACCCCCCCTATCCATCTCACTCTTCAGACAAACGTGCCTCTTTTCAGTGACATTGCCATAGCATTATGTAGTTAATCATTTCATGTTATTTCCTGAAATTAATGAAAATTTAAGAAAAGCAATTCACAGAAGTGGTTTTTCAAGTTTCTCTTCAATCCACACTAAAGGTGGATGCATTTGTGCCTTAAAGTGGCCAAATATAGGCTTTTAAACATCCAGAGGTATTTCCGGCTACCGTTACAACAAATTGCACATTTAACAAAATACGTACAGCTACAATATTACGGCAACAATCTTACCAGATGAGCTCACTATCAGGAAAGCTATTGTCATTATCACAATCATGATTGCACCGAGCAAGCCTTAAACCAATCCAAAGGAGCTGTATAACTTTATCGCACCAGGAAAGCCTCCAAAACTTGCATGAAAATGTGAGTCCACTAAGCTCCTTACTCAGCCAGAACAGTGTCTGCCACTGCAGCAAGCCCTTCTCCTGAATTATACTAAATGATCTTCTGCTCCTGGCATTCTAAACTGTATTTTTTCTACAGATTGCCATAGCAACCTTTTGGTCTGGTGACCAGAGGACCATACACAGATTTTCATTGGCTTAAAATGAAAACCAATCAATTAATGTTATCATTGCTGTTTCACAACTTCCATTCTTAATGGGCCTCGAGCTGGACCAAGAGAGGGCACTATTTCCATAGCAACGGAGGCTCCTTTGGTACGAGCTGCATATTGCTTCTGCTAGAGGTGCATTGTTCAGTTGTCACCGCAACCGGGGAATCCATTCATATGAGGTAATACACACTCAAAGGAATAACAGCTTTATGGTTGACAAAGCATGAAAGCATCATTCACTGATGAACCCTTTGAATCCACAAGATGTAAATTAAATTTGCTGCTAGTGTAGCGATCAAATTGCTTCCATTTCATCAAAAGTGTACCGCTTGTATTGGAAATTGAAACCTAAAGAGGCCACAGAAAGACAGTGTGCAGACTTGATAACCATGGATTTTGATGCTACTTTTTCACCTGAAACACAAATTTATCTAAAATGTATTTCCCTTTTAAAACTGACAATTTTCACCCATGTCAGAATGGATGTCTGTCCATGTGTCCTGTAAAAACAAATCAATCACTCTCCTTCACAACCACTGAACAATACTCCATTGATTGAATTTGGCATATCCTTCAGAGATACATTTAAACATTTATTAAATACTAATATAATTCTTTCTTCACAAAGTTATTACAGCATTAAATACTCAGGCCAAGTTATCGTTACATGTATGTGTAGAACAGCCCCTGCAAATAAAATTCAGGTCAGTCTGTGGAGAGGAAACAAAGATTGAAAGGTTTCTTTCATAATCAGACAAAAGATGGCAGCATGATTTGTCGCACTGCGAAATTTGCAAATTAATTTCAGGTTCTCAAAACCAAGCTTTTAGCCAACGCCACAAAAATTGCAAACTCGTATCAAACTTAGTAGTTAATTCCTTACCCTACAGATGGTGTTTGAAACCAAATGCTCAGAAAACTTGATACAATTATCAGAAAATAACAAAAGCTGTAATTATCATGCCTTGCAAGGTCATACCTGTCACCAATACTTAACACAGACCATGCATCTTTAAACAAGGCCATTATATCAATTATTTGACTGATTTCCTTCACATATTTCTAAGAGAAAAATCCTGATTCAATTCTCTCTTAAATAACTGCCTTTGCTGCAAGCAATAGAAATTTGAAGCATAATTGCCTGATACAGTTCGAGTTAAGCCAAGTTCGTCTAGGATTACAATGCCATTGCTAAAAATAATCCATTTTTTTTTAAAACAGGCATTATCCTCAACAATCTACTATGGACACATGTAGTGTACAATGAGGAAATTCATCCGTGAAGAACTCAAATCCATACTTTGACTGATGGATAGTAATAACCCTAACCCTTCTGATATCACGTGAAAATATTAAACAAACTTCTCAAATTTTTACCAGGTAATATGAGCAAATTTCTTACTAAACACAAGCCTCTCCGAAATTTTTTACAACACTTTTCGGCAGAGTGAATTAAATCTGCTTCAGAAAACCTCGTTCATATTAAAAAAGTTTTGTTTCAATGGGTTACCATCATAAACTGCACAGATTTTATAAATCCAAGCAATATTGACACAGATGTTACATCAATAGTCGGTTTTAATAATGCACATCAGTCTCTCAGTACGATGTAAACTATTCATTATTTTGGCAATCACATTCTAATTGGGTGAACCTTTTGGCCAGCACCAACACAACGTGAGCCACATAGTAGCTGTACATGGTGTCAAATATACACGTACATGTATGCCACTTCATACAGATAATTACGTGTAAATAGTGATCAGTCTGACTAGGGATCCATGGGAGTTGCAAAACAAATTATCAATGCTGTTTAAAAATCATAGATGTACATATATTTTGAAATTCAGAGAAATGTATTTATGCTGTGGGAAAAACGGAAGCACTATGACATGCATTAATATAAACTATCAAGACAAGTGAATATAATTATAACATCCTTACAGCCATATTTCATTGATATATTAATCACCTTACGCTACACGACCACCATGTGATTGGTCAATTCTAAAGTGAAGATGGTTTAAGCATATAGATGTGCATTTTAAAAATGGCTGTCCACTATTAAAAAGCCAAACATTCTATTGCCGTCTCCAAGTATATTTGGATGCCCTGCTCAAGTATAACAACCTATTTCAATCGTTAAGTGTTGTTCTGTGTACAATGTACAATGCTTTGCAACAAAACAATTGAGATTGCTTAGACTAATAAGTATAGAAACTATACAAACTAAAATATAAAGGAAATATCAAAAATAGAACAAAATATGAATAGTTTAATGGCAGATATCCATTACTGGGATTTTGTAAAAATTCATTTCGAAGTGATAAATCCCTATGGGTCTGTGGAATTTGTGCATAAACAGAAAAAGTGCAAATAAAGTAAAAAGTAGCACCATTCACAGATACCGCTGTGCTGAGCGAATAGAGGGATATGCTCGCATGGTGCTACCAGAAACTGTTTAACTTGCTACTTTCACGAGGAAAAGCTTCACAGCTCAAGAAAGGGTACCTTGTTACTAGGTGCTATGTCCCCAAGGACACCAAGGGAACCTGCTTACATGCATTTAACTTGGAGAACAAGTCATTTCAGGACAGAATGCCCAAACCAATAGGGTCTTTGCGTGGGTACCAGGTACAATATATATATTGACAGCAATGGTGTTTATGTTGGCGCACCTTTTCTCTTTGTCCCTTGTAATGGGGGACATGTGGTCAGATTCCTCATTAAAGATACACAGAATGTCAGTTTGATCTTTAGTGGAAAAGTAACTATGACTTTGTACACAAAATATTATAAGCACTGCTGTCAACTGCCACGAAGTAAAAATGGTAATTTTTTTCTTTTTTTTTTTAATTCATGTTTATTCTTGTGGAGCTTATTGCTCAAAAACAGCATTTCTGGAAAAATATAATTAAAAACTGGCACTGACAGCTGTGTGAACTGTGAAAAATGCTTTACTTTGTGTAATACAAAACAATTTGCCATCTGACGTACACACTGCACGTACAAGGGCAATTCTAGATCAAGTTGAATGGGGGAATGTGTCCCCAAATTGGCGAATCGGCAAATAATTTTTAATGGGGTGCTGTTGAAAATGCACAGAAATGAACAGTACGTAACAGTCAGTCACAAGGTTCTTTTGCAATGCTACTGACAAAAGAGGGTTTGCATGGCTGCCATCTTGCAGGACCGTGTTCCACAGGGTGTGCACAAAGGAGGTTTCCCAATGGAACAAAACAATTGCAATGCAAGATGGCTTCAATGCAAGCCTCTATAATAATGATTTGTTGACAAAAATGTACAAATCTGTAGAAGGATGTCACATCCCTATCTTCCCTCTAGCAAAAACCCTTGATGTACTTCACACTTTTTTTTTAGCCAGTGAAGGTGATCTTGCAAACTCAATTACACATTTTCTGGCACATTTTCTTTGGCAGCAACTCTGTTCTTGTACGTTGGCTTCTTGTAACTGAAACAGGACAACCAAAAAACAAAAGACAGAAGATGAAAGGATCTGTTATGGTGTAGTGTCTAAATGATAATTGTATTAATAATTGATAAGAGATATTTTAGTTTAATTTAGTTTTTGAGATGCAATGTTCAAAAATTTCAACTTTCCACAACACTTTTCAGTCAAGTCTGCTTTTTGTTAGTTGCAGTAGTTTGAACAAAAATAACACTGACAGTCTACAATGCTTGAGGAATTATGAATAACTAATGGCTATATTTTAACAAAATATTTGCTGAAAATGAGATTTGCATGAAATGTTCACCAATGAAAGCTTGTACCATCCAACATGAACACTAGTTACCAGGTGAACTAGCAAGGTGACAAGCTAAAAGCGGACTCTTAAAAATTGTTATTCAGCTGAGGTGGTGTGTACCTTTGCAACAGATTTCACAGATAGGAGCAACCTGAAAGGGTATTCTTGACATTTTAATTCTTCAAGAAAAAAACACTGTTTGAGCAAGAGTTTGGTAAATTGCCACAGCTTTGTTGCAAATTCAGCAAACTTGCCAATGACTCTGTGTGTTGCTCACACTGTTTGCGCAAGACTTTGTTACATAGCAACAGCTTTGTTGCAAATTCATCAAACTTGCCAATGACTCTGTGTGTTGCTTTGTAGATTGAGGATTTTCACTTTCCATATGATCTATTTTTAGTTCGCCAAACATTTTCTATGGTTTGTTATTGAGACATTTAATTCCCAAATTGCCTCTCTCTAGGTCAATGTTGAGTTCCTGCTAAGCAGAAGCATGAAAATAAACAGGATGCTTCGAAGATTTTATAACTGTTTTGTGGTAATGGGTACTTACAACTTCAAGAAGAGGGATGATAGCACCACAGAGACAGAGGACATTGCCATGGCAGCGGAGGCCATCCAGGGCCTCAGGAGCAGACCCACAGGAGCCAGCACTCCTGGGGAGGAAAAAAAAGGTTGTCAGAATTAAGTAAGAGGCTGATGACAAATTCATAACCTAACCACCTTGCAGGAAGCCATCTTTATACATAATGCATTTGTAACAATCTGTGAAGTGAACAACTGCAATTGTTTGATAGTTGAAACAAAAGAAACCTGGTGATATTGCAAGGAAAGGAAAAAGAAAGAGTTAGGAAAAATTCATATAGATTTCAAAACTTTTTTACAATCCCCAAACTCATCGCTGACAGCATTAGAGGCATGGACTGTACACTGTAAAATCAAAGACAGGCTGAACTTTTAGTGGAAATATTGATATCTATTTACTAATTATTTACTTATATTTACTAATTTACTAAAGGTGCCTGTGTAAGTCCTTTCAATTTTAAGGTCTCAGAGCTTGCCTTTGTGGTGATCAAGTGAAGCACTTAACAATTGTTGCCTGTGGTGTTGGGGTCCATGGTGTTTTGTACACCCGAGGGGGCAAATGGCACTCAAAGGCAAAGCCGAGGGTGCCATTTGCCCCTGAGGGTGTACAAAACCCATGGACCCCCTCACAGCAGGCAACAATTGTTTTGTTATATACCATGGTCATAGATTTCATCAGAACGCTCTTACATGTATACATGTATCTGTAATATATGCATATTTTATTACCAGATAAATTAAAACACTTTGACAAATTGAAACATGTGAACAGTATATTAGATATAAATTTCACGGAAAATTATTGATTGTGATGAAATTGTTGACAGATTTTTTTTTTTTTGGCCGGGCGGGGGGTGAGAAATATAGGATTCATAACAAACTTTAACAGAGAAATTTGTAACCCATAAAGCATAAATATAGGACTTATAACAAACTTTAACAGAGAAGTCTGTAACCCATAAAGCATAAATATAGGATTTATAACAAACTTTAATAGAGAAATCTGTAACCCATAAAACACTGGGGTTTTTGTCAAGTGGTTGAATTTCAAGACATTATTTACACCAAATGGTGTTGAAAAGTATTGACAAGATTGAAGAGCAGATGAGAAGATACAATGGCATGAGCATTTTATATAAACAGCAATGGCGATAGCACCCAAAGCAGTGATCACAGCATACTCGAAGCTGTGCCACTGCGGCTGTCAACCCTCGTACCCAAGGTTACACAATTACAAAGTAGACACAATACCTCGACTCTAGGAAAGATCACCGTGATCCATCATTTTTTGCGGCCCGGACACATACCCAGTGCGCACAATGCATGAATGATACAAGCGGGCGTGTAACATATGATCACGTGATCAATTCGTGCCCGATAAAAATTCACAATCTATGACTATGGTAAAACAAAACCATTCTGTACGACCAGACATGCATGTGTGCATTGGCTGACCTATACAAGACACTCCCACCATATAGGCCATGTCAGCAGTTTTCCTTTGAATGGGACTTAAACTTTTCTTGGCCATGCCATTATTCTCAGTCAGAGGTGTATATATTTCATGTTAACCCTAACACTCCTCAGTCCTCCAACAGGTGAAGGATTGAGGAGGGTTAGGGTTAATGAAAGCAAATGCTTCTTTCATCGGGCAAGTGTGGATGACTTTTTTGTAAAAAAAAAAATACACCTTAACTGATACATAGCTTTGGCAATAAACCTGAAGGATTATACTGGTAAAGACATTTTCTGTTTTTCTTTTCTGTTTTTTCTTGTTACAAAATATTCGTCAACATATTCATATAAAAAAAACAACATTAATTTGTCAATGCTACAAAAACAAAAAGGCCACATTAACTCGATGGGGACAATGTTTCTTCAGAACTTGATCTAGTACCGCATACAGTGCATTGATCTATAGTGCTTCATGGTATGCAACTTCCCCTTCAGCTAGCAGCCATAATAACCGTTGGGCAATTTGGCTTTTGGCAGAAATCGCCCAAGGGCTTCCATCTAATTTTCTTAATTTTGCACCCTGCAAACATTCTCGGAATTGGTTCTAATTTCACGCATTGAAGTCACAATTCCATCCTGAACCGGCTTCAAATTTCCCTGGCAAATGCAACTGGGAAAGTTATCATAACAACATTAATGAATTCAAGGAGTAACTCGCCACTGCAGGCAGATTAGGAGAAAATATCCCCTCTCTACGTCATCACCATACATCACGTGAAAACTTGATATGAAGTGTATAAAATTGACTCCATGGAAATTGCACAGTGCTCTTTTATTATGTTGACCCCCCAAAAAAAGAAAGAGCGTGCAAAATATGGTACTCAGTAAAAACCATTTACATTCACTGTCGATTGAAATCAATTAAGCAGGACTTACCAGCAGCGATAGGGATGCCCACGGCATTGTACACGATAGCAAAGAAAAAGTTGATGTAGATTCGGCGAACAGTGCACTTGGATAAGTCAATGGCGGCTGCCACATCCAAGAGATTATTCTGCAAATACAAGATTTAAAAAGTTATTACTTTATTTTTTTCCATCAGTTTTTGAGTCCCCTTTCTGACGATGACAATGCAGTAACAAGTCCAACATTCATGAAGAACTACTCCGATGTAACTTTGAAAGGTACCAAAATATAAGTCTCGATTAACATAATACAATCAAGTTCCATATATAACACAATTTGAGGATTATTTTCTGGAAAAAGTCTGGCAACCTGTCGTGCAACTTTTCCACCGAGAGTAATGAACTATTCATGAAGATTGGATTAGTCATCTGAGGGGACAAATTACCACAGCTGAGCTTCATCATGTTTTAATATATAAGTCCTTTGCTAATGCAAATATTAGTATTTGCTGTGCTACATATCAAATATTACCAATTTACCAAATTACCTGATCCCAAACATTCATTGACAGCATTTGCAAATATATGAGTTTGCAAATAAATACATGTAATTGGTTGAGCTTTGCTATAGATCATTAATTTTTTTTAACATCAATGTATTTCTTCTGTCTTTCAGTATTTTAGAGTTAGATCACATGCATCAGGTTGAGTTTGTCCTTCAAAATAATAATATGATATTAAAAGGAGGGTTTCCAATCAACATCTGGCTTTGATATTTAAAATGCTAGCTTAGCTTGTTTAGTGTTTACGAATGCTTCAAAGTCACTTTTGTTACAACACTTTTTAACAAATCAAACTTTCCCAACATAACCTGAAACAATTTCTAAAAACTGTAATTTTCAACATAAATTGTGCACGCTCCCCAGCTTTCAGAAGTTCTAAGAGACAACTTATCTGGCAATCAATCAAACCCGATGGACAAGAATTTTTGACACTGACCTTGATGAGGACAATATCTCCTGCCTCCATGGCAACATCTGTGCCCGTTCCTATGGCAATACCCACATCCGCTTTGACCAGGGCTGGCGAGTCGTTCACCCCGTCGCCCACCATGGCCACCTTGCGACCTTCCAGCTGGATCTCTTCCACTTTTTCGACTTTGTTCTTGGGCAGGACCTGAGCAAAAACCTTGGTGATGCCAACCTGGGGAGGAGGAGGAGGTCAGTGTGAGGTCAAAGGAAGCATTGCTCAGACCCTGTGATAACTTTCAAACATGCCATGTGTATCCAGTGAAAACTTATTCTGAGAATTTTCATTACCGATTTTTAAGGGTCATCCGTTTCAAGTTACTCCTTTTCAAGAGCCTACAAAATGTTCACTATATGAGGGGTGGTGTTTACAACACAAGTACGCTTTTGTAACCATGGAAAAAGGTTAATTGGCCATTTTGTGCTTTCTTGCAGATCCTTTTGAGAGGGGCCAGGGGTCGAGGAATGAGTACATTTTGAACATTTATGAACAAGTTGATGTGTGCATCAATCTAACTTGACCAAAAAAAGTTACGGGCTGATGCCACATTTCACAATTCTTGGAGACTCAGAAAAGGACTGAGAACATACTGGCTACTGGTGCCCTGCCCAACATAGGACTGAGAACATACTGGCTACCGGTGCCCTGCCCAACATAGGACTGAGAACATACTGGCTACTGGTGCCCTGCCCAACATAGGACTGAGAACATACTGGCTACTGGTGCCCTGCCCAACATAGGACTGAGAACATACTGGCTACCGGTGCCCTGCCCAACATAGGACTGAGAACATACTGGCTACCGGTGCCCTGCCCAACCAAGTAGCATACTGCTTGCTCTCATCATTTAATTATACCCTGATAACAACGAAACTGCTAATGCTGTCCAATGCTACAAAAGTCGGTGCCCGGAATTCCACCATCCAGCAAGTCCTGCATCTGTCACTGTCTCAGCATACCTGTGTCGCGATAGCATCAGCTGTCTTCTTATTGTCACCGGTCAGCAGGACGACATCCAGCCCCATGTCCTTCAGAACCTTCACTGCCAGCTTAGCTTCCTCTTTGACTGCGTCGGCAATAGTGATCATTCCAGCTATGACACCTTGACAACACGGAGACAAGGACAACAGAGGGAATCAGATATCTAAAGACCTGGTCAAGCTGGTGGACAATTTCTTGTATCAATTGACACAGGATACTTTTTTGAAATAAAGCAAGTAAAAGTTAAAAATTGGATGTATTTTGCCAGTCTATGTTTCTGCTTAGTTACAGCTGTCTAACAAAGGGTTAAAACGTCGAAAAGTCCTACTTATTTCCATTGAGCATTTTGAATTAGGAAAAGAATTGGAGCACACAAAACTTTTAAAAGGTGTTTATAAAAATTTAACAATGAAAAAAAAAAAAACTTTCGTTTAGAATTGTATTCTACCATCTCAGTTTCATTAAAACTTGTCTGAGTTTATTATCTTGGTTTCTAAAGATAACACATTACCACAAACTTCAGGTTAATGGTGAAAAAGATGACTACGATGTAACTATTGCACAATTACACACCATTGATGGCGACCAGTACAGCCGTTTGTCCAAGGGCTTCATATTGGGTCATGGAGTGGCTCATCTCGTCTGTCACATCCAGGTAGTTTTTCTTCATCCATTCTCTGTTGCCGATCAGCACCTCATAGATGCTGGAGTCATCCTCTTGGGTTATCTCGTCTGGAGTTTGGGAATAACAAAAGTCCCTGGAAAACTGACCTCAAAGTCCAAGAATGTCTATTTTGAGACAGTATGATAGGAGGGAGAGCTGTCTAGTATGCATTAAAGGTAGTTGAAAAAATCTACTTCACGAAATTTAGACAGATGTGGCACAACCGATTTATCTAATTTGATAAATAAAGTGAAAACCACATAACTTTGGTTTCATGCATGTCTTGAAGTCCTTGGTTCTCGAGACACATATCTTTAACTTGGCTCTTTTTGCCAAGTTTGAAAACCTACATGTATGTTCCTATAAGTAAACTTACCAGGATCATTGGCCTCCTCGTTAGACGCAGAGGTAACCTCAGAGCCACTTTGGGCATTTTGTTTATTCATTTTGGCATTCAGCATAGCACTGATCTTTGTGACTGTGCACTGGAGACCGTAGCCAGGCTCAGCACTGAAGTTGGAGCACTTGCCTACTACGTCAGACTCTAGCATCTGCATTGATGAAGTAACAAATTTGATCGTTAAGGTTACAGACTACCAGTGACCAGAATCAGAATGCCAACCTTGCGCACAGCAGGTTACAAGTGTGTATTAAATAACTTTTTGATGAACAGGGTGTTGATTTGCCAAAATGTGCATGCCTCTAGTTCAAGAATAAGCAAAATCGTGCAAAATGTGTACTGCGGATTTTGAAATTTAATTCATTCTTAACAAAAGTTAAAAATAACGTAAAACGCTACAAATTCTACAAAAGCTGGGATATCTTCTTTGGCTCAGTTGCAGTCAAAGATTACTAATAACCTAGTGAGAATGCATACTGACCTCTTTGGCATGTCTGGTCACGGCCGCACCCAAAGGATGTTCACTGCTTGCCTCGGCCGTGCCAACTATGGCTAAGAACTCCTCTTCGCTGATCTCCGAGATGGGCACAAAGACCATGGTACGCATAACACGGGGGATGCCATAGGTTATTGTACCAGTCTTGTCAAAAATGATGGTCTTCAACTGGAACATAATCAATGACATCAAATATTACAGACTTTGAGGGGATGCAAAATAGCCTACTTGTTTTTGTCACTGTGTGCAGTGCATTCATTACTGGATAGCGCACATGTGTTCACCTTGTTCACGGGCCTTCACCGCGTTAAAGGGGCAATTTCTTTTGCTAGGCAAATTAGGATGGAGTTGTAGGGACACTTCTCTGTCCCAATAACTTTCTTGATCCCTAAAAATAGGTGGAATATCATTTGTGCCCACAACTACAAAACATGCATGTGTGAGCAAGTAGAGTTAATGTTTATCAACACTGCAGCTTTGATTACTGGTACCCAAGGGCAACTTTCTCAGCAAGAATATCTGGTTTGGTTTCTATGACTAAAAAGGTCTTTCTCTTTCAACGAGTCCGTTGAGCAGGAAGCCAAAAACCCCAAACTGAAAGCTCCAAATAACTTGACACAGAAATCATTGATCTTCAGTTACTCCATTGAGGTCTGCATATACTGTACTATCCTGTGTCTTGTAAGAACATGTTAATAGTTATCAGGAAGGACACTTGTGTTCTGTACAAAAAAGTCGGGTTCAGCACTGAACATGACTGTCTTATACACAAGCCCAAATTTAAATTAATCAATAAAACAAAGTTATTAATCCTAAATTAAAAGTGCGTAACATTCCATTGCACAGGCATACTGCAACGAAAAACTCTGTTGAGGGACTAAAACCGGACAACAGCCATGAAATGGCTCCACATTCTGCTGTCCAAGCTATGCACTTTGGCAGGTATCTAAACATCAGTTCCTTGGGATCAAGTCTGTCGCCTGCGGTGGTGGAAACAATGCTCCCAACCCAGAGCTTTTTCAACGGATAGGAGAACAATCAGAATGACCTCCAAAGCTAAGGGCACCCGTCAATTCTGACTGAAATATATTTCTCAAGTCTTACTGGCAGCTTATTATTGGCTAATGAATCAATTCAACATATTTTTCAACTTCAAATGTCCTCTTCATGCAGGAAGTCCAATTGTTGCTATGTCACGCCCTCACAAGCATTTCATACACTAATGGGTATTCACTGAAGGTCAATGATGTAACAAGAGCTCCAAGGCTCTGGAATGGGGGTGGGGCGAGGCTGATTTTCTAGAAAGCACAGTCAAGCAGTTTGATTATAACAGTTTCAAGCAATATGGGGGTGTTTCTTTAAGGGGGGGTTCTCTCCAGATTCTGCGGAGGGGACCAATACATGGCAATACACAACTGAATTTGAACTTCTGTTAATGGGGGTAAAGCATCTGAAGCAATTTAAAAACAAGCTCCGGGCAAGGCTAAGAGGAGGTCTATTCCTAGCAAAAACCCTTGTGGTATTTCAAGGACTAGATGTATCAAAGAATGCATATGAAGCCCCCTTCTTCTTAGTATTTAAAAGAATGTGATAAGCAGCTTTCTATTCTTGATATATGATTCAGTTTGTAATCATAATAAATATAAGCAATAGGGTAAAATCAATGACAGTTCTTACTGATTTATCTTGTGCAAGATTGAACAAGTTTTTCAACTGAGCCTGTGTATGGAACAGGTCTCATGTGAAGACCAGAGATTCCGCTCTGCACTAAACCCACGTGCTCATGCAGTGAGATCCCACTAAAGGACTATTGTTTCCATGAAAAGGCACGCCCTCTACCTGTTCCTGCTTGGAGCACATGTTTAAAGGTACCTCTGATGACTTTTGACTCCTTTTTTGGAGTTGGATCATGTCTGGGCAGCTCTGCTTCACTACTTTGAAACTAAAGCCCTCAGACAACTCATGGCCGAGACTCCAATGCTTGACAACTGAAACTAAGACTTACCCTCCGAGCGAGTTCAAGTGGCTCCCCTCCTTTGATCAAGATGCCCATGCGGGCCCCTATTCCGGTTCCCACCATTACGGCCGTAGGGGTGGCCAGGCCCAGGGCGCAGGGGCAGGCTATAGCCAGGACAGAGATGGCCACTTGGAAAGAGAACTGAATGGTGTTCTCGGTGGTATGGTTAGCACCCTAGGGGGGTGGAGACAAAAGAGCTGGAGTAACAGCTTTTTATTACATAAAGCTTTTGTTTGCACATGAACAAAAATTAGAGATATCCGACACTGCTCATCCTCTATGCACTGACCATTTGTGGCCTAAATTTGCAATGAAGACTATTTAGCACTGTAAGCAATAGAAACAGGTGTAAATAGACACTAAAATGACAGACTTAAGCTCCTGAAATCACTTATTTACATAATCACAGCACACCATTGTGCCGATATTAGATAAAACTTGTGTCAGACAAGAACGTCTAAAGATATTACTGACAGTGAAGAAAGTGTGCGGGGCAATATATCAAACAAGAAAATTTTAACAGGCAATTTCAAGGCAAACAGCAAAAAGACTGTAAGTCAGAAGAACAAAGAAGACCGTTCTCATAGTCCACAGAAATTCCACAGAAAATAATACAAAATTAAAGTCTGACTTGTGCCTTTGAATGGCACGGCCCTCATACTTCCAGAATGCATCATGTAATAGAATAACGACATCGTCCTTTGTTTATATGTGCACTTTCCTCTGGTAGTGAGGTAGGGTGTGATCCATCAAGCCCCACAAAGGAAAGTGCGCATGCAAACAGAGTGTGACGTTTAGGTGCATTAGGGCAGTGAGGTCGCTCATACCTGACAATTGGTACAAAGTAGCAGGGTACCAAATATTGTTTAAAAAGGGGTTATCATCCAGAATCTTACACATTCTGACTTGAGCTTTGCACTAATTTGTAAGATGACAGTTTTACTATTGATGATTATAACACGATGTGCTACGGGGACAGACCAACATGGCACTTTTGTGGGAAATTGTGCATTGAAATATGTTATAGTTCCAGGTCTGGTTTTTGTTCAGGAAACAAACGGCAAAATTCTACACTTATACCTGTGCTTACAGTATTCAGACCACAAAAGAGTGCAGTGGAGACTTTGTGACACTGCTGTTGCTACTGATAAAGACCTCGAGACCTAGGAATTTATAACAGATACTAATATCAAGCCACAGTTATTACTTACACGTGGGTTTTGCTTTGGGATCAAGTCTGGGTGGGTCATTCCAATTGCAATCCATATCGCCAGTGTGAGACTTGACAACACCAGGATACCGGGTACAAACACACCAGCTATCTTGTCAGCTATCTGCTGGATGGGGGCCTGACAAGAAATGGGAAAAGAAAAGCAAGAATACTACCTATTTGACATTATCTTTATGCAGACCTGGTTTTCAATGAAGTAATGCAGGCGGGAAAACATACGATTGCAATTATGAACATTCCCACTCATTCCTATTATATTAACCACTTACCAAAGTGGTTTAACCCTAAGTCTTGCCAATTTATTTGAACTGATGTCATCGTAGGTTTTGAAATTAACTGAATTCATTTTCAGGGGAGGAGGTTCTAAATTCAAAGTGTTTTTATACGACAGGCTTGTTATTGAAAATTTGGTTCACACACAGATGCTATGGATTCAGGATGGTTGCAACCAATTAACATTCCACCCTCACCCCAAACTGCACGCGTGCATTGTAAGACTAAACAATTTCATAGGAAGAGAGTCTGCGTGTGTGCAAATTAATATACATGTAGGTTACCTGCACAACAGTCACTAAGAACATGAACCTGGGAGAGCATCATATTTCACAATGTACATTTATTGCTCCAACTTTCGTTGCTCACACTGACCTCCCAGCCCACTGTGCAGTGTGCCAAGTTGGTCACTCTTGTTCTTATTTATATAGTAACTTACTGCGCTTATTCAGTTGACATTAGTAAAATATAGAAGTAGCTTGCATAACTCTTACACTTTAATAAGAATAATACAGAAGTTATATAGGGCCCCATTGATTTAAAAAAATGCTCAACTATTGAAAATAATACCATTGAGATCTATTCATGAATACCATAGACAGTTTCCCTATTCAACACCATGTAATGTGAATGTCTATTCACATTTGATAAAGCCCGCTGCTTAAAAATGCACTGGCACTTGGATACAAGACAGTTTAATCCATTCCTATTGGTCAAGAGCCTATGTGTGCCATGGCAGGCAGAACTCACAACTTGCGCCAAGTCCACATAAGGAGATTCTTCTGGACTACTAACAAGGAATATACCATAAAAAGGACGGCGTGTTCAGGAATATGAAAGTAAAATTCTTGAACAAAATCCTCGGAAATTTATATCAACTTCTTTTGACTCTCTGACTAAAGCAAAATTTACGAATGGGAATAAATATGTGCTTGCTAACGTTTAGACTGGCTCGGGAGAATGAACACTGATAATTCCTTTTCCTGTGGCTTGGGCATTAGTCCCATCCAGTCTTAAATGCACGTTTCAGACAGGCCCTGCTCAGATTGATTCCCTTAATCTAAGAACCAACATTCAAATAAATTATGCACAGAAATGAAAGGGTTTTCCAAGCCATCAAGCAAAGGAATCAAGCGGTTCACGATGACTCACCTTGGAGGTCTGCGCATCTTCAACCAGCTTGACGATCTGAGCCAGAGTCGTGTCTGCACCAACGTGGGTCGCCTCCATCAGTATGGTGCCCGTTTGATTGATGGAGCCGCCGATCATAATACTCCCTGCAATTAACACATTCATTAGATATTGCCTTCAAATAAACTTTGTGGAATACCAATTAGCAAGTCAACTTTATGTATCACTAAATTACTGTCACTGTCCGTGTAATGATAAGTGACAAAAACGGCATCATCTACTGCAATATCCATGATGCAATGACGCTCATTACTTCATACTGATTGTTTTTAGTTTATCAGATTTTCCTGTTCACAATATGTTTACTTTTCAACTTGAAACCTTTTTGTTGCTTTCTTTTGTCAATTTTACCAAACTGCATATTCTGTTGATATCGTTACTTTTACGATCGTTTGAAGTTTCCTTCTTGAACAATTGCTGAATCCGGCTGCAGGGCAAATTTCATAGAGCTGCTTAATTAAGCATAAAATTTGCTTAAGTGCAAGAAAACCTTACTTGATAAATCAGGTAACCAGCCCAAACTCCATGTGATGTATGTTGTTTGGGGATTGTATTCAAGTTAGCTGTTTTGGGGTTAGCATGACAATCAGATAGAGTTTGAGCTGGTAACCTTTGTTTATTGAGCAAATTGTTTTCCCGCTTAAGCAAATTAATGTGCATAAGCAGCCACATAAAATTGGCCCCTGGCTGCAGATCTTCAAGTTACATACTTGCCAATTCTAACACATGTTGTATATGAGCTAAAAATATTCAAGAATAAAACCAAAACCAAGAGGAGCAGATCAAAACCAAAATCATGACTGAGAACTTGAAATCTTAAATTACACAAAGCTCTGCAAAACATGTTACATTGACAAACAGACCAAGGGTTCATATACAAGACTCGGGGTTCAATATCCAGCTGTTGGTTTGAAAATTCATTGTTGTGTTGAAATCAGGACAGATCTATCACAAGTTAATGAAATCTTAAATCCAGTCCAAACCTGTTTCAGTGATCATGCATTCCTTTGTCCTTGTTCATTCAGTGTTCCTTGAGTATGTGGTTGCTCAACTGTAAGTGTGACTGACTATAAGACTACAGAAATCTCTTGAAAAAATGCTAACGATTTACCCAAACCACAGGGTAAAACAATGTGAACCTCTAGCAAAAGAACATCCCCAATGATTTTTGTGAACCAACCTGGTTTCTTGTACACTGGCATGGACTCTCCTGTGATCAATGATTCATCAGCCGCTGACAAGCCATCAATCACTTTCCCGTCCACTGGAATCTTCCCACCAGGGACTACTTTCAGAATGTCCCCCCTTTCTACCAGCTCCACACTGATGGAGCGTTCGCTCGTCACCTGAAGCTCTTCTCCGACAGTGACGAGGTTTGCTTCAGCAGGCTGCAGGGACATCAGTTTGGAGAGCGCATCTGATGTCTTCATCTGAGATATCAAAATTAATAGTTGTTTTCATATTTTATCACACCAGAAATATCCACAGGTTTAAAACAAACAAATGTACAGCCCATTATGTGGAGTCTACAAGTTATTCTAATTGTATAAAATGCTGTATCAAACAGCAAATTTTTCATCTTACATGTACTGGTGTTAGTCAAATCTATCGCATCAAAAGAAATATAGGATAAATTCGTATAAAGCTAGAATTCATCTTTGGGAAACTTCTGTTTAACTGGATTGGTTAAGTGTTACCAAACTGGTGAAATGAAAACTACTTCATAAAATAAAACAGAAATTGAAGAATAACTCAATTGGAACCTTTGACAGAACTACCAAGGGGTGCTTTCACAACAAAAATTGATCAAGTACTTTATCTCATAGATGGTTACCTTCCCAACATGTGTATGAAATTTAACAAATCCTTCTGATGAAAATAACAGGCTCAATGCATAACTACAATGTCCTCTTGCCCTCCAGTAATGGAGCTGCAATTTGAGGAAGGGACGTGCCACACCAGCCCTCACACGATTCTTCTCACAAGAATACTGATTACAAGTTGCACATAGTGAATCGCGATTTTGACTGATGTCAACTGAAAAACGGATACATGAGCAATATGCAACTGCTGTTTTATACAATTTCTGAACTTTGACCTGGGTGAATCAGTTTACACATTCCATTAGCTACAAGAAAGGGGCTCCCTTGACTTGTGTGAACAGAGAAAGACTATACATGTGTCCCGTAATCCTTAATTTTTTTAATTTGACTTCTAACCCGCCTTTTTTTACTAAACTTTTTGAGAATGTCATTTTTGGAACAGGGGAGATGCATGTTTGTCTTTTTCCTTCGCCATTGTGTATCGACAAGCACTGCGTACTCACCCATACCTGTTTTACATACAAAGTGTGGATATTACTTTGCTCTCCTGTGGTTAAGGAAACTTGAGGAAACTGCTCCTTTTTCTCCAATTAGGATAACTCTTTCGAGCTGGATTTTTGATGATGACTTCCTGGACTGTTCCTCTTCATTTTGCCACATATAACCTTGACCCCAAAATGCCTCTGAAACTGTTTTTCAGAGAGGGGGAAACATTGTGTGGACATGTGCGAGTCCACACTACACCATCGCACCCTACATTGTGTGGACTCCTTTTGTGTAGAGGTCCATACTATGTATGCCACGCCTGCACACTTCCTTGTGTGGGACTTGAACCCACTTAACTTACCTTAGCAATGCTCTCCAGCCATCTACCAAGGTTGATGAACATAAGCAGCATGGGCGGAGTCTCAAAGAAGGTGACCGGGCTCCCTTCGTCCTTCTTGATCATGGCAACAGCCACCACCACCACAGAGTAGAAGTAGGCAATCAGAGTTGCCATGACAATCAGAACGTCCATGTTGGCTGTCTTGTGGCGCACTGCCCTGTAGGCCTGAACGTAGAAGTACCTCCCTCCAACAAACTGTGGATAGTTCAGAAAGTTACAAACAAGCGTTGCAAAGTAAACTGCTTTGAAATAGTTTTCTGAACAAATAACAGCCTCACTGATACCGCATTTCTGATTTCAAACAACCAAATTAACAAGACAGCAGGGAGAACAATTCCTAAGAGTCAACTGCACTACACACTGAAAAATGCAAACATACTTGTTACGAAAATGAGAAAACAGGTTTACACGTTTAAAGCCTTATATTGAGGGTTTTTGTAAATCTTAACTTTGGTTATGTCTGACGAAAATCCCCCCCCCAGAAAAAATGCCTCAATTTCACAACTTCATTTTGAAACTTTGATCCACCCCAGATTCAAACCTGGCTCCAAATTCAAAGCTACTTTTTTCACTTACTGCAGCAGCAAATAAAGTTATTTTGCCCCGTGAGAAAACTGGCCTTAGGACACTTTCTGTACCCTGAATTTTGTCCCATGAGACTGCATTTTAACCAAGTGCAACATATAGTAGCTGCACGATAGAAGTGTATCGATTGCGTCCCTTCTTTGTGATATGACTGGTGAGGTCTTGATATCATAACAGAACCTGATACTTTTAACTTCCTTTATGGCAGTAATGGAAGTGTCTGACACCTTTGACACTGTGGCATTTACTTATAAATTGTCCACATGCTGTGCATGTCGGGGGAGAGGTATTTGGTTGTATGTGATTTTTGTAACTCTTTGAAACCCTTACAGCTGCTCATAGTCTCACAGCTTTCATTAGAGAGCCACATCGTGATTTTTTTCCCCACAAATATAGGAAGTAATTCCTCAGTTTTGTCCAGTTCCATTTGCAGTGAAGTACTGTGCTTCAGATCATATGCCAAGTGTTCACAAAAAGTAGGTTTTGGTCACAGCGCACCACCTTCCCACATGTGAAAGCAACTTAATCAATGCATGTCCATTATTGGATATATCACTGCATATAAGAGTATCTGGTAATTGTCATTTCTAATGTGACATGATGGTCACTGTGGGGAAGATGAGTTAAGGCCAGCTACCTTGACTGGTGGTAGATACAGAATGAGCACATTGCCAGACAAAACACAAGGCACGATGTCAATTAATTTTTGTAACACGGTGCTACATGTCATGCCATTCTTGTATTTAATGCATTTATTAATTGCTACATCTCTATTGTATGGGCTGACCAAGACAGAAAAATAACATGAATACGGCAAGACAGACTTTGGAAACAAAGACTCACCTGAACAATGGATGATAGGACAAAGAGGATGAGGTTTTCCAGGGACAGCCCCGGCAACAGGATCAGGTTCTCCTTCTGGTCTTTCTGGATCATGAAGTAGATCATGGTGGCCATGACAGGGAGGCCAAAGATGAGGGAGACCAGGAAGGAGTTGCGCCATTTCTTGACAGTTTTCTGCTGCTGGAGAGCAGTGGAGGCATGGGCCTCGTCCGTGGCAAGCTTGCATTCAAAACCGGCTTCCTGTAAAGGTGGATCACCAACCACATTTTCAGGGGAGTAAACAAAATATTTTGGGGGGGGAAGGCCCCAAAAATGTTGGAAATTTCTTCTTATCTTTATAACCTTTCTGTGTAGAGAGGCTAAATTTTTGACCTTTTTTTCATGCTTTCGGGAGGACGGGAAATGAAATAACACTAATAATGATACTCTTAGAGAAGTGACAACCAATCACTAAACACTAAAATAAGAAATAAATAAATGAATGAATACATTTAACAACTTAAAAAAAAACAACAGCAAATAAATCATACCAATACCAATCCACTTTTTTGAACTACGTAACCTCATAAATCTTGCATTGCTAAAGTAAATGATTTTTGTTTTACCTCAATAGCTTTGATAATGGCCCGAGGCCCTGCATCACTGGAGTTGTATTTGAATTCACCCCGGCACGTGGACAGTGCCACCGATGCGTGCGTCACCCCCTTGATGCGCATTACCAAGGATTCAATGTTCTTTACACAAGACGCACAATGCATGCCAGAAATCTGACGCAAATAGCAAGAACAAAAAAAAAATTATTAACTTTATTTTGAACAAACAAAAAAGGAATAAGAAAACATATGTATTTACATGTGCTTCCATAATATCAGGGTTGCAATACATTTCATATTGCTAAATGTAAGGCATATTTCTTTACTTCTCATACCAATCGACCCTCTTGGAGGTCAAATGAAAAAAAAAACCCGATTCTCACTGATTTTTCATTGAACTTTCCTCCTAAACTTGTGTACAGTGACAGTGTTCGAAAATAACAGGATTTTGAAATTTATCATTTACAGTACATGTCATCGGATGGCTGAAACACGTCACCCTCACTAAACATTCTTTGGCCTGTAGCCAATTTTCTTGTTTAGCTACCCCCTGAGACAGCAACACTGCTGACCCCGATTTGGCAGTGTATTTGATTGGATTCATTCCAACCTCTGACACTACCTTCTTTAAATAAAATGTCTCATCAAAGGGATAAAAAGGGTGATCTAAACGTGATATTTGCCATTAGTTTTAACACTTGTATAGCTTGAAATACATTTGAGATGAGGCAGGACATTTGAACTTTTCCCTACAGACAGACAAAAGTGAAACAAAAACAAACAAAACAAAACACCAGGAAGTACCGAATGTGAACACAAATGAGAATGGGTTAGAGCCCTTTAAATGTTTCTATGAAGCATGGCATCTCTGGCTATCAAAACTAGTGTTTACTGTAACAAGTCAATCTTCTTCAATTGCTTCCTTAAGCAAAATTGTCCTTTTTAAATTGAGTTCTGTACTACATTATTCCAGAACTTCATTTTGAAATTCTAATCCACCCCAGATGAAAAAGTGGCTATGAATTAAAATTGAAAGATTTTGCTCAGGAACTGACATTTGACTGTTATTAATACAGCTATCTTGGAAGCCCCACGAGTGCCATATGAATGAACAGAACAAGACAATATCTGAAGGAGAATGTTTACTTGGCCTCCGACTGTGCACAAAGGCTCCAAGACTGCTGGCACATGTGGCACTCAATACGTATACAATTTGCATGTGAGCATGGTGTTACTGTAATAATGGTTTTGAATTCTGGGCTCCCAAATTATCTTTGTACAAGTCAATACACCATTTGAATTTTAACACAAATTAAGGCTGTGAATTTTTTACTAAAAAGATTCCGCACATTTGATTCTGAAAATAATAATGTTGTGTTTTGTGAAGCAAGAGTTTGTGACATTAGTGTTATAATTCTTTTGTAAGAGGAAAAGTCTGTTGTACTGTAAAGTGGTGGAACCTTTTAAAAAGATAGGGCTGTAAGAAAAACCATCACATCTGTCTAAAATGTTTCAAATCTAAATGCCATATCAAACTGCTGCCAGTAAAAACTGGAGCAAGAATGTAGGTTAATTCACTTTAGAGAAACAGTATCCGAATAGCAATTAAAGAAACCAGGAACCTAGATGTCACTGTACTGATCACATGACTGTGCCTGATAAACACTTGCACAGGTTGATCATGTGAATAACATCACCAGTTTCACTATTACAGCCAGCACATGACTAATGGGAATTTCCCAAATGTTATCATAGTCACGTGCAATGCTCGCGCAAATATAACTGGTGTTAGAAGTTCTAGGAACGGTACATAAGTAAATACAGGGAAGGGCTCTTTATGGTGATGGAGCAGTGTCAGATCTCTCTAAATGTTTGTCGTAATAAAAGTACCGAGTTATGATTTTTTTCAAATAAATAAAACAGCACGAAGTTGTTGAAAACTATCAGTAAAATTACAATCAGCTGTAGTCCAGATGCTATTTGTCACAGGAATCTGCTTCCAACTGAACACTACAAACAATGAGCACGACACTTCAATGGAACTGACTTTGCAGATTTAGATGTAATCTTGGGGGAGAAACACCACCAAGGCCGTCAGCTGACCCTTACCTGCACTATGGACGTAGCAATGTCCTTGAGCGATTGCTTTTAAAAGAGTCTAGCACGGAAATGATGTGATTTTTTTTTTTTTTTTTTTCTCAGTTCTAAATTTCTTCACCGTGTTAATGGATAAAATGCCGACTGAAGCATAGATCGCAACTTCAATGTTTCAACAGACACTGACAAACTTGTTCAACTCTACTCTGGGAAAGATGTCATTGTCTGCACAGATACCTTGAATTCAACATCCTATTGGCATAATTTTTCACATTCTGTAAATCAACAAAATATAGGTAATATGCACACAACCGCTGCTTTTAATGATGTGAATGTCTGACTTCTCGGGAAATCTCTTTAAACGGATGGAGTAATAGTCCTGTGGTTGGTGAAATTCCCTTCGAAAAGAATACATAAAGGCACTGTCATCATTTATGGTACATGATACTTGGTCTCAAAACTTTAAAATTTCTCACACGGTAGCTTGTCCCTCTAACATATTGTACTGGGTAGTGACATTGTTTAACTTCATGAGTTCTCCCGGCTAGTATGTCTATAGAATTATATTAGAGAAGGAAATAGACAAATAGGACATGACGCTCCTGTCAACAGGACTACTGAGCAGTTAACCTTGAGAGCTGAAAGAGCTTTTATCAACTTAAACAATCCAAATTTACATTTATCAAACCTATTTGTTTTTCAAAGCTCTTTTTCAGTGCTCAGTCTTCAGAAGATGACATTGCTGAGCAACTTTAGTATGTATTGAATGTTCCTGTCATAGCATACACCTGCTAAAACTAAGCGCAGTAATTAGCAAAGTTGAACATGGTCCTTGCTTAATAGCTTATCGTCCGAATCAGTGTGTGTATCAGTATTGATAAAACATTTCCATTAACATTTCCACATCTTAACAGTCGTCAGGAACTCTCTGGCAATACTGTCCTTCAAAATCAAATGGAAACCAAGCTCTATTTATACCTTTTAAGCTAAGAGCGGTTTTTGAGGTATATCGGAGAATGTGGAGGAAACCAAGGCATTCTTCAAACTACAAAAATGAGCTTACATGACAAAAATTATACCTCCTGGGGCAAGACATGAGAGCAAGATGATGTGCGAGTAAATTCTCACCGTCAACTTCAATGTTTCAATCCCACCCTGATTCTTCTCCTCAAGAACCTCGGCATCAAAGCCCATGTCATCAATCATTTCTCGGATTTCTGCTGGTGTCATGACATCAGGGTCGTAAGTCACCTCGGCCTTTTGTGCCATTAAGGCAACAAGGGCTGTTCTGATCCCTGTTGATAGAGCATTTCAAAAATACATGAAAGAATTCGCTTCCAAACTTTCTGCCTTGAAAGTAAAAATCGGTCCCCAAGGTAACGTGGACATTTTATGATCACTTAGTGGCGTTCGTCAGTTTTCTCAACCGGCTTAGGCTCATGTAGCAAGCACATATGTATGGGAAGCACACACACAAAAGAGTCGTTCTATAAATTTGGGGTCCATTTTTTTCCAGTCCATGTTATCTCCGGCATATGCAAACGCAAATCACCTGCCAAATTAATAAAAATAGTTTGAAATCAATTTCAGTCATACATGTATATGGGTGTAGCAGGGATGAAAAAATGTCACACGTCGGGCCCAACATTTATAGAATGACCCCAAAACAAAGACAAAAAGACTATGACCATCAAAGTGACTGCGACTGTAAAAGGAAAAGGACCACAACTGGACCCACATAATGCAGTAATGACTGGGAAAATAAAGCAACTAAAAATGACAAGTTACAATCAACAAATCATCACACATACAAAAACTCCCTCCAACGAACAAAATATCATCGTTAAAAAAATTGATTTTGACTTTTTAGACTGTACGTGGGTTTGAATCCAACTTAAGCAGGAAATATAATAACAAAGCAATTTCACCAGATGATAACAACAAAACCTGTAAATTTGTTCTATCTCAGTAAATGCACAGTCGAGGTTGAAGTAAGCTTTTAATGTAGCCTGAAACAATCATTTCCTTTCATTTCATCAGCCCTTACGCGATCTAAAACACACCCATACTGTACATACAACTGCTGCTGGGTTTTAGGGCCAAAAACCTGTCCCCCAGTTTCATCCTAGCTCAGTCTAAATTTTCCTGGCAATTAACACTTCTGTAACAAAATCCATTTTTAAGGTTTTTGCTCCTTAAATTCTTTCACAATAAATACAGAAAAGGACAAAAAAGTCTACTAATGCACATCCCAGTGGGATGACCTGTAGTCTACATGGAACCATCACTGTACGTGCGAGCACCATTCTCATGCAAATATTGCTCATAAATTTTGGCAAGTTACGACATCCAGCATGTGTACCGCTGGAGTATGCGTGATGCCACTGCAGTAATAGCTTATGGTTCTAAAAAGTTTGCTGGCCCGTGGAAATAATGTAGGCACTTTATGAAACACAAACACGGCCAAGCGCACACACACAAGAATTACCGTTTCTCTTTGATTTCTTTTATTTTGGCCAAGCTGTACATAGTTTATACATGTAGCTTGTACCAGCTTTGATAGCATCAACATGCAACACGCAAAACTGTGAGGATCCAGTGCTAACCAGTGCTATGAAATTGGTGCTTGTACTTCGGGGGAGTAGGGCCTACTGATGATTGGGGCCTACAGAGCACTGGTGCCAAGGGCACATGGGACACAGGTGCCTACAACCTACAGAACACTAGTGCCAAGGGCACATGGGACACAGGTGCCTAGAACCTACAGAACACTGGTGCCAAGGGCACATGGGACACAGGTGCCTACAACCTACAGAACACTGGTGCCAAGGGCACATGGGACACAGGTGCCTACAACCTACAGAACACTGGTGCCAAGGGCATATGGGACACAGGTGCCTACAACCTACAGAACACTGGTGCCAAGGGCACATGGGACACAGGTGCCTACAACCTACAGAACACTGGTGCCAAGGGCATATGGGACACAGGTGCCTACAACCTACAGAACACTGGTGCCAAGGGCACATGGGACACAGGTGCCTACAACCTACAGAACACTGGTGCCAAGGGCACATGGGACACAGGTGCCTACAACCTACAGAACACTGGTGCCAAGGGCACATGGAACACAGGTGCCTACAACCTACAGAACACTGGTGCCAAGGGCACATAGGACAAAGGTGCTTACAGCCTACAGAACACTGGTGCCAGTAGAGCCTATGGAAAACTTGAAGATAGGGAAAACACTTAATCAGGTCCCACTGTCGCCAGCCTAATCTATGCGGCCCCTGCCAGAGGGTCCTACCTCGATGCTTGACCAGGGTTTTCTCGATGGTAGCCACACAGGAGGCACAGGTCATCCCCGTCACCCTCAGCACGCATTTTTCCTCTTGGCTCTTGCTGCTCAGTGCCTGGTATTTGTTCTGGCCAGAGATTTTAATGGTTGCCCGCTCCTCGTCGGATCCATCCTTACTTGAGAACCTCACCATCTCGATAGATCCTCCTGCAAAACACAATAAGTGTGTGCCAAGACGGAATCTTTTCAGAATTTCAAGATTTTGGCAAAATTAAAAGACATATACTGTACTTGGTTCTGACGATTGCCCTTTCCTGTCCAATAATAAACGAGTACATGTGAGGACATAAGTGTTTGCATTACATCAGAATTTTAGCACAAATTGAGAGTTTAATTTGAGAATTACAGCAGTTTCATTTCCAGCTAAGGTGATCTCACTGCAAACGTCTAACAACAGAAACACAGTGCACTAAAAATGAACGTCCATTGTCATAGTCATAGAGTCTTTTGGAATGTTCCATGTGCCCACTTTGCAATAACAGTACATGGCCTTAATTTAACAGGAGTGGTTGGTGTGTGTGATTGTGGGTACACATTATTATAACTGTTGTAAGCAGCACTTCATGCCAGCATAAACTCTTCCTTCTCATGCCAGCATAAACTCTTCCTTCCCGCTCAATTCCCCTTTAAAAAAGAAATTACACTCTAACTGTCAGTATTCATTTTGCGGAATCATCTAGAACCACAAGGCATGTTTGTTTTAGGCTAACAGATAAACAACCTGACTCAGGAATATCCGTTCATAAGTCAAACAGGATGTCTCAATATCCAGACTAGTGAAACACCTGCAGCACGTGTACTGGGAAGGGTACAGTCATTTGAACAGGGAGACAAGTAAAACATCCATTAAAATGCACTGCGCGATTTTCAAATTGACTTTTCAGTAAGAATGAGAAATTTACTCAGAAACCTGTTCATCAAAATAAGACCAACTTATGCAGTAAAGATTTCTTGAACACGTCAGTGCACCATTCAAAATAGGGTATCCTCAAAGGACTCCTTGCAAGAAAACACAATCAACAGAATTATTGATGAACATTTGATTTGTTGCAACTGCAAAACCAAACTAAGGTGTGCTTTATTTGGCAAAGATGCAATGGATTTGCACACTTGAGTCATGTGCATCCTAATCAGAGCGCTCATATAATACGTCCATTGGTGGCTCTCAGAGAGGTAAACTTAAAGACACAACCTGCCACAGATAAGTGTCCTGCCAGTTAATTTCCACCTTCATTCCCTTATCATTCGTTACTCCTTCGAATCCTGGAAACTACTGATTAGGGAGCATTAACTTGATTAAATGTTAAGCAGAAATTGAGTCAAAAGATCAGTGAGCATGAACACTTGGATCCTGACTTTGTCAATTTCTTCTTTGAAAAGCCAGCCTTCAAGCACATTTATTTGCCATTTCTAATTTCTATTTATCGCTGTACATGTATTTCTGCCAATCCAATTCCACTGCTCTTTAGCACCTGACTGAGAAAAACTTGAAATTTCTTCCGATCAGCTCAAAGTAAAAGAATAGTTCTACCTGCTCCCTCTGTGTCTTCAGATGCTCCTTCGCCTTTCCTGCTTGACACGAGTTCTACGAAAGTGGAAAATGAAACAATATCATAAAAATACTTCAATTCAATGTTGTTTTTCTTCTGGTTCACCAGACATTAGATCAACACATTTGACCTCAGTTACCTCGCACTGCAACTGAGCAGAACTAACAATCTTTAAACAAAATTAACAAAATACTTCCGTAAGAAACAAAAAAACACTACAGCTTCAAATTGACGGTGAATGAATGAACTAACAATGCTATTTTGCTAAGTAAAAAAGTAAGCAATTTCAAACGAACAACTCAAACAAGTATATGTGGGACCCAAATTAAAAAACAAACGCCAAATTTTACTTACCCAACCAGAATGTAACTGTGCACAAAATTTTAAAAACAGTGAGAAAAAATTAACACCACTAGCTTCCCGAACAAAAGTCAGACCTCAAACTGAGGAAGGTCCCCACAATCGCTAGTCCACCTACATTACATTTACCAACCAACCCAAATCCACTTTCAGAACTGGCCTTTTCCAGGGAGTTTCCTCAAGGAAGTACCATTGAAAGAAAAAGCAAGGGTTGCACCAACCCATGCGTTATTTCCTGGTTATCATCAGGATAGCATTTCCTTCAATTTGACCAGAGGCCAAGTCATCTTTTTGCATTTCTGTCACGGATCATAAAGGTTAATGAGGCCTTATTACAATCCATTAAGTTTTTAAAACATTACAAACAAAAATATCATAAAACTGTAAGTTATGAGGAACTTTATGTAGCTAATCTTAATTAAAGAACAAAACACAATGTAAAACAAGTAAGTAAAACTAAATAAATTGCCATTTATGCAGTGCACATGTACATTTAAACGTAAAATGTGCAAATATTACAGGGACTTTAGAACAGGACATAGATACTGTGATGCAGCGCATCTGTCAGGGCAGTTTTGGATCTCGTCCAAGATGGGAGTGCTGGAGAGTGCTGCGCTCAGGTAATACGAGGCTACAGAAAGTGCTCTGTGGATTTGAGTGTGGGCCACTGTTGTCAGTACTGGTGTGGGACACTGAACACTGTGGGATATGGGGGGGGGGGAGAATTAGGGATAAATTTTGGTCCATAGTGGTTTGGTTACGCTTGTGAAGGGTACTCATAGCCTGGAGGCTACCAAATGGGAGGATCAAAACCAGGAGGCGTGCAGGTAGCAGGAAGCTTTAAGGCTGGCATTTGTCATTGTAGAGGTTATCCCACTGAAATTCTATAATCCTTGAGGGTACTACATGAGTTAGGGGCTACCTGCTGACTCAAACTTCCTTAGATGGTTGTACAGTAGATAAAAGAAAGTGCAACATAGTTACTTTGTCCCGTCTGTTCTCGTCATGTCCAAAGTTTACCCTGACTGTCCCTGCAGAGGTTGGCAAGGGAACCGTCTGGTTTGCCCTGTGTAATTGTATTGACAATTCTGCCTAACAGGTTTACTCCCCCCTTCCCCCATCACAGGTTTTTCCTGAAGGAGTAGTACACTCACTGAGTGACCATGGGAGAAAATTACAGTCCAGGGGTAATTTGGTAATTCCGCCTTAATACTATGGATACAAAACTATGAGACGAGACATGGAACAACTCAAGAAAAAAAAATGTGTAGGTTTACTCAAATAAGACTGTGCAGCAAAAGAAATTTAAACAGAAAAAAAAAATCCACGTAAAACAACGAAAAATTGCAATCTATTCAAATTACGAATGCAAAATATACATACTGGTGTTGGAAATACAAATTGGAAATGTAAAATCTATATGAAATAAAGTGACATTTCAAAAGTCACAGGAAAAAGCCCTGTCAGACACAAAGGCACGTGTCTCATTCTGATGAATCCAATGGTCAATCTTTGACGTCCTACATGGGTAAATGGTCCAAACAGTTTCATACAATGTATGTCAAACTGTTCATGAGTTTAAAACAAATCTTGGGAATAATTTGGTGTTTAAAACAAATCTTGGGAATAAATTGGTTTAGTGCACCTCTAGTCCTGGTCCACCAGTCTTCACTGGTTACTAGCTTTGTCTGAACCGAATTATGGATGATTATGAGCATACCCAGAACAAGTTTTTCAGGTGGCCATCTTACAAAAAAAGGGCAAACGGGGCTGGCATCAGCTGAAGCAAATACTGAAAATGGAATAAAGTTCTTGGTGATGTACAGGTATAAAACCTTTTTTGCCCAAACCAAAACATACATGGTTGTTTCCTCTTTTGAGGAACTTAATAATGGAGCCCTCTGCAAAGACCACCAAAATATGCCAGAATAAAATTTATCATATGCCTTTTCAGGTCTTCTTTTTCCTGTCTTTTGACCATACTTGCTCTGATAGCAATGCACAACTAGTAAAAATTTATCTATAGTTTCAATTTTAAAAAAAATGTAAACACCTGGAAACCTTTACAACCTTAAAATTAGACATCAATGGAATACCCCCCAAAACAGAAATATTTGCAATTACCAGGCTGAAACTTGGTACAAGTTTCCATAGAATAGTCACATATAACCGATTGAGGGGAATTCATGATGATGTCATCCACGATGATATGAATAACAAGCTAGCACTCAGTTAATATGCACCTCTGTTCTCATACATGTACATGTATGTTCACCACCTGATTTATGACGAATGACATTTTACTGCTATAGCTGCTTTAGTGTTTCAGAAATAGTGTTTTCCAAAGTGTCAGCTACTGACATCAAAAGAACAAGTCTTTTCCAGTCTAGTAAAAAAAATCTTCATTTCTTGGGAATGAAAATTCTCACTTGAAATTAAGTTAACAATGTACAACAAATGTGCCGCAGAAGGTTTCAAGGGTTCATTCATGGGCATCACAGCTGTTTGGGTCAGCGCTACTATCTCATTTGTAACTGCATATATGTGTATCCAGTGGGGATGCGTAATTTTTGTGTGATAGACGCAAGTTAAACGGAGATTGTTCAATTGATATCGGGTTTATCACTTTGGATAATGCATTGTTCGAGGTTCCACTATACATGTACTTGTGCTTTGAGGATTGTATTTTGCACGCACGGCTGTGTGCATGTGCATGCCAAGAGAAAGGGGGCTGGCGAATGTGCATCCTTACAAAATCCAAAGAATTCCCATATAGAAACTGGTGGAAGCTGTAACATTACAGCCATGAGACTTGTGTGGGCTTTTGTCCTTGGACAAAAAAGGGATGATACACTGATTTAGAAAGATCAGAAGGAGTAAGTGAAAAGAGAAACACCTGTTTTTGTGACCATTACTTTTGCAATGATCAAGCTTATATAACCCAAACTACACCCTGAACTACATATCTTCAATCATAGGGTCGATGATTCACAAGTGAAAACTGAGAAATTACAGTTAATAATTAACAAATTTTGAATATGGAGTGGAATTTTAGGACAGAAACTAGAAAAATTTGAAGAAAAACGCAAGGCATTTTTAAGGCAAGACAGGAAAACTGCACAAATGGGATTGTACTGGTGAGAAGTCTAGTGTGTAATGGCACATGATCAATCAAAATTTTGTAAACTTGTCCAAGCACACAACTCCAGATGTTCAACATTTCAAATATTTCAAGTCTCATAAATACAAGTACAGAGGGACAAGACCAAATGAAAGAAAAGAAGTAAGGTTTGGCTTTCATTCAGCTACTAAGAGAATTACTAGAGGAGACCAGTTTATGCTTATAAGTGAAGCAATTTTCTTAATGCAAAACATCTGCAGCAAATGCACTTGAGTTGATAACTGTGTTCAACTTTTGCAAATTCACAGCATGAATATCTGACCTGTGAAACTTGATGAATGTGACTATGGCAAATGAACAAGGAAATATGATACTATGCTATATGTACAACTCTGAACATGATACCAAGTGAAAACACAGAAAAAAGTAATACTCTAAATTCTTGACCAAAGAAGATGGTGACACAATATAGACTGTGCAAGTATTGGAACTCCAAAACAATAAACCTCTGAGTCTCCTGATCATGAACCAAAGCTTGAATGCACCTGTCATTTTCTCACGGCCATGGACTACAGGTACCAGAACTTAAAACGGCCGTTTCACAGTAGTACGCCACCAAGAGTTTCCAACGCGTTGGCCAATTACAATTCGCAAAATTTGTCGACCCAATGCGCTTTTGGAAAGGGTCGACAAATTTGGTGCGCTATGATTGGCCAACGTGTTGCAAACTTTCGGTGACGCACTTTTGTGAATCGCCCATATTCCTTCCTGATACTGTTATTCTTTGCAATTTGCTATAGGCTAAACAAAAACATACTGGAAAGCCAGTTCATCACCCCTCAGGCAGCCGTCGCCAGCTTTGGGAATTAGGGGAACCATACACCAGCTCTAGGGGACACATCACAAAAACTATTGATAATTTTGATGCTTATGGTTTTTGTCGATGGGGGAGGGGGCTGCTTGCTGGGTGGGAGGGGGGTGGCCCCCCCACCCTTGACGACGGGCCTGCCTTTGGGCTAACATAAAAGCAAAGTGAATTTGATGACATGAAACATCTGTGATGAAATTCACTCCAGTTGAAAAGTGTTTTTCATTTTTTTGCAAATTTACAGTGCAAATGTTTGATCTGGTGTTGGGATCATGTTTGCTCTAGCACTAAGTTTGAATAGGCCTTAATTCAGGCTCTTTCCAGCATTCAGTAGCTCTAAATAAGACCTATAACATATAATGACATCATGCTTTATTTGTGCACTATCCTATGGCAGGGAGGTAGGACATGACCCATTAAGCCTGCACAGGAAAGAACACATGAAACAAAGTCTGACATGGTGCTTCAGGACTGTTGGTTTGACTGATTACCCTCTTTGGCTTTGAAATTACAGCATATAAGGCCAAACCTGTTAGTTTGGTGATTCAAATGCCAAAAATCTCTGACAATGCTTATCACTTAATCTCATCAGTAGCTGACTGTATTAAAGTTGTGTAAAACAGTAAGTACAAAAACACCTGACGTGTGTGTATGTGTGTCAGATGACTTGATGTCCAAGTTACTTGTACATTTCAACTGGACAAAATGACAGTGCATGAATTTTGGGTTTGAAATGATTGTGGCATCTCCCTTTTTGCAACACAATTTCAAGATGTGTGCCGACAAATCCAGAAATAAAAGAAAACAGAAGAAAAACTATGGCTACGACAGAGCAAAAAGCAAGCACCGGGCTACTGAGGGCAGTAATGCTATGAACTTAAAGAAAAAAATGATGCATGGAGTTTTGTATAAATTCCTTGTAATGGAGTCGAGCACTGTCCAATCATGCAAACACTCTACCAGGGGTGCACTTTGGCAAATGTAGCTAGCAAATGTTTCAGTTACCCAAACGCTGAACCAATTATGTTGCATTATTATACATATATATGTATATGTAGATCGATGTTTTGGAAACTTCAAGTTATTCTTTACAATCATGTGACAGCTCTAAAGTGAGATTTGACACTTGGGGCCATGCAAACATTTCCAGACGGCAGAAAAAGTAGCATATTACCAAACTTACATATAGATATGCTTTTGCTTTTCAAATATATGCCAATAGTGTATAACCGTGAAGAGCATACCTTGAAGTTTATTTAAAGATAAAATATAATCTGCTTGCATCTTTTTGTTGTAAAGCCAAATGTAGTATGTCGTCACTGTTCGCAGTTACATAAAAAAATGCATCACTAATTTTCTTTCATTAATGCCAAAATACATCCCCGGCAAAGCTTGGACAAAACATTGCACCATAGGACTTTCCAAACATTGCCGTTTGCTTTTGATTTGATCCTTAATTACAGTATCTACAGAGAAACAATGCATGACGAGGTAATGTCAAAGAAAAACTGTTCCAAAATGTAAGATGCAGTGGTGAATGTTGGAAAGTGACATTTATTAAAGTCTTGTTTGGTTACCATCTCTGTTTGCTAAGAGTGATTGTAGTTCACTTCCTTCTTCCTCTATTCTCGGATGGTGGAGATCCTCCTTGTGTTGAAGACAAGGTCTCCGTCCTTTTTGCGCAAGCATGAGTGAAAAAATTAACAATTAAGATTACATCAAAGAAGACCTGCAAACTACACACTTCTTTTCATTCAAATAACCAGAACAACGGTTCAGATATAGGACTTCCTGAAAAAAAAAACTACATGAGTTAAAAATGCATCATGGAAGAGTTCAGATTTTAGTTAAGTTTGCAAGCCTGGAAAACCTTGAAAGTATTAAGTGGATACATGCACACACTTTGAGCTACCTGTGATGACAAAAGTTAGTCTGAAATGGATGCAGTACTTTGTCAATGGTGAAAACAAAAGAAAGAGATGCACTCGGAAGCCATTCCTGAAACAGTACATTCTTATCGTTAACTTTAAGATTCTATCAGAGAAAACAAGTAACACGTACAGTACCTCCATCTAAATGTATATCCAATACAAATACTGCTTTGAACAGTGTAGCAAAACCAGCCTCTCAGTGTGATCCATAGAAAAAAGAATGCTCCTTGCAGTGTTCTAGCTAGGACCATCTTAGTGCCGGGTAAATGTTTGGATTGCGAAACGTAGCGAGCGTAGTGGATTGCGAAACGTAGCGAATGCAATGAGCAGAGCTCTCTCGTGGCTTATAGCCGGACTGGATTTGCACCCTCTATTGATACCGCTGTTCGGCTGGTCTTGAGCCAAGACTATGGACAAGTGCACGCTGCCTCGGGGAGGCTACATTATATCCCATAATTTCACATCTGAATTTTGTATCAATGCTAGCTTGAAGTTCTCAATGCTTTCTGATGCTTGAAATACGATCAAATTGGTACATTTTCAGTAATATTTCAGTTCATTTTTTGAAAATCCGTGCTGGGCGGCACAGCCAATTTGAACCTGAGAGTCGGGCGAAAATTTGTAATATTGGGTGGTACTGCCTGGTGCCGCCCACGGTGGCTAGAACACTGGCTCCTTGGATCACTGACGGAGGCTACTTTTACAACACCATGAGATAAATTATTACCATAAATTTGTGAACTAGCCTTACGAGAGCACTGTATGTTTAGTTATGTGCTGAACCAAGCCAATCAATAAACAGCATTGGCGGTGCCTGCATGCGTGCGCACACACACACAGAAAGCTACAAAGTAGTCGACTTTAAGATTTAAGCGTAATCCTGTTCATAAATGGCATTATCTAAAAATAATTGTTCACTGATTTATCATGTTAAGTCGCAGGTTTCTGGTAGTAGTTGCACGGCGCAAGTATGTGTGGGTCTGAAAGAAACCGAAATGTACTCAACGTTTCAGACAGTACGGTCCGTCATCAGGAGACTGGAGGCAGTGAGGGTGTGGAGAGTTTGCTAACTCGGGATAAAACCCAAGGGTCCAGAACATACCCTGAATGGCCTGAACTGCAACCTGAACGTATGTGCAGCAATGCCCAGTTTGTACGTCACTGATGAATACGTAGCTTTACTCTAGCTTCCTCGATCTTCCAGTCTCTTCCGAATTCACCACAGCCCGCACTTAGACTTTGCAGCAAGGCAGGCCTGACACAATATTTCTATAATCATATGAAACCAACCCCCAACATACCACTAGCGCCAGCAAGTAGCGAACATGTGTGCGCCTGGATAGATAAGCTCACTGGCAAACTAAGCACGTTGCGACAATGCAATCTGCTCAGTTATCGTATGTGTTCTTCTGGAGATCTGAGCACGCTGGATAAGTGAGCTAATATTTACAAAAATGAGCACAACCGCGACATTGATGGTCATCATAATACCTCTTTGCTTGCTACAGATATATTGATTTTGGTTACTTACAAATATAATTCTTCTGGCCGTGAGCAAAAAGATAGCAAAAACAGTGACTACCAT
This sequence comes from Acanthaster planci, assembly GCF_054643075.1. Lineage (NCBI taxonomy): Eukaryota > Metazoa > Echinodermata > Asteroidea > Valvatida > Acanthasteridae > Acanthaster > Acanthaster planci. Next base: position 3,334,092 of record NC_141785.1, on the reverse strand, counting down.
GTGATTGGTTCTTGGCCAATCAAGATACAGCATCTGTGGGTAAGGTTTAAAACTACCACTACCTAGCAGCTATTCTTAATATTAATGTATGTACCAACAAAAATTTCACTGATGCACGGTCTCTTCACTGTGAGCTTGTTCATATGTTTGTTATTTAGAAACTTCACAAGCCATAAAAAAGATTCAGCCCTAGGTTTCTGACACCTTACATTGTACCACGGCGAATGAAGTGGGTTTTGCTCAACTGATGAAACTCAATTTTGGGAAAAATGAAAAGAAGGGTCATCAATGTTTTCAGAAAACTCAGGGTGAGAAATATTTGCCGCTAATAAAAGCAATATCACCAAGATCCCAGTAGGCAATTCCACTTTTAAAAGACATTACCATATCATGAGGAGAAAAAAATGATATGGTCTACGTCTAGCCGGTACCTATAAACGTAACTGTGACAAGTGAAATGGAGACGTATTGTAATGTTTACTATTGTTGGAAAGGCAAGAGGCCTAAAGTACATAGCAAATATGTCAGTCCCAATGTTAACAAGATTGACCGTATTTTGGTGCCGATACACTTTCAATGTTTAGCTCACCTTGAAGTTCGGCCTCGTACCCCGTGTCATTGATGGCTTCCTGCAGCTCTTGCGGGCTGACTTCCTCAGGATAAAAATGGACAGCTGCCATTTCCTTTTCAAGGGACACCGAAACGCTGGCCACCCCGTTTACTTTTGCCAAGTGTTCTTTGATGGACCAGGTGCAATTCTCACAGGTCATTCCACGGACCTACATGTACAGAGGTGCAAACATACACGTACATGTACACGTTAAGCTGGCTGCTTAATAGTACGCTTATCAATATAAATTTAGCTGCTACTTGTTTGGCTCAACAATCAACAGCAGAGGAAGGATTTTCAGAGTGGAGAGCCAGTTGTGAGACCATCTGGTATCAGCCCTTAACAGACTGATCCATTGGGACCCATCCCTTTATAGGACCTGCCTGTGGAAAAAGTCTGGTGGAGGGAGGACTGATCCCCCCCCCCAGCCAGTGTCAACAATGCTCATATTTCAGTAAAGTGTGACACAACTTGTGGCATTTTGATTCAAGACGAGATGAAAGCAGATCAGCTGGGGAAATTCCTTAAATACATTTTTTTTGGTAAATGATGAACAAAACATAATTTGCGGCAAATATATAGCTGATAATTGATGAATCCAATATGGTTTGCTCACTGCTCAACGTCCTCATTGATTCTTTAATCTTTCGCCCCATCTTCATCCAAAGTTCCTGCCCTTCCTCCCACATGTCCTTTCTTGTCATTATCCTCCAACCCCCATCTCCCTCTATTTGGTACTTCCTGAAGGTTTTTGGTCAAAAACTTCATTTTGACAAACACCGCGTATCATATTAGTTAGGAAGTATGCTTGAATTGTGAAGATGTTTTCCCACAGAGTTTTTATGTGCTGTATCAACTAACTTATAAGCCTTGCCCATTCACAGTGCACAACAGGTAGTAATGCATTTGTGTATATCTTTATGATGCACTTATGAGCCTCATAATGCCATAAATAATTTATAAATATTAACGTTTAACTACATGTAGCTCTAATTATATTTTCAATGTGAGGCACCTTTTGATATTAAGTTTCAATAATAACATGACATACACTGACAATCAGTTAAAGATTTATTTTTCAATTGTAAGATCATGGGTCAGAAATGCCACTCGGGCACTTCAGCTGTCAGGTTTGCAGATCTTTAACATGTGGGTCACTCAAAAGACAGCTAGTCTACACAAGTCAACACATCTGCAACATACAGTATATCTAACTTTGCAAAGAAAATGATTTTCCTACCGCCGTGATTACAAAGAAATCCACCAGCAACTTGACTGAGGTACACCATTGTGGCTGTTGGACTTAAACATTTCAAGTTTCAAACAAAACTATGTAAAGCTTCATTTCACCTGCAAGTGCTCATATGTTCCTGACAGAGTGAAGCACAACGTTCACTGACAGAAGGTTCTATCCACCAGACACTGAACCATTCACAAACTGACCTTTAAATCAAAGCATGGAATTTGGAAGCATGTATAAGACACTATCAGAACTATACCGGCACTTCTGTATGGAGAGTACATGTACATGGGCATGATGACCAGTCTAACATGCTCACCGGAGCAGAACACTTGTAAACCACTGGTGGGTGCAGCAAAATCTCTGACAAAAGTACCAAGGTCACACAGCTGCCTCTTCAATCACATCTAGCAAAGCAAATTTCGACATATACTGTATAAACAAACACTGCATGTGCATGTACACTGTGTGTGCATTCTAGGTTTTTTAACTTCCATCCAAACTTCGGGTTTTGGTTCAGAACGAATCCAGCATGCAGTTATGAAGACAATTCTAAAGATTTAATCTCCAATGATAGGATGATTGTTACCTCCTTCGACAAATCCACACAACACAGGAAGTTACCGTACTTGGGTGAGGAACTCACCAGAGGGGTCAATATCCGACACCTTGCTCAATTGGCTGGCTGCTTAAAGTACACATAATGAAGTAAGCCGTGAAACCGTGCGTTTACCATTGACTGACTACTGAGGCATCAACAGATCTACAGTTCCTTCTGCCCAAGTTCACCTGGTGATGGTATAAGCCTGGCTTTAATTTTTTTAGCATGGAGATCAGTAAGTATTTCTACAATAACCTGACTACTCCAGGGCATGAAGTATATAATGGGCCAAAATAAGACATGGTTTCCATATGGTCATCTGTAACACAGACGGGAAGCAAGACATGGCCCCAGACGTGCATGACGTCATTCCACCCAAAAATTGAAACGAACGGCATCAGAAACTCCGAAACTATTTAGTTGATTAATGGGGCGTAGTATTTAAGCATATTAAGAAGAAAATGGGCAAAATTTGTGGAACTACGTATCCGTGAGAGGGACATTGTTGTACACGGTCATGCTAGTGTGAGTGTTTATATGACGGTACCATGGCTACACATCGCAGATAGTCTAACCTGGCTCAACTTGGGCTGGTTTGCATTTGTCTGCATTGTCGGTGACACCTCCGTTTGACATGTTTCCACATGTCTGCGTTGCAGTTTGCGTCTTGATTACATTGCTCTCTGCGTTGCAGATGTCGGAATGGAAACCAGGCTTTAGTTACCAGTTATGGTTTCAGTGTTTAGAAACAGATGTCTTGGTAGGTGTTGGTGAAATATCTGTAACTTCTGGAAAACGTTGCCAATATGGAAATAAAAAGCTGTTGTCAGATTCTGTAGAACTTTCAATTTTTTCTCTTTTCTTAACTTGTTGATACCACCACAGAGGAGTAGCAGGGGTAGGCTGTGTTGTCTATGTAGATGACCCCATTACTGATTTTGTTTCATAGATGCAACTTTTAATGACTGTGGGAAGTGTCAGTTGAATAGAGCCCAAAGGATTGGGATAAAATCAAGGCATATGTGCAGACTGGATTGAAATGGACAAGAAATAAAACTCTGTGTGTCAAGCGCTTGGCTTGGCTATATGATAAAACCATATTTGCTGAAAATGTATGTCTGATGAACAGTGCAATATATGCAAAATATGAATGCATATTTATGAGCATGTGTTTATGTATGAATGTTCTGAACAAAAATCTGCAGGGGCTTTGTGAGTTTCTACACAAATTTGCTAGAATTTTAATTTTTTTATATGTCCTGCTTACATGGATAATATCTCCTCTAATACTGGAACAACCTGGAACGTTCATCATGTGCTTTCCCTGATGGCCTATTCTAAAGTTGACTTTGCTGGTGACAAAACAGCAGAATCAGAAAGAATCAATTCTAAACTTGGAATTACTCTACTTTTTTGATTTTGGAGCACCCTGAGAGTCAGTCAAACACCTTAAACTTTTCCCTCTCTGGTAAAATTGAAAAAAAAATGAAAAGTGGACACACAGAGAAAAGAAAGTGAAAAAATAACAAAACCACCTTGGAAATTACTGTCGTTCATCATTAATGATTAATAACTTTGCTGCTGGAAAAGTCCCGTCCCCAAAAGGAAACTTGGGAACATATGTAGCTTAAAGTATTATCAACAAACAAACTTGTCCATATTGCTGCCAAAACTGCAACTCCATTACGAATTTCGTTAATCATTGTTTGAGAAAGTGACTGTTGTTCAGTAATTGTTTTCATTGAGGGGCAATTCGATCAAGGACCATAGTTAACCATATTTTGACTATCTCTCATCGAACTCACCTTAGTCCACGATGGTTGGACTAGACAAGTCAACTATTCGCGACCAGCCTAAAGAGGTTGGTCGCGTCATTGGTTGCCACCAACCCATTTCTGTTACCACAGTGCAGAGAGGACCAGTTATAAGAAACATGCCAGAGAGAAACACCATGTCACTAGTTAACAACCACGTTCACTTTCATATTTGCAATTTGCCCTTCCCGAGGCCACCTAATGACCTGACAACAGTTGACTAGGGTTGTTCGCACTTCAACTTCACTGCACATGTACCAGGTACATCACAAACCAACCACTGGTTAACTAATGGTCTTGATCTAACTTGCCCGAGAATGTTGTAACTGAGGTCACATATGTTTTCCCAAAACCTATTTGTATATCCCATTTTGTGCATATCTGCAAAAACAAACTATAAGAACAAGCTGTTGGAATCAATGTTTGAAAAATAACATAATTTCATGAACATGTATAGGAGATGCACGAATGTACATGTATCTTTTCAAGAGGCACCTTGGAATTTATGTAGTTACTGAATTGAATTTACTTGTATGTGGTGTTATATGAGTTATATTGTGTTTAGTACTTTGTCTTTAATTTAAACAGAAAACAATTAAAGTGAAGGCCAATTTCACATTGGGTAAATCTCTTTGTTTACGTGATGCATATCCACAGCCGTTGGAATATTCAAAATGTGGATGGAGGCAACAAATTTCTCACTGCCTCACATCAAACCTGTTCTGGTTGTACAAAGAGTACCTTTTGTGGCTAAACTCCCAGCATATTTGTTAATTTCAGCACAAAGTTTGTTTACAAAGACACTGGCCAATAGTGCTCAACATCTCAAAGGTAAAGCATGTTGACAAGCATACCTGAACATATTGAAAGCCCAGCTGGCAAATACGAAAGCATATTCGTTTGTGAGACATTACTCCTGTGGAAATGTTTGAATGATGACTGTGTACATTTTAGTTTTGGACGCATCTTTTTGGTTCTTAAAAAGATTTTCTCCTTTCAAATGACTTCTGCCTTGATTTTGAACACAATTTCAGTTTTAAAAACTTGGCCTTTTTCACTAGCGCACTATACATTTCTGTTCAACTTCTTCGATAAATTGTCAGTGACTTGCAAGTTTTCAGCATGTATGTGCTTGTCATCAACAATGTTTTTATCCCCAATCCCACAAATACCCCAATAAATCAAAACCCACATTTTCAAAAAAGTAATTCCTGCTGACCGTTAACATGATGACATCACCATCATTCAAAATATTTCACGTGGATAAGCTATTCCCTAATAATGAGGTCAATGCCCTATAGTAAGTGTGCACAAACGCAGCTTTAACTATCAAGAACAAAACTGGGTTCTTGGAAAAAGAACAGTCATCGGTGTCGGCTGAAGTCAAATCGGATAGATATCATCATTTTCAATATACGTGGCGCAGGTATCACAGGCAATGAAAGACGACAAACTGTTATTTGATTCCAAGAACACAGATCCCTGTTCCCCGTAAACAAATCTGTGTGACTGCACTGCAGCGTGCTTCACTGTACAACACAACAGTCCTTGACCCCACTGCAGAGAATGGGTGGTTATGCGGCAGTGGCCACGAATGCAGAGATCCTTGGCACTGTGGTGACAAAGAATGAGTCAGGTGTTTTGTGTGGTCAGAGTTGAATGGCGCCCTCATGATGTGCTCTGCACCTCTGACTCCAAGGGACAACTGTACCTGGATTTTGATCTCTTCTGGAGGACTTGTTGCATGGGTGAATCCCTGCATGTTGCCTCTCTCGGTGCTTACAGAATCCTCCATCTTGACTGCTCCTCTCTCTAAGTCTTCTCCAATAGTTACGCTAAATTCTGCATCTACCATGCAAAAAGAACATATTTATTATTTAACCTACATTTCACACAGCCGTGATTAACACTGAGAATCATGGTACCCTGATCTGAAATTCTCATTTCTAGAATATTTTGCATGCTCTAAGATGTATACAATGTAACTTTCCAGAAAAAAATAGCTAGAAATAGCTGGAACCAGAGGTAATCTTGTGAAAAACATGATTTCTTGCCTTCTGCTTTTTATTTCAAAGCTTGTAAACAATGACCGTTAACACTGCATGTATTTACACATGTACATACACGTTTATTTTTACAGCAAACCTTCTAAAAAAACTGTTACTAATGGCTTGATAAACTCTGCATCAATTAAGTTGATTCCTCTCTGGAATTTTACAAAACTGAATTCCATATTCTTTCCTAGTCAGTTACAACTTACTCTCGATTTCCCCATTTTGGTAATTTGGGCACAAGAAAGTGAACAAAAGATGCACAAACAGAGAGCTGCAAAAAAAATGGAACTAACCTTTGTTATCAGCCATCTCCATGTTTGGTTGACTTTCTTTTCTTTATGAACAAAAATGAACACAATGTATCAATGACAAGTTTGTAACTCAATATTCATGACAAATACTACATGGAATATTTCAATGACTCTAGCAGTGTTCAAATACAACCATTCACAAATGTATGAAAAACTTTCCCCGTTCTCTCTTCAAAACAAATTGTGTCTTTAAAGAAAAGCTTTTGTTTTAAATTCCCACTTTGGGGATTTTTTTTATCAAGATGCATGGGCCCACTGTGTTACTATTCCTTGCATTCAAGGAAAGAAATATCCAAATACATGTACATGAACCAAGTTCTGGTGCTTTTTGCCATTCACATCATTTGTGGATTGTTGGCATTCAAGGAAGTAGGTATTAATTAATACAGCAAATAGCTTGATAGTTTACCCCTCCCATTGTGCAAATAATGTTAGAATTGACCATATATCTCATTCTTTCGCATCTTTTCAAAATCATCTTAGATAAAGGCCTGTATACAGCATGATAATTTATACAAAATGAAATACTGTTTGAACTGAAAGAGAACTTTTGACTCAAAACTTGAATTCTAAAGTTAGAAATAGTATTACTGTGCATAACAACCGATGCAACTGGGTATACTCATAAATTGATGAAAAGTAATGAAAGTTTTTGTGATTTTTTAAATCTTAACTTGAACCTGTACATGTACATCATCACCCAATATCCTTCATAGCATCATAATCCGCAATAAACTCCAGATTTTAGCACGTGAATATCATGAACTCAAGATATATAGAACTCTCAGCCTAAAACCAGTTCATACTTAGCAATTAAGATTATATGAATGCAAAACTATGACATAAGATCAAATATTGATGCTGGGAATTTGAAAAAAAATCAACACATCTCAACTCGACTGAATTTTACTGTACATGTACATATTTTTGTGATGTCAAATTTGCTTCCCTTTTACATCTGCCTGAAGTAGGAACAGGCCTTCATTTGGAAGGGTAAAACAAGAGCCATTTTTAAATATCGATGTGAATTTTGCCATGGCATAGTACTGTATTCTTTGTACAGGGCCAGTATCACACTGGCACCATGTAAATATCAAATTCCACCACCAGTCTGAGCAATATAGGCGATTCACAGTACAGAACGCCACCAAGAGTTTGCCGCAGACAGGCCACTTTTCACGTTGCTGCGATTGAGTGCACTTTGGTACGTAAATTGTTAGAGAGTTGATAGATTGAGTCATTCCCCACAAAACCATCAATTTGACTACCTCACACCCATTCGCAATACGCCATTTCGAATTTTCAACCTATAAACAAGCATTTGGAAAAACTGACATTTCTCCCACTCAGCGCAATTAGACTTTGTCGACTATTTATCCCATAACGCACAACGAACAGACCTCTCCATGACAACCTCTTAGTGGCACACTGCATTGCGAATTGTTCGCATTCATTGAATTTTGTGATGTTGTGGTTGGCACCCAATTCGCAATGTGTCACACCAGACTATTTTATGTATTATTTATTTATTTAGTTTAAAAAATGCACTGTTATCCTTTATTGTTTAAATCGAAATTTAAATCGAACATTTTCACAGAAGGACAGTTTACCTTCATTTCATGATGTCCTGAAAGGATTCTCTTTAGGGGAAAACGCAACTGCACTAGGTTTGAATTTTATCATGAGAATATGAATTCACTATGATAAATATAAGCATGGAACCAAATGAAGAATATTCTGTACTTAAATCAATTGCTAAGACTTCCAATACCAGTCACTTTACATGCTCAGAGCTGTACTAGTATATGGAAAAACAATCAAGAACCACTTCGCACTATGAAATATTGACAATGCTCACTTTTAAGACCCTGCTACTTCTGTACTTTAAAATATGTATCACTGTATGTCTTGAACTGTCAAAATGGGTAATCCTGAAGAACATCCTCCCTATATAAATGATTCCTCAATTTGGCAGTTGTGTAAACATGAAAGGAACAAGTAGTGAAATCGTAAGAATTTAACCTTGTAAGTAGTTGAAAGATTGTGGGGCTATATAACCATGATAACATGTATAACTTGACAACTATTAAACTAAAAATGCCTACTATTGCCAACAAAATATACCCATTAATCCTAACTTTATTTAACCCTTTCATGCAATCATGGTTTTAAATTTTCCCCATTAGGCCTAATTTGATATTCAGTATTTAAGAAATAAACTTAAAAAGAACATTTTAGACAAATCCGGGATGATACGTGGCGCGTAGCGTTGGCTGTCAATTTCATCGTTTTAGAGAAAATCGCTGATTTCGCAAAATTTCAACACGTTAAAAACAATTTTTCCACTTTTAAACGCTTCTTTATATCTGCTTATAGCGCACATTATTTAAAAATGATATCATTGAAAACTTGAGTTTTATGTAAGCATATAAATTGGGTTGTACCTACCTTAAAAACAGTGCAAAATGAGTAAATCTGTTTCCGATCTTTGAATTTTTACTCGAGCTCGTTTTTCTCAGTGCGCAAGGCAGGTCTATGGCGCATCGCAACGCGCAGCACGGTTCACACACTAACAAAGGCACAAAAGTGTAAATCACGTGTTTCGTCAGCTGACAGACCATGTGATTACATTCCAAAATTATCAGATGACTTTGAGTGGTCACCTGGTTTTCGGATATATTTAGATACCAGCGTGCGTCACCCACTGATCAGTGGCGTCATCTTGTTCTCGTAATTTCTACGAAGCCGGAATTGAGTTTGGTTTGTGAATAGACTGGCTCCCTGTCTTCCATATATTACTTTCACCACAGCTCTGTATATTAACACGGCCTTTTCCAAATCAACCGTTTATCGCTCCGTATTTCATGCATTGTTGTACTATTTGTGTTTGTGCTCCAGATTTCTCTATTTACACCGAACCAGTTGCATTTTTAAAACTCTATAAGCCGTACGAGATCGGAGATAATAATAGATAATTAGAGATAATTTTATAATAATAAGATAATTTTATTCCGATTAAGGTGGTTACTAAGTTGGGCCTACGTGTACTTCAGTACGTGTTTCCTCCCGGGATCTTGCGATTATAAGGTTGGAAGCCGTTGGGTAAAATGGGATGGCTTTTCCGTTTTAATTCTTTGTCGAAATACAGGGACTGACACAGGAATTCTTATTATGATGCAGTCGTAAAGTATAGAAGTACTAGTAGCTCATGGGGCCATGCTGTTTATTTTCGAATTCACCGCCGTTGGGAAACTGAATTAGTACAGACCATTGTATTTTACCTACGAATCATTACCTTGGTCTGTTGCGCACTCTTGTGGAGTTAAAACTGACAGTGTCATTGTGGTGTCTTCATCTTTACAGCATGGTATAAGATTTTCAAAACAACATAAGATACACGTCACGATGACTTTCCACTTCTTTTGTAGCGTCGAAAGGCTGAAATGTCAACATTTTGGATTTTATGCTGACGAAGATTTCCATATTCATGGGCAAAATTTTGATGTTATTCAAGTCAAAACAAGGGTTTCTCACGTGGGGTACGTAGTTTCCACTTTATACTTGGTTATCATGTTAAACACCTTGTAAAGACAGAAGTAGTGGCCACTATTTCTTCAAAACGTTGTTTGTGGTGATATTGAAATATTGATATATTGTCCTTGTACTCCGTTGCCAAGTTGAGCTCAATGGCAATTTCCTTTAAGAAAGCAAACCATGTGATGCGGGGGACCATATACATTGCGGGAAAGGAGACAGGTGAGGGGGCTCTTTCTCCTCCCCTGAAATTTTCAATATAAAAACAAGGGGAAAGTAAAGAAAAGAGAAATTAACGAAATTAGTAGAAACGATGACCGATTTGCCTGAAAATACATCGGAATGACCTTCAATTAGCAGCGTGCTGCTCATGAGTGCTTTTCCCGGAGAAAAGGACATAGTGACGGTGACGCCCAAGGGGGAACTTGTCTTCTCCTCCAACAAAGGACCGACAATCCTTACCACAAAAGAGTAGCGCGTTTAATGTGACTAAATATTGTATTCACAACCAACAGTTTAAAGCCTTCAAAACGTGAGTGGAAGCTCCTAAAATTTAGCAAACGCATTTTTCCTTTGTTATTTGTGGTGGGAAATTTTGTCTGTACACTTCAAGTTATTCTGGTAGCAAAAAAAGCACAGTTTCTGGTTAAAAATTTGCCAAGAAAATGCAAGATTTGATGTAGTAATACAAACCCCCACCCAGCTGTCCCACCGAGATGCACTCCCCTTGGCCTTCCTTTAAGAAGTGGGATAATTATAACGTCACTATTGTGTAACCACTGACTTCAATCTTGTTATTGAGTTTATTGCAAGCTAAACGCAGATTACAAATTCAAAAGCTCAACACTCCATTCAAATATCACTCAGTATGATATAATACGGTTATAAAATGCAGTTATAGAATTCGGTTATAAAAAATGGTTATAAAAGGCACATTTACATACATGTATACGTTCGTACGACAATGGAATTACGCACGGCAAAAAAGAACACAATGGTTTTCTGTTAGGTTGTTTACATTCAGAGTTGAAAAAACGCGCTGTCGCTCGATAAACCGCTGCATACGGAAAACGGAAAACAAAACAGCAACAACAACAAGAAACAAAAACAGAGCCATTTTTCCAAAGTTACTACTCTTTTTAGACTGGTTCTTACTACTAGCAGCGACAGGCCAGCGAATTTGACGTTATTAGCCTTTAGAAGTTGGCGGACACAATAGGAGGGGCGCCATTTCAAGTGGGTAAATTTGGAACAGACCACACACATGGAACAAACACAAAAGATTTTACAAACCAAAGAGCGCCCTCCTATTGTGTCCGCCATACCTCTAAAAGGCTCGAGTTGAAATGTATGGTGTACTATTTACGACACACATTTTCGCCTATACATGAGCGACGCTACCACACGACGCGATGGCAGGACGGCTCCGAGCATCGTGTCGTCGCGTCGTGCCGTCACCTTCTTGCCATTACGTTTTGTATACACATGCGACGTCGCGCTGTCTAATGTCCTTTCTAAGTCTTTATATTGTTTGACTTTTGCAGATTATGACAGCATTTGACATCAAAATCGGTTATTCTATAGTATTATTAATATTTCACGTTTATGAACTTTAAAAATGTAAACAAGAGCGAGACATCGAAGTGTCATGTAAATTTACAAACACAGCATGATTGGGCTGCCATATTGTTCAGTTAGTGGCCCTTACCAAATCTTCTAATTTCCCAAGTGATTTGAAAAGAAAAAGGCGAAGAGCGACAAATATTATTTTTCAGATTCCTTGGATGCACAAACCGCTCAAACTGCGTAGTTGAACCAACTGACACGGTGTTGAATGAACACGTGGTGATATAACATAATGTCCAGTACAGTAAACAGCATGCATTCGTTCATAACCCCGTAAAGGCGCCGGTGCAGACGAGCAAAATACCGATAGCTTTCGTTTATGTTTTTTTTTTATAATACATGTATCATCTCCGGAGGAGTATTGGTCGAGCAATTCTTCGCCTACAATACGGGCGTTTCACAATAGTGCGCCTCCAAGAGTTTGCAGCGCGTTGGCTAATGACAATGCACGAAATTTGTCGACCTAATGGGCGTTTGGAAAGGGTCGACAAATTGCGCGTTGCAAACTCTTCGAGGCGCACTGTTGTGAATCGCCCGTATTCCTCCTCAGAAAGTACAAATCGCTTGAAAAAGATCACTTTCTCTTTCGTTATGACAATACGTGGGAATTTAAGTGCAACTGTTTCAACTTTTTTGCAATTAATTTATACAATACCCTTTAAATGTCTTGATTAACGAAGAGAAAATATTATCGTGTTTCCATCGGAATTTTAATATAAGGTAAACATTTTACTAATTCCAAAAGTCCTTTAAAAATGTTTTTTAAAAAATCTTCAAATATCATCCAGCTTTTCTCCAAAATGGTTTTGCCATGTCGGATGCTAAAACAACCAACGAATATCTGGAATCCACGTTTTACTATACCGTCAGAAAGCCCATGTTTAGTTCAAATTAAGCTACATACAGGACGGCCTACTGTTTTTATAATAAGATATCATGATATCATGTTGTCTTAAAAGTTAAAAGCTCCCTTTTTTGTTTAAGTCTGGGATTAGACACCCAAACTCTCTCATTCATATCAGAATTACAGGTGTATTTGATGAAAGGATTTCATTGGTCATTAGGATAATTGGTCGGACAATCAAGATAGCAGGTACTGCCTGTCTTGGCCGCCTGACCATCTTTTTCTATTACATTAAAAAAAAGAGTGAAATTCCATAACTTCAGATACTGTGCGGAGTTTTGGGTTTTATGTGAAATACATGAATTGATAGTTTTCCCAGTTCCTGAAAAATTCTCGATATCTCAACATATCGGAAAAAAGATCAAAAGCGGATTGTTCTAGTTTGCGACTGGATTCCACATCAGCCAAACTTTTCCTCTCAGTATAGGCCTATATACTGTGAGACAAAACCGAGGGAACGCTACATCCGTTTTGTTGAAGGCTGTTTAGTGGCACTGACAATGCCGCTATAAACTACTGTTATTACAGCGTTAGGCGCCTGCTCCTCTGCGACTTACTAAACTGGAGATGATCGTACAGGAAAGGGTCGACAGTGTCTCGGTCTCGACCGTCGGTGCGTTTTCGCCTTGCAACCTTGTCATACGACTGATCGATTTGCGGCGGCGACTCCCGAGTAGGCATTACCTGGAAATACAAGTGGCCTCCACGTTTTGGGTACGAGGGAGACGAGCCAGTCGCCAGCCTATCAACCCCGACAACAACGCGTGTATCTTTCGTGCCTGTCCCGCTCTCACCATTTTTCTTAGAAGCAGTGCTGTCGTGTTCGTTACAAGCCGCAGTAGCCGCCTTTCTGCGAGGTGACTTGTAATTGCCTGGCCCATCTTCTCTGTTGCGGCTGTTGCTCTCTCCACTCTCTGCATTGCCTATCTCGGAATAGTAGTGGTGATCGTAGGCGTACGAGTATTCTAGTCTGGATCTAGGCGCTGACGGTGGTTCAGCTAACGGTGTCATTGTGGTTCTAGGACCTAGAAGAAGCAAATCAATTATTCTCTTAACCTGTGATTCATTCCGGAGCTACTTTGCACCGCTGTGTGCATATCGGAAATTGCCTATTTGCCACCGGTTTGTGACGAAATTTCCATTGCCGTAGGTGTCGATAGTCGAATTTATTTCTTATCAGACAATATGTGATGATGAGCAATGTACCTTAAGTCAGAAATTCGGTTGAAATTTAACAAAACTTCCAGAGAGCTAGTTATGTGCTGACTCTGTTATTTGGCCAGTCAAGCCCAGATAGTGTGCATGCTGTTTTGTTAATAAACTGGATTACTATGTTATTTTGTACCTCCTGCATACTAAACCAGCAAATTTACACCCAATGTTTGTCCTAGTGTTTCCTACTGAAGAAACTTTACCCAGTGCAACCCCCTCATCTTCAACAGTTGGCAACTCTCGAGAATTCCTGCAAAAGAAAAAGTTGAGTAACCGCTTTATTAGGCTCGCTTTGAGGATTGGGAAAAAAAGACTTCAAATGCTGCACAATTTCATGTACGGAAAGGGTATAGGAAAATTTTAACATGAAATAATTAATTAAACTCGTAGTTACTTTTGCAATATTCCAATGGAGAAATCTCTAGCCCAGCTGTTTTGTTTATTTACCGTAAACGTATTTGCCAGAGAAACACCAGGACGATAGTCACGAGCAGAACAAGGGACAAGACGGTACCGAGGACTGCGGTAGCAATGTTGAGAGCTTCACAATCGCAACGACGCGTCGGTGGTGTCGAGGGAGTCGTAGACAACTGAGAAGAATCTGAGTCTGATTGCTCGTCGTCATTATTTTTATCATTCTTGTTTCTGCGTCACAGTGAGAAAAACTGTGAATACACACGTTTAGAGTTCAAATTTTCAGAAGCCTTCATCATTCACAAAATTGAAGTTGCGTGGAAATGTTTCTGTGATATGCTGACTTAAATAATGGTTCTTCTTCCATAGCATTTGTGATGATCTTTCCCTTATTACATTACACTACACCCCTAAGGTCTCTTAGTGGTAATTGGTATTTCAAAATTGCTCAGAAACAGGTCTTTTACCTTTTTTTGGTGAGCAAGAGTAAAAAAAAAAGCTGTCAAGTCTTTGTAAGGATGAAATATGCTATGGTATGGTATTTATGCAAGGCACTGACATCCCTTATACTGAGCACCCGAAAACTGGACCACATTCTGACAATTTCACTATGCGGGCTGGACAAATTTGTACCAGTACGCGTGCGTTGAAAACGCCAACCAGATAAAAAGGCGGGAAAAAAACGAATGCAAATGATATCTCAATTTTTAGAATCGTCCAAGTCCAAATCTTGTCCGATTCTGAATACCGAAGGATGTCTGAACTGAGATTTAAATAAGGATGTTCGACGTCGTGGTGCAGTTTGTGTGTGGATAAATTATAGAGGACGAGTGATACGGACGAGTGATTGTCGACCCAATGCGCGTTTGGAAAGGGTCGACAGATTTCGCGCGTTGTGATTGGCCAACGCGCTACAAACTCTTGGAGGTGCACTATTGTGAACTGCTGGAATTAGACTCCAACACTGGAGAAAGTCGTTCAGCATTCTTCAGTGAACTAGGGAAAGTGAATCGACTGGTAAGGCTGATTAGAAAACTATGTGGAAGGAGATTGATTGAAGACATTTCTTACGTCCAATTACCATTGCGTAGTTGGACGTGTGGTTCCTTAGTGCATGACGCACCTCGCGCGTGCACAGTGAAAACGGCTCTCGTCAACGTTTGCCAGGTCATTTAGGTCATTTAGGCTATAAAAAGTGGTCGTAGGAACCAAAAAGGGCAAAATCACAAAGAAATGCGAAAATTATGGTTTGCAAGTGTCATGAATTTTCTATCCGCCACTATTTTTTTCTTATAGGCCTAACTGGTCTTCTTTGTAGTGTGCTATTGAAAACGGCCGGGAAAACATGGACAGACCAACCTCGGGTAGGCTGCAGGCTTGTAACTGGGACTTTTCGTGTGTGGGTGGGTGTATGGGGAGGGGGTGCGAATCTTCAAAAAAGCGGACCAAGCAGAAATCGTTTACTTTTTTAAAAACAGCAGGATTCATTAGGTCGTACCTTAGGGGGTTACAAGTAAACTCCAGGCCGATGCGAAAATTACCTAAGAGCACGGCATTTTTTTGGTCTCGATTTGTTCAACAATCGTCAACTAGCGTGCCTTCGATCAGAAGAGATCGTCTGATTGTAGTTAACAGTGGTCCCTGAATTTGCCCCTGATTGCCTGCAAACAACATGACGTCACAGGCATAATACCTTTCCTATAAACTGCAATATTTTAAGTGTGTCATTTGAAAGTTTAATCCGACTGCTTGGACCGGCACAACTGTACATGAACGTCGTATCAACGAAAGCATGCTTCATTTGACCTTTTCATGACCTTGTCTATGGAGCGTCTTGTGTTACAGGATTACACAAAAGACCTGGCCATAATAGAGCGCCTTTGATAGAAAATGAATGGCAACGAAAAACTACATAAACTATAAGCACGAGTTTGTTGAATGATGACAAAGTAACTGGTACCTTTCTGCTGATTTCATAAAACACCCAGAGGGTAGTTTCTCCAACACGAAGAAGCCTTCACTACCACCATCAAATCGGCCTAAAATGGTGCCACTGCATTCGCATTTCACAGGACAGGAGCAATTTGAGCCTTCACATGACACAAAAATGAAGTGTTTCAACGGTATGCGCGATAATTATAGGTTTATACATACCCCTTGCCATACCCCTTGAGAAAGGAGTCGGTGCTCGACCGATCTTAAATGTTCGTTTGAAAGCGCAGGAGAATGGAAGTATGAGGGTATGGTGCCCCTACCATCACACATCACATCACACATTGAAAATATCTTCACAAATATTTTGCGAAAATATTTGTAATGTCACAAATTCTATCGCAAAAAACTTTTAAAAAAATCAACTTAAAAAAGCCTCTAGTTTCTTGAAACGTAGCCCGTATTCAGACTAAGGAACAAAGTATGTGACAAAATTTGCGACATTTAAAAATATTTCAAGCAAACATTTGCAACGAAACATTTGCAATATTAATTGCAACATCGCAAAAATATTCGCAAACGTTTCTAGGGTCACCGAATGAGGGACACTGGGCAGCCGATGATGCTGGCCAGGTGATAATGACATCGATATTACCCGAGCCGAATAAATGTTCTTTGCCAGTCACGTCCCAAACTGGCCAAGCACATAACCCCGTACCTTAAACTGGCTACGTGACCGGCTCTCGACCAACAAAAATTGCTGCACTGTCTTAAGTATTATAATGAACTTTTAAAACTCTGAATGAAATTGTTATTTCCAAATTAAATTAAACCCTTTGCATTGCCAGCCCCATGGAAACAATTTGATATATATATAAAAACGGACAGGGGAAAAATGATGAAAGGGAATACCAATCACCAGTTCGCTTGAAAAAAAAAGAACAAAAAAAAAAAACCAGTTGTTAACTGTTTATCTGATCTTAGCTGGTGGGTGCTTTGCATCCCGGAAGTAATCCAAAGGTCTTGGCACTACCCATTGGATCAAGCAATACATGCACTAAATTATATTGGTCTAGTGGTAAGAAAACACTCTCACTTCCAGTAGTTTTGCTATTTCTTGAGAACCATCGATGGAAAGCATAACTATTGGTGTATTTCTCTTTAACTCTGGAGTCAAAGCCTATCTCTCAATGTAACCAATGTAACCATCACCACTGCCATTGCTTCCAACTAAATAGCATCTCCTAAGTGAAAAACTTCACATACATTTTGGGCTAATGGTGGGGGGGGGAACAATTTCTGAGCAACTTTACCCGAGCTTTTTTTTTTCTTGCAGAGGAAGGATGTACACGAGCCGCTTTCTTCACTATCAAAAAGGAACGCAGGATTATTTCATTAACCACACGAGAAAATGCGATCACTGCCGAATGTAAACTGCAGAGCATCTGTCCAAAAAACAAACAAACAAACAAACAAACAAACAAACACCCCAACAAACACCCCAACACCCCAACAAACAAACAGACAAACAAATTGAAATGCAAGCAGATACATCCATGTAACCCACTCCAGAATGTGAAGAGAAAGACCATTACTAGGTGCATATCCCCATCTTTTCCATACAAAAATATACGAAATGCGACGATTGTGACACCCTCCATTTTCCAACTACAAATGAAGGTTTTGATTAAAAAAGTCTTTATTTCTGCTCGTTGAGACAGATTTACGACTTCCCGACAGACATTAAATTGATGTCCCCTCCTGGTAAGTCCATTTGAAAATGGTTCCATGGAATACTTGGAATTTTGACGGGTCTGAGTGGTATTGATGCTTGTAAAATTGAAACAAAAAAGGTGGGACAAAAATATGGAAAATTTAAAAATCTTAACGATTAATTGTTTTTGGCCCTACATGATTTTTGAAAACGTGTTATAAGAAGGTTTCTTCTACCAGTGTTGGGGATTTCATTTCCTGAAAAAAACAGTTACACAATATTGGGATCACCCCCTTTCCGTCAAATATGCTGCTCAGCATCAGTGTAATTAGCATGGAGACAGTTAAGAGCAAACGGAATGTTCCACCTTTCCTCATAGAATTTACAGGCAGAGTTATGGGTTTCGTTTAGACTAACAATAAATGTGAGTGGACGCTGAAAAGTGTTCATGGGAAAGGATTATGTCAAGTTTCTTGGCCACAACGATGGGAGAGAGGAAGCCAATCATACTGCCAAGATTGGTAAGAGTGCTCACCCACAGTCATCTTCACAGTTTTCACAAGGCTCTCCATCTGAATCGGTTTGTACGCAAATCAAGAAAGCACAGATGACGATGGCACACAACAGCAGGGTTGATCTCGTTCCCGCCTCTGGTCTCATGAGTCCAGCAGAGGTGGTGATAACCGACGCTTGTAGAATTGTTTCAGTAATATTCACTTGCAAAACTTTTTTTTGCAACTCCGATATCTCCTACACCCGAAACACTGGTGAAAGAAGCAACGGCGCTCAACACTGCACACTAATATGCACCGCGCACTTACAAAAAATCAAGTGCAAAGAGGAAAAACGCTATATTTTTTTTATAGTGTGTTAATTCTGTCAAGGAAATGCTGACGTACCGGACCACTTCCGAAATTTTCTGTTTCGCAAAACGCAATTGGGCAGCAGGCACTGACTAGCCGCACATCAACGCGACTGTTTTGTTTTTACGAATGTGGCCAACCGGAAAATCACATTTACCGCCCAGACACATGGACATTCGATCGAATTTCCATGAAACTTAGATCTAACTGAAAAATGCCAGTGGGGAAAAAAAGAGTCAATGATTTAAAAACATGGCATGTACAAGCACAAGTTTCGGTGAGTTTAAAACCAACATGGACAATTTTACACCGGCAATTTAAGCACTCATTATGCATAACCGGAAAAGCGTTCTGGTTAAGGGCAGTTGTATGATAAGCGCCCATGTGTCTTCTCTGCTTCCCATGCATATATAGCACCCTGTTTCTTTGGCCTGACGTGTTTGGCTGTTCGAAATCTCGTGCTCTCTGCCTTTGAAGTGTATACCCCAAAACTGTTTTAAAATGCTATAAGCTTCATTTAGGCAGTTCATAACAATATTCCCATCTCTACATGTGCCATTCAATAGCTGTCGGCGGTCTTATCCTTTCTAAAGGAGGAATTAGTTGTTAAAAAAACATACGTATTTCCGACGCATCGTCAGGTATTTTTATTTCTAAAACCAGATCTCCGCAAGCGCAGCTTTCGATATTAACTCAAATGTTTACTCGCAGTTCTCTTTAAAGAGACGACGACTTCCCAATTTCAATGCGTTAAATATCTTTCACCTTTTGGTTTGGAAATGATTGGTTATGGGTTTGAATGAAATATACATTGATAGCGATGGAAGGAACACATTAGCCTTACAATATTGGGAAAAAATCCTTCGGACACATTGAACTTTTAATGCGAACTCAACAATCGGCTTGACTGGACCTCGGTTCAAGATGCATTTAATGAAAGGGGAAATAAGTCTTGAAATAACAGGTTAGGTCGGGTCAACATATCTCAAAATGAAACAAAGGTTTTATGTTTCAGGAGCTAAACAACTGTTTGCCCAACCGAAATTCATTGCCAGACTACTATCCTACTCCCCTGAACACACCTTTAGTGTTTTCATACACTCTTACCCTAATAAAAGAATCCGGTTTTCTTTTAAGCTTCTCGCTTTCAAAGATTTTATTGAAACTTGAAATGTTCCCACAGACATTTGTGTTTTGTGTCAAAGATCCGGACAGAAAATCGGCACGGGTCTATTCACACAGATCGTTTGGTTTACTTGTCTTTCCTTTTATGGCATGTGATATTTTTCATATTTATTCTAGGGTGGAGCAAGTGTTCACCCTTGCTTCGACCCCACAACACCCACGCAGAACTATTTCAAGCTAAATGTGTTCCAATTCACCCATATTACTCTATGAACAGATGTAGCACCTGTCCCATGGTAGTGCACACCGTGTTCTGCACTTCGGTTGAGTCGGCTTGTCACGTCTATTTATGTTAAAATGTGTTCGTTGCTTTTCCATCTAGTGCTAATTGAACTATAAAAATTTAATTTTGCCCAGGCACAGGAGAAAAATTCTGCATACAACAAAACATCGGGGCTTCTGTCCTTTTACAATAATCCTTTCGGTACTCCCTGCTTTTTCCAGAAAAACACTTGAAAGCAGATTTTAATGTAATATGCTTTTTCCTGCTTAAGCATAATGTAAGCACACCGTGCCACTTAATAGACTCGACAAGTTAGAATTTTTCTGCTGCGCCGCTGATCACCACAACGCGGGAGCCTTTGGCAAACAACGTTTTTTGTGCCATAACAGAGGTCTATTCACACACGATTTTTTTTAATTGTCCAAGCATTCAGGAACAGCCATCCCGCACGATAAACACATTGGCATGGTCTGCTGCGTCCATTTAGGTTGCAGGTTTTCCCACGACTGCAATATTTTTTTTTGCATTACACTTCCCTCTGTGAATTAAAAGTAATCGATTCTTAAAATCTATTGCAAAATGCAAATTACACGTAGAAATTTCCGTTAAAACACATTTCCTTTACAGTACTCCTTTTAACTGAGTATTTATACAGAGTAAGTACCGACATATGTAGGGTGTTTAAAGCGATAAAAGAAAATATCTGTGTACAAAAATGTGGAATGGTTCTGTTTAAATATGACTATGCTAACATTGAATTGAATACATGAACATGTGAAGCTGTCAATGATCCGACATTTCTAGAACCGAACCTATAAGGGAGAACCGTTATATTGCTTTTCAAAAGGGGTCACCTTGTGGGAGACAAGCTCATCGACACTCAATTGTGTCTGTCATCTGGACTAGGGTTCGTCCCACATTTACGCATTCAGTCACAAAACGTCTTACAATTTGAATGTGTAAGTGCAAGTTAGTCACGGTCTAGTCTTATCAGGACAGGCATTTTGATATTTCTGTTTCACGTAGTGGGAGTTTCCACACCAAAGCCACGGCACGCGTCTTGTTTATTTCGCATGACTTTCATCGGGCCATGTGACTTTGTATAATTAAAGTACAACAAAATAATAAGATTTCTTTTGTTGGGGCGTTGTTTGGGTGGTTATATAATTTGATGGATGATTTCTGGATCATTTAAGTATTCTCTGTGTTATCCTGATCGGTCTTTTTAGCCCCTTCCAACTGAAGGAGATCATATTCAGCTTTGCCCTTCAGATGCTCATAATTACTGCGAGCGTCTTCAGTTTCGTTCTGTCGCTTAATTGTAGTTCTGCTGAGGTGTTGGTATGGGCTCGTGACGCTGTTTTCCGTAGTTGCGCCGGTCACTCTTTCTGTCTCGTCCCCATAGCTCTCGTTTCGTGTCTGGAGATCGCCATAAGCTTTTCTCGTCAGTGGCTGGTAGTGCGTGATCGACCCTTCGAGTGTATCTCTATTGAGTTGTTGGTAGGAGTTAGAGGTGCCGTTGTTCTGTGCAGGGCCTGCCATACTCACTTCCTCGTACGCGGAGGTTTGGCTCTGGGGCTCGCAGAACTCCTCTGTCGGATGCACTTCAAAATAGGCATGATCCTCTCCTTCCTGAGAGGAAGAATCTGACAAAGAGGCTGTCACTTCACCATTAGCAATTCCGTCCCCTTCGACATGTTCAGAGTTCACTTCACTCTCAGTTGGTCCCTCCAGAGAAAAATATGGGTGTGCGTCCGCGGCCTCCGTAGTTGGAAAACGTCTTGGCCCTGCACACCCTGGCCCATTAAATACGTAGCGTTCGTTCCCTTCTGGGTCACCATGCTCACCTGCCCTCATTGTCGGGTTAGAATCCTCGGTCACAAGCGCAGTTGGTTCCTGTGGCCAGTGGTCATTCTCATAGGAGTACTCAGCATCACCGAGGACCGGTGATTCGGGTAACTGTGCTCTGCTGGAAGCTTTTATCGTGGAGGAGGAAAAACAGCCGACAAAATGCTGAGATTATTATTTTGATTATTCTGCATATTATGTTTGTTGTAAAATTCTGTTAAGTCCAGCTGGTACACAATACATGCATTCAAGTTTTCCATTCTGGATTCTAAGGTTTTCCTGAAACTTGTTAGCTGAACAAAGTTAAACTGTTGCGCATAAGTTCTTCTCAGTGAACGCATTGTTGAAAAAAATGAACGGACAAAATCTGAAATTCTCAACTTGTTTCGGAAGTACGTTTCACAATGTCAATCTTGAACAACGCCTCAGATAGCTGGTGTTTCGTGGCACGACACAGGTCTGATCATAACGTTAACTCTGAGCTCAATGACTCTCCCACAATGGCAGGCTTGAACTAGGTCTAAGCTAATTGCAGTATCATCTATCCAAGGACCCAAAAGCTTTGACTCCCACGGCCAGGATGAAAACCCAATGTAAATATTAAGACACTACAGAAATGACCTCGGTGTGGAAACATTTTACAATACAAAAATATTCTCGATTTAAGAGCTGAGTCAGTAAGATAATGCAATGTACCTGCGATTTGTTGAGCAACGTGGGACGGGCTGTCGCCGCGTGTCTATTTTAGGAAGTTTGAACTGAACTTATTTTATAGTGATCGGTTTTGTAAACGAATAATTGGCTTATACGATACCTGTTCTTCCCAACTCAGCACATTTTGACTCGTCTTCTTGCGCTCTACAAAGTTAGAAATGCCCATAGTTACTATGTACACATGACAGCATTATGGTAATCCATATTTAACTTGGGGATTATGGACAAACATATATCACATCTCATATATTAAAATTGCACATTACACGAAAAAATCAAGGCTCACATAAAATTACGAGACATAACCGGAGAATTTAAATCGGTTGCATTGGATACTTACGATGGTTTCTTCATCAGAGTAGACAGGATCCTGCATCGCCACAGAATGACCACCACAATAATCACCAGGAAGACAAGAGATAAGACTGCCCCTACGACTATGGCAATGACGTTTGGCTGAGGACTAGGGCGTGTAAATTGAGGACTAGGGGGTGTAGATGTTGCAGAAACTGGCTCTGAAATTCCATTTGAGCAGCTGCTGTTTTAGAGAATTAAACGTGCACACGACATGTAAAAACAAAACTTGACGAGATTTCGTCGAGATTTAAACTTCCCTTGCTTTGTTTACGTTGATAGTTGTAAATAACACACTTTCAATTGCCCTGATTGAGATTTCCCTTGGAAAATAAACTTTGAATATTTATTGCGTATGATTATACGCAGTGTCCTTTGCCCGTCCTCGATCATGCCAAAGACAGAAGACGCCGCTACAAGATCCTCCCCCTGCTAAGTTGCATTGCGCTGTGACTACTGTGCAACTCCCGCATTGGTCTCATCGGTCATATGAGTCACCCATGCTGACACTGCAGTCTCAGGCTCAAAACTGATACCTAAGACACATTTGCGAGGACAAACTTCTGATCAGCACAGGCTGCAGTTAATGTCAAGGCGGATCCGGAACCAATTTTGGAGGAGACGAAAGAGTTTAGAGCGGTGGCAAAAGTTTGGGGAATTTGTTATGTAATCTTTTATGGCCTTTAATTCTTAATGATGAGGATATACATTTCGGGGATCTGCCGGAAGGGGAATGGAACAGTTCAAAACATCGGCAAATATGTCGGGGGAGTTACTCCAGTGAAGTCTTAGTTCTGTAAAAGAATTCTTAAACGAGCCTTCATTAATCCTCACCTTGTAATTGGAGACCCATTTTGATAAACGAAAGTTGGCAATGAAGCATCGTTTCTACATTTGCAAAACGGAGCGTATTCCTTTTCTTCTTGGACGGAGTATATACACGAACACTGCCTCCCAGCATACTGACACACGATGGCATCTTCATAACGGCAATACGGACTGTCACACGATCCTCTACACAATTCAGGGCCTGCAACTTAATCAACATACCCAATTTGCCTTTTGAGACTTAAATTTGAATACAATCTGGTACACTGAGTTAATATGATTGCACATTCAAAGTTTTAAAAATGAATTTTTCATAGAATAACTTTTTGTGTATCTCTGTACTCTTCTTCCATGTACGAAGACTGTTTGACATCTTTTTCGCGTTACGTGAACTGAAAAAAGCACTTTTTAAACACTCAAAATTGCCCAAGCATTTCTGGACAAGTGAGGGCGCTTTTGCTTTGGTGTAAATCCAGGAAGACATAAGTCAGTTTGCACGTTTTCATGTTCAAATTGTAATCTCCAAATTTGCTATTTGAAAACATTTCTGTGGAAAAGTTGTTTGCTGGCTTATTGCCACGTACTCACAAACCAATAAATTGTCAAAGAAAATGAAATCTACGATAGCAGTGTTTAAAAAAACAAAACACTTTCTGTGTACAAATCAGTGCGCCCACTGAGATTCCGTGATTCAGCTTTGCTTATATGCAAAGTTACATTAGCATAAAAACCAAAAAAGCTCCATAATACGGGTTAAAATTGCAAACAAAAATTTCAAATAAGGTTAATTGAAACCCAAATATTTCTATTTCATGGTCCCTTTAATTTGCTACACTACATGTATATGCTATACTGTTACTATTGTACCTCGTGATTCGGGGCGAACTCTTGCATGGCGACCACCATCTCCTGAATGGACTGGTTCCTTTGTGTCCTTACCATTTAAAACAGTGTATTGATGAAAAGCGTCTCTTGTGTAACTGAGCAAAAGCTTGCCCGAATCACGAGGTATAGCAACAGTGTCTTTACTATGGTGAATTCAAATCATGTTCTTGTGAATTAAAGGAACTCGTGTTCCATATTTTACCACACTTAGCTCACAAAGAGCTTATTATCAGCACGTATACACGAATGATTCTCTTTGCCTATAGAGTTTATAGCTCTCATTGAACCAAACGATGTAAATTTCTTCACAAGATCTTCTTCAACTTCTGTGCTGAATACATTTACTCCACAGTTCTGTCTAGGGAACAAGGCTTTCTATTGCCCTTTTGACGGCTTTTTGCTTGTACCAAATAATCGTTGGTACCAAATAGTATTTTATGTTTAGGCAATATTTCGGAAAAAAATCGGTCAACTCATGTCATCCCTGCTTCGTCATATACCCATATCTACTGATTCAGACAAGCAACACATAATGTTCCCTATGTATACCGTTCTTTTCAGGAACAACGGAGAATGGAAGATCTGAGTTCACTTACTCGCATTGTAGCAAATAAACGAGTCAGTTGAGGCTTTACAAATTGTACCGCAAAGGCTACGGCTGCCGTGCGGGCCACTGGTACATGATGCACTGAAAGAAAAATACTTGTGAGCACTGATTCTCATCAAAATTAATTCAAAATGAATAAAAATGGCTGGATCTTATGAGAATTATGAGTACCCACTAGGAAACTGAAAAGTTCGGGATATCCTTTAACAGTATACAAATGTTTTGTGGAGGAATAACAAAATAGTACAGCCTACTTTTTTTATCCGCTCTGTCAAGCTCACCGGGCCGTTTATTTTTTATCCCAGAATCCAACGAGAAAATAATTACAAACATTCTCCTTAACCCCAAATCAGAAGCAGCCGCCAAGGCTGTTCTTTAGCCATGGGGGGGGGGCTAGACCCTTCGGTCGCGACGTCTTCTTTTAATTTTAGCTACTGCTCTTTCACTTTGGGAGAAAAAAATTGTTCATTATATTACGCATGATAACCCTGCAAAATGATTATGAACTATTCATTTTAACAAATTAAATGCAGAATTAAGATTAAAATATTTTCCAGCTTTTTTGACTTTTCTTTTTTTTTGGGGGGGGGGTTGACGAAAGTTTTTCTTGAGGGGGGCTAGACGAAAACTTGGGGGATGCAGCCCCTCGCACCCCCCCTGAACTGCGCCTGACGGCAGCTAGTAAATGCTAAAACCCGTTCACATTCTTAATTATGAGAGACAAGTGAGGTTGCAGCGCAGTTTGTCTATACATGTACATAATTAAACACTGATTCATCCCTATTCAACAACGTGCAACTTGACTATGTATTAACCTTGATAATGCCCGTTAAGAAGTGGTAATGCCCGCTGGGTAAATTATACGCATGCACCTGGATACGAAACAATTTAATCGATTCTGATGGGTTAAGAGTCTGCGTGCACGTGGCTCACCACACACGTTCCAAGTCCATAAAAGGGTGCAGACCACTAATTCAAGGGAGAATTTCTGGCCAGCTCATTAGCATTAAAAGTGCCCCCCACAGTATCTTTTGAAAAAGGAGATTGTTTGGCCCCCAAAATGGTGAGATTGTGTAAATCGTTGCCAGTATCAACTCCCTGGGTCTTTGAGCTTTCATATGAGGGCAGAAGGGCTGAAAACTACGGTTGAAAAATGGTCCCAAGTGCCCGAGAAAGTTGAGGGTTGCCACTTGAAAAATGGCTGCAATCAGACTTCGGAAAAATCACTTTTTGGGGGGTGATTTTGTTTTGTGGGAATAATTACAAAAGTAATTGGTTAACCCACAAAAAATTGAAAAGAAATTGAAAGATAAGTGACCAGACAAGATTTTCATTTGTGTTTCAGAAATCTCAGGGATGTTGGCGTGTATGCTATTGGGCCCTGAACGGTTCTGATTTTACACTGTTTTCAACGGGGCTTGAATTAGTGGACTGGACCCATAAGGAAATTCTTTGGACAACTACCAAAAAAAAAAAAAAAAAGAAATAGAAGCGAATGTTTGGGAGACGAAGATAAAAGTAAAATCCTACAACAACATTGTTGGAAATCAGTCAGATATTGACTTCTTTTGACCCGTCTCTCTGACTAAAAAGGGTATTTATAAATGGGAATAAATATGTACTTATGGCTGGTTTTAAACTACGTTTAAGACTGGCTCAGTAGATTGAACGCTGACTTAGTCGCGTCCATCCTATACTCTGCCGTTCTTAACGCACGTTTAAGACCGGCCAAAGCATATATTTATTTCCTTATTCAAACTACCTGATTCGCCAATCATGAGCTGCGATCACTGACCTACAATTTATATTAGGCAAGAAATTTAAGGTACACACGGCTGTGTGTGTACTTCTTAATTTCTTGTATCTAATCACATTCTCACATAATATGTAACCATATATACATGTTACATGTATGCGCATTATGGTATCAGAGAACTGAAGTGTTTGTACATTAAGTTTAATTAAGAGTGCACTCGTTTTACTGATGAATCTTACCGTTATGGCCAACGATTGATAAAACTTCATTTAAACAAAGTACCCTTGAAAAGTGAATAGTCATTTAAAAGTCGGAACATAATTATGTACAAGTATATACCAGGGGAATCGTCAAGCGATAAAAAAAATCCGAGGAGCACAAATCGTCAAGGACATACTTTAGTATTAAGTGTTAACACTATACGCACATGAATGCAAAATACAAAGTGAACTCAAAAGTTGACATCGATTTACCTCGCATTATGAAGCTCGACGTTCGAACAAAAATGCCTTCTCATATCGTGTAATACTTTCCGGTTTGGTGCCGCGCCCTGTAACTCTGGTGGGAGTGTGATTGCCGAACATATGATCCACAGCGCCGTATGGACCAAGGCGATAAAAGCCGTCTGGAGCATGTTGAGTCTGATTCCTGTAGATGTCTCCTGGGGCCTGGTTCCTTAGTTTTGTGTACAAATCCACAAAATTTACCGAGACCGTAGCAGCACGTATCTAGGTGTTGAGTGCAACAAGGAAATAAACTTGATATTTTGTTCCATGCGCAAGACTCATTGTGAGTGCTAGTGGTAACCTACCTATCATTCTCAAACGTCATGCACCATTGAATTCCTTTGTTATGAAGACGATGACCTTCAACCATTGACAGGCCCAGTACGAACGCTTGGGAAAATTTGTCAAATCAATATTGGCTCTGCACTGCTGCACATCCCCAGTGTATATAAAAGATGACAACTTCGGTTTTTAAGGCAATACCCAGGTGAAAATTGAAATGCGAATACGGTCGGCTTCTTGGTGCACATCTGGCAGTTTCAGGAATTCATGTTAAACTCAAATGTCTCAGAGTTAAATGAGTGGCCAGGGCTTCCTCAGGTAGTGACTGAACTGTTCGAAATTCTGTTGTTTCTACATGTAGTTTTCATTGCAATAAGTTTGTTGTGAAAAACAAAAATGGTTTCTCAAATAGTAAAAATTATTCTCAGCACCTTGTACGAAGGGGACGATTTGGTCACATTTCTCCCTCTACACTCAAATTATGCACATGACTTACTAAAAACATGCAATATTTAGGTCCCTATAGCACAAATGCTGTCAGCAGAATTACCGAACGGGCTTAGTATTCAGGGAAGTATGAGAATTTCATACTCAGTCTCAGTGAAAGTCCACGTATTTCTAGTTTGTTACCTTTCACCTTATCAGAGAATGGTTTAGGAGAACTTTCAACATCATTGGTCTTCACTGACATCTCCGCATTCGGATTTGGGAGTGTAGCCTCATAAACTGTAGACATTTCTTGATACCCATCCCGCCGATGGAGTATCCGCCCTAGGTTGAAGTGCACCCTCACCGACGAAAGAAAGACAGGCTGGTGAGAACGTTTTCCAACTGGGTGCCAGTTTCGGTAACGCAAGAAAAACATTAAGCATTGATTGGTTGAGCGTACTCAGCATGCCACGCGCCAAACGTGCCTAAACTTGTGCGCCTACGCGGTGAATTCGTATCAAAGACTGTCATTTCATTCAAAATCTTTTATTCCAGCTCAGAGCAGATAGGGAGATTGAAGAAGAGAGGAGAAGCGACGCAATAAACACCAATCTGGCTTTATCGTGGCTTTATCATCAAAAGAGCAACAAGACAAACATGGCAGCCCTAGCCAAGAAATCTCTGTTTACCTGATAGGCATCGCACTGAGGCACTATCAATCTGTAGGTCTATCAATCTAGGCAGTGGAAAAATGCCCTCTCCTTGAAATTTCGCTTTCGTTTCGCTTTTTGGTGGGAAAATATAAAAGGTTTCCTATAACCCAACTTCAGCGTAATTTCTTCTGGGAAGGGGTATTTAGCGTTGACATGGTGAATTAACGGCTTCATAAACAACACTGTCCTATTAGAAGGCAGTGATTTTGTGCGGTCTAAGACTACGAGCAGTCATAGGATTCCACCAGCACCTGTTAAGAAATTTCAGTC